>NC_056696.1:9502500-10112500 GCF_018350215.1 Panthera leo | reverse complement strand
TGGCAGAGTTATTCTTAAAGGTGATTTCTCCAAAGCATTTACTCTAAAAGGCCACCTAAAATGACTGGGTGCCTGACTTTAAATCATCTGTTTTTAAGAATATAATTTGAAAAAGGCTCCTACTTATTGCAATGGAGTACTTTTATATCGAAGACTCATACGACCATTTTTTTAAACATAAAAATGGTTAAAGAGAGAGGTTTAAAATGTAGTTCACAATATACAAAGGAGCATTTGCTTGCCGAATTTAAATTGCGTCATTATAACATGTTGTACTTTTTCCTCCTTTGGACTTACTTGGAATACTAACATGTTGGATAGCTACTACATATTTTCAAAGTGCTTAAGGATGAATTTGTAACTCAACTTATCATAACATTATTGTAACATTATTGATTAACGCTGCTTTAATCTTAAAGGTTCTTTAGATACCCAGGATGTTGAAAAATGCTTTAATATGGGTAACTAAATTTCCTAAGTAACAGTGACAACGTTTACAACGGAGGAAATTTTTCTATTAATATAGAAGCCAGAACGTTAAGAAATTCTGTTAAACTGTTACAAACTTATAATAAAGGCGAGGACAAAGTTTGCCTTAAAGGGTTTGCTTGGGAAGCAGTGGTTTATAGCATAACATCTGAATTCATGTGTCTGTGCCAAGGGTGTTTCCTTTTTTGTCTTTTTCCTTTTTATATGCAACAACAATAGGAGCATGTTTAATATTGATGAGTCTGACCTCCTGGGAGTTATAGTATATGTACCCTTTTGGAATACAAATGCTATTTGATTTATATGGTAAATACATAGAATTTTGGAGATTAGCATTTTAATCAACTCTAATCTCTTAGGATTTTTTTTTTAATTCACTTTGCTATTTTGTCATAAAAAATTCGAAAAATGAACTTTTGAAATGGCAGCTAATCTCTCAAGTAAACAGATGCAAGGTCTGCATCAGACATAAAAGCACTATATGTAGCAACCATTCCTAAACCATATGCTCAAGCACATTAACAGTGTTCAAGCCTATCAGTTATTAAAGAACAATCCATTCGCTCCACAAATATTTATTGAAGAGCCATGCTTCTTCAGGCACTTGAAGGGGGGAGTGGGTAGTATACGTGGCCTCGATATTATAGAACCTCTCAATTGGAATTTGGCTTCAGTTTTTTCACCGTTTAAAATTCTTTTTAACTTTTTTTTTTTTTCATGGCAGGTCCCGGAGCTTTGAAGTTCCATGTGCATCTTCCAGCTGACGAGCTCTTTCCACGGGGACAATGCATTCGATTCGCACAGCGGAGATGAAAGTCTCCGAGATTGAGCAAACAGTTTTCGCGCCCGGCTTCGGGGAGAAGCCGAGCGAGGGCGGAGGGGGGGGCGGCGGCCATTGGGGGGCCAGGCCCCGGCTGCGTTCTGCGCAGCCATTGGCGGACTCAGAGCGCAGCACTGAGCATGTTCTGGGCTGCCGCCCGCTCGCTCTCGGCTGCAGCCGCAGCCACGGCAGCCGCGGGAGCAAGCGCGCATTGTGCGAAGCGGAGGCAGATGCTAGCAGGGCCAGCCCCGCGCGATTTGGCCTCCTCTCCCAGCGGCTCGCCTGGCCGCCTGACTGTCCCGGGAGCCTCCCCCTGTGCGGGCTGGGGGCCAAGGAGGGCCGGCATGGCCTGAATGCTGGAGGCGCCTCGGCTCTGCAGCGGGATTGCAACATGGGGAACCAGGATGGGAAGCTGAAGAGGAGCGCAGGTGATGCCTTGCACGAAGGCGGAAGCAGCGCAGAGGATGCTGTCGGGCCCAGAGATGTGGAAGCCACAAAGAAGGGGAGCGGGGGCAAGAAGGCGCTGGGCAAGCACGGCAAGGGGGGAGGAGGTGGCGGCGGGGGAGAGCCAGGCAAGAAGAAGAGCAAGTCGGAATCCAGAGCCTCAGTGTTTTCCAACCTGCGGATCAGGAAGAACCTGTCCAAGGGGAAAGGCACCAGCGGCTCCCGCGAGGATGTGCTGGACTCCCAGGCCTTGCAGATCGGGGAGCTGGACAGCACGCACTCCCTCGTCACCAAGACCCCAGATCTCAGCCTCTCTGCAGACGAGACGGGCCTGTCGGATACCGAGTGTGCTGACCCTTTCGAGGTAACCCGTCCAAGTGGCTCTGGACCCACCGATGTTGGGGTTGGGGGCAGGGTGGTCTTGGGGGATTTGGAAGCTGCTGCAGGGGTGCAGGATGGACAAAGAACCAGTTCCGGCTCGGACACGGACATCTATAGCTTTCACTCGGCCACGGAGCAAGAGGACTTGCTCTCAGACATCCAGCAGGCGATCCGCCAGCAGCAGCAGCAGCAGCAGCAGCAGCAGCAGCAGCAGCTGCTGCTGCTGCTCCAGGGCCCTGAGAAGCCTGCAGCAGCCCCCACAGCCGCCTCCCCCCAGCCCGGGGCCTTCTTGGGCCTGGACCAGTACCTGCTGGGCACGAGCAGCGCAGCCGGGGAGGCCCCTTGCAGTCCCGACACGGAGCAGGCTCTGTCTACCCTGTCTGACCTGCCTCGGAGCCTGGTCACCGAGCCCCGGGTGCCCGAGCAGCCTCCACCCCCCGGAGCCTTAGCTGTGCCTGGCCTGCCGGTGGGCCAGCCTGCTGCTGCGGACTCGCCCTCCTCCCCGGCCTTCCGGTTCCCCGAGTCCTCACCAGCGGAGGAGGGCTCGGCCAGAAGCCCCGGCCCAGGGGTTGGGGACACTGATGAGGAAGGCGAGGAAGATACTTTTGAGGATGCCCCCCGAGACTCTCCCGGGGAGGCGTGGGGCCTGGAGGCGGGAGAGGGCCCCCCGAGGCCGGGGGCAGAGCCCGAGGGGGAGCCCGGCAGGCCCGGCGCCCTGGCAGCCGCCTCCCTGCCAGGCAGTCCTGCGCCCAGTCCACGCTGCTTCAAGCCCTACCCGCTCATCACTCCCTGCTACATCAAGACCACCACCCGGCAACTCAGCTCGCCCAATCACTCTCCGTCTCAGTCTCCCAGCCAGAGCCCCAGGATCAAGAGGCGGCTGGAGTCTTCCCTGAGCCGGGGGCCCAGGGCTGCCCTCATCTCCGCCGCCGCTCCGCCCAAGAAGCACCGGGCTGACGGCGGCCTCACCTGCGGCCTCAGCCGCTCAGCGGACTGGACGGAGGAGCTAGGCAGCCGCGCGCCCCCGGCCGGGGGCTCTGCGCACCTAGCGGAACGCGAGGCTGCCTCAGAGGGGGGCGGTGGGGTGCCCCCCGTACGGGCAGCCAAGGTGTCTGGGGCGCAGGCGGCTGCAGATGGCTTCCAGAACGTGTTCACAGGTGAGCGCGCCCTGCTGCTGGGTCACCTGCCAATCAGGGCCTTCCCCGGTCACTTGCTCTCCTCGCCTTGCCAAGCCTAGACTTGCTTCTGGCATGTCCTGACTCAGGGAATCCTTTCACGTCCTGCTTTCAAGTTTAGTAAAATTTCTGGGTTTTTATTGTTCTTTTTTTTTTTTTTTTAACAAGGTCTTAAAGGGAACAACTTTGTTATGTCTCCTAAGTCATCGCAAGGAAGGGCCGCTCCAACCATTTGTCCAAAACGTGCTATTCTCTATGTCCAGGGTCCCGCCAGGCAGATCAACTCTTTTTTTTTTTTTTTTTTTTTTCACAGCTAACTGAGCCATCATTGTCTTTCCTTCCTCATCCTCACATCATTAAAAATAAGAAAATTGTTAATGATTTTTTGACAAGGGTCAGCGTGGGAGAAACAAATAATTTATTCCAGTACTATCCAGAGGCAAGCTCTGACTGCTCTAATATATATGTGTCTGCTTATGTATGTAATATGTAGTTTCTGTCAGCAATCTGGGTTGACTACTCAGTGAAGTTAAGGGGATGTACTCCAGTTTGCTGATGCAACCACTCTTAGAAAGTTAATAAGTAATGAAATAGAATATTAGGGATAATTTTCATTTGGTTTTATGTCCAATCAACACAGGTATAGCTTGGAGTCGCTGAAGGTGAGAAGACCGCAAGGACGTGTAATCCAACTGGTGGGCACCATAAAAGCCCAGCTAAAGGGTCCATTTACTGTGGTAAATAGTTTATCCTTTCTTATAGGTGTGTAGGTCCCAAGGCCTTACCTTAACTACTCATTGTTTCATGTTCTCTTCCTTCTACTCTTTTTTTTTTTTTAATGTTTAAAGTTTATTTTGAGAGAGAGAACAAGTGGGGGAGGAACACACACACACAGAGAGAGAGAGAGAGAGAGAGAGAGAGAGAGAGAATCCCAAGCAGGCTCTGCACTGTCAGCACAGAGCCTGATGCAGGGCTCAAACTCACGAACCATGAGATCATGACCTGAGCCAAAATCAAAGGTCCAACGCTTAACGGACTGAGCCACCCAGGTGCCCTCTTCCTTCTACTCTTAATTATTAAAGGAAATAATAAGTGCAAGAATTTATGGAATAGGAAAGAATGAACATTTATGCAATTACTGGTAGGTTTATGATAAATATTTGCATGGTAAAAATTTCAAATGTAATTTGAAAAGCTTAAGTCTTCAATTCTGTTACTGTAATAAATAGGTTATCTATAAAACATTTCTTGGGGCTCCTGGGTGGGTCAGTCAGTTAAGCATCTAGCTCTTGGTTTCAGCTCAGGTCATGATCTCACATTTGGTGGGTTTGAGTCCCACGTAGGACTCTGCTCTGGAGGCATGGACTCTGCTTGGAATTCTCTCTCTTCCTCTCTCTCTGTCCCTTCCCTGCTCTCTCTGTCTCTCAGAATAAATAAATAAACATTAAAAAACACATTTCTTAAGTGACATTTCTCAATGGGCATAGCTACTTAGTTGGCTAAATGCCAACTTGTATTTACCACATTTTTATTTTCACCTATTTTACATATGTTTCACCTTTTGTTTTACATTTATAGATTCTTATACTAAGAGTAGTCTTTATTTATTCACTTTATTCATTTATTTATTGCTGGCTCTCTTTCTTTTTATTTTTTTAACTTCTTCTCCCTTCCCTTTATTGTGTAGGTTAAATGAAAAGGGATGCTTATAGTCTAATACCCTTTAGATAAGTTGTAAAAAATATGAATAAAAAACAAAAAAAAAAAGGCCTTGAAAGATCATTTTTGAGGGAAGAAGATAGGAAAATTCTTGAGTTAATTTTTTAAATTTAATTTTGGTGAGAAATCATGTGTTTCATCTTTATCTAGGTAATCATTCATTTATAAATATATTTTTTTAAATGAAAATGTCACCATGATTCAGATTATCATCTATTAATATTAATGATTGCTCATTCTAATAGCATTTGACTTTGGATATATATATATTCGCTTTAACTTAACATATATATATATATATATATATATATATATATATATATATATATATACATATATACGTATATATATGTATATTCTTGGCAGCCACGTTGTATCAGGCAATATGCTAGTGGCTGGACATACAAAGGTCATTAAATCAGGGTTTTGTTTCTCCAGGGCTCCCTGAGTACGCAGGAGCACATGGAAACATGCAGTATAGTGTTCTGGGAGCATCAAGGGTACAGGGACTGATCTCCTTGGCAGGGGTCAGGGAAGAGGAATCCATTCATAGGAGGATTTTTCAGAGTCCTGAAGATCGTAGGCCCTTAAGAGAAAAACATGGTTTATCCTTGTTACTTGCATTGCACTTTATTTTGCTAAGTATTTCCAAATTTGAAATTTTGGACAATTAAAGGAGTCCTGTTCAGTGAGTACCTGTGTTCTATTTCCCTCTCCAGGGAGAATTTTTTACTGTACAAGGGTGAAATTGCAGAGTGAGTTGTTTTAATATGGACATTACTGATTTTGTCTTTGATGGTTGGATATATAGCTGGTCTGTGATCAGTAGATATTTGTGTAGCAGTTTCCATATATTTAGCTCACCCACTCACTTTCTTTTCAAAAAAAGAAAAATTTGTGGGTTTAACCTAATCTTGTAACTGGTGGGGAAATGCAGGTAGGTAAAGAGATGAAATAATTTTCTCAAGGTCACACTGTGATTCATTCAGAGGCAGAGCCAGAAATAGAAGCTGAGTCTACTGATTTAAGTCTGAATGTCCTTGCTTATTACTTATTTTTGGATGTTTGACACTGTAAGGCAACATGGAGTAAAAGCTGTTTCTAAAAAATACAGACTTTATAAGATTTTTCAGTTCCTGTTTCTAATAAGGTCCATCCCTTTAATTGTTGAACATCTGGCCTTCCTTGGGCTGGAAGAAGAGTGATTGTTGGTTAGACTGATCCAGATTTTCTCTAGGCAGCTCTCAGGGACACTGTTCTTGTGGTGGAGTGAATCCAGATTGACACAGGCCCCTGTTTCTCAGTTGCTGTCTGTTTTCTTGTCATCTGCCATCACATTTGGTTCTTTACCATCCTCTACAATTTTATGGGTGTCTTGGATATTATCAGAGGCCTAGGGAACAGTAGTATTCTCCTTAGGGAATCTGTTTTGTTTTCTTTTTTTGGCCTTAATTTTGCATGCATGTCTTTGGATCCATTAATTGCCAGCTGCCTTTGAAGCAGGTGATCATTTATCTATAAACTTCCATAAACATCATTTATTTTTAAACCATAGAATGAGGGTTGTCAGCTCTGCAGAAAGGAACAGATGTTTTTGCTTTTTACTGCCTTCCAAATGTAGGAGAAAATTCAAGTGGAAAGAGATCTTCATGGCACATGTTTGTGTTTGTTTGGTAGATATAAAAACATTTAGTGATGATGGAGACAAAAACTTTATCTTGTGTTAGCTGTTAAAAACCGATGATGTTTTAGGCCATTGCACTGAAATATTTCCAGTTAATTTGTTTGAAATACAGTTGTTTTCAGTGCTGAGGAGAAAAAAATGGCTTCTGAAATTTGAGGGGTTCTTTTGTACATTAAGTCTAGCAGAAGCTTGTTCATAGATTTTTGCAGTTAATTAAAGTTTAGACAGGGGCGCCTGGGTGGCTCAGTCAGTTAAGTGTCCGACTTCAGCTCAGGTCACGATCTCGCGGTCATTGAGTTCTAGCCCCACGTCGGGCCCTGGGCTGATGATGGCTCAGAGCCTGGAGCCTGCTTCCGATTCTGTGTCTCCCTCTCTCTCTTTGCCCCTCACCCGTTCATGCTGTCTCTCTCTGTCTCAAAAATAAATAAACGTTAAAAAAAAATTAAAGTTTAGACATGTGAGATGTTAAATTTGTGATGCTAAATCACTTTTGATAGGAAGCTTTCCAAAGTCAATTATGTGCTTATCTGTCTTTTTTTAAACACATGGAATCAAAGTTTAATCTGTTTTAAATGGCTTAGTGAAGGCAGGCCATTGTTACGTGCTGTGAAAACACTGGGGACGCCCTCCACAGCTATTGCAGTGTGCAGGGTGGCTCTAGTCCTGAGTTTTTGCATCTTTGTTTCTTGGCTCTTTCCTTCCTCTCAGCTATTTATTCATAGAGCTGTCTTTGTCTTCTCTCCACCCACCCCTCATACTTCTAATTTGATCTTTCTGATCAATTTGTTATTGGCTGGCAAAGCCTGTAATTATCATGTAAAGTTATATTTATTGCACTTCTACTAAATGGCAGATACTGTGTGGTGCATTACATAAGTGTCTATAATCCTGACAACAGTTTTAAAGTATAGCTGTTTACCCCCATTTTCCCAATGAGCTAAGCAAGGTTCAGACCTGTGAAGTAACTTGCCTAAGGGCATTAAGCTAGTAAATCCCTCCTCTAAGATTTGTACTTAAGTAAGCAAATCTTTTGTTAACATGCCTAGGTGTAAAATCAGGTGTATCAGTGAGCTTTTGAGTTGCTAATTGATAATTGGCTTGGGCATTAGCATTTGGATTGTGTGACTCTCATTTTGGCTTTTCTAAAGGTTATCTTGATTTTTATATCTGTAGAGAAGGACCCACTCTAGGAGTACAAGGTTTTCTTATATAGCTGGTTAAAATTATTAAACTTTGATTTGTGAAGGCCAGTTGCAGTCTTATTTCTCGTATTAGCATCTGACAGAGTAAATATATCCTTCATGTCCAATATGTGAAGGAAAGTCAGAAATCATCCCAGATGTATATAGAAAATGCATCTTTCTTACTCTAACAGGAAAGGGGGTTATATGAATGCTGTCTTTTCCCCTATATCTTGACTTACTGGGTTCTATATATCAGAATAGATCATGGTAACAAAAGCTGAGACTAGATTAGTTTGGTTGGAAAAATCATTTCTTATGATTTCTTTAAGACTGTGGTTTTGGTTGAAGTCAGG
The DNA here is from genome assembly GCF_018350215.1 of Panthera leo. NCBI lineage: Eukaryota > Metazoa > Chordata > Mammalia > Carnivora > Felidae > Panthera > Panthera leo. Next base: position 10,104,251 of record NC_056696.1, on the reverse strand, counting down.
TACCCCAGTGATGGGCTTTAATGATGACTTTATGTGTTGAGGACTGGCCTAGTTTTAAGTGCATTTAGGTATTTAGATATAAACCATGTGTATTTGAAATTGAACAAGTGCTTTTAGAGCCGTATTTCCTTCTGATTCTATTAAAATGTGCTGAACATACACACTCATGTGATAGTTAAGCAGATAAATTTGTATCCTAGCTTTTTAAAGTGACTCTCAAGTAATTTTTTCTCACATATATGAAGCTGGAGGAGTAATTTCAAATTAATAATGTTAAGATTAAGTGAAATAGTATGTGTAAAGCCATTACAAATCTGCCTAGCATGTAGGAGGCATATGATTGGTGCTGTTTGAGTTCCTATCCTGGTTCATTGCCTTAATAAACTTCATTGCTCAAAGCGATCCAAAACCAAACCAGTTAAAGCAAAACAAAACAAAACAACTCTGAGATTGTATACAGAAGCTTGGTAGGATATAATCAGGTGCTAGTTGATAATTAGTATACCTAGTCACTAGCTTTTTCCCAATTGTTTATTCATCATGTTTTTTTTTTTCTTTTAGCATTTTCTATGATTGTAAGCTTTTTTGTCACTTTATCATAAATTTTGGTTTCCTTCAGGGTTTGGATAAGGAAAGTATATGATGGGGGTTGTGGCTGTGTGATTGGGTACAGGTGCTAATTTTTTTTTTTAATTTTTTTTTTCAACGTTTTTTATTTATTTTTGAGACAGGGAGAGACAGAGCATGAACAGGGAGGGTCAGAGAGAGGGAGACACAGAATCTGTAACAGGCTCCAGGCTCTGAGCTGTCAGCACAGAGCCTGACGCTGGGCTCGAACTCACGGACCGCGAGATCATGACCCGAGCCGAAGTCGGCTGCTTAACCGACTGAGCCACCCAGGCGCCCCTGCAGGTACTAATTTTTGAAGGAGGAGTGGGGAAGAGGAGGCAGCAGTCAGACACCCTCAGTATTTATGTTGTGCACAGCCTCTGGCTACAGCGCCTGACTTTGCAGCCTTAACCTCCCACAACTTCCTTCATAAGCTCTCAACTTTAGGCAAGTTAATCTGGTTACTGTTCTATGAGCATGCATTTTATTTTCCTGACTTTGTGCCTTTGTCTTGAAGTTTTTACCCTCTTGGAACATACTATTTGTCACTCTTGATTTAGCATCTGAAAGGGCTGATTAAATTCCCATTTCCATTTTTGGTATCTTTACTAATTTCACCAAACGGGCAGCCGTTTATTTCAATGTCATTGCACGTATTATTGTCTGCATCATCTTATGTACACTTCTTGGATTTAGGGATTCATCTGATCTTTTTTCTCACCCGTTTCTTCTTTTCTTTCCTCCTTCCCTACTCACCTGATTCTGTCCATTATCTAATCTTCTGTCAACACATCCACCAGTATCTATTCTGTGCCTGCTGTGTGCCAGTGAATATGATGGACAATGAGCATACTGAGCTCTTTAGGAATAATTGTTTGCCATTTTTTTTTTTTTTAAACAGGCAGGTTGGGTAGCTAGGCTTCCTATTGGTAACTTCCCATTGAATTCAAGCTGGAAAATTACTAAAATTTTTGATTAGTCAAAATTAGTTATTTTCACTGAGATGTGATTGAATCTAATGAAAGTAGGATGATACTTTGATAGAACTTGTGTTGAGAGAACATCTCTTCCTCTATTTGTTGGTTGATTTTAAAATAGCAAAGATTGTATAGCAACTCAGAGCTTCTAATTATGAATTTTATTGGTAATGAAAGAAGAGGTAAAGGAAATAGAGAAAATTTTATTACTCTGTTTATTCCTGTTTTCATTATAAGTAATAACCTGATGTTAATGAAATTTAGCATGAAGGGACCCATTAGAGAGAAACAAGTAAGTACTGTCTATGACTTTATAGTTATTGGCTATAATTTTAGTGGCTGAAAACTTTCCAAGGCTCTTTTTATATTAAAAATATAAATACAGGACAAATATGACTTCTAATCAATTTGAAATGCTATTTACTAAATTATCACACGTTAACATTATATGAACAAATAATGATAGTAATTGGATGCTATAAGAGGACTCTAACCATGCTGAAGAATTATTACTCTTTGACATCTGCTCCTCTATAGATGAGAGAAAGAGAAACATGTATGTCTTCCTCCTTTCCAAGGATGTCCTGGGAGGCATTGATTGGACAGGAAAATAGCTGTCACTCTTCTGTGATCTAGTCAGTTTCCACATATCCTGGACCCACTTGAAGCTGTCTTATCTGTTATATCAAAACCACGATGGGCTGAAGATAGTCTTTTTATTTTCATGGGGAATGGAATTATTTCTTTAAAAGAATTGTGCCTGTATGGTGTTTTCAAGTGATGCTTAAATACTACCCGGGGGGTGGGGGGGTGGGGTGGGGGTGGGGGTTGTTTTTGTGTTTCTAGCAGAAGGGTTCTTTGTTGTACTCAGGAATATAGTGGACATCTATGGAAATTAATTGTGTCATTTAAATTGTTGGCTTTGCATACGCAGGAGGGGAAAGAATGATGTTTATCAGTAAGTTTGTAGCACTGCTATGGCACATCTATGGCTGAGAATCTTTCAGTCTGTCTCCCTTTTAAAGTATCCCACTGAATTCGTGGGAGACCTGAGGCAATAATTTCTTATCACTTGGTACCCTGGTTTCCTAGGCATAAAAATGAATCCAGTCTTGCTGGGAAGCTGCTTTGTCCAGGTCTCATCCAACCTTATATTTTATAGAAGGGGTGGTTCTGGCAGTTACCTTTTCTCCTAACAACGAACCTCTGCATGTTTAATTTTTCTTTACTGTTAGAGCTGAAGAAACTCCTGGGATAAAGATACTTTGGGTATCGGTAATAAGTGGTGGTGAGAGCAGTGATGTTTTGATTTTGCTAGTTTTGGCCAAGTTTGGTTGATACTAGAGGAGATTCAGATTGGTTGGGCTGTCACTACCTTGAATTTAGGACCTTGTGTTTTTGAATACTAAGGTAGTGACTGTGTGTAGTGTGTGGTTGACCTGTTTTATGAAACAGCTGTGTATGACACAATGTATGACACAAGGATTTAGAGTATCTGGAGTCTTTCTAATATTAACACCAAATATATTGAGCAAGTTCTTTTTAGATTTATTAGCTCCAATGTAAGTCATCTCCTATTCTTGGGTGGATTGTTGGCTTTGCACTTTTTTTTTTTTTTTAGTTTAAATTGCTCAATAAAAGTCGTACTATTTTCTTACTTCATTGTACTTTAACATACAGTTGACCCTTAAACCACAGGGATTAGGGGCACCAACACCGTCCATACAGTCGAAAATCCACGTAAAACTTTTGACACCCCCAAAAACCTAAATATTAATAGCTTACTGTTTGCCATAAGACTTAACAATAATAAAAAGTCTATTAAAACATATTTTACATATGTATTATTTACTGTATTCTTCCAATATGGTAACCTAGGAAAAAGAAAATGTTATTAAGACAATAAGGAAGATAAAATAAATTTACAGTACTGTATTGTATTTATTGGACAAAAAATCCTTGTGTAAGTGGACCCAGGCAGTTCAAACCCATGTTGCTCAAGGTTCAACTATATTGGTTTGTGTATGTTTTCAATTTTCCCTGTGCTATATGCTTACTCAAAATTGTTATGAATCTATGGTATCCCATTTAGAAGTTGTCATTGACATAAAACTTTCTTAGAGACAAAGAGGCTAAAAGCTTTTGAGAACTCCTAGGATTTTTACTTTTGTTTTGTTTTATTGTCCTTAAAGAAGTACAGCTTGTTTAAGCCCATTAAGAAGCAAATGGGCTACAATAGAACCGTTTCAGGGTCGCAAATGAATTCATTTGAACACTCTGGAGAAAGTTACGTAAACAGTGAATCTCCTCATTGTTAACATACAAGTCTTATATTTTATTTTTTTTTAAATGTTAACTTCTTTATTTTGAGAGAGAACTTGTGCACTCAAGCGGGGGGAGGGGCACAAAAGGAGAGGGAATTCCAAGCAGGATCTGGGCTGTCAGAGCAGAACCCAAAGTGGGGCTTGATCTCACAAACCATGAGCTCGTGACCTGAGCTGAAATCAAGAGTCAGACACTTAACTGACTAAGCCACCCAGGTGCCCCCCAAGCCTTATCTTTTAAAAGAGTAATGAAAACAATGGGATAACAATAGAGATAATCTCTTGCAACTCATTTTTTAACCTAGATACTTTTAGATCATTGGCCTCACTTCCTCAACCCCACCCCCTTTTAAATCTATAGACTAATACTTCCCCTTTGGAGACATAAGGTACGCAAATTCTTTATGGGAGGTGTTACATTTTGCAGCTATCCAAGATGTTCTTCAAGGATGATTACATCTTATGTCTCTGCAGTGCTATTTTGGTTAAATGGTTCTGAGGGTGTAAAATGTTTGGATAGTATCCTGGCAGTTTATTTCAGGATATAGGGTTTGATCTGTCACTTCCGATCTTAGAAAAATCCAAACGTGTATTGACTCTGTTAGATCTAGCATATTGTGGGTGGGCATAAAAGGTTGAATAAGAACTTCAGTGATTTCTGTGGAGAGACATTTGTCTGGGATGACATGTGATATAAGTGAAAAAGTCATCTAGAAGTCTTTTATCTTTGATTTGGATTTTTTCTATAAGGAGCCTCATTTGACTCTGAATTCCAAGATTATTTTCACTACCATCTGCCTTGGGATAATAAAATTCGAGCATGCAGATTTAGGTAGCTTTAGGCTAACCCCTAAGGTTGAACCATCAATTTCCTTCTGTATGTACCCTCTTGGTTTTATTACCAACTAAAGTCACTTGGTTTTATTACCAACTAAAGATTGGTAACTTTAGCTCCTAACTCTGTCCTGAGCATCAGACACATCCCATTTAGATATCAGGGATTAGAGAGTAAACTATTAACAGTATGAAGATCAGGTGGCCAGTACAGTTTAAAGACATTTCAGTGATTCTCTATTGCCCTGAGGCCAAAGTTTAAAATCTTTACTGTATTTATATATTAATAAATACATAATAATATTTAATGCTCTGCAGTTTTATCCCATCCTTGTTGCTCCGTCTCTGTAGTTCTTCAGATATCTCCTGTTGTCTCTAGTAGTTTTAAGTATTATTGACACTCTATTCCTGATCCTCAGGAAAAAAAGTTCATTTACTCATATCCCTCAGTGCATGACACCCCCATCATTAGTCCATGCAAGACTCTTCATTTTTTCCTTGTAGTTATTCCCTGTATAGGTTTCCTTCATTATCCAAAAGTACGGCATTCCTATGGAAACTTTTGTAAGCTGAAATGGTATAAAGCAAAGAAACAATTACCATTAGTTTATGTGGGAAAGATGTTGAGGGTTCTGAGACTTAAAAAACATAACCTCTCTTAGGCTTTTTCTGACACCTTAGGACACATCTTACGAACAGAGGCACAAAATAAATCAAGACAAAGTATAGATGGTCACAGACACTGTTCAAAGCTCTGGTGGCATGGTGCTGACTTGCGGAGTGTAGTCCCCGGGGAAAGCGCTGGGTGGCACCACTCGCTGCTTGGGGTGGGCGCTGCTTCAGTCAAGTCAGGGTAGAAAAAAGTACTGAACGCTATTTTCGCTTTTTGCCTTTTTTTTTTAAAAAAAATGAAAAAGTCCTCTTTAGATTTCTTTTGGTTCGTGAAAACGAGGGATAACATAGATCTTTTGCATAAGCGAATTGGCATTATGTGACTTTTTAAAAAGCAGGGAATAACTGTAGGTTCATTTCCTAGTCTGCCCTCCCAATAGTCATAGGGAACTGCTTTTACATGTTTGATTGATATAGCCTTGAAATTATACCCGGTTTTGTCAAGTATGTAATATTTATACGTTTAATTTTAGTTTATACAAACACTCTGAGTTGGACTTCTTTCTGTTGCTTTAAAAAGAACCCAGCAGTCCTTTGGGGAAAAAAATTACAATTTTTTTCTGGGTGAATGTCTATCAGGTTCATTGCTTCTTACCGCGTATTCCAAAAAGTGAGGGTTCTGCCAGGCTGCATGCACCAGGTGGCACTGTTCACTTTTTATTGTACGTCACTCATGTTCCCTAGGGTTGTGCAGTGCGGTTGCTCTGGACATTTTTCATATTTTGTTTAAGCATTTGCACAGCGATGAACATCTGGACTCCTGGTCTTTGCCACCACAGACAGCACTGCTGACTCTTCCAGTATGGGGCCTTGTGTGAGAATTTCTCTGGGATATTTATTCAAGAGTGAAGTTGTTGGGTTATAAAATATTTACTTAATTTGTCTGGGTACTACCAGATTATTTTCTAGAATGCTTTCCCCAGTTTTTACTTCATTAATGCAGCAAATTAGCATTTATCTAATTTTTGAATTTTACCAGTCCAATCTTGGTCTTGTTTATAAGAGCAAACAGGGGGCGCCTGGGTGGCGCAGTCGGCTAAGCGTCCGACTTCAGCTCAGGTCACGATCTCACGATCCGGGAGTTCGAGCCCCGCGTCGGGCTCTGGGCTATGGCTCAGAGCCTGGAGCCTGTTTCCGATTCTGTGTCTCCCTCTCTCTCTGCCCCTCCCCTGTTCATGCTCTGTCTCTCTCTGTCCCAAAAATAAATAAAAAACGTTGAAAAAAAAATTTATAAGAGCAAACAGTGTCTTGCTTTAACTTTTATTTTATATTTATCTGGTGGCTAATGCCTTTGAGAACACTTTTATTAATTTTTAGCCATTTGGGTAAACCCTTCTATGAATTGCCTGTTCGTATCATTTTATCCTTTTGTATAGATTTCCTGATTTTCCTTATTTATTCACAAGGGTTCTTCGTATCTTTGTATATGCTCGATACTATTTTATTGAAAAAGGGAAGGATGTGAAGGACTGTCACTGAGCCTCCTGATTTTCTTTCCTTCTGTTAGAGGCTAATGTAAACGCGATGTTTCTCAGAGTCCCTCGCGGGTTTCATTTCAGATGTGGCTTAGGTTTGACGAATTTCCACTAGATTTGGAAGACCTAAATGAGGCCTAGTAGGAACTTCTGTTGTTTGTACTTTACGAGCACACCTGGGGGAACTATTAGATTCTTCTGGGGCAGTGTTGGCAGAAGGGTAGCGTCCAGGTGCTAGTTTCCTGAGGTCTAGGGTGGTGCACGGTGTATCCCTGCTCCTGGTGTGGCCGGTGTAACACAGTTCAGGGGCTGGCAGCAGAGGTAACATCCATCCGTGAGCCTTCCAGATTCTGGCAGTGGGAGTGTGCTCTTGGAGCCCAGGACTTTAGATCAGAGAAGAGGCTGCCACTTCTTGGTGGCCTGGTTCTAAGTTGTGTCTTAGCACTTCTAAAAGGATGCTAGAATCTTTTTCTGCAGCCCTTCCAAAATTCTGTACAATAAAAATTTTCTCTAGTAAGTCTCTTACTACTTAAACTCTTTGGAGTGGATTCAGTTATATGTAATCATTGGAATCTTAACATATAGAATCAGTTTTAGATATTATATATATCTTCTTTTAATATGTCATACCTCCTTTACATTTGTTATATCCATGCTGGAACAGAAATACTTAAATTTTGGTATGACCAATTCTACTTTTCACCCATGTTTTGTGCTATTTTCTTCCCATTTAAGAAATTCTGTCTTACTCCTAGGTTACATTCTCTTCTCCATAGTCTTCTATTAGCTTTATCATTTCACCTTTTACACTTAAGCCTTTGATCTGTCAACATCCTCTTGAGTGCATGATGTAATGTAAGGATTCAGTTTTATTCTTCTCCATGTGGCAAGCCAGTGTTTCAGCATCACCTCCTAAATAGTTTTTACTCATTGATTTTTTTTTTACACTACCTTTATGTGATTCCCAGATATAGATAAGTTTGTTTATGACAATCTATTCCATTTATATTTGATTTTCTGTCTTCAGTCAGTGCTATACCCTTCTTAACGTGTGGCTTTGCAATATGTATAATTACCTGGAAGTGTCCCCTTTTTCAAAGTTGACCTAGCTGTTGGTGGACAGGTTATCTTCCATATAAGTAGGGAGTTTCTTAAAAAGTCCTGATGGAGTTTGATTGACATTTTGTTAAATTTACAGATTAAATTTAGGATTATTGTCACTTCTGTAATGTCATCCATGACTATGAAAGACCTCTTCGTTTATTTAGATCATTTATGTCATTTTAATTGAGTTTTAGATTTTTCTCCACAGAAGGTTTGTGTTTTCTTTGTTGATCTAGTTTCTGGATGCTTCATATGTTTTATTGCTAATGGAGATTGTATCTTCCTTTTGTATTATTTCTAGTTATTGTTGGAATAAAGAGATGTTCTCAGTGTCCTTATGTTATAAATGAATATTTTTTAAACCTAAAGATTAGTTAGTATACCCAAGTTTATAGTTAAGTTACAGTTAAGATTCTGATACCAACTCTGATGTTTTTTTTTTTTCCCTACAGCACTAAGCAATATTCTTTATGACACCAGCTAGGTGTTTTATAATTCAACTTAATTTTGACATTATTTACCTGGAGTTAGGTAACCATAGGTTAAGGGTTCAGTCCTACCAGACTTCCCCCTCTTTCAGATGCCAGTCAAAAGTCCGGGTTGCCACCTGGGCTTCTGACTGACCAGCCATAAGTTACAATAGCTCTCTCCTTGGGTTCAATTAATTTGCTAGAGCAGCTCACCAAGCACAGAGATACATTTTACTTACTAGATTACCACAAAAGGATATAACTTTTACTACCAAGGTTTATTATGAGAGGATATAACTCAGGAATAGTCAGATGAAAGAGATATATAGGGCAAGGAATGGGGAAGAGCGCGGAGCTCTCATGCTCTCTTAGCATGCCACTTTCCCCCAAATCTCCATGTGTTTATCAACCTAGAAGTGCTTCTAACCCTGTCCTTTTGGTTTTTAAGGAAGCTTCATTGCGTAGGGTCAATTGCTTAAATCTCCAGCTTCAGCCCTTCTCCCCTTCTGGAGGTTAAGAGTGGGACTAAAAGTTCCAGCCCTCTAATTACAGGTTGTTTTCCCTGGCAACCTGCCACCATTCTTAGGTACTTTCCAAAAGTCACCTCATTAACATAAATTCAGCTGTGGTTGAAAGGGGTTTGTTAGGAATGTCAAGATACCTTGATTGTTGTTATCACTTAGGAAATTCTGAGGGTTTTAGCGCTGTGATAGAAACTGAGTGAAAACCGATTAATGTATTTCTCCTTATAAATCATAATATCACAGTAGTCGGATGGGATTTTAAAAGAAGTGCTTTATTTTTTTTTACAGCAAAATAATTGAAATATAATCCTAAAATATGACATGCATTATGTAGATTCTTTTGAAATTATTGTGGTTATTGTGGCTTTCTTTTTGTCATTGTGATTAGTTTTTGTGAATCTGTGGCTCTCTTTGCAGAGTCATAATCCTAAAGTCCAGAAACATTACCAACATTTTAATTTAGTAGGTTGTGTCTTACATTCACCATTAGTAAAAATCTCTAATATTTAAAGTGCTTCAAAGACATCATTTTAACAACTATATAATATTTCATCCAATCAGAAAAATACCCATCCGATGGCTTCCATCACATACTTGTTCTTGGTTTGCCCACCACATTTTGGGCTAACTTTCCTCAACTTCATCTGGTCTTCTTCTTCCACCTTAACATCCACCCTCAGGAATCCTTTCAATGCATGTCAAGGACTCCAAACTCAAATTTCTGGTTCAGTTCTCTAATGAATTCTGGTGCAAATTTCCTATTGCCTTAAAAATATCTTCATAGGGGTATGGGAGTAGATCCAAACTGAACTTCTCTTTCTTCTAAACCAAACCTGCTCCCTTATTTATTGCCTGCCCTGGTGGATGGTAATAGCATCTGGCACAGCCAAGTTTCTTAAGCCAAATCTGGGAGATGTGCAACGTAGCCAAGTTTCTAACACTTCCTCTTTATTAAATCCAATCAGTAACTAAATCTTGTTAAAATACATCTAGGAACATTTTTAAAAAATTTTTATTTATTTATTATGGGGGTGGGGTGGGGAGAGAGAATCCCAACAAGGCTCCATTCTGCCAGCACAGAGCCTGATGAGGAGTTCGATTCCAGGAATCGTGAGATGATGACCTGAACGGAAATCAAGAGTCAGACACTTAACCGACTGAGCCGCGCAGTTACCCCTATCTCAGAACGTAGTTTTAAAGATACTCATCCTGTTCTTTCCAGAGGGATGTTTAATGCTCTTCTCACAATTATTTAATGGCTCTCTAGTGACTTCAGGGACAAATTTTAAACTTCAGCTATGTATCCAAGAAGAAAATTGAATGTGTTCAGAATGGAGGAGCTACATTTGCTAGCAGTTGTATGATTTAACATAAAGGAGGTTGTCCCTTATAGAATGTCCAGCCTTGGAATGGATGATCCTGAAAGGAGTGATTTCACTGTTCAGAAACTGGATGAAGATTTATTGGGGAGCTCCTAACTCTGGAGAGGCTGAACTGATAGCCACTAACAGTCCTTCCAATAAGAAAAGACAACGATGTTGATTTCTAAATAAAGTAAGAGCAGCAGCTGTGGTCTGTATGTCTCATTCCTTTGATTTGGGACTGCTTTAAATATGTAAAAAACTTTGGCTAGAGGTATTTTAGAAGCTGCCATTTATTAGATTCACTTGTATGGATTTAACATAATAGATTAAGTTTTTTTTTTCTTTTAGAGGCTCCTGGGTGGCTCAATCAGTTGAGTGTCCCAATTGATTTCAACTTAGGTCATGATCCTGGTGTTGTGGGATTGAGACCTGTGTTGGGCTCCGTACTGAGTGTGGAGCCTGCTTAGGATTGTCTCTCTCTCACTCTCTCTCTCTCTCTCTCTCCCTCTCCCTCCCCCTCTCTCTGCCTCTTTCCCCCATTTGCACCCTCTCTCTCTAAAATTAAAAAAAAAATTAAAAACTAAGTTTTTTTTTTTCTTTTAAAGCATTTCCCTCTGACATGTCTATTATTTTTTTCCCTTTGAACGTTGATTTGCTTCATGAGCTTTTAAAAAATTCCCAAATAAGTCCATATTCTTAACACAGGTCCTAAAAAATGGTTGTTAGTCACTATCATATATGTTCTGTGACATTCTTTGGCCAATTTTATTAGATTTATTCGATTAAATTTCTTCATCTGTTTTTGTCCTATTTCAGATTAATTTGATTACTTGATTCCTTGACTAATCAGAGTTGCATGATTTCTTTTTTTTCTGCAAAAGAAAAAAGCCTTGATGGAAGCTGAATATGAACTTTATATACATTTTAATATATTGTGTAGTGACCCTAGTCAGAGGTCTGTATACCAAAGTCACTTTTATTTTGCCTTATTTATTTATTTATTTATTTATTTATTTAAGAATAGTTGGCACATGATGTTACATTAGTTTCAGTTTGTTTTTTATTTTTTTAATGTTTATTTTATTTCTGAGGGACACAGAGACAGAGACAGAGCACAAGCTGGGAGGGGCAGAGAGAGAGGCAGATACAGAATCCAAAGCAGGCTCCAGGCTCTGACCCGTCAGCACAGAGCCCGATGCAGGGCTCCAACTCACAAACCGTGAGATGATGACCTGAGCCAAAGTCAGACGCTTAACTAACTGAGCCACCCAGGTGCCCCTCTGCTGTGCCTTTTATTCCTGTGACTTGCTCATTAAAAACTAGAAGGCTGTATATCTCTTTCCCTTCATCTGTGTTTCCCAATTCCACCTCTTCCCCCTCTTCTGGTAACCATCAGTTCTCTGTATTTATAGGTTTGATTCTGCTTTTTGTTTGTTTATTCATTTTTTTCTTTTTGGATTCTACTTATGAGTAGAATTTTAAGGTATTTGTCTTTCTCAGTCTGACTTACTTCACTTAGTGATAATACTTTTAGGTTCATCCATGTTGTCACGATGGAATGTTGCCATCATTTTTTTTGGCTGTGTAATATTTCATTGTATGTAATACCACATTTTCCTATCAACTCATTTATTAATGAGCACTTAGGTTGCTTCCATATCTTGGCTATTGTAAATAATGCTGCAATAAATATACATGTGCATATATCTTTTCATATTAGTGTTTTCATTCTCCTTGAGTAAATACCCAATAGTGGAATTACTGGATCATATGGTATTTCTATTTTTAATTTTTTGAGGAACCTCCATACTATTTTCTATAGTGTCTGTACCAATTTAGATTCCCACTAACAGTGCAAGAGGATTCCTTTCTCTCTACATCCTTGACAACACTTGTTATTTCTTGTCGCTTTGATTTTAACCATTCTAACAGGTGTGAGGTGATATCTCATTGTGGTTTTGATTTGTATTTCCTTGATTATGAGTGATGTTGAGCATGTTTCATGTGTCTGTTGGCCATCTGTATGACTTGTTTGGAAAAATGTCTATTCGGGTCCTCTTGTCTTTTTTTTCTTGAGGAAGAGAAAGAACATGAGTGGGGGTGGGGAGGGAGAGGAAGAGCAACCAAGAGAGAGAATCTTAAGTAGGATCCACGCCCAGTGCAGAGCCTGAGTTGGGACTTGATCTTACAACCATGAGATCATGACCTGAGCAGAAATCAAGGTTGGACGCTTAACTGACTGAGTCATCCAGATGCCCTCTCTTCTCATTTTTTAATCAGATTTGTGTGTGTGTGTGTGTGTGTGTGTGTATGTGTTAATTTGTATAAGTTCCTTATATATTTGGAATATTAACCCATTATTGGATAGAGTGTTTGCAAATACCTTCTCCCATTCTGTAGTTGTCTTTTTAGTTTGTTGATGGTTTCCTTTGCTATACAAATTTTTTTTTTGTTTTGTTTTGTTTTTTTGTGTTTTTTTTTTTTCTGTAGTCCCAATAATTTATGCTTTTGTTTTCCTTACCCTAGGAGACCTACCTAGAAAAATGTTGCTACGGCAGATGTCAGAGGATTTTTATGATTTCAGATCTCACATTTAGGTCTTTAATCCATTTCAATTTTATTTTTGTGTATGATGTTAGAAAGTAGCCTGGATTCATTTTTTTTAATTTTCATTTTTATTATTTTTATTTTTTAAAGTATAATTTATTGTCAAATTGGTTTCCATACAACACCCAGTGCTCATCCCAAGTGCCCTCCTCCCTTGCCCATCACCCACTTTCCCCTCCCCCTACCTCCCATCTACCCTTAGTTTGTTCTCAGTCTGCTATGCTTTGCCTCCCTCCCTCTCTGTAACTTTAGTTTTTCCCCTTCCCCTCCCCCATGGTCTTCTGTTAAGTTTCTTAAGATCCACATATAGTGCAAACATATGGTATCTGTCTTTCTCTGCCTGGCTTATTTCACTTAGCATAATACCCTCCAGTTCCATCCACATTGCTGCAAAAGGCCAGATTTCATTCTTTCTCATTGCCAAGTAGTACTCCATTGTATATATAAACCACATCTTCTTTATCCACTCATCAGTTGATGGACATTTAGGCTCTTTCCATAATTTGGCTATTGTTGAGAGTGCTGCTGTAAACATTGGGGTATATGTGCCCCTATGCATCAGCACTCCTGTATCCCTTGGGTAAATTCCTAGCAGTGCTACTGCTGGGTCATAGGGTAGATCTATTTTTAATTTTTTGAGGAACCTCCACACTGTTTTCCAGAGTGGCGGCACCAGTTTGCGTTCTCACCAGCAGTGTAAGAGGGTTCCCATTTCACCACATCCTCGCCAGCATCTATAGCCTTGTTCATTTTAGTGACTCTGACCACCGTGAGGTGATACGTCATTGTAGTTTTGATTTGTATTTCCCTGATAATGAGTGACATTGAGCATCTTTTCATGTGTCTGTTTGCCATCTGGATGTCTTCTTTGGAAAAGTGTCTATTCATGTGTTCTGCCCATTTCTTCACTGGATTATTTGTTTTTTTGGGTGTGGAGTTTGGTGAGTTCTTTATAGATGTTGGATACTAGCCCTTTATCTGATATGTCATTTGGAAATATCTTTTCCCGTTCTGTCAGTTGCCTTTTAGTTTTGTTGATTGTTTCCTTTGCAGTGCAGAAGCATTTTATCTTGAGGAGATCCCAAGAGTTCATTTTTGCTTTTAATTCCCTTGCCTTTGGAGATGTGTTGAGTAAGAAATTGGTGTGACTGAGGTCGGAGAGGCTTTTTTCCTGCCTTCTCCTTTAGGGTTTAGATGGTTTCCTGTCTCACATTCAGGTCTTTCATCCATTTTGAGTTTATTTTTGTGTGTGGTGTAAGAAGGTGGTCTGGTTTCATTCTTCTGCATGTTGCTGTCCAGTTCTCCCAACACCATTTGTTAAAGAGACTGTCTTCTTTCCATTGGATACTCTTTCCTGCTTTGTCAAAGATTAGTCGGCCATACATTTGTGGGTCCAATTCTGGAGCCTCTATTCTATGCCATTGGTCTATGTGTCTGTTTTTGTGCCGATACCATACTGTCTTGATGATTACAGCTTTGTAGTAGAGGCTAACGTCTGAAATTGTGATGCCTCCCATTTTGGTTTAGTTTCTTCAATATTACTTAGGCTATTCGGAGTATTTTACGGTTCCATACAAATTTTAGGATTGTTCTAGCTTTGAGAAGAATGCTGGTGCAATTTTTATTTAGATTGCATTGAATGTGTAGATTGCTTTGGGCAGTATTGACATTTTAAAAATATTTATTCTTCCAATCCATGAGCATGGGATGTTTTTCCATTTCTTTGTATCTTCAGTTTCTTTCATGAGCTTTCTATAGTTTTCAGCATACCGATCTTTTACATCTTTGGTTAGGTTTATCCCTAGGTATTTATTTTAGGGTTCTTGGTGCATTTGTGAATGGGATCAGTTTCTTTATTTCTGTTTCTGTTGCTTCATTACTGGTGTATAAAAATGCAACTGATTTCTGTACATTGATTTTGTACCCTGCGACTTTGCTGATTTCATGTATCAGTTCTAGTAGACTTTTGGTGGAGTCTGTCGGGTTTTCCATGTAGAGTATCATGTAGTCTGTGAAAAGTAAAAGTATCTTTGCCAATTTTGATGCCTTTTATTTCATTTTGTTGTCTGATTGCTGATGTTAGGACTTCCAACACTGTGTTAAACAACAGTGGTGAGAGTGGACATCCCTGTCATGTTCCTGATCTCAGGGGGAAAGCTCTCAGTTTTTCCCCATAGAAGATTATATTAGCTGTGGACTTTTCATAAATGGCTTCTGTGATTAAGAATGTTCCTTCTATCCTGACTTTCTTGAGGATTTCATCAAGAAATAATGCTGTATTTTGCAAATGTTTTTCTGCATCTATTGACAGGACCATATGGTTTTTATCTTTTATTTTATTAATGTGATGTATCACATTGATTGATTTGCACATATTGAACTAGTTCTGCAGCCCAGGAATGAATCCCACTTGATCATGGTGAATAATACTTTTGATATGTTGTTGAATTCGATTTGCTAGTATCTGGTTGAGAATTTTTGCATCCATATTCATCAGGGATATTGGCCTGTAGTTCTCTTTTTTGCTGGATCTCTGTCTGGTTTGGAAATCAAAGTAATGCTAGTTTTATAGAATGATTCCACATGTTTCCTTCCATTTCTATTTTTCGGAACAGCTTGAGAAGGATAGGTATTAACTCTGCTTTAAATGTCTCGTAGAATTCCCCAGAAAAGCCATTTGGTCCACGACTCTTATTTGTTGGGAGATTTTTGATAAATGATTCAGTTTCTTCAGTAGTTATGGGTCTGTTCAAAATTTCTATTTCTTACAGGTAGAGTTTTGGTAGTGTGAGTGTGAGTGTGTTTAGGAATTTGTCCATTTCTTCCAGGTTGTCCTGTTTGTTGGCATATAGTTTTTCATAGTATTTTCTGATAATTGCTTGTATTTCTGAGGGATTGGTTGTAATAAATCCATTTTCATTTATGATTTTATCTATTTGGGTCTTCTCTCTTTCCTTTTTGAGAAGACTGGCTAGAGGTTTATCAATTTTGTTTAATTTTTTCAAGAAACCAACTCTTGGTTTCATTGATCAGTTTTTCTGGGTTTTTTTTTTTTTTTTTGATTCTGTATGTTTATTTCTGCTCTGATCTTTATTATTTCTCTTCTTCTGCTGGGTTTGGGGTGTCTTTGCTGTTCTGCTTCTAGTTCCTTTAGGTGTGCTGGCTGTTAGATTTTGTATTTGGGATTTTTCTCGTTTCTTGAAATAGGCCTGAACTGCAATGTATTTTCCTCTTAAGACTGCCTTTGCTGCATCCCAGAGGGTTTGGATTGTTGTATTTTCATTTTTCATTTGTTTCCATGTATTTTTTAATTTCTTCTCTAATTGTCTGGTTGACCCATTCATTCTTCAGTAGGATGTACTTTGACCTCCATGCTTTTGGAGGTTTTCCAGACTTTTTCCTGTGGTTGATTTCAAGGTTCATAGCATTATGATCTGAAAGTGTGCATGGTATGATCTCAATTCTTTTATATTTACTGAGGGCTGAATTGTGACCCAGTATGTGATCTATCTTGGAGAGTGTTCTATGTGCACTGAGAAGAAAGTATATTCTGCTGCTTTGGGATGTAGATTCTAAATATATCTGTCAAGTCCATCTGGTCCAATGTATCATTCAGGGCCATTGTTTCTTTACTGATTCTGTGTCTAGATGATCTGTCCAATGTTGTAAGTGGAGTATTAAAGTCCCCTGCAATTACCACATTTTTATCAATAAGATTGCTTATGTTTGTGATTAATTGTTTTATATATTTGGGGGCTCATGTATTCTGCTCATAGACATTTATAATTGTTAGCTCTTCCTGATGGATAGACCCTGTAATTATTATATAATGCCCTTCTTCGTCTCTTGTTACAGTCTTTAGTTTAAAGTCTAGTTTGTCTGATGTAAGTATGGCTACTCCAGCTTTCTTTTGATTTCCAGTGTCATGATAGATAGTTCTCCATCCCCTCAATTTCTTAAAAAAAATTTTTTTTAAATGTTTTTATTTATTTTTGAAAGAGAGAGAGAGAGGGGGACAGAGCATGAGTGGGGAAGGAACAGAGAGAGAGGGAGATACAGAATTCAAAGCAGGCTCCAGGCTCTAAGCTGTCAGCACAGAGCCCGATGTGGGGCTCAAACTCACGAACTGTGAGATCATGACCTGAGCTGAAGCCAGATGCTTAACCGACTGAGCCATCCAGGCGCCCCCATCCCCTCAATTTCAATCTGAAGGTGTCCTAAGGTTTAAAATGGGCCTCTTGTAGACAGCAAATGGATGGGTCTGGTTTTTTTTTTTTTTAATCCATTCTGATACCCCATGTATTTGATTGGAGCATTTAGTCCGTTTACATTCAGTGTTATTATTGAAAGATATGGGTGTAGAGTCATTATGTTTTCTGTAGGTTTCATGCTTGTAGTGATGTCTCTGGTACTTTGTGGTCCTTGCAACATTTCACTCACAGAATCCCCCTTAGGATCTTAGAATCCCCCTAAGGGATCAGTAGATAGATCTGTTACTACCCTTATGTGTGTCTACCTTTCTATGTTAAAGCCCGTTTATTCCCAGATGCTTTCAGAATTCTCTCTTTATCCTTGTATTTTGCCAGTTTCACTATGATATGTCATGCAGAAGATCAATTCAAGTTACATCTGAAGGGAGTTCTTAGTGCCTCTTGGATTTCAATGTCTGTTTTCTTCCCCAGATTGGGGAAGTTCTCAGCTATGATTTGTTCAAGTGCACCTTCAGCCCCTTTCTCTGTCTCTTCTTCTGGAACTCCTATGATACTGATATTGTTCCGTTTGATTGAGTCACTTAGTTCTCTAATCCCTCTTCTTGATCCTGGATTTTTTAATCTCTCTTTTTCTCACCTTTTCTTTTTCCATATTTTTATTTTCTAATTCACCTCTTCTCTCCTCTGCCTCTTCAATCCACATTGTGACTGCCTGCACTTTATTTTGCACCTCATTTATAGCATCTTTTAATTCATCATGACTATTTTTAAATTTCTTGATCTCTGCAGTGATAGATTCTCTGCTGTCTTCTATGCGTTTTTCAAGTCCAGCGTTAATTTTATGATTATTATTCTAAAGTCTTGGTCAGTTATATTGCTTATATATGTTTTGAGTAATTCTTTAGCTGTCACCTCTTCCTAGAATTTCTTTTGAGGGGAATTCTTCCGTTTCATCATTTTGGCTAGTTTTCTGACCCTTGTGAATTTTAAAATCTTGTTATGTGCTCTGCACCTGCAAGCACTGCTCTATTTAAGGGGGGGTCATACACTGTCCAGGGCCTGGCCCTTCAGGAGGTCTTTTTTGGAGAGTGTTACTTGCTCTCTGTTGTTGTGACTTTGGTTATTTTATTTCTCTACTCACAGTGATGTTTTGGACCCTCCACAAGTTGTGCTTTGATTTGTTCCTTGAAGTAGCCTTGAACTATCATTTCTCATGTTTTCCAGTTTTCTTCCTGGTAGATTCAGTTTCCTTTCCTCCCAGATTCTTGGGGTTCAAAGTCCTTTGGCGTCAGCACTTCTTTGTTTGAGAGACGACTTACATAGGGATCCCCCTACTTCTCCACCATGTTGGCCATGGTTTCATTTTTTTTAAGTGTAGCTGTCCAGTTTTTCTTGCAGCATTTATTGAAATGACTTTCTCTTCTCTGTTGTATATTCTTGCCTCTTTTATCATAGATTAATAGACCATATAATCATGGGTTTATTTCTGGGATCTCTAGTCAGTTCCATTGATTTATGTATCTGTTTTTGTGCCAATACCATTCTGTTTTGACCTACAGCTTTGGAATATATCTTGAAATCTGGGATTGTGATGCCTCCAGGTTTGGTTTTCTTTCTCAGGATTTCTTTGGCTATTTGGGTTTTATTTGTGGTTCCATATAAATTTTAGGATTATTTGTTCTAGTGTTGTGAAAAGTGCTGCTAGTATTTTGATAAGGATTGCAGTAAATCTGTAGATTGATTTGGGTAAGTAGTATGGACATTTTAACAATATTAATTTTTCCAATCCATTTGTATGGAATATCTTTCCATTTGTTTGTCATCTTCAATTTCTTTCATCAGTGTATTATATTTTTTCAGAGTACAAGCTGTTCACTTCTTTAGTTAAGTTATTCTTAGTTATGTTATTCTTTCTGGTGTAATTGTAAATGAGATAGTTTCCTTAATTTCTCTCTCTGCTACTTCGTTATTAGTGTATAGAAATAGTACTGATTTTTGGGTATTGATTTTGTATCCTGTCAGTTTAGTGAATTCGTTTATTACTTCTAGTAACTTTTTGATGGAGGCTTTAGAAATTTCTGTGTATAGTATCATGTCTTCTGCAAGTAGTGACAGTTTAATTTCTTCTTTACCAATATGGATGCCGCTGCTGCTGCTGCTGTCTCCTCCTCCTCCTCCTCCCTCCTCCTCCTCCTCTTCTTCTTCTTCTTCTTCTTCTTCTTCTTCTTCTTCTTCTCCTTCTCCTCCTCCTCCTCCTCCTCCTCCTCCTCCTCCTCCTCCTCCTTCTTTTCTCTCTCTCTCTCTCTTTTTTGTCTGATTGCTGTGGCTAGGACTTCTACTACTATGTTGAATAAAAGTGGTGAGAAGGGACATCCTTGTCTTGTTCCTTCCTGACCTTAGATTTTCACCATTGAATATTATGTTAGTTGCGGGTTTTTCATAAATGGCCTTTATTATGTTGAGGTATGTTCCCTCTAACCCCAGTTTGTTGAGAGTTTTTATCACAAATGGATGTTGTACTTTGTTAAATGCTTTTTCTACATCAATTGAAGTGATCATATGATTTTTGTTTTTCATTTTGTTGATGTGGTATATGACATCAATTGATTCCAAAGTCACTTAATGCTCTCAGTGTGACGTTTTATTATAATTGATGTCAAATACATTTATTACCACTCTTTTCCATATTGTCAGTTTCAGGTAACAAATTGCACCAAAAATGAGTCTAAGTTCACCACACAGAGCAGTCAACTTCTTCAAAACAATTATAAAGGTACATATTATTGAGGTCTCAGAAAACGAGCACATCTGCAGGCCAATCTGCAAGTGTTTTATAAAGTGTAAATTTTGACGTGTTTCTTTCTTGCCTGGAATTTTGAGCTGATGATGTGCTCAGAGGAGGGAGCTTCCTTGAAAAGTGTCTAGTCCATGCTGTCTACAGATGGAGGGGGTTCTGTCCAGGGAGAACAGAGAGCTTCATTCTCGTTCTGTTCATATCCCTTCATGAGCTGAGGTTATCTTCTCTGCAGGTAGGGACTGAGCATTAGTTATCCTCGTGTGTCCTATGACTTGTTTTTCCTATGATGTGTTCAGTGATTTGACTATAGATTTGTCTTGCCTCAAAACAACCCTAGGTATTTATGCTAAGGAGGTCTTCCTCTTATTGTAAAACTTGCAGCATTGGTATCTGAAACTAGACCTGTTAGTTTCTATTTGATCGTAATTGGACTGTCATACATGCTTTTTCTTATTTCTCCAGCACAGACCATCAACACATGATGATACACAATATGTGATATCTCTGTATTCACCAGGATACTAAAGTTAAGCAATTATCTTTAATGTCTAACGCTAAATTTGCTTGCCAACAACTCATTTCCTCTTATTATTTCAGTTGATAGATAATATGGGCTATCAGAAGAAGTTTATTAGGTAGATACAGCTGAGCTAGAAGATCAGGAAAAAACCTAACATAATAAGACTTCTGCATAATTCTCTTTTTGTGTAAGATATGGAACTTATGTTGACCCCTTTCAAAATACAGCAGTCATATTCTGTTCTTCTTTCAACCATTAAAAATACACAAAAGGAAAAAAAAAATACCAATGATGTGTTTGTAGGCTCTTAGAGTATAAATTTAAAGCAGGTAATTCTTTTCTTTTATGCTTTAATTTAATTTTTTAATTATTTTTCAATATAATTTATTGTCAAATTTGTTTCCATACAACACCCAGTGCTCATCCCAAGTGCCCTCCTCCATGCCCATCACCCACTTTCCCCTCTCCCCCAACCCCCATCAACCCTTAGTTTGTTCTCAGTCCTTAGGAGTCTCTTAGGGTTTGCATCCCTCCCTCTCTGTAACTTTTTCCCCCCACTCCCCCCCCCCCCGCCATGGCCTTCTGTTAAGTTTCTCAAGATGCACATATAGTGAAAACATATGGTATCTGTCTTTCTCTGCCTAGCTTATTTCACTTAGCATAATACCCTCCAGTTCCATCCACGTTGCTGCAAATTGCCAGATTTCATTCTTTCTCATTGCCAAATAGTATTCCACTGTATATATAAACCACGTCTTCTTTATCCATTCATCAGTTGATGGACATTTAGGTTCTTTCCATAATTTGGTTATTGTTGAAAGTGCTGCTATAAACATTGGGGTACAAGTGCCCCTATGCATCAGCACTCCTGTACCCCTTAGGTAAATTCCTAGCAGTGCTATTGCTGGGTCATAGGGTAGGTTTATTTTTAATTTTTTGAGGAACCTCCACACTGTTTTCCAGAGTGGCTGCACCAGTTTTCATTCTCACCAGCAGTGCAAGAGGGTTCCCATTTTGCCACGTCCTCACCAGTACCTATAGTCTCCTGATTTGTTCATTTTAGCCACTCTGATGAGTGTGAGGTGGTATCTCAGTGTGGTTTTGATTTGTATTTCTCTGATGATGAGTGATGTTGAGCATCTTTTCATGTGTCTGTTTGCCATCTGGATGTCTTCTTTGGAAAAGTGTCTATTCATGTCTTCTGCCCATTTCTTCACTGGATTATTTGTTTTTTTGGGTGTGGAGTTTGGTGAGTTCTTTATAGATTTTGGATACTAGCCCTTTATCTGATATGTCATTTGGAAATGTCTTATTCCATTCTGATGGTTGCATTTTAGTTTTGTTGATTGTTTCCTTTGCAGTGCAGAAGCTTTTTATCTTGATGAGGTCCCAATAGTTCATTTTTTGCTTTTAATTCCCTTGCCTTTGGACATGTGTTGGGTAAGAAATTGCTGCAGCTGAGGTCAAAGAGGTTTTTTCCTAAAGCAGATAATTCTAAATGAAGGATGTTATGGGACATAAAACACCAAATTCACACTTAGCCCTTACCCATGTGTGACCTCGGATTTATCACTCAAATATTTGAGTACATTGTCATAGTGTATTATTATTAGTAAGGGACAGGGAGCATGTTTTCATCATGATTATTTCTTCTGCTGGATCTATTTGGCAGAAGATAGATTGTAAGTGTTTGGTTGTATCTTGTCTTTGCAGCTTTCTTTCTAAACAAAAACACACACATTTCCACTAAGGATGTTTAATTAAGATAGTATGTTCTAAATAGACTAAATTTAAAGTACTGCTTCATGAGCCTTAGTCATTGTAAGTACATCCTTAGCCCCAGCAGGATGCAGACCATGTGGTCTATTTCTTTTATATGTTCATAGAGAATGTTGGTTAGAAGCTTTGCCCAGAATTGCTGGCTCACTCAGAAATGGGGGCTCCCTAGAATACAAATTAGGAGAGCAGAGTATGAGTCCAGTTTTGGCACTGCCACCCTCCATTCTGTAGGCCGATTCTAGAACCTTTTCATTCCTCAATCGTTTTGAAATCATGATGGTAAACCCTTGATTTGCTTCACATGCTGACTCGATGTGGAAGTGCTCTTTATATTGTATCATTCTGTCCCCAAAACAGGTTTTCTCCTTTTTATAGTGTCACTGTGTGCTGCCCAACAGAACTCCAGGGAAGGGATTCATGATTTTACTTCTTCCTCATGTGTGAGGATCACTGCATTTGGCCTTGTTTCCGTGTTTGTCCAGCCCCGTGAGTTTTGCTTAGCAAAGCAAGAGGAGTATTTGAGGGTGGTCTATGACTATAAAGCTGATACCACATGCTAAAGTGAATACTCTTTACTAATTATGGTGTTTAAGTGTATTTTAGAGGAGGGAGAGGGGATCAATTAAAAAATAATTGGAAAACATTAGTGATTAATAAGTTTCCTGTCATTGGATATTATTTAAAAAAAATTTTTTTTAACGTTTATTTTTATTTTTGAGACAGATCCAGAGCATGAATGGGGGAGGGTCAGAGAGAGGGAGACACAGAGTCTGAAACAGGTTCCAGGCTCTGAGCTGTCAGCACAGAGCCTGACGCGGGACTCGAACTCACGGACCGCGAGATCATTACCTGAGCCGAAGTCGGCCGCTTAACCGACTGAGCCACCCAGGCGCCCCGGATGAATGTTATTTTTGACATGAATATAACAAGTACAGTAAAACAAATAATGCAAGTTAGAAGAAAACAAAAGTTAGGAATTCTAGAAAGTAGAGTCTTAAAATTACCTAGTTGATGTCATTAAAATCCACTGAATGTAAAACAAAAAATAAAAACAAAAATGAAAACTTGATGGACAAAGATATTTTAATCTATGATCACCATATATCATAATTTTTCTAATGCTTTTAGATTAGAGGTACATTCTTAGGATTCCATTGATTACTTATCATTTCCTTCCTGTAGGTTGAGCCAAATTTTTACTTATCCTAGTTAAGAGTACAGAACCTTTGAAATGAATCTTGATAAAAAAAAATAATAGGTCATATTTACTGGGCACTGTGTTAAGTCTGTTAAAAAATTATTTCAACTTAATTCTTGCACCAATCATATGAGGTAATGAAGATGATTATTTCTAGTTATAGATGATGAAACTGAAGCTTAAGAGAAATTGAGTAGCTTCTTTGAAGCTATAGTTTGAACAATGGTAGCATCAGGAAGGGCACCAAGACATTTGGCTTCCGTAGCTTCAAGTTATGTTGCTGTACCATGCTTTGTCCCCGGGTGTATTTTGTGAACTCTAGAGGTATATTGCATGCATTTTCAGTGGAAAAGAATGGGCAGAAAATGAAAGAATTGCTTATGGGTGTACTCTTCTAGATTTCTTCAGGCTATATGTTAGGTATGTAATTTGTATGATCTGTGAGATGAGTCTGCCTTAGATGAAGATAGTGTGCACTTCAGTAAAACTCCTAACGTCCCTGGTCCTACCTTTTCTAATTGATGAAATGACAGTTAGAGACTGGGTTTGAAAGATAGAAAAGACTGTTCCTCTCACTGGGTCTTTCCTTTGGGTCCAGGGCAGGAGGGAGGTAAAAGGGAGAGCCTGAGAAAATTGACCCTTCTCCTGCCCATGCACCTAGAGTCATAAATCCACCGGAGACTAATTCTTATGTACCTTCTAATGTATGTGTGCTAGAGAGAATGATTTTATTGGCCTTTGGGAATTTTCTCAAGTTTTAGTGTTGCTGCAGCTACAAGGGGAGTGTTGCTTAGGCTGTGGGGGAACCTGGGTCTTCATTTACCTGTGCTTCCCATTTGCATTTCCTTGATAAGTAGTCCTGGGCTGCATGCACTCCTGAAGGGTCATCCGTGGCTGACTATGTGGCCTTGGCCCTGGAGGGTACTGCCTGCGAGGAGGCGGCACCCCCACCAGCCCCTGTCATGCTCACCTGCAGTTTTTCATAACTTGTTCATTAAGCAAATAGCTTTTTGGCAAACTGACTTAGAGATGCTTTGCACCTAGTAAGAGCTCAGTAAATATTGTTGATTAAATAATGAATGAAACTATGAAGTAAAATGAAGCTTTGAATAGCTGAACACTTGAGAAAGTTATACTTATTCATATTCTAGGACCAATTACTTTCATTTTTTGGTGTGACCAACGTGTCTTGGTCTAGTATAGCTGTATTGACCAAGGAGGAATGTGAGGGGATCCGGAGTCACAGGGCACCCTGAATTGTGTGTGGTAGTGGGTGCGGAAGGGAGTGCCAGAGGGAACCTGGGACTCTGTGTCCACATCCCAGCCAGCCAGTCTGCACAGGTAAGAAGTACGCTTAAGTTCAGAAGGCTTTATGTCAGTTCAGTCTCCCCAATTTCGATTCAGGGCATCTCATGCAGTAGGCTAGTGTGTCCCAATTAAATCCCCAGTCATCAACTGTGAGAAGATAAACAGAAGTCCATGTCTCTGTCTGCTGCCTGTGCCGCGGTCAAATCACATTCCCTGGTTAGGAAGAGGGTTCAGTACAGTGCGGCTAGAGTGCAGGTTCTAGAAAAAGTAAAAACTTTTCGTGTTCCTACAACAATCATTTGACTCTTTAATAAACTGAACTCACATCTCCTGTTTTTGTAGAATAACGAAGACACCTTGTTTAGCTTTGCAATCTTAGAGTCGCATGTTATACTGACTGAGCCAGCCAGGTGCCGTTTATTTATTTGTTTATTTTGCTTTGTAATCTTGACTATTTCACATATTTGTGACACATATTTCCATGTCATTAATCTTTGTAATGGCGTAATTTAAGATATTTGTTGTGAAGATTTAATCATATATACTGGCAGAGGTATGATGAGCCCACGTACCCATCACCCAACTTCAATAGTTACCAATACCATGATGGTTTTATCTGCCTCCCTCAGACTTACTTTCTCATGGGAAAATTTGAAACCAATATCAGGCATCATGTTAGTTTAATTTCAAATACTTCAGGATGTGTCTCAAAAAGGGACTTTTTAATATGGTATAATGCCATTATTATACTGAATGCAAATAGAATTTGTTGCCTAATTTTTCTGGTAGCCAGTCCATTTTCAGAATTCTCTGATACCTTAGATTAAAAGTTATGTCCAATATGACACATAATTCAATCCTCTTCTCTTTTTGTCCCAGGGGTTGGGAATAGCATGTGTGCTTGATGGGCAATACTGTATACTTTCTAAACCCATGTCAGGAGATTCACTGTGTCTGCCTGCTTTAATTTTATTGAGGCTGTGAATGATTCATGGGTTTGGGGGTGGCAGCTTGATTCCTTCTTTGCAAATTTTTCACTTTGACTTTTTCTCTAATGGGTTTCCCATCCATTTGCTATTCATTAAGTGACCATTGGGGAATGCAAAAGGACTTAATTAGAGATCGCATCATGGTGATTTTT
The DNA here is from genome assembly GCF_018350215.1 of Panthera leo. NCBI lineage: Eukaryota > Metazoa > Chordata > Mammalia > Carnivora > Felidae > Panthera > Panthera leo. The sequence goes on along the minus strand of NC_056696.1, from coordinate 10,078,337 downwards.
TAATTTTGTCATTTTTTGTCCCTTTTGGCTAGAACTTTTCTATATTGAAAACTTTTCTTTGTTCACTAGATGTCATATTACCTTGAAATACAGTTCATACTGGAAATGTTTCTTTTATTTCCCATTAGTTCTCTGTTATCAGTGATGATTGGTGCCCTAGAATTCTCCAGAGATACCTATTTTTATTTTCTTATTCCTTTTCATATACTCAATATGTTTAAATTCATTGAGTTATTATTTTTTCTATAATAGCATGATTTTAATGGCTACGTATTTAGCCATGTATATAAAGCCATCTTTGTTTTAATGCTGTGGTTTTTTTTTGTCGCACATTTTAATTTCTTTCATTATTTTTTACTATTAAAAATCCATTTATTATTGTAGCAGGAGCTGTGCTAAGCACTTTACATGTATTTTGTCATGTAATCTTCACAGTAATCCTGTGATGTAACACTCTTTGGTTATATCTGAATATTTACCTAGGATTGATTCTCCACAGTTGAATTTTAGGGTCAAGGAGTGAACTTATTTTAAGATCATGGAGACACATTGCAAAATTGCTCTGCAAAACTTCTCCTGTTAATGATGTTTCTGCTTTCTGGGTTTCAGCTTACCTTGAGTCCAGGTTGAGGAACAAAAAAATTGACAAACTCCTTGCCCATGCCCATGCATACCTGCCTCATGAATTTTTTCCAAGTATGATGTCACTCTGCCATACTCAGTTGATGCAGTGACAAAAAATCTGCCCTGGTTTCAAGGAGAGGAGCGTGTATTGGCTGGGTGAGATTACACAAAGCAATAAGAATAAGCATGGAATGAGCCAGGACATGTTGAGTAGAGAAAGCAGTAAAGGGGACTTGAGAGACAGTGGCCGGTGAGATCCAGAAAATAAAGTATGGTATCATAGAGATGATAGCAAAGAATTCTAAGAAGTAAGAGTGAGTCAACGATGAAAATTTTCTGAGGGATTAAGAAACTGAGTAAGATGAAGATAAATATTATTGATACGGTGTTGGCTACCAGTTTCTATTGTATGGTGGGGATAGAATTCAAACTGATGTCTCAAATTAGGGTGGGCTGAGCCAGGAGTGAGGGGCTAGAGGTAGTAAGTGTAGGTAATTTTGGTCAGTAGTTTTGTGAAGGGAAATCAAGAAATGGGACAGTAGTGGGGGGTAAGGAGTGATGTGGGCTAAGGGAGATTTTCGTTTTAAATTAAGTATGTTTGTGTGATCTAGAAATGTCCACTAAAGATGGAAATGTTCCTTATTCAGGAGAGAGAAGAAATAGTGAAAGAAGTGAATTCCAGACCATGCCATAAGGAATTCGATCTAGAACACTGAGGGGAAGAACTTGCTTTTGTTTGGAGCAGGGCCTTCTTCCTCTATGAGGAAGGCAGAGAAGGGTATCAGTGTAGGTGTTTTTGGATATTCACAGTTTCTCTTGGTTTCTTCCATTTTCTCAGTGAATTATTTGAGAAGATCATTATCTCATCATTGAAAGGGCTGGATTGGGGCACTTGGGTGACTTAGTTGGTCACTTAGTTGGTTGAACGTCCAACTTCAGCTCAGGTCATGATCTCGCAGTTTGTGGGTTCAGTCCCCACATCAGGCTCTGTGCTGAGGGCTCAGAGCCTGGAGCCTGCTCAGATTCTGTGTCTCCCTCTCTCTCTGCCCTTCCCCAATCATGCTCTGTCTCTCTGTCACTCAAAAATAAATAAACTTTAAGAAAATTAAAAAAAGAAAAGACTGGGTTAAGGGGGGAGGAACTGTATATGATTGTGTTGGAGACTATATGCTTAGATGTGAATGCAGAGCGGTGTTGGGCCTAATTGAGGTTTATAGTCATGATAATAAAGTGAAAGCAGACAATGGGTGCATGTCTTTCCTTCACAGTGACCAGTTGCTCTGGTTCAGGCAAAGAAAAGGTGGATGTCTAGAATGGAACAAATTGGGGTTTGGGAATTTTACTGGCTCCCATGGGGGAGAGGGGCAGGGGAGCTGCAGTGTTTGAATGGTACGATTACAGTGGTGGGACATGGAATTTAAGCAGGTGAGGAAGGGAGTGATGGATTGTGTGACAGTGGCAGGGATGATAGACTCAAGATCCCCGTGGAGGATGGGCCCTCAGAAGGGGTTCTAGAATATGAGTTGAAAGGATAGAAGGCAGTGGCCAAGGATTAGATGTTCCTTCCAGACATTTGTACATATATTGATTAATTTATGATCAAAACATTAATTGAGCAACTACATGTCAGGTCTTTCTTGAGATACTGGGTAAAAGGTGGTAACCAAACAATGGAGTCTGCGGAAATGGACTTTACTTTCCAGGAGGAAGAGACAGATCACAGACTCACAAAAATTCAAGAGCTGAGATCTCTGAAGAATAAAGAGGGATAGTGTGAAAAAGAGTGACTGACAATGCTATTTGAGAAATGGAGGGTCAGGAAGTTATCTCAGTGGAAAAGACAACTGAGCAGAGGCCTGAATAAGATGAAATAGTGAGTCATTCAAGTATGTTGGAAAGAGTGTTCTAGTACAAAAGTCTCTCAGGTAAGCATGAGCTCTGTGTGCTAAAGAAGAGGAGGCCTGTAGGTCAGAGTGCCCTCAGGGAGAGCAGGAAAAGGTGACAGGAGGGGAAAGGCCTCTTGAGTCATGGTGACAGTTGGGTTTTTGTCTGAGGTTGATAGGAAGCCATGGAGGGCTGGAGTAAAGTTTGAAATTGGTCTTCTGAATGGGTTGCCTGTGTGGGGGAAGAGAAAGCACTGACTGGAGGCAAGGATTCAAGATCTCAGATGAGTTTTCTCCCTGGGTGTTGGTTTGATCTCCATGTGGATGTCAGAATCACTGATAAGAGTAGAGGTGGAAAACAGAGCAGTTGAGTCAGGAGGTAAAGTATTCAGTGAATGGCAGGGAGGGGATCAGGAATGACAAGAAGTCAGTGGATGGAAGAAAGGAGAAGGAGGACAGCTGGTCTAGCCAGTGACAGGTCTAACCATGCTGATGGTTTTGGAGAATAAATCACTTGAAATTGCTAATGGGGATCAAGGAAGTCACTCACTCACTTCCTACCCCTAATATATGTGCGATTTGATACAAAATGTGTCCTTGTGAGAGGGCTGCTGGAGAAGGACTCACGTGGCAGCCAGGTTACTTTCCATGCAATCAGGTGAGGTTCCCTTCAGAGAGGTTGAGGCAGGGATTCTCAAGCTGGGGTGATTTTGCTAGCTGGGGGACATGTGGCAATGTCTGAAGATACTTGGCGTCTTACAATGGGAGGTGCAGTGGTTATGCTGCTGGCATCTATTGAGTAATAGTGAGTGATGCTGCCTACATCCTACAATGCACAGGACAGCACAGGGCAGAGAATTATCCATCCCAAGGTGTCTGTGGAGTTGTGGTTGAGAAGCCCTGGATGAAGGCTTGAGGGTTGTGTTTGTTCATCATGGAGCTGAAATTCCAGGGAGGAACTTCCACATTATTCCATACCCTTTTTGATAATTTTTGGCTTGATACACATACACATTTACTCACTCACACTTAAATACTCTCATATATGGAAGGTCCTATGTCCCTTACTTTCTGTCACACAAAGTTTCTGAGTTACAGGAAAGAACTACTTCATTTTCTGGCTGTTTTCAGTCATAAGATATATAAAATGGGTATACCACAACAATTAATCACTTCAGAATTGAGGAATATGGTTTCCTCCATGTTTGGTTCCAGCTAGATGCAGGGAAACTTATGTTCTGTAGAAAAAAAAAAATCCTTTATTTCTTCTCAGAAAATATCCTGGGAGACCAAAGGATGTTCTCTAAGTGATCTAAAGGAGTGAAGAAAATAAAAAGGCCTCTTTTGCCCTTCTTTGTTATTCCACTTATCAGAGGTAGATTTTGAAATGAGTTTTGTTGTACAAACAAAAATAGGAAGAGACATCAAAATTGTATGATTAGTCTCCTGACAGACATTTATACATTTGAAATTTAGTTGTTCTAACAAGTACAGACCTGTGCCTGGTTTTGCATAGCCCTAAGTTAAGAATGCTTTTTACATTTTAAAGCTGTTCAAAATGAAAATGAAGAAGAATATGCAGCAGAGACCTTATGTGGCCCTCAAAGCCTAAAATATTTATTGTTTGATCCTTTATAGAAAGAGTTTGCTTATCTCTGGTATAGAGGTATTTCCTTCCCAGTTCTGACTATGATAGGAACAAGTCTTTGTCACAGAATCACAGCATTGCATTTATTCAGAAATCCTAAAAATATTTATTAATGCTTCTTATGTGTGAGAGGCCATATTTGCAGGATATATGCTGGCTGTCAGGGAGTTTATTTTAGTGAGAAGCATAGATATTAAATAAGTACACACATGATTAAAATAATTAATTACACAAAGAACTAAGAAAGGCGCCAAAAGAGTATGGAAGGGGGTCACTGAAGGATTTTTTGAATAAGCAATTTTAATCTAAATTTGAAGAATGAATCCACTAATTACAGGGAGGGGCAGGAGCAGGGCAAGAACTGAGGGAGCAGTTGTAGCCCTGGGAGGGATGCCAGAAATCTGCTGTGTCTATCATAGTTGACTAATGCAGAAATCAGCTGAATGAATTTCTAAAGGGTAATAAAGTAGAGCGTGAGTGGTATTAGAAAGGATTAGGGACCTCCAGCCATTGTGTTCTCCCAGATGAGTCTGAGGTATAGCTGGGATTGAGAACCATGGCACTAGGTGGAACCCAGCCCTCTTGGTCCTCGGCCAGTGTCCTGTTCTCGTGCCTGTCTTCTCTGGTCTCTTCTAGGGAAATAAAAGCTGAAGTTTGCACCTACCATAGAGCTATGGTTCTGAGGATCATATGAAAAAAATTTGTCTGACATGTTTGCTGGCTCTTTTCTTGGGGGTTGGGGCCTTTCCCTGCCTCCTGTGTCCTCATTCTCTGCCCTTCTCTATTGCCATGCCAGAGACCATGAATGTCAGTCACTGACATTTCTTAGTCCACTTGGTGGTTGCTAACTGCTCCCTCAGGGAGCCATTAGCAGGGTAAATGAAGAGAGGAAGGAGGGTTACCAATGAAATCCCAAAGGCTGGGCACTTCTTTAGGAGGAAATATACTTCTTCAGGAGGGCCATCATGTGGCGTATCCTCTTTTGGGGCAGGAGATATTTTGGGGGGTGGGAGAGCAAACCAGAGCCACCTTCTCCCATGTGGTATTCCAGTCCTCAGACTGTGGAGTTTTCTCTGTGTTTGAGAAGCTGCTGTCTGTGCACTTCAGTAGCCTTGGCAACAGTGATGCTCACTGGTTGTGTTTTTCCAGGCTTTACTCCTCTGGGAGGGTTCCAAGCCAGGTGACATGCCAGTGCTCCTGACTGTATTTCATCTGCAGGGCGAACTCTGTTGGAGAAGCTGTTCAGCCAACAAGAGAACGGGCCTCCAGAAGAAGCAGAGAAGTTTTGCTCCCGGATCATTGCCATGGGTCTTCTACTTCCTTTCAGTGACTGCTTCAGGGAACCATGTGATCAGAACGCCCAATCAAGTTCAGCTCCATTTGATGTAAGTAGGAACATTTACTTCTGTCTGCGAGACAGATTGGAGTTAAAATAGCAACTGTGATGTGTGTCTGCCCAGTCACCCCACACTTTAAATACCAACATGTGATGCAAGTCATCCTTCCCTCAGCCACTCAGCAGCTCAGCATGTCTATTTAATTTCTACACTTTCCTTCCTCACTTAAGAAATCCTAAGTATATTTGTCAAACCTCCTTTTCTTAACAGATGGTCACTCTTGACAGTTTTCTAACCTGCTTTAATCGGTAATGATTTTCAAGTGGCTCTGAGTCAGGACTGCCTCCTTGGCTGGTCATGGACATTACTTCACAAGCAGTACCAAAGGGCCAGAGCTTTGTTCCCAGGGGGCTGCAGGTTTCCATGGGTGCCTAGAACACTATTTCAGTGTGTTCATAGCTCATCTATTTACTAACCATTGATATGAAGCAGCATTGTCTGCTTTCTCCCCAGCTCCCATTCACCAAGAGCATTCATACTGTGAAACAGTAATCGAAAAGGCATATTCATAATTCCTAATGAATATCAATCAGCACAGCTGGATTATCATTTTCAAGCCAGGTATTGCTAATGTCTCTCAGGTATGTGGTACATGTGTGACATTGGTGGTTGTATTGAGTTGCGTCTAAAACTCAGATATATAAGAATGCTCCTGTATGATTTTCTCATAAGAAAATTGAAGGTCTGCTTGGCTCACTTGTGCAGAGCCCAGTATTTGTGAGGCAGAGTAATGGGTTCTCGTCCACATGGGTTACTTACAGTTGTTTCCTTGCTTCCAACTACACCCTTCTTCTGTGCCTTTAGTATACATGCTATTGACCAGTGAATGAAATAATGGCGACTTTTGAAAGACAATGAAAATGAGCCCTGATCAAGATGTGACAGTAAATAATAAAACGTCTATATGTCTTGCATTTCTTCTTTCTCTTCTTCATACATTATAAACTATGTTCTTCCTTGATCTCCCTTCAGTATTAGGGAAATAAATCACGTAAAGTATTGTGAGATCTTCTTGACACTTTCCATGTGAAAGAAGGCTTCTCAGGATGTGCTGTGACTTGTGAATCTTGCTTCTTGAGATCTTTTTATTTAGTTATTTTTAAAAATGGCACTAGCTAATTATTTCTAGGTAGATCTTTTTATTCAATGGGAAGAATTGGATAATTTAAAATTTTTCTTCCTTCCTTTTTTTTTTTTATGAGAGAATTGTGTTATGATAGAAACTGAACACCTGGGGACTGTGTAGCTAAAAGTGTGCAGAGAGCTGTGTTCTAGAAAATATATAAATTTGCACGTTGGAAATAAAATAAATGTGGCACAAGGGCAAACCCTGGCCATGTCTAAAGCTTGCCTTTTGATTGGAACTATCCCCAAAATGACTGCATTATCCTCTTAAAGTTTAGAGGTAAACAGTCTTCTCATTCAATAAACGTGGAATTGGAATAAACTGAAAAGAATAGGATTATTCTATACCTCCTTTTTTTCTTTTTTCTTTTTTTTTTTAACGTTTATTTATTTTTGAGACAGAGAGAGACAGAGCATGAATGGGGGAGGGTCACAGAGAGAGGGAGACACAGAATCTGAAACAGGCTCCAGGCTCTGAGCTGTCAGCACAGAGCCCGACGCGGGGCTCAAACTCACGGACCGCAAGATCATGACCTGAGCCGAAGTCGGACGCTTAACCGACCGAGCCACCCAGGCGCCCCTCTTTTTAAATCACTGAACTGGCTGCTGCTTTTTTGTAATGTTTATTTATTTTGAGACAGAGGGCGTGTGCAAGCTCTGTGGAGCCCCATGTGGGACTTGACTCAGGGCTTGATTGCACAAACTGTGAGATAATGACCTGAGCTGAAATCAAGAGTCGGTCCCTTAACTGACTGAAACACCCAGGTGCCCCTGAACGGGCTGCTTCTCATCTTCCACCTCCCTCCATTCCTGTGTTAGAGTAGTAACCCCTCCCATGATTGTCTGTTTGGAGGACAGCTGGGTATGGCAAAGAGAGGGAAAAGCAAACAAATAAAATCCCTTAATATGGTAGAAAGTAATTTCCTCAGAATAAGAATTTCTTTCCCTCAACTTTATGTGATTGTATTTTCTCCTTTATTTGTTGGCTCTGTAGAACATCTCTACTCCCCCTGCCAAACTAAACACAAAACAAATAAGAATCTAAAGTCACTTTAGTAAGAAATGTTATTCCATATACTTAAACAGAAGTTCAGTCACACAACTGTGCATTTCCTGTATGCACAGTCAAGGATTTTCTTCAAAACTCAAAAGAGGTAACAATATAGGGAGTTATGTAGACTGAGGTATTAGTGGGGAAATGGAGAGGAAGGCACTTACCTGTGTGCGGAGAAATTTCTGATAATTGGTTTCTTTGCTGATTTCCAGAAAATTGCTGTTGGGAGGATTTCTAACCAATAATTCTCTTGGGGAAAGTAGCCCTTCGAGACTGATCACCATGTGGGAATAAATTCATAACTGGCACTATTCCTAACCCAACTTTGATCCCTTCCCTAAGAACATCTGATTCCCTCCTTTTCCTCCTCTTGCCATTTATACACATAATTAGAGCAATAAAGAGTTTTGACTTAGGGATCTCACTGATATGGTTTGTGGATTAGCTTTCTTCATATAACCTTTTTGATTTTAGCCCCATGTTATATTATACATTTTTTAGGGCCTAACATTTTGCTTTAGAAATGCTATAAATAATATGAAAAGACTTCACATAAGTTTCAAGAACACTAAAAGGTAAAGAGCTTTGAGTGATAATGTTAATTCATTCACAGATGCTTACCAAATACATTCTATATGCCAGGCAGTGCTTTAGTCTCCATAGATACGTCACGGAGGAAGAGAAATAGGATTTCTGTTCTCCTGACATTTATATCCTCTTCATGGTGGGGAGAGACACATAAAAGACAAAACAAAACAACAAGTAAAAGCATAGGTCATGAATTTACATCAGATTCTAGTAAATGCTATAAAGGAAATAAACCCTAGTAACACGATAGGGTGAATGAGGGTGGGGTAGGGTAAGTGTAGGGGAAGCCTCACTACGGATTCCTGATGGGAGGTGTGAGGGAAGATCATTCCAGGAAGCTCACCTGATAAGTACAGAGGGCCTAGGGAGAGTATAAGCATGACCTAAGCACACAGCCTGAGCACCTGCATAGGTGAAGTTTAATGAGTTGAGGACAGAAAGGGCTCAGGGTCAGAATGTGCAGGGTCCTGAAAGCCATGGAAGGAAAATAGATTTTTATTTAAGTAGGAGCTTTGGGAAGGTTTTATGCAGGGCAAGAACATATTTTACATGAATCGCTTATCCTAGTCTTTGGATAATGGAGTATTGGAGGCAGAAGTAGAAGTAGGAAATCCAGGTGGGCTTATTGGAATAGTTGAGTGAGGGATGGTGGTGGTAACTTGGGGTAGGATGGTGGTGAGGGAGTTAGAGAAGAGTCCTTGGGTGTGAGATGGATTCTGTAGGTGGAGCTGATGGGACTTCTGGTGAGTTAGACTTGGGGGCAGTGGAAAATGAAAGTCAACTATAACTTCTTAGTTTTTTATTTTAAGTAGCTGGGTGGATGGTTGTGCCACTTATTAAGATGTAGAAGCCAGGTCTGTTTTAGGAGGAAAATGTTGTAAGGACAGAACTGGTGCTCGTTATATACTTTTCTTGAATAAAATTCTGTTTATCCAGAAAACTAATACTTAGCATGTAAGCTGACAAACATTAGCTTTTGCTTTTCACTGGTGGAATGACGTTGACTTTATTAGCTAATCAAAATTAGGGCCATGATATAAAGATATGTCAACCATCAGGTTTGTAGCCCTTTGCATAGCCATGTATTCATAAAACAGAAAGAAAGATGGAGATCCTTTATAGGCCTGATAGCATTGTCCATTATCTTTTTCCATTTCCATTACTAACCTGGGGACCCAGAAACTATCAACTTACTTCTTATTCTCTGACATATCCTCACATTTTCCTTTTGCTTTTTTTTGTTGTTACTGTTGTTGGTTTTGTATATCAGATAGAATTCTAAGCTAGATCATTTCTGAAGCTAACAAGAGAAAATGCATATTTTCTACTTATTATGCATATTACTACTGCTTGGTAGATTGTATTGTTTAATTGTAGATCACGGTATTTTTTTTGTGGTGAGGAAAGACTTTTTTCCTTCTGGAGCCTGTTCTAGTCATTTCTCAAGTGTTAGAAAAAATATCTCTCCTGAAATGTTTACCATAAATCCTTAGAAACAGCAAAAACTTCATTATGTCACATCATATATAGTTGACCCTTGAACAATGTGGGGGTTAGGGGCACACCCCCCACACACAGTCAAAACTTCACATACAACTTTTGACTTCCCCCAAATTTAACTACTCAGGGCCTACTGTTGATTGGAAGCCTTACTGATAACAAAACTAGTTGATTAACACATGTTTTGTATGTTATATGTATTACATACTGTATTCTTACAATAAAGTAAGCTAGGGAGAAGAAAATGTTATTAAGAAAATCATAAGGAAGGAAAATACATTTACTGTACTATAAAAAAGTATATAAGTGAACCCACATAGTTCAAACCCGAGTTGTTCAAGAATCAGCTGTAACTTGCAGTTTTGGGCCACTGCCCTGCTCCCTGTGGACAAAGAATGCTAGTCCTCAGCCTATGGCTGACCACGGGCTCTGGCTCATTGCCTGTTAGTTGTAGATGGAGGTCATTTTGCAAGAATAGGTTCAGTATGTGGTCCCTTAAGATCCCTTTTCCTTTGAATGCTTTTATTTATGTTAGATTTTTCTGAGTCATATTCATTAGCGACTGTTTTCCAGCAAACCACAGTTATCTCACATAGGTCTTCTAGGATTTCTTTAATCATCACTGTGTCAGATATCATGTTGCCTCTACATCACAAAAAATAAAGCAAGTTTACTTGGCCCAAAGATTTTGGCAGGAGGAAATGATTATACTTACTCCTTTAGAACTGATTTTAAATGTCTTCCTAGTTGAATATTTTTGGATCCCTGGCTTTTTTGGGTTTGGCAGGTTTTACTAATTTTGCTAGCTATGTAGTAATCCCATGCTTACCAGATGGGCAAGAGCTCCTTGCTATGTGCGTAAATGGATATAAGTTTGAATGAGTTATTAGTGAGGCTAGAATTAAAGAGAAGGAAGACATGAAAATTCAGGCTAAAAAGGAATACAGAAAACATGATCCTGAACGTGTCAGAAAAATAATTCATCAGTCAAAACCAATAATGGGCTCTGCTGAAAAACTAATGAAATACACTCTGCTCACCATCACCAGTAGCTGGAATGAAGACTTAAGTGAACAAATAGAAATGATCATTTCTATTTGAATCCAATTTTTTTCAGAGTAGGAAGAATACTTGGATACTTTTTAGTCAAAGCCACACAAATCTTTTTCTGAGAAGAAACAAAAGCCATGACACATCTTTCAGTTCTAAGAAAATGCACACACACACACACACACACTGCTGTACTTTTGTTTTTGAAACACTGTGTATAGTATTAGATCTCAGGAAGTTTTTAAGTGTGATATTAAAATTATATTTAATTTTCAGACCATCTTTTTAAATTATTTTAGCTGAACATTTCTTTTCCTTGCAGACTTCCCTCTAATCTCAACATAGGAGTCAGTAGTAAAACAGAAGATTTCATTTAACAAAATTCATTTTGTAGCCATAGTTTTACATCTGTTCCGTTACTCAGGTAATCATTGCCTGAACTCATGAGAAGCAGGGTGACAAGCGTAGATTGAAAATATAATCCTTTCCCTTAGTTTTACTTATTTTAGTTTTTGTTTGTTTAATTTTAAGGACTTAAAAGAGGTCTAAGGTACTACATTCACCTGGTTAAAGAAGAGCTCTGCTCCTGGCCCTGGCCTCTCCCACTCTAGTTCTACCCTTGCCTGGCTCTCCTTGTTCTTGTTTGGATGGTTTTAACTTTGATATTTTAAGTTTGCTGATTTGCCTTTGGGCTGTCACAGATTAGGATTTAGGTATTTCCCAACCTTTCCCCTCCCCATTCCTTCCAGTATAGTTAATACTGGTCTTCTAGTTTCCCTTTGATAATTCTGCCTTGAACCTTAAATAATATGGTTCAGATTATTTGGTCGTTTCATTGACTTCGGATGATGTCTCCTGCTGCCCCACCCACCTTGCATAATTAGGCTATCTATTGTCTCTACTTTCTTCTCCACCTGGTCCCAACCTGAGCTTTCTAGCTTCTACCAAGAACACTTTTATCCTTCAGGTATATTTTTAAGGTTAATTGTTTTAAAAAATGTTTATTCATTTATTTTGAAAGGGAGAGAGAGACAGAGAAAGAGAGAGAGAGAGAGAGAGAGAGAGAGAGAGAGAGAGAGAGAGAATCTCAAGCAGTCTCCACGCTGTGAGTGCAGAGCTGGATGTGGGGCTTGACGTGAGATCATGACCTGAGCTAAGTCAAGAGTCCGATGCTTAACAGACTGAGCCACCTAAGCACCCCTAAGGTTAATTTTTAGTTTTATTTTAAAAGTTGAGAAAATGTTTGGACACCCTGTAACTGTTGCCTTGCAGAGGCGATAGTGTGCTCTGATTTCATTTCCTTTTTAATATCCCAATATCACAGCCCCCAGGCCACTCAGATGAGGATGTTTCTGGGGTTAAGTTCCAATGGATTCTGTTATTTTAATAAACAGTCACTTGCTCCAAAGTATCCCGTATTTAGTTCAGTTACATTTGATTTATCCCTTTCTGATATAGGGAGCCCTCATCTAGCACAACAAAGTTTTTGATTGCCTTTTATTTTGTTTTCTTTTGGGAGAAGAAACCTGTATCTATCTATCTATCTATCTATCTATCTATCTATCTATCTATCTGTCTGTCTATCTATCTATCTATCTATCTATCTATCATCTTTCTTTTTCTTTCTCTTTCTTTCTTTTTCTATCTATATTCTCAATATCTTTGAGTTTGTACCCTATTCTTACCATTTAATGGAGTTCTTTCAATTTTTCTTGAAGACTACTGCTGTGGTCTGAATATTTGTATACAGAATTCATACTTTGGAATCCTTATGCCTGGTGTGATGGTGTTTGAAGGTGAGGCCTCTGGGAAGTGACCAAATCAGGAGGATGGAGCCCTCATGAATGGGGTTAGTGCTCTTATAAAAGAGTTCCTGCCCAGTGCTCTTATAAAAGAGATCCTGCCCAGAGATCTCTCCTTCTACCATGTCAGGATGCAGTGAGAAGGCACCAACTATGAACCAGAAAGAGGGATCTTACTAGATAAGGAGAGCTGTTGTTTCCTTGATCTTGGGCTTCTAACCTCCATTGTGAGAAATAAATTCTGTTGTTTATAAGCCATCCAAACTATGATATTTGTTATAGCAGCCTGAATGGATTAAGACATCTAATAGCTTCCTCTTTTAATTTAGATCAGGTTCCTGATATATAATTATGACTTCTATTTTTTTTTTCCAGCTCCTTTTCTCTTGCCCTGCCCCTGGTTATTAGGCGCACAGAAATTAAAGACTCTATTCTCAACTGATTTACAGCCACTTTAAAGAGAAAAGATATGTAAAGAAATTATTGGACTTTAGTGGTTGCGGTGGGCTCTGTAGTCTGACTGTCCTGTCCTTTGAATCCTGGATTTCCCGCTTACTCTATAAACATAGGTGAATGGCTTAGTTTCTCAGTTTGTTTCTTGTAAAATGAGCAGTGATGTACTGGTTTCTGAGTAAGAGGAAAGCATGAATACAAATAAAGCATTGTGTAGAGTATAGGGCATACAGTAAGTGTTCAATGTATGTTAACTGTCGCCACAGATCATAGTTGCATTTAGAGTTCCAGTGGAGATATGTACAGTGGAGGGAGCAAAGGAGAGGATTAACTGAGTCTCCTTGGTAGCTCAGGAGATAATCCTTAGGGTGAGACTTGAGGCCTGACTTGGAGTTTGCTGTAGGGACCAGCCAGATCAGGATAAGTCTATGTATGAGGCATGCAGATGATTTTGAGTGTAAATTGAGAGAATGATAGGTAAAAGGAGGCCAGACATGGAAATATTTATGTCACCTTAGGGATGTTTTTAGTATATGTGCTGCTGAAGTGAGCACTCCTTGGGGATGTTTGTAAATAATTTTTGAGTAGTTAAGCTATAACAGATTGCCATTTATAAGAAATCATTCTGGTGGCAGAGTAGAGAATGAAGAAGTTTAAAATTGGTGTTGGGATGATCAGTAAAAATGTCTAAACTGAAACAGGCAGTGTGGAAGGAAAGAGACAGCTATGGGGAATGTTTAGGATTTAGAATTGACAGGACTTGTCATTTTAATTAGATATGGGGAAGTGAAGGCGTAGATGGCTTCTTTGGTTTTGGATTTGCAACTCTAGGTGGATGGTGATACTCTATCTACAAAGAGGCAGAATACTAAGGAGGGAACACATTTCACGGAAGATGATAAAACTCTCATGGACATCTAGAATAGAATGTATGATTGTTTGGGACATAATGGTGGCAATTCCTAGCGGGAGAAGGAGCTGCTGTTACTAGCATTACCATAGTTGCATTAAAAATAAGCAGATCTAATAAATTATGATAGAGAGTAATCAAGATTAAAGTTCTTTTTTAAATAATTTTATTTAATTTATTTTTAAAATTTGCATCTAAGTTAGCATACAGTGCAACAATGATTTCAGGAGTAGGTTCCTTAATGCCCCTTACCCATTTAGCACATCCCCCCTCCCACAACCCCTCCAGTAACCCTCTGTTTGTTCTCCATATTAAGAGTCTCTTATATTTTGTTCCCCTCCCTGTTTTTATATTATTTTTGCTTCCCTCCCCTTATGTTCATCTGTTTTTTTATCTTAAAGTCCTCATATGAGTGAAGTGAATGAGATACCACCTCACACCTGTCAGAATGGCTAACATTAACAACTCAGGCAACAACATGTTGGTGAGGGTGCGGAGAAAAAGGATCTCTTTTACACTGCTGGTGGGAATGCAAACTGATGCAGACACTCTGGAAAATAGTATAGAAGTTCCTCAAAAAATTAAAAATAGAGCTACCCTATGACCCAGCAATTGCACTACTAGGTATTTATTTGAGGGATACAGGTATGCTGTTTTGAAGGGGCACGTGCATTCCAATGTTTATAGCAGCACTATCAACAGTGGCCAAAGTATGGAAGGAGCCCAAATGTCCATCAACAGATGAATGGATAAAGAAGATGTGGTATATATATATAATGCAGTATTACTCGGCAATCAAAAAGAATGGAATCTTGCCATTTGCAACTATGTAGTTGGAACTAGAGGGTATTATGCTAAGCGAAATTAGTCAGAGAAAGACAAATACCATAAGATTAAAATTCTTAAGGACAGTGAGAAATAGGTGTAGTGAAAATGGATTAATGGGAGGCTTTGGCCAGAAGATACTGGTATTCAAGATTTCAGAGATGAAGCTGTTCTACTGATTCCAAAGTCCAGTCTGTGGAGTGGAATGCCCATTGTCTTTGGAATTGAGGCACTGAGGTTGTTGGCTGGGATTTGGTGTCCCACAGGATTGTGGAGGAGTAGGTGTTGAGATGCGGACATGAGACCATGCCAACAGTCCTGGAGGAGTGTAAGGCTGTGTGGAGGTCAGTTAGTTTCTGCAATAAGGAAATTAGATAATGACATTACTGCTTGATAGGGGCTTCAAAGGTGCAGAGGATTCTGCACAGGGTGGGCATGGAATATTCTTTAGATGATTATGGAGGGCTAGATTATGAGGCCATGTTATACAAGAGGAATCAGGAACATCTCCTTTTAGTTCAGTCCTTACTTGCTTGATTTATCACATCAGCCTTTTAATTACCTTCTTGGGTATGCCTGTTACTAGTCACCAGTCCAATCTCCTTGTGCTTTCCTAGGGCTTCTTGGTTTGGGGCCAAGTTCTCTTCCAGATATATGTGATGATGTATCCGGACATTTTTGGTTGCTACAACTGGGGAGGGCTGCAGCTGGCATCTTCCCTCCCTCAAAGGACTTTCCAGTACCAAATGCCAATAGTTGAGAAACCCTTTGCTGTACATCCTGCATAAAGCTTTTAGTGGTTTCTCTGTCAATGAAGTACCAGTTCTTTTGACCTCCATGATCTGTCTCCTGCTTGCAACCCTTTCATACATCTCTAGCTCATGACCCACTTCCTTTCTGTTCCTCCAAACTCTGTCCTTCACTATGTTGAAGTGCTATCAGTTTGACAACGATCTATACTTTTTCTCACCTCGGGCTCTGTGAGTCCTACTGCTTCTGTTCATAAATTATTATTTCCCAATGAAATTCTACTTTTGTTTTTTTAATAGAATGGGGTTCAGAGTTCCCTATGAGTTATCTTCTTCAACCATCTAAGTCTGAATTTTCTCTCTTAGTAGACCTGACACATGTATTATAATTGTCTATTTACCCTATAATGCTCCAGTGCAAATTACATTTTACGTGGAGGTGTCTCTGTGATTCATGCAATGCTTTGTCTCTGTGTTTACCGTAGAGACACAGAACTCTGGTAAATATGGGCATCAGGTCTCCCCAGAGTGGTTAAGAGCAGACTCTAGTCCTAAACTGGATTACAATTTCATCTACTCCATTTAAGATGTTAGGACATTTACCCAAGGTCACAATTAAAATTTTTCATGTGTAGTGCTAGTGCCTACCTCTGGAGTTATTTTGAATATTAAATGAGATCAATAAAGCATTGCACAATTCCTGGCACATAAGTACCCAGTAAATATTAGCAATTACTATTTTTAATTATTATATTTCAAGTTCCTATTGTAGAACCTGTTGTACCCTTTAATAAATATGCCTTGATTTCATGAAGAAGGCTGTGTAAGGTAGGAACCAGATAATCCATTAAGTGAATTGTCTTGAATGATCAAGAGTTACCTATATTTAATAATCTTGTAAACACTTGAAGGGAGAGCAGATGGAGGATGGGATGGAATATGGATTTGCTTAGAAATTAATTGGCTTGAGAATTGACTCTGTTGGATCTCTCCTTCTGGGCTTATTGCCATTCTTCTTTCTTAATACATTTGCTACTTATGATTTTACTGCTGCAATTCCCATATTTCCTGCTTAATCCTCCCTGCCCACACCTTTCTGGATGGAGTGGAATGGAGATGGAGGGAGTAGGAGAAGCTGTGTGTGTGTGTGTGTGTGTGTGTGTGTGCGCGCGCAAACTGTGAAGAGGAACCATCATGTCCACTTGGTGCTGTGACCACTTCATATTGACTGCATGATGTCCCTGGTTCTGAGAAACATTACACTCAAATCTTGGCAGATAAGTTACATATTTGCTGCATTAGCCCTCAGTGTTTATGTGTGTGAATGTCTGGCATGCTTTACAGATAATGTGGCATGAATGAATGGCTTTCTGTAACACCTCCCCAAAGAATAAGGACCTCTGTTTCACTCAGCATTCCTAGGATAGAGGAGCCAAAAAGGGCCAGAGATTGGTTTGCTACACAGTTACATTGCTCCTCTCTTTCAAAGAACTCTACCACATGGAATAAGTTTGATTTTTTGGGTTGGATAATTTATTGAAATATTTGAAGGGAATAATCAATAAATATTAAACAGGAAAAAATTTGCTTACTAGTGTTAGTTTTCTCCAAAAGGCATTTTTTCATTTAATTTTATTTAAGGTTATAAAATAGATTTATTTCAGGTCACCTGCGTGGCTCAGTCAGTTAAGCGCTTGACTTGGGCTCAGGTTATGATCTCATGGTTGGTGAGTTTGAGCCCTGCCCCAGGCTCCGTGCAGGCTCTGTGCTGATAGCTTGGAGCCTGGAGCCTGCTTAAGATTCTGTGTCTCCCTCTCTCTCTGTCCCCCCGCCTGACTTGCACTCTGTTTCTCTCTCTCTTTCTCTCAACAACAACAACAACAAAAAATTAAAAAATAGATTTATTTCATAAAGAATATAATAAGCAGATATGTATCAAGAAGTTCCTACTTGATTTCCTTCTTTGCAGTCCGTACATTTGTATGGCCTAAAAAAATTTTCTTTGCATTACTAGCCTTTCTTTACCATAGGATTGATTGTGCGTTGGGTCAACTTACATCTGCCATATGCTTGTAGCCCTACAGTTTAGTGTGAACTAAAAGGCTTTTAATATATACTTTAAAAATTTTTATTTCTCTTGGGGCACTTGGGTGGCTCAGTTGGTTAAGCGTCTGACTCTTGGTTTCAGCTCAGGTCATGATCTCATGGTTTCATGAGGTCAAACCCCACATTGGGTTCTGTGCTGGCAGCATGGAGCCTGCTTGGGATTCTATCTCTCTCTCTTTCTCTCTCTCTACCCCTTTCCCGCTCGTGCTGTCTCTGTCTCTCTCAAATAAATAAATAAACTTTAAAAAATATATTTAAAAAATGTTATTTCTCTGGACTCCATCATTAAAAAAATATTCTGTCACATTCTTTTTATCCCTACAATTTATAGTGATTTGTCCCTGGTTGCTGCTCAGTGAATGGTTGTATTACTGGATCCTGTAATAATCGGTATCCAAGTTTTATACATTTGAATTTAAGTATGTATGTTTTGAGATTAATTTTTTTATCTGACATGTGATTTAGCAAATTTCTAATACATGTTTCTTTTGTGTATTTTAAGAAGGTAAAACAAGTTTGCTTAAAAAAATAAAAAGGAGTCATGAGTTTGAGCCTCACATTGGGCATAGAGGTTACTTAAAAAAATAAATACATGAAAATAAAAAAATAAATGCCACAGATTTTATGGCTTAAACAACAGAAATTGGGATACCTGCCTGGCTCAGGCAATAGAGCATGGGATTCTTACTCTTGATGTTGTGAGTTCGAGCCCCACATTGGGTGTAGAGATTACTTAAAAAAAAAAGAAGGTTATACAAGTGATTTCTTCTCCCCCCCAATGCCTCCCCCCCACCCCCACCAATTAGGGGGAATTCAAGAGTATTGTTACAAAACTAGTAAGGGTACTAATTGTTATTTCCTTGCCACAAAGTTTTCTGAACTTAGAAATGTTACTAGTACTTTTATGGATTTTAGATCAATCCCCAATCATAAAGTTAATTGGGGTTTAGAAAAATCAGTTTCTAAAAATATATTATTGGCAGTCACACTTTTTAAGTCAGTGACCTACTTTCTTCTTCAAGATTTGTTTTTTCCTCATTTAAGAGTATTATGCTATTAGGGATATCTGTTTTGGCTTTCACAACTGGTACTTTTTATCACATATTTGGCAAAAAGTGTTGAGTGACTCAGAATTCATTTGGAATATATACGATGGAGTTTTATTAAAATGAGTGACTTAGCCCAACTTTTCTGTCATGATTTTCTTTTCTAATCCTTCTCCTGGATATGCATTGAATATTAATAAGTTCTATTGATGTGACTCACATTTCTTGAGGCTTTTCTTATCTCAAGAGGCAGGAGAAGTATGGAATTATGAATCTATGGTAAACTAAAGGTAACCTGTACTGAGAAAACCTCACCCAACGAGGAATTTAGAGAGTTGTTTTTTCTCTTGATTTTCACAGGGCTTTGGATACCTGAAAGAAGATTTTTTCCACTTTTATTATCTTTATGGTTTAGATCAGGGGTTGGCAAAGTTTTTCAAAGTTGGCCAGATAGAAGATATTTTAGGCTTTAGTAAATACTTACAGCCTTTGTCACAAGTACTCAGGTCTGCTGTTGTCATGTGAAAGCAGCCATAGACAATGTATAATGAATACGTTTGGCTGTGTTTCCTAAGAAAACTATTTGCAAAAATGGGCATTTGGCCAAATTTGGCCTGTATAGGCTGTGGTTTGCTGACCCCTGGTCTATACTCAGGTAAGATATAAAAAGTGAATCTCTTGTGTGACTTTGATTTTTCTATCTCTAACCATGTAAGGTTACTGGCCAGTTACACAATATTTATTGAATTTTTCCACAAAAAAATGCAGATACTCTCTTGTACTTGTTTTCTTGCTGTCAAAAGGATGAAAAGACATAGTGACACAGCTGTTTATTTATTTATTTATTTTTATTTTTTAATGTTTATTTATTTTTGAGACAGAGAGAGACAGAGCATGAATGGGGGAGGGGCAGAGAGAGAGGGAGACACAGAACTGGAAGCAGGCTCCAGGCTCTGAGCCATCAGCCCAGAGCCCGACGCGGGGCTCGAACTCACGGTCCGTGAGATCGTGACCTGAGCTGAAGTCGGACGCTCAACCGACTGAGCCACCCAGGCACCCCGTGACACAGCGGTTTAAAAGGAGAGGTGGTAGTCAAAGAGTTTTGAGATTTAAGTGGTCAGTATGACTGGAGCACAGAGTCACAGAGTGAGGAGACAGGGGCAGATGAGGCAACTTAAGATGCTGGATAGTATCGGAGTCATTTATGAAAGCTTCTGGAAGAATGCTTAGGAATTGGAACTCAATCCTGAGAGCAGTAGGGAGCCACTGGAGTGTTTTAGTTGGAGGAATGTGATGTGATCAGATCCATGTTTCAGAAAGAGCATTCTGGGCGTTTGTGGAGTGTGGACTGAGACGTGTTGGACGGGTATGGTTTAGAGGTTGGAAGAGTCTGAAGAGATGTTGCAATATAATTGCCCTCAACCACGTAAGTAGTAGTGGGGATGAAAAAAAGGACAATTCTAATGGTTCTTAGTTCCTAAACTCTAGCAAGCATTGGAATTACCTGCAGGATTTGTTAAATCATAAATTGCTGGGCTCCACCTCTAAAGTATATGATTGCATGAGTCTGAGAATGGGGTTGGAGAATTTTCATTTCTAACAAATTCTCAGGTGATGCTGATACTGCTGGTTTGGAGAGCATACTTAGAGAAGCCAAGGTTGAAATGCTTTAGAAAGTCAAAATGACAAGCCTTGAGAATTTGGTTGATTGTATAAAGGTGAGGGACAGGCAGAAACAAGGAGGATGTACCCAGATTTCTGGCTTGAGCAATAGGGTAGAGGGTGATGATATTTACTGAGTAAAAACACAGGATGAGCAGGTTGGGTGAACAATTTAGGTCTTACAGAACTTGAGGATATCTACCAAAACACATGCAAAAATAATTGTCACTTGTATCTAGTGGGCAGGCGAAAAAGCTTAGGTGGGAGAGAGATTGAGGAATCTTTAGTGTGTAAATGATATTCAAAGACATTATGCATTGAAAAGTGCCTGTAGAGTGAGAAGCGAGAGGGGCCTGATATATAGATGAACATTTATTCAATGAGAAGAGCAAAAAAAGATGCTTCAGAGAGACAGATAAGGAACAGTCAGAGAGGTAGGATAGAAAAAAGATTTTGGAGTATTAAGTGATATAAAATGTTGCCAAGAAGTCAAGTAAGATTAAGACTGAAAAGTAGTTACTGAATTCACCAAAAGTTATTGTTAATAACCTTGTAGAGAGGAATTTGAGTTGAGTGCTGTGGGTGCTGTTTAGATTTCAGGAGGCTGAGATTTGAATGGAAGGGTAAGAGTAGGTGAGAAGGTGGGAGGTGACATTGATGGAGGTGTGTGGTTAGCTCCAGAGGTTTTGTGTCAGGGAAAAGAAAAATAGAATGGGTTATCAGTCGGTTATCACTGCCCTTTTCCTTTCCTTTCCTTTCCTTTCCTTTCCTTTCCTTTCCTTTCCTTTCCTTTCCTTTCCTTTCCTTTCCTTTCCTTCCCTTCCCTTCCCTTCCCTTCCCTTCCCTTCCCTTCCCTTTCCTTTCCTTTCCTTTCCTTTTCTTTTTAAAAGACATGGAAGGGTTTAGAGCATGTGTACATGCTGATGGGAGGGCCCAGTAGAGACGGGCCCATTGAAGCTTATAGGGGGATAACAAATTGATAGCCTGTGGTCATGAGAAAGCCACAAGGGATGGGATGCATAGCATAAGTGGGGGGATTGGCCTGGGACAGGAATAGGAATGTCTGTGTGTGAAAGCAGATGAAGAAAGAAGGGTGCGGAAGCAGGTGAGCTGCTGCTGTAGGTTGATGATGGGAAGTTGAGAGAGTCTCACTGGCTTTGGTGTTTTCTGTTAATTGGGAGGCATTGCCCTTGACATTGGGTGAGGAGGGATGTGTGAAGCCAGATGTTTAAAAAAAATAATGGAAAACAATTCATTTGGAAACGACAAAAACGGGACTGATAGCTGAACAGAGGGGTACCTGTGAAGGTCCACCCAAGGTGGAAGGTAATGGGTGTGACAAAGTCAAAACATTGGACTGATCTTAGGTTGACATTTTGCCTTTGGATGTATCCACAGATTAGTAAGGATGGGAGTTGAGGATTTGGGCATGGGTGGAAATAGTGGTCTACAACATTAGAAGACCAAACCAGGGGGATCGATGGTAGAAGCCGGGGAGTCAAGATTCTCAAGGTCTGGAGGATGAAGAGGTTCAGATAGGATGTCTACATGTATTATTTGACAGGAAAATAGTTTTTAAAGAGAAAAGAAAGAAAGAAGTAAATGCAAGCACAACAAAGGCAAGAATACTTCTGCCTCCCAGCCACATCTGGCCATGCCTTTTACCCCTTTCCCACTAAGGAAGGACTAAGATTAAAATAAGATCACCTATATTTTATGTTGTCATTATTGTATATGTAGTTCACTTTTTCTTTTTTCTTTCCAAATGCATATAGTTCTGGGGTGCCTGGGTGGCTCAGTCAGTTGGGTGTCTGACTTCGGCTCAGGTCATCATCTCGTGTCGTAAGTTTGAGCCCCATGTCAGGCTCTGTGCTGACAGCTCAGACCCTGGAGCCTGCTTTGAATTCTGTATCTCCCCTTCTCTCTGCCCCTCCCCCACTGTCTCTCCCTCTCTCTCGCTCTGTCTCTCAAAAATGAATAAACGTTAAAGAAAAACTAAATGCATATAGTTCATGATATATATGAATTATCATTCTAAACTAATCCATTTGTTATCAATTAATGGATCCCTTCTAGAATTGCTTCCAAAATAAAGTCTATCCTTCATCACAATGTTGGGTGACACCATTTGCCTTGTGAATGACCCACCCTAAATCTTGATTTCACTTTCACCCTACCTCATGCAGCAGTCCACTCACCTGGCCACACCCTCAACCACTTCATCACCTGAAAAATGAGGAAGAGAGAATGTACTTTAGATGCATTGCAATGAGAACTTAAAAAATAGAATTGTCCCATGATACTCTGTGTGAAAATCCTCATGTCACTGGTTCATTTGGGAGCAGTTGCCTGGGAGGAGGATGGTTTTGATCACAGACAGAAGAGGTAGATCTTGTGTGCAGATCAGAAATGTGTTAGTTTCCTGATGTCTTTGAAGTTGGGAGATAGCTATCCTTGAAACCTGTAGATAGGAGGAGGCTGCTGAGTCGTCCTCATTGTTTTCCAAGGTTAAGATTCTCAAGGTACCAGTTAGACTGTATCGAAGATCCTATCATGCTTCCTATTAGAAGCATGCAAATAGGGTATCCTTGAAAAAAAGCATCTGATGCAAAGCCAAAATATAAGTTGAAATTAGAGACGAGCATTAATAGAACTATTTTGAATCTGATAATTGGCCTCATATTGTAGTAAATATTGATTGTATATTGTATCTCTACTTACTATAGTGGATGGGGAAGAGGATTTTTGAGCAAGCAGAGAACAACAACCCTAGGGTGACAGGACACTTTGGAGAAAAATATTTATTTTTAGTATTATATTAAAAATGCAACCATTATTTACTATAATGTGAGGTGACTTTCAGATTCAAAATAGATGGCAGCAAAACCCAAGGCAAGGTCTGAGACAAATCTTATGTTATTTACCTTAGAATGCTATAGCTCTCCGCCCAATACCCTGCAACAAGGGGGTGATCAGGAGACGGGTTCTGAGATCATGCAAGAAGTATCAGAGGTCTTTGAGGTGCCACCTCTTGGTGCTTATAATCCTTCTCCTTCCTAGGTGTGAATTATGATATTGAAAGACAATGGTCTAAGTATGCTATTTTTCAAAGTAACTTGAAAAAAGTATATACTGAGGAATATAATGTCTGGTTTGCTATCTAATAAGAAAAAAATGTACTCTTAACATAGGTTGTATTGATTAGATATTTAAGACCTTGCCCCTGAATTAGCATACACAATCTTTATATCAGTATTGTGCCATTTCAGTTGAAAACTCCTATAGGGTGCATCCTTTAAAAGGGTATCTTGATAGAGCTGGGAATTCCATACTCATTTTGGAGATAGGCAATGAAATTGCCTAATGGTGAGTGATGTTTTCCTCCATGTAAGCAGGAAAATGGGAGAGGAAGTGATTACATCCCAAGATGAATGCAGATTAGTGAATCCACATGTGTCTATTTGGTTTCCCCAGTCCAGATGGTGGGAATGGTGAAGAGAGTCAGAAAGTTGGAACGTATTTCTTCTTTTATGCCATGGTGTTCAGTACTCTAGATGGTCTGTGGTTTTGAGGATCATCACAACAAAACTAATCTTTTTTTCCATATGTAAGTGTTTCTCTTTATGTTTTTTTGGGAAAAAATTGTCAACAGTAGTTATGGAAAAATGAAAGTGATCTTGGGTCCCCATACGCATTGTCAGAGAGGAAGTTTTTCTTTTTTTCTCCCTTAAAAACATTGCCTTGCTCAGAGTAGGCCTCCTGAATTACCTTTTTTTAACACAAAAATGATGAAAAGTGACCAGTGCTTACTGAGGACCAACCACTGCGCTAAGTGTTTAACACAGGTTACTTCAATTGATTAATTTTATTTTATTTTTTTATTTTATTTTATTTATTTTAATTTTTTTAACATTTATTTATTTTTGAGACAGAGAGAGAGCATGAACAGGGAGGGTCGGAGAAAGAGGGAGACACAGAATCTGAAACAGGCTCCAGGCTCTGAGCTGTCAGCACAGAGCCTGACGCGGGGCTTGAACCCATGGACCATGAGATCATGACCTGAGCTGAAGTCGGACGCTTAACCCACTGAGCCACCCAGGCGCCCCTCAATTGATTAATTTTAAATAAATCATTTATTTAATCCTATTTCCACTTTCTCTGATGTGGAAACTGAGACTTAGGGTAACTTGCCCAGTCACATAGGTTTGTAAGTGGGGAGATGGAATTCAAACCCAAGAAAGCTGGCTCTGCATCTGTGCCTTTTCTTCACCTTCCACAGCCAATCTATTCCTAAATCCTGTTGATACAAATGTATGTCTAGAAGTAGATGAAGCTGCAGACCTAGCTACCTCATGGCTAGGTCTGAGGCTTCATCTACTTCTCCTCTCTCCCACATTACTGTGCTCCCCAGGAAGCTTCCAAAAATGCTAACTTGGGAGTTCTACTTCAGGAAAGTCCAATGGACTAGGTATAAGGACGGACTCTGTATATAAGGGTTTTTTGACCAGCCAGGTTTGGCAGAGCTTTCCTCTAGAAAATGTGTTCTTTCAGTATTCGTTATAGCTTAGACGTGGAAGCTGCTCTTGGTCTTTTTTTTTTTTTTTTTAATGTTTATTTATTTTTGAGACAGAGAGAGACAGAGCATGAACGGGGAGGGGCAGAGAGAGAGGGAGACACAGAATCCGGAGCAGGCTCCAGGCTCCGAGCTACCAGCACAGAGCCTGGAGCAGGCTCCAGGCTCCGAGCTGCCAGCACAGAGCCCGACGCGGGGCTCGAACTCACGAACTGTGAGATCATGACCTGAGCCGAAGTCGGACGCTCAACCGACTGAGCCACCCAGGCGCCCCTCTTGGTCTTTTGTAAACTCCAAGGAGGGCCTACCTTGAATTCCCCAGTGTTTTAGCTCAGCTGATGAAAGCTGCTATACTAGAACTAAGCTTAATAAGGAACATTTTCCCTGGCTGCTCATTAAGGCTTTGCTTCCCTGTCTGTAATTGAGAAGCTGCTCAGGTGAAAGAGAGCAAGAGCAAGTTGGTTTCTAGGTGGTTTGCAGACTCTTCAGTAGAACTAAAGCACCTTTAATTTCTTATGAACTTCCTTGGTTAGACTTTCATTGTTCTTCTTATTTTTTTTAATATTTTATTTATTTATTTTTAAATTTACACCCAATTCAGTTAGCATATAGTGCAACAATGATTTCAGGAGTAGATTCCAGTGATTTGTACTCTGTGTATAACACCCAGTGCTCATTCCAACAAGTGTCTTCCTTAATGCCCCTTACCCATTTAGACCATCCCCCCTCCTACAACCCCTTCATCAACGCTCTGTTTGTTTTTATATTTAAGAGCCTCTTATGTTTTGTCCCCTTCCCTGTTTTTATATTTTTGCTTCCCTTCCCTTATGTTTATCTGTTTTGTATCTTAAATTCCTCATATGAGTGAAATCATATGATATTTGTCTTTCTCTGACTAATTTTGCTTAGCATAATATCCTCTGGTTCCATCCAGGCATTTACAAATGGCAAGATTTCATTCTTTTTGACTCCCAAGTAATACTCCATTGTATATATATATACCACAACTTCTTTATCCATTCATCTGTTGATGGACTTTTGGGCTCTTTCCATACATTGGCCATTGTTGATAGTGCTGCTATAAGCATTGGGGTTCATGTGCCCCTTCGAAACAGCATACCTGTGTCCCTTGTATAAATACCTAGTGGTACAATTGCTGGGTTGTAGGGTAGTTCTATTTTTAATTTTTTGAGGA
This sequence comes from Panthera leo, assembly GCF_018350215.1. Lineage (NCBI taxonomy): Eukaryota > Metazoa > Chordata > Mammalia > Carnivora > Felidae > Panthera > Panthera leo. The sequence goes on along the minus strand of NC_056696.1, from coordinate 10,052,147 downwards.
ACCTCCGTACTGTTTCCCAGAGTGGCTACACCAGTTCACACTCCCACCAGCAGTTCAAAAGAGATCCTCTTTCTCTGCATCCTCACCAACATCTGTTCTTGGCCTGAGTTGCTAATTTTAGCCATTTTGACTGGTGTGAGCTATCTCATTGTGGTTTTAATTTGTATTTCCCTATCGATGAGTGATGTTGAGCCTTTTTTCATGTGTCTGTTAGCCATCTGGATATCTTCTTTGAAGAAGTGTCTATTCATGTCTTTTGCCCATTTCTTCAATGGATTATTTGTTTTTTGGGTGTTGAGTTGGATAAGTTCTTTACAGATTTTGGATACTAACCCTTTATCTGATATGTCATTTGCAAATATCTTCTCCCATTCCACCGGTTGGCTTTTAGTTTTGCTGATTGTTTCCTTCACTGAGCAGAAGCTTTTTATTTTGATGAGGTCCCAGTAGTTCATTTTTGCTTTTGTTTCCCTTGCCTCCGGAGACGTGTTGAGTAAGAAACTGCTGCAGCTGAGGTCAGAGAGGTTTTTGCCTGCTTTCTCCTTGAGGATTTTGATGGCTTCCTGTCTTACATTTAGGTCTTTCATCCATTTTGAGTTTATTCTTGTGTATGGTGTAAGAAAGTGGTGCAGGTTCAGTTTTCTGCATGTCACTGTCCAGTTTTCCCAGCACCATTTTTTTAATTTAATTTTTTATTTTTAATTTTTTTTTTTAAACATTTATTTTTGAGACAGAGAGAGACAGAGCATGAACGGGGGAGGGGCAGAGAGAGAGGGAGACACAGAATCGGAAGCAGGCTCCAGGCTCTGAGCCATCAGCCCAGAGCCCAACGCGGGACTCGAACTCATGGACCGCGAGATCGTGACCTGAGCTGAAGTCGGACGCTTAACCGACTGAGCCACCCAGGCGCCCCAATTTTTTATTTTTTTAAATTTCCATCCAAATTAGTTAGCATATAGTGCAACAATGATTTCAGAAGTAGATTCCTTAGTTCCCCTTACCCATTTAGCCCATCCCCCCTCCCACAACCCCTCCAGTAACCCTCAGTTTTTTCTCCATATTTATGAGTCTCTTCTGTTTTGCCCCCTCCCTGTTTTTACATTATTTTTGTTTCCCTTTACTTTTGTTCATCTGTTTTGTCTCTTAAAGTCCTCATATGAGTGAAGTCCTATGATTTTTGTCTTTCTCTGACTAATTTCACTTAGCATCCATCCACATACTTGCAAATGGCAAGATTTCATTCTGTTTGATTGCCAATTAATACTCAATTATATATATATATACATATATATATATATATGTATATATATGTATATATATATATTCATTCCACATCTTCTTTATCCATTCATCCATCAATGGACATTTGGGCTCTTTCCATACTTTGCCTATTGTTGATAGTGCTGCTATAAACATTGGGGTGCATGTGTGCCTTCGAAACAGCACACCTGTATCCCTTAGATAAATGCGTAGTAGTGAAATTGCTGGGTCATAGGGTAGTTCTATTTAAAATAATTTTTTTAAGGTTTATTCATTTTTCAGAGACAGAGAGACATAGCATGAGTGGGGGAAGGGCAGGGAGAGAGGGAGACACAGAATCCAAAACAGGCTCCAGGCTCTGAGCTATCAGCACAGAGCCCGATGTGGGGCCCGAACTCACAGAGGGTGAGATTATGACCTGAGCTGAAGTTGGACGCTCAACTGACTGAGCCCCCCAGGCGCCCCATGGGTAGTTCTGTTTTTAGTTTTTTGAGGAACCTCCATACTATTTCCCAGAGTGGCTGCACCAGTTTGCATTCCCACCAACAATGCAAAAGAGATCCTCTTTCTCCACATCCTTGCCAACATCTGTTGTTTCCTGAGTTGTTAATGTTAGCCATTCTGACAGGTGTAAGGTGGTATCTCATTGTGGTTTTGATTTGTATTTCCCTGATGTTGAGTGATGTTGAGCATTTTTTCATGTGTCTGTTACCCATCTGGTTGTCTTCTTTGGAGAAGTGTCTATTCATGTATTTTGCCCATTTCTTCACTGGATTATTTGTTTTTTTGGGTGTTGAGTTTGATAAATTCTTTATAGATTTTGGATACTAACCCTTTATCTGATATGTCATTTGCAAATATCTTCTCCCATTCTGCCAGTTGCCTCTTAGTTTTTCTGATTGCTTCCTTTACTGTGCAGAAGCTTTTTATTTTGATGAGGTCCCAATAGTTCATTTTTGCTTTTGTTTCCCTTACCTCCAGAGATGTGTTGAGTAAGAAGTTGCTGCAGCCAAAACCAAAGAGGTTTTTGCCTATTTTCTCTTTGAGGACTTTGATGTCTTCCTGTCTTACATTTAGGTCTTTCATCCACTTTGGGTTTATTTTTGTGTATGGTGTAAGAAAGTGGTCCAGGTTCATTCTTCTGCACGTCACTGTCCAGTTTTCCCAGCACCGCTTGCTGAAGAGACTGTCTTTATTCCATTGGATATTCTTTCCTGCTTTGTCAAAGAGTAGTTATCCATACGTTTGTGGGTCCATTTCTGGGTTCTCTTTTCTGTTCCATTGATATGAGTGTTTATTCTTGTGCCAGTACCATACTGTCTTGATGATGACAGCTTTGTAGTATAGCTTGAAGTCTGGGATTGTGATGCCTCCTGCTTTGGTTTTCGTTTTCAAGATTGCTTTCGCTATCCGGGGTCTTTTCTGGTTCCATACAAATTTTAGGATTGTTTGTTCTAGCTCTGTGAAGATTGCTGGTGTTATTTCGATAGGGATTGCTTTGAATATGTAGATTGCTTTGGGTAGTATCGACATTTTAACAATATTTGTTCTTCCTATCCAGGAGCATGGAATCCTTCCCCCCCCCCCTTTTTTTTGGTGTCTTCTTCAATTTCTTTAATAAGCTTTCTATAGTTTTTTTTTTAATTTTTTTTAACGTTTATTTATTTTTGAGACAGAGAGAGACAGAGCATGAACGGGGGAGGGGCAGAGAGAGAGGGAGACACAGAATCGGAAACAGGCTCCAGGCTCTGAGCCATCAGCCCAGAGCCTGACGCGGGGCTCGAACTCACGAACTGCGAGATCGTGACCTGAGCCGAAGTCGGACGCTTAACCGACTGAGCCACCCCTCTATAGTTTTCAATGTATAGATTTTTCACCTCTTTGGTTAGATTTATGTCTAGGTATTTTATGGTTTTTGTGCAATTGTAAATGGGATCGATTCCTTGATTTCTCTTTCTGTCACTTCATTGTTGGTGTATAGGAACCCAGCACCATTTGTTAAAGAGACTGTCTTTTTTCCATTGGATACTCTTTCTTGCTTTGTCAAAGATTCGTTGGTCATACGTTTGTGGGTCCATATCTGGGTTCTCTATTCTGTTCCATTGATCTGAGTGTCTGTTTATGTGCCAGCACCATATTGTCTTGATGATTACAACTTTCTAATACAGCTTCAAGTCTGGGAGTGTGATCCCTCCAGCTTTGGTTTTCTTTTTCAGGATTGCTTTGACTATTTGGGGACTTTTGTGATTCCACACAAATTTTAGGAGTTTTGTTCTGGCTCTGTGAAGAATGCTGGTGTTATTTTGATAGGAATTGCATTGAATATGTAGATTGCTTAGGGTAGTATCGACATTTGAACAATATTTTTTTTCTTCTAATCCATGAGCATGGAGTATTTTTCCATTTTTTAATGTCTTCTTCAATTTCTTTCATAAGCTTTCTATAGTTTTCAGTGTATAGATTTTTTGCCTCTTTGGTTAGGTTTATTCCCAGGTATTTTATGGGTTTTGATGCAATTGTAAATGGTATCAATTCCTTGATTTCTCTTTCTGTAGCTTCATTATTGGTGTATAGGAATGCGACCAATTTCTGTGCATTGATTTTATATCCTATGACTTTGCTGAATCCATGGATCAGTTCTAGTAGTTTTTTGGTGGAATCTTTTGGGTTTTCCATATAGAGTATAATGTCGTCTGTGAAGAGTGAAAGTTTGACCTTCTCCTTGCCGATTTGGATGCCTTTTATTCCTTTGTGTTGTCTGACTGCTGAGGCTAAGACTTCCAATACTGTGTTGAATAACAGTGGTGAGAGTGGACATCCCTGTCATGTTCCTGACCTTAGGGGGAAAGCTCTCAGTTTTTCCCCATTGCGGATAATATTAGCGATGGGCCTTTCATATATGACCTTTATGCTCTTAAGGTACTATCCTTCTAACCCTACTTTCTTGAAGGATTTTATCAAGAAAGTTGCTGTATTTTGTCAAATGCTTTCTCTCCGTCTATTGAGAGGATTATGTGGTTCTTGTCCTTTCTTTTATTGATGTGATGTATCACATTGTTTTGTGGATATTGTACCACCCCTGCCTCCCAGGTATAAATCCCGCTTGGTCGCGTGAATAATTCTTTTAATGTATTGTTGGATCTGGTTGGCTAGTGTCTTGTTGAGGATTTTTGCATCCATGTTCATTAGGGAAATTGTCTGTAGTTCTCCTTTAGTGGAGTCTTTGTCTGGTTTTGGAATCAAGGTAATGATGGCTTCATAGAATGAGTTTGGAAGTTTTCCTTCCATTTCTATTTTTTGGAACGGCTTCAAAAGATTAGCTGTTAACTCTTCTTTAAATGTTTGGTAGAATTCCCCTGGAAAGCCATCTGGCCCTGGACTCTTGTTTTTGGGGAGATTTTTTTATTACTAATTTGATTAGTTATGGTTATGGGTCTGTTCAACTTTTATACATCTTCTTGTTTCAGTTTTGGTAGTTTATATGTTTCTGGGAATTTCTTGTTTCAATTTTGGTACTTTATATGTTTCTAAGAATGTGTCCATTTCTTCCAGATTGCCCATTTTACTGGCTCATAATAATTCTCTTATGAGTATAATTGCTCATAATATTCTCTTATTGTTTGCATTTCTGTTGTGTTGGTTGTGATCTCTCCTCTTTCATTCTTGATTTTATTTATTTGGGTGCTTTCCTTTTTCTTTTTAATCAAATTGGCTAGGAGTTTATCAATTTTCTTATTTCTTTCAAAGAACTAGCTCCTGTTTTCAATGATCTGTTTTGTTTTTTGTTTTGTTTTGTTTTTAGGTTTCGATAGCATTGATTTCTGCTCTAATCTTTATGATTTCTTGTCTTCTGCTGTTTTTGGGTTTTACTTGCTGTTCTTTTTCCAACTCGTTAAGGTGTAAGGTTAGGTTGTGTATCTGAGACCTTTCTTCCTTTTTTAATGAAGGCCTGGATTGCTATATACTTCCCTCCTATGACTGCCTTTGCTGTGTCCCATAGGTTAGGGCTGTGGTGTTATCATTTTCATGGCTTCCATGTAATTTTTAATTTCCTCTTTAACTTCTTGGTTAGCCCATTCATTCTTTAGTAGGATGGCCTTTAGTCTCCAAGTATTTGTTTTCTTCCAAATTTTTTCTTGTGGTTGATTCCAAATTATATAGTTTTGTGGTCTGAAAGTATGCACAGTATGATCTCGATCTTTTTGTACTTGTTGAGGGCTGATTTATTTCTCAGTATGTGATCTATTCTGGAGAATGTTCCATGTGCACTTGAGAAGAATGTGTATCCCACTGCTTTAGGATGTAATGTTCTGTATATATCTGTAAAGTCCATCTGGTCCAGTGTGTCATTCAAAGCCATTGTTTCCTTGTTGATTTTCTGTTTAGATGATCTTTCCATTGCTGTAAGTGGGGTGTTGAAGTTTCCTACTATCATTATTGTTATCAATAAGCTTCTTTATGTGTGATTAATTGATTTATATATTTGGGTGCTCTCACATTTGGAGCATAAATGTTTACAATTGTTAGATCTTGGTGGATAGACCCTTTAATTATGATATAATGCCCTTCCTCATCTCTTGTTACCATCTTTATTTTAAAATCTAGATGGTCTGATATAAGTATGGCTACTCTGACTTTCTTTTGGAGACCGTTAACATGATAGATGGTTCTCCATCCCTTTACTTTCAATCTGAAGATGTCTTTAGATCTAAAATGGGTCTCTTTTAAACAGCATGTAAATGGATCTTGTTTTCTTACCCATTCTATTATCCTATGTCTTTTGATTGGAGCATTTAGTCCACTGATGTTTAGAGTGAGTACTGGAAGATATGAATTAATTGCCATTGTATTTATTGTAGAGTTAGAGCTTTTGGTGGTGTTCTCTGGTCCTTTCTAGTCTTTGTTTCTTTTGGTCTTTTTTTTTTTTTTTTTTATCTTTTCTCCTCTCAGAGAGTCACTTTTAAAATTTCTTGCAGGGCTGGTTTAGTGGTCACAAACTCCTTTAGTTTTTGTTTGTCTGGAAATCTTTTAATCTCTCCTTCTACTTCAAATGACGGTCTTGCTGGATAATGAATTCTTGGCTGCATAGTTTTCTGATTCTGCACATTGAATATATCCTGCCACTCCTTTCTGTCCTGCGAAGGTTCTGTGGATAGGTCTGCTGTGAACCTGATCTATCTTCCCTTCTAGGTTAAGAACTTTTTTTCCCTTTCTGCTTTCATGATTCTTTCCTTGCCTGAGTATTTTGTGAATTTGACGATAATATACCTTGTCGATGGTCAGTTTTTGTTGAATCTAATGGGAGTTCTCTGTGCTTCCTGAGTTGTGATAACTGTGTCTTTCCCCAGGTTAGGAACGTTTACTGCTGTTATTTGTTCACATAAACCTTCTACCCCCTTTTCTCTCTCTTCTTCTTCTGGGACCCCTATGATTCAGATGTTATTCCTTTTTATTGAGGAATAACAATATTCCTCAATATTGTTCAAGAATATTCATTCTCTAATTCTTATATTGTGTGCTCTTTTGCCTTAGTCTCCCTCTTCTGCTTCATTATTCTCCATAAATTCATTCTCTGTCGCTGATTCACTGTTGTGCTTCATCCATCCTTGCTACTGTGGCAACTGTTTGAGATTGCAGCTCAGTTATAGCATTTTAAATTTCATCCAGACTAGCTTTTACTTCTTTTATCTCTGCAGAAAGTGATTATAATCTATTTTCAAACCCAGCTAGTATTCTTATTATCATGATTCTAAATTCTGGTTCAGATATCTTGCTTGTATCTGTGTTAAGTCCCTGGGTGTCATTTCTTCTTGTTCTTTCTTTTGGGGTTTACCCTTCGTTTCATCAATTTGAAGGAAGAAAAGGAATTAATAAAGTAAAAAACAATTAAAAAGTTAAAAACAACACAAAAAAAGATCAAATAAAGGATGCTAGCTCCTTCATATGTTTTGGTCTGGCTGTTGAAAGAAGCTTGATAGAGAATAAAGGAGGAAAAAAAGAAAAGAAAAAAAGAAAAAAGAAAACGTTTGTAAATTTGAAGAAATGAATACAATAATATAGAATAAAATGAAATGATGAAAGTAAAATATAATTTAAAAAATTTACAAAAAACTGAAAAATATAGTAGAAAAAATAAACAAAAATCTTTTATATAAAAACAGAAAGTAAAAATAATTTTTTGGAATTTAAACCATCTCATTTCTCCTTTCTCCCTTTTTAGTTCGTCCCTTGCAGCTGTTTCTACTCTTTCCCATTGTCTCCAGCTGCTTTCAGGGATGGGGGTGCTTTTCCCCATACTGTCTCCCTGTCTCCATCCTCTCTCTGCAAGCAAAAACAGCTCCCTGTCCTCTGCAGCTTCTCTCTCCCCGTTCCATGCCATGTACCTGCCAAGTTCTGTGGTTCAAGTTGTGCAGATTGTTGTGTTAATCCTCAAATCAGTTTTCTTGGTGTACAAGATAGTTTGGTGTTGATCTGGCTGCATTTCAGGGATAAGAGATGCAAAAAAACTTCCATCTTGTTCTGCCAATTTGACCCCCTCTCATTCTTCTTATTAAAAACAAAACCAAAACCAACTTGAGATGTAAAATGCAGACGTTCAGACCTGGAAATGTAACTCTGAATAAATTCCTATCTTTAACAAAAAGTATATTAAATTTATTGTTATTCAATATTTACTTTGGCCCCAGACCTAACCCCAGATTTTTCTTCCTTTTACTTCTTCCTTTATAGATTTATAAGTATGTTCTTTTGATTTTTACTTTTGAAGTATTAGAAGTTATGGAACACTGAAGGTAAAGAACACTAACATTAAGAATAAAATAAATGCTTATGACTTTATCAAAGTTTCAAATAAAGTTTCATATCCTAGAGAAAAATTTTAAAACTTCTTCAATAATCTTGTGTGTGGGGATTCTAGAAGGAACTATTATGTAATACATGTACATATAAAATTATTTTTATAGATTAATCTTTATAGATATTTTTATCTCTACCTTTATCGCATATACCAAGTATTTCTGATTTGATTTCTAAGCTATTTAATTGTACCACATGTGTATGCATAAAATGAACAAGGCACTATTAATTTGCATTATTGCATTTTGTTGTTTTGGTTAATTCCAAGCTTTTCTACACAGTTATTTATTTTATTGCAATGTTGATTTTATTTCCCCCATTTGTACCAAAGAGAATATTATTAAGTTGACATTTCTTCTTGGTATGTCTGTAAGTTCAGCAAATATAGCAATGAAGGTGTTAAATTTCAGTAAAAAATAGAACTCTTCAGCCTCTTTTTGGAATTTTTTTTTTCTCAGTCATGCACAGGGATCCAAGTTTTAAATGTTTAGTTCTGCCATCTGCTGGTCATTTAAAATTATAGAGAGGGAATTGGAATTCTCAGAATAGTGTTAATTTCCTTCCAAGTTTACAGAGTGTCTGGAAGACATTTTAAAATTTCAGCACTGCATGGCACCTGGGTGGCTCAGTCAGTTAAGTGTCTGACTTCAGCTTAGGTCATGAGCTCATAGATCATGAATTTAAGCCCTGCATCAGGCTCTGTGCTGACAGCCCAGAGCCTGGAGCCTGCTTTGGACTCTGTGTCTCCCTCTCCTCTGCCCCTCCCCTCCTCGTGCTCTGTCTCTCTCTGTCTCTCAAAAATAAATAAAAACATTATATATTTTTAAAATTTCAGCACTGCAAAATATATTCACTAGAAAATTAACTGTAATTTTTTTTATTTTTAAAATTTAAAAATTTTGTTCATGTAGTATTGGAGGGAAATAGAAGTTTCTACTTTCTGTTGCTCAAGAAAATAGTATTTGTGGTTTTCTTCAAGTACAGATGAAAACAAATATGCATGTAGTTAAGGTTACAAAAACATTAGAGGAAAAAAAAGTTCAGTATTTTAAATGCTGATGTTGATAACGTTGAAGGATTTTTTTGTATTTTACTGACACAGCAGTCACTAGTTAAAGCTCTTGCTAACTACTTTAAGTTGAGCTTTAGGTTAAAAGAACATACCTTCTTTTTTCGATAGAACAGATTTTTCTTTAAGTTGAATTTGCTTAGTGATTGTTTCCTTTAGCTAAAGGATTAACTCTTATTGAAATATTTTGTCATTTTTAAGGATTTGCACAAAACTTTGTAAAGGAGTTTATATCAAGATATACAGATGATGGAAGTTTACCGATAGGCTGGGCTGCAAAGGCACATTTGACGTCAGCCATCCATGAGATATAGTCAACACCTAGAATGATGAAAACAAGTTAGTCTCTTCTGTACCGAGCAGTAAAGTGACTACTGATTAAACAAGACATCATTCGATCCCATGTTCCCGTTAGCTATGGATGAGAAGCAGTGTCTATGAGCATGAAGAAAGTTTCCACAGGGTAAGATTGAATACTACACAATTAAGGCACATCCTGCTCAGAACCTTATCAGATCATGGCTTTAATTAAGGTCACACTGACATTTAATAATTTGAGACTAAAATCTGGCTAAAGAATACTGAGCTGGGTGATGAGAATCGCTTTGTTTTTGAGCTGTTAGTAATTGTGCGACCTCGCCAGTAAAATGAAGCACAACTCAGTGACCTCTAGTGGTCTTTTCAATGACAATAGTTATCATTTTTTTGTGACCTTACTTTGCTATGGAATTTACACATGTCATTTGATCCTCAGAACACCCCTGAGAGTTATATTATGTCTGTTTTAGTCAGAGGGAGACTGGACATAATTAGCAGAGAAGTGGTTCCCATCTAAGTTTGTTGAGCATTAAATGCTAGCTCTAAACCCTGTGCCTATTATGCAGGGTCTTTGAATCTATTTTAGAATCATCATTCCAGGCTGCAAATACAAATGTGTTAACATCTCACAAGTATGTTCGAAGCAAAGGTGCAACTTCTCACTGGAACCTCTTCTTCATTAGTAACTTTAGTTATTAATAAGATTAAGTTAATAAACCATCTTCCCAATGGGATATACATGGATGTATTGATAAATTTGTTAGTTTTTATGTCCCCATTGTTACATCAGTTTAAGTACTTGTTTTTTTTACAAATAGCTTGCTCCACGTCTCTAGTTTGTTCAGTTATATTTGAGCTCTGGAGATCAAAGCACTACTTGTGAAGTATGCCTTGGTTTTAAATGGTGATGATAATAACTCTAGCCATAATGGCAGTGACTTCTACTACTTTCTGAATCATTTGCCCTTCTAAGCACCCTGTAGGCGCGCTTGTCTGTAAATAGCAGAGCTTATTACAGATCTTTATCTCACTTCCAGGCTTCTTCCTCTGCTACATATGGTTGATGGCAAATTTTCAGGCTGAGCCTTTTATTTTAGCTTCTCTTTCTGTGAATAGAAGCTCAACAGGCAGCTTTATATGTGCTACTTCTGCTCAGTATGTGTTTTCCTGAAGCAAATGGTTAAACCTCACCTTCAGCTAGCACCTTTGAGAAAATGTTCACAATGCTGCGTGAAGCCTGGATTCTGAGGGAGAGAAGTCTTACAAAATCAGAAATTTAGTTTCTTGTAATGCTTGCTTGAGGTTAAGAAAGTTCCAGCATAGGCATTTAGATAGGCCTTAGTTTGAGATTTGTCTGTATTTAATTATAAGACTGGATTGCTAATGAGCATGAATATACCCGTCACTTAACCGAACTGTGTAGCACCATTAGAGCGACTGATGGCCTTGTGAACAAGTGACTAGCCCTGGGCCTCAGCAGTGTTCTTATTCCCTGTCAGAGGTGGTTACTACCATGGACTCTGATGTTTTCAATTTATACATCATCTTATTCAGTTCTAATACTCTCTCCTCTCTAGGCCCAATTTGAACCTAAGTGCCCTTCTCTGGGCCCTTTTGATACTCTGAGCTCATTTTAAAAAAGAAAGTATTTTTGCCCCTCCCCCCCTCAAAAAATTCCTTTTACTCCTTCCTTTGAGTCAACAATGGTTTCTTTTTATCAGACCATAATTTTTTGGAACCCATTTGTTGGCTTTCCCTTTGGATCTTCTTGTCTCATAGTGCCAGGAGGTAAGATGTGGGGCTGTGTTTGTTCTTCCTAGCACACTCTTCTTTTCCTGGGCCTGTTCCTGTGTCACTGGGAACTTCAGCACAATGACCCTATTGTTTGTGCCTACTTCCCATGTGAGCTGGAGGGTGAGGCGTACGTCGCATCCCTAGAAACTGAAATCATGGTGGAATACCGATTTAGGAAATTCTCCTTCTGGAACCCTTGCTGCTCTAGTAAGCAGATTCATGCAGAGATAAACTTGCTGCTGAGCATTTCACAGCCTTTGACCTTCTGGAGTTTCTACCTGCCTATCCACCACCTGCTTTCTTGCTCAGAGCTGTCAGCAATTACTGGAGAAAGTCACAAAACAGTGGCCATAAAGTCCACTATGCCTTCCAGAGGCCCAGCCTGAGCTGCCTTGTTTACTTTTCACTGCTGAGTAGACATTTCATTTCCATTTGAAACATGCTTTACCTTCTTCTCAATAACCATGTAGTCCACTGACTCTGGGCTGGGCCTCGCTAATTTTACTGGGAAGTTTGCATTTTTATGTGATCTTTCTCTTTTTCTTATATGAAGTAATTCTTCTTGCAATATTTATGGAAAAGTTACTCGTGTGGTTTGAAGTGGTGATGTTCTGAGCAGATGGCCAAGAAAGAATTCTTGAGATGTCTTCAGTGCAATGAGCTGGTTTTATTAAAGCACGGGAATAGGACCCATGGGCAGAAAGAGTTGTTCTTTCTGAGGGGTAATTGATTATATACTTGGGAATTGAAGGTAAAGACAAGGGGAAATTTCCAAAAGGACTTTCATATGCTAAAGATGACTCACAGGGTCCTGAAGGCCTACCTATTGTCAAGCTAGGGTGGTTTTTCCCTCCAGCAAAGCATTAATATTGAGACAGTTGGGAGCTTCTGGTGAAATGTCATAATCTGCCTGTGTCAAGCATTTGTCAATGGGCTTCAGGTTATAAGGAAATTTAATTTTGTCTGTATTTCTTTCTGCCTTAGTTTACCACATCAGTTACTTCTACGTTTTTACCACTATTTTGTCCTTTATTATCCAATCTCCAGTTCCATCAATATATGTAAGATATTTCTGAAAAGATGTCTGTTCCCTTAGTTTCCTTTACTTGTTTATAATAGGATTTCAGGCAATTTACGAGTACTTCCTGAAAACTCCTCTTCACTCAGCTGGCAGCAAAATGCTATTTTTTTCCTATTTCCTGTTGCTAACATGTGGAAGTTTCGCAAAGGACAGCCCTCAAATTTCTCTTCCTACCCCCCTTCTTTGTCTTTACACATACATATGTGCATGCATACTAACTTCCGAGCAAATCCCAACTCCAGTCACATTTGCAAGCTGTAATTGTGTGCATCTGCTTGTCTGCTGGAAACCTCCATGTTGGTGTTCCACTGGTATCTTAGGGTCAACACATCTGAAATCAGACTCCCTTGCAAAGTGTCATCAAGTCGTCCTACTTTATTAGCTCACCTTTTCTCCCAGGTGCAAATCCTTGACTGCCAGTCTGCACTGATGGCACTGTGGCCTCTTGCCTGTGTCCAGTCAAACTGCTAGGAGGGTCTACCTCTTCAGTCTCAGGGCACCATCACCCCTCTGCTCCAGGACTCTTCCCTAGATCAGTTCCCCTACTTCCAGTCCCCCTACTCATTCTGACTGATTTTTTAGATAGCCACATCTGATTTATTTCACTTTAATTCTCAAATATCACCTTGGGCTCGTCAGTCCTACCTGATGTAGACATGCCCCAACTACATTCAAGATTTCCATGTGAGTTGGACTCACTGTTCCTGGCACACACCACGATTCTGTGTCCCTGATTTGTTGATAGCCCCTTTCCCGAATGCTCTCCAGTCATCATTTTTGATTTTCAGTACTAATTTTCAATTCTTTATTTTTCAAATACTTTTTAAAAACCTTTTGGAAAGATTTTCCTGGTAACCTTACCCAGAAGGAATCTTACCATATTTTGATTACCTTAACACAGGTACCTTTCCTATGGTACATATTCTTCTTCTGTGTTTTATAGTATATTTGTAACTTTTATAATAGTCTGTGGGATTTTGACTGAAGTGCTTTGAGTTTAGAGGCACTTGGGTTTGAATCCTAGCTAGTTTACCCTGCAGCTGTATGATTTGGGGACAAGTTATTTACTTGAGCCTCAGTTTCTTCATCTATAAAATAAGGGAAGTAGAAGGAATTTTGGTGAGTATCAAATAAAATATTGGACACTTAGGGAAAGTGAAATAGCTTTATTGAGCCTATGGTTGAATGAATTCCCAGCTGTGTTTGAGTCTTGGCTTTGCCTCATGCTTACCATGTGGCATTGGTCAGCTCACTTGTCCTCTGTGGGCCTCTGTTCCTAGATGGTAGATGGGGAGGGTAATGGCCACATTGGTTGTAATGGGGATAATGCAATGCCAGCAGAGAATGGGTGCTCAGTAGGTGCCAGAGCCATTTTACATATTGTTATAGTCATGCCAGGACTTTTCCAGGCAATGTTAATAAATCATTATATTTTATCTTGGTTCTCAAAAAGATCCCTCTCTCCCCATGAGCTGGCTGTCCTACTAATTTATAGGCAAGGAAGCCCAAGGTTCCATGGCTGTTTTAGAAAAAGGTGGAACTATGATCTGTAATTTCAACGCAGAAGTTGCCTGGTTGAAATTTCATGTACTTTTGTTAGATCATGATAAGATAATATGTAGTAGAGGATTCAGTAAATGTTAATATTCATATCCACTTAAGAAGAATACATAGTCCCTGTCTTAGAAAAGCTTATTGTCTAATTGGGGTTGAGGAACAGATGGAGAAATCAACTTAAACAGAGAAAATCCTACTACAGAATCTATAAAGTGTTGTGGGAATATAGAAGATGATTCTGTTAACACTACCTGGGAAAGGACAGAGGAAGAATGTCCCCACTTGAGAGAGATGACATTTGAATGTCACCTGAAAGTTAAGTAGAAGATTGCCACATGGAAAAGCCAAGTTGTCCTTGGGAAAGGAACTAAATTCTATCCCAGAGGCATGGGACTCTGAAAGATCCTGGTACATTCAGGAAATAGTGAGCAGTCCAAGGTGGCAGAAACAAAGGGTGATGGAGAAGGATGGCAGCAGACAGGAATGGGCCATTGGCCATTTATAAGGTTGGCTTCACATGCCAAAGTAGCAATCTGAATTGTGTCTTAATCTGAATTGACAGCAATCTGAATTGGAGATAGGCAAGCTTTTTATTTATTTATTTATTTTTATTTTTTTTCCAGGGTTTTTTTTCCCCAATATATGAAATTTATTGTCAAATTGGTTTCCATACAACACCCAGTGCTCATCCCAAAAGGTACCCTCCTCAATACCCAACACCCAACCTCCCCTCCCTCCCTCCCCCCATCAACCCTCAGTTTGTTCTCAGTTTTTAAGAGTCTCTTATGCTTTCGCTCTCTCCCACTCTAACCACTGTTGTTTTTTTTTTTTTCCTTCCCCTCTCCCATGGGTTTCTGTTAAGTTTCTCAGGATCCACATAAGAGTGAAAACATATGGTATCTGTCTTTCTCTGTATGGCTTATTTCACTTAGCATCACACTCTCCAGTTCCATCCATGTTGCTACAAAGGGCCATATTTCGTTCTTTCTCATTGCCACGTAGTACTCCATTGTGTATATAAACCACAATTTCTTTATCCATTCATCAGTTGATGGACATTTAGGCTCTTTCCATAATTTGGCTATTGTTGAGAGTGCTGCTATAAACATTGGGGTACAAGTGCCCCTATGCATCAGTACTCCTGTATCCCTTGGGTAAATTCTTAGCAGTGCTACTGCTGGGTCATAGGGTAGGTCTATTTTTAATTTTTTGAGGAACCTCCACACTGTTTTCCAGAGTGGCTGCACCAATTTGCATTCCCACCAACAGTGCAAGAGGGTTCCCATTTCTCCACATCCTCTCCAGCATCTATAGTCTCCTGATTTGTTCATTTTGGCCACTCTGACTGGCGTGAGGTGATATCTGAGTGTGGTTTTGATTTGTATTTCCCTGATGAGGAGTGATGTTGAGCATCTTTTCACGTGCCTGTTGGCCATCTGGATGTCTTCTTTAGAGAAGTGTCTATTCATGTTTTCTGCTCATTTCTTCACTGGGTTATTTGTTTTTTGGGTGTGGAGTTTGGTGAGCTCTTTATAGATTTTGGATACTAGTCCTTTGTCTGATATGTCATTTGCAAATATCTTTTCCCATTCCATTAGTTGCCTTTTAGTTTTGTTGGTTGTTTCCTTTGCTGTGCAGAAACTTTTTATCTTCATAAGGTCCCAGTAGTTCATTTTTGCTTTTAATTTCCTTGCCTTTGGGGATGTGTCGAGTAAGAAATTGCTACGGCTGAGGTCAGAGAGGTCTTTTCCTGCTTTCTCTTCTAGGGTTTTGATGGTTTCCTGTCTCACATTCAGGTCCTTTACACATTTTGAGTTTGTTTTTGTGAATGGTGTGAGAAAATGGTCTAGTTTCAATCTTCTGCATGTTGCTGTCCAGTTCTCCCAGCACCATTCGTTAAAGAGACTGTCTTTTTTCCATTGGATGTTCTTTCCTGCTTTGTCAAAGATTAGTTGGCCATACTTTTGTGGGTCTAGTTCTGGGGTTTCTATTCTATTCCATTGGTCTATGTGTCTGTTTCTGTGCCAATACCATGCTGTCTTGATGATTACAGCTTTGTAGTAGAGGCTAACGTCTGGGATTGTGATGCCTCCTAATTTGGTCTTCTTCTTCAAAATAACTTTGGCTATTCAGGGCCTTTTGTGATTCCATATGAATTTTAGGATTGCTTGTTCTAGTTTCGAGAAGAATGCTGGTGCAATTTTGATTGGGATTGCATTGAATGTGTAGATAGCTTTGGGTAGTAATGACCTTTTGACAATATTTATTCTTCCAATCCATGAGCACGGAATGTTTTTCCATTTCTTTATATCTTCTTCAATTTCCTTCATAAGCTTTCTATAGATTTCAGCATACAGATCTTTTACATCTTTGGTTAGGTTTATTCCTAGGTATTTTATGCTTCTTGGTGCAATTGTGAATGCGATCAGTTTCTTTATTTGTCTTTCTGTTGCTTCATTATTAGTGTATAAGAATGCAACTGATTTCTGTACATTGATTTTGTATCCTGCAACTTTGCTAAATTCATGCATCAGTTCTAGCAGACTTCTGGTGGAGTCTGTCGGATTTTCCATGTATAATATCATGTCATCTGCAAAAAGTGAAAGCTTAACTTCCTCTTTGCCAATTTTGATGCCTTTGATTTTCTTTTGTTGTCTGATTGTTGATGCTAGCACTTCCAACACTATGTTAAACAACAGCGGTGAGAGTGGACATCCCTGTCATGTTCCTGATCTCAGGGAAAAAGCTCTCAGTTTTTCCCCATTGAGGATGATGTTAGCTGTGGGCTTTTCATAAATGGCTTTTATGATGTTTAAGTATGTTCCTTCTATCCCGACTTTCTTGAGGGTTTTTATTAAGAAATGTTGCTGAATTTTGACAAATGCCTTTTCTGCATCGATTGACAGGATCATATGGTTCTTATCTTTTCTTTTATTAATGTGATGTATCACGTTGATTGATTTGTGAATGTTGAACTAGCCCTGCATCCCAGGAATGAATCCCACTTGATCATGGTGAATAACTCTTTTTATATGCTGTTGAATTCGATTTGCTAGTATCTTATTGAGAATTTTTGCATCCATATTCATCAGGGATATTGGCCTGTAGTTCTCTTTTTTTTACTAGGTCTCTGTCTGGTTTAGGAATCAAAGTAATACTGGCTTCATAGAATGAGTCTGGAAGTTTTCCTTCCCTTTCTATTTTTTGGAATAGCTTGAGAAGGATAGGTAGTATCTCTGCTTTAAACATCTGGTAGAACTCCCCTGGGAAGCCATCTGGTCCTGGACTCTTATTTGTTGGGAGATTTTTGATAACCGATTCAATTTCTTCGCTGGTTATGGGTCTGTTCAAGCTTTCTATTTCCTCCTGATTGAGTTTTGGAAGCGTGTGGGTGTTTAGGAATTTGTCCATTTTTTCTAGGTTGTCCAGTTTGTTGGCATATAATTTTTCTTAGTATTCCCTGATAATTGGTTGTATCTCTGAGGGATTGGTTGTAATAATTCCATTTTCATTCATGATTTTATCTATTTGGGTCATCTCCCTTTTCCCTTTGAGGAGCCTGGCTAGAGGCTTATCAATTTTGTTTATTTTTTCAAAAAACCAACTCTTGGTTTCGTTGATCTGCTCTACAGTTTTTTAAGATTCTATATTGTTTATTTCTGCTCTGATCTTTATTATTTCTCTTCCTCTGCTGGGTTTAGGCTGTCTTTGCTGTTCTGCTTCTCTTTCCTTTAGGTGTGCTGTTAGATTTTGTATTTGGGATTTTTCTTGTTTCTTGAGATAGGCCTGGATTGCAATGTATTTTCCTCTCAGGACTGCCTTTGCTGCATCCCAAAGTGTTTGGATTGTTGTATTTTCATTTCCGTTTGTTTCCATAAATTTTTTAATTTCTTCTCTAATTGCCTGGTTGACCCACTCATTCTTTAACGTTTATTTATTTTTGAGACAGAGAGAGACAGATCATGAACGGGGGAGGGGCAGAGAGAGAGGGAGACACAGAATCGGAAGCAGGCTCCAGTCTCTGAGCCATCAGCCCGGAGCCTGATGCGGGGCTCGAACCCACGGACCGCGAGATCGTGACCTGAGCTGAAGTCGGATGCTCAACCGACTGAGCCACCCAGGCGCCCAACCCACTCATTCTTTAGTAGGGTGTTCTTTAACCTCCATGCTTTGGGAGGTTTTCCAGACTTTATCCTGTGGTTGATTTCAAGCTTCATAGCATTGTGGTCTGCAAGTATGCATGGTATGATCTCAATTCTTGTATACTTATGAAGGGCTGTTTTGTGACCCAGTATGTGATCTATCTTGGAGAATGTTCCATGTGCACTCGAGAAGAAAGTATATTCTGTTGCTTTGGGATGCAGAGTTCTAAATATATCTGTCAAGTCCATCTGATCCAATGTATCATTCAGGGCCCTTGTTTCTTTATTGACTGTGTGTCTAGATTATCTATCTATTTCTGTAAGTGGAGTGTTAAAGTCCCCTGCAATTACCACATTGTTATCAATAAGGTTGCTTATGTTTGTGAGTAATTGTTTTATATATTTGGGGCTCCTGTTTTCGGCGCATAGACATTTATAATTGTTAGCTCTTCCTGATGGATAGACCCTGTAATTATTATATAATGCCCTTCATCATCTCTTGTTACAGCCTTTAATTTAATGCCTAGTTTGTCTGATATAAGTATGGTTACTCCAGCTTTCTTTTGACTTTAAGTGGCATGATAAATAGTTCTCCATCCCCTCACTTTCAATCTGAAGGTGTCCTTAGGTCTAAAATGGGTCGGTTGTAGACAGCAAATGGATGGGTCTTGTTTTTTTATCCATTCTGATACCCTATGTCTTTTGGTTGGCACATTTAGTCCATTTACATTCAGTGTTATTATAGAAAGATATGGGTTTATAATCATTATGATGTCCGTAGGTTTCATGCTTGTAGTGATGTCTCTGGTACTTTGCCTCACAGGATCCCCCTTAGGATCTCTTGTAGGGCTGGTTTAGTGGTGCCGAATTCCTTTAGTTTTTGTTTGTTTGGGAAGACCTTTATCTCTCCTTCTATTCTAAATGACAGACTTGCTGGATAAAGGATTCTCGGCTGCATATTTTTAAAAAAAAAATTTTTTTTTAACGTTTATTTATTTTTGAGACAGAGAGAGACAGAGCATGAACGGGGGAGGGGCAGAGAGAGAGGGAGACACAGATCGGAAGCAGGCTCCAGGCTCTGAGCCATCAGCCCAGAGCCTGACGCGGGGCTCGAACTCACGGACCGCGAGATTGTGACCTGAGCTGAAGTCGGACCCTTAACCGACTGAGCCACCCAGGCGCCCCTCTCGGCTGCATATTTTTTCTGTTCATCACATTTAAGATTTCCTGCCATTCCTTTCTGGCCTGTCAAGTTTCAGTAGAGAGATTGGTTACGAGTCTTATCGGTCTCCCTTTATATGTTAGAGCGTGTTTATCCGTAGCTGCTTTCAGAATTTTCTCTTTATCCTTGTATTTTGCCAGTTTCACTATGATACGTCGTGCAGACGATCGATTCAAGTTACGTCTGAAAGGAGTTCTCTTGAGCCTCTTGGATTTCAATGCCTTTTTCCTTCCCCAGATCAGGGAAGTTCTCAGCTATTATTTCTTCAAGTACACCTTCAGCACCTCTCTCTTACTCCTCTGGAATACCAATTATGCGTAGATTATTTCTCTTTAGTGCATCACTTAGTTCTCTAATTTTCCCCTCATACTCCTGGATTTTCTTATCTCTCTTTTTCTCAGCTTCTTCTTTTTCCATAATTTTATCTTCTAGTTCACCTAATCTCTCCTCTGCCTCTTCAATCCGAGCCGTGGTTGTCTCCATGTTATTTTGCAGCTCGTTGATAGCATTTTTTAGCTCCTCCCGACTATTCCTTAGTCCCTTGATCTCTGTAACAATAGATTCTCTGCTGTCCTTTATACTGTTTTCAAGCCCAGCGGTTAATTTTATGACTATTATTCTCAATTCACTTTCTGTTATATTGTTTAAATCGTTTTTGATCAGTTCGTTAGCTGTTGTTATTTCCTGGACGTTTTTCTGAGGGGAATTCTTCCCTTTCGTCATTTTGGATAGTCCCTGGAGTGGTGCAGGACTGCGGGGCACTTCCCCTGTGCTGTCTTGAATAACTTGCGTTGGTAGGCGGGGCTGCAGTCACACCTGATGTCTGCCCCCAGCCCACCGCTGGGGCCACAGTCAGACTGGTGTGTGCCTTCTCTTCCCCTCTCCTAGGGGCGGGATTCACTGTGGGTGGCGTGGCCTGCCTGGGTACTTGAACACTGCCAGGGTTGTGGTGCTGGGGATCTGGTGCGTTAGCTGGGGCGGATCGGCAAGGTGCACGGGGGCGGAAGGGGCAGGCTCAGCTCACTTTTCCTTTGGAGATCCACTTCAGGAGGGGCCCTGCGGCACGGGAAGGGAGTCAGACCCGCCGGAGGGATGGATCCACAGAAGCACAGCTTTGTGTGTTTGCGCGGTGCAAGCAAGTTCCCTGGCAGGAACTGGTTCCCTTTGGGATTTTGGCTGGGGGATGGGCGAGGGAGATGGCGCTGGTGAGCGCCTTTGTTCCCCGCCAAGCTGAGCTCTGTCGTCCGGGGCTCAACAACTCTGCCTCCCTTGTCTTCCAGCCCTCCCGTTCTCCGAGAGAGCTGTTAGCTTACAACCTTCCAGATGTTAAGTCCCGCTGGCTGTCAGAATACACTCCGTCTGGCCCCTCTGCTTTTGCCAGCCAGACTCAGGGGCTCTGCTTTGCCCGCGGGCCGCCCCTCCCCCCCCCCTCCCGCTGGTCCGTGTAGCGCGCTCCCCCTCGCCGCCCTTCCTACCCTCTTCTGTGGGCCTCTCTTCTGCGTTTGGATCTGGAGACTCCGTTCTGCTAGTCTTCTGGCAGTTTTCTGGGTTATTTAGGCAGGTGTAGGTGGAATCTAAGTGATCAGCAGGACGCGGTAAGCCCAGAGTCCTCCTATGCCACCATCTTCCCCAGGTCTCCCTAGGCAAGCTTTTTAGCAGCAAGAAATGAACATGTTCATTTTTGCTTTTGATGAAGACTTACTGCATGGTGAGAGGTGAGCTAAAGGGGTATGGTGGCTGCATATGAGATTGTTGAAATCTTTTAAACTGGGTCTGGGTGGTTGGAATGAGGAAAGGCTAATTCTAGAGACATATCTAAGATGGAGATCATTGCTTTTGCTGATTATTGGATTTAGGAGGTGCAGAGTTGTCAAAGATGGAGGTTTCTAGTTTGGGAGACTGGATTGGAGATGCTTTATTGTGTAGTGATTTTTAAGAATGCATATGCTTTAATTTTTTGATTAACAACTTGCAATTTGTTATTCCATAGAAGGACTCCTTAGCTATATCATTAAAAAACAAGCTGACCATCTGGATGGTGGCACATTAAACCTAATTAGATGCCTTTTTTTTTTAGAGTGGCTAAAACATGGGATTTGTATAAATGTTTGTCACTGAACAGAGTCCCAAGCAGAGGGCAACAATCAGCTGGGTTTGAGGCAGATCAAACCATTTGTTTAAATTCCAAACCAGTGACTGCTTATGAAATTTTATTTTTGTATACTTAAATAATATTAATTACCTGCTCAAAACCTGTAAGTCTCTGCAGAGGACTTTCTTTTTAATGCATCTATGTTGCCCATGCTCATTTTCAGAGGAAGGAAGGGAGAGAATGCTGAGTCAGGAAATTGATTACTGTATGGCAGGTGTGAGTCTGAGACAAAGATCCTAAAATTTGCTTCAAAGGAGGGATATTTTTTTTTCTTTTTAAAATACCTCCAACAGCTAAAGTAGAGCAGGGTAGAGCTGGTGGTCTGGAGATCCTCATTGGCCCCAGGATGGTGAGACAGAAAATCCACTTTTGTTGTGGAAAGGCTTCATGCAAAATAGAAAAGGTGTGTCCATAGCTGTGTCCAGAAAAGGCAAAGCAAGTGTTTTGACCAAAAAGATGGAATTTGAACATCTTCAGGTTAGTAGGAATCACTGAGGAAGTCATATATGTGTTAGATTACTAGAAACAATTGTTAATCATCTGAGTAATAATACACAGGAAAGACAGGAGGCAAGAAGAAAAATAATGTCTAGAAACATACAAAAAATGATATATTTTGCTGCTTGAGAAGGCTTTTAAAAGTTTTAGAAAGAGTGGTGCAACAATAGATTTATGCAATTTTAAGTTCATTTACTTTTTTTTTTGTTTTATTTATTGATGTTGGGCTCAAACTCACCACCCTAAGATCAAGAGTTGCATAATCTCCCAACTGAGCTAGTCAAATGCTTCTGCTCCTAAGTTCATTTACTCTTAATCATATTTGCTGAAATCTAAAAAAATGGAAGTTAAAACTTTTTCTTTTGTGATAGCAGACATGTAACTATCAATTTTATAAACTACATATTTACCTAACAGCTTGCATTGTTTACTATGGCAAATTAATTTCCCCTTACAATGCTGTACTATTAGCTAATATTTTATAGGATGACCATCTTCTGAAGCTGTAGAAGTGTAGATAATTTTATAACATTTCCCAGTGTATCTGGTATGAAGTAGTAGCTCACAATTAATTACTCCTGAGAACTGAAGTAATTGTGTGGTAGTGAGAAATGTGTGGGAGTCTGTGGCTTCATTAAAATGGGTCTTTCTTAGTCATTGTTGTATTAAATGTCAGTTACCAAGAGAAATGATAGCTTTTGTTAAGGCTATGCATTGCTGTGTATTGTATGGTTTATTTCTAGTTTTTCCAGAAGTATTACAATAAAAGTCTTCATGACTGCATTATCTGAAAGAAAAGTAGTAAAAGATTATAATATTAACTGTTATTCCATTTGCAATAACGTGGATGGAACTAGAGTGTGTTATGCTAAGAGAAATACGTCAGTCAGAGAAAGACAAATACCATTTGATTTCACTCATATGTGGAATTTAAGAAATAAAACATGAATATAGGGGAAGGGAGGAAAAAAGAGAGAGGGAAGAAATCATAAGAGACTCTTTAAAAAAATTTGTAATTTTTTTTTTTTTTTGAGACAGAGACAGAGCATGAGCAGGGGAGGGGCAGAGATAGAGGGAGACACAGAATCTGAAGCAGGCTCCAGGCTCTGAACTATCAGCACAGAGCCGAACGCGGGGCTCGAACTCACAAACCACAAGATCATGATTTGAACTGAAGTCGGATGCTTAACTGAGTGAGCCAGGTGCTCCAAAAGACTCTTAAATACAGAGAACAAACTGAGGGTTGATGGAGGGAGATGGTGGGGGATGGACTAAATTGGTGATGGGCATTAAGGAGGGCACTTGTAATGAGCACTGGGTGTTATATGTGAGTGATGAATCACAGATATATTCTACACCAATTTTACCATATATGTTAATGGAATTTACCATATGTTAATTAGAATTTAAATAAAAATTGATATCAAAATAAAATAAAATATTAAAAAAGGTATTATGAATAATTGTAGTTGGAACTATTTATTGAATACTTATTAGAGCTTGAAGGACTGTAATTTGCAAAAATTATATCATGATTTCTTCATTTTACAGAGGGAATATTGAGGTTCAGGGAGATTACCTAACTTGTTCAAAATTAAGAGTAGGAACTAAGGTTTAAATTAATTTTTTTAAACTCTAAAAGTATCCTAATTGCCACAATATCCTATCTCTTCCTCTTGTTTTTTTATTTCTATCAGCTGGATAATGCTAGAAGCGGTGTTAAATACTTAATTCAGCCAGATGCCAAGTTAGATTCAGCTTGGATTAAAAAAAAATATTATTTTGCAAGGAATCAGAATAATATCTGTGTATTACAGGAAAATTTATATGCTTAGTTGGATGTGGGAAATCTTACTTTCTTTTTCTGAATTTGGTATGACCTTGGATAAGTTGACTGACCTTCTTGGGTGATATTCACAGCATCATTGATGTTATATAATGCATTCTTACCAATGCTGCAAGCAAGGTTGGTTAGACATATTTCCTTCCTAATGTTTGATAAAGAAAGACACATTTAGACTTGAATTATTATTTTTTTCTTCATGGTCAACCAACAATTCAGATGTCAAGTTGAAGAGAAATTAACTTCTACATATAGGTCAAATGCTATTTTATTTATTTATTTATTTATTTATTTATTTATTTATTTATTTATTTATTTATTTAAATGCTTTTTAAAAATCACATAACTGTGTCTCCTTCCTCATGTCTAAATTTGATCCACTTACTAAGAGAATCTCTGCAGGTCCTGACCAGCCCTTCTTGTCAGTGCATTACTGACCCGGGCACCTGTTTGGTATCTGTGCCTGATTAATTATTAGTGAACTTTCTTCTGAGCCCTTAATGTGTCCTCTGTTTTGTCCACATTCTTTTAAAGTCTCTAGAGGAGAAAATGATAAGCTGAATATGCTAATTTAAATATTTAAATTCAGATGTAATATCTCTTAAGAATTGAGCTAATTAATACCACAAGTTTATAAGTTTAATATCATTCATTGTTTGGAATCTTAATTCTTACTCTTGTCCTTTTGTGTATCCCCCTATGTTCCCCCTTATGTTAGTGGTGCATGGCAAGGAAAACATGTGATATTTCCTTTTCAACTGATATCTTAAATATTTGGATTAACAGTAGTCATAACATGACCAATCACATCCTCTATAAAGATAATCAGAAATAGGAGTTATACTATTCCCAGTTCCTATCAGTTTCAGTAGTAGGATTTAGTGATTCATCAATTACATATAACACCCAGTACTCATCATAACAGGTGCCTTCCTTAATACCCATTGCCCATTTAACCCATCCCCCTGCCCACCTCCCTCCAGAAACCCTCAGTTTCTCTATAGTTAAGAGTCTGTTATGCTTTGTCTCTTTTCCCCCACATATATTCATCTGTTTCATTTCTTAAATTCCAATATGAGTGAAATCATATGATATTTGTCTTTCTCTCCTGACTTATTTCACTTCGCATAATACACTTTAGCTCTATCCATGTCGTTGCAAATGGCAAGATTTCATTCCTTTTTTGGCTGAGTAATACTCCATTGTATATATTTGTACTACAACTTCTTTATCTATTCATCAACTCTGATGACAATAGTAAACAACCATTAGAACTAATATATGAATTTAAGAATGAAACAAAGGTGAACATATGAAAATCGATTGTATTTTCATGTCCTAGTGATGAACTATTGGAATATGAAGTTAAAGAAACAATACCACTTAAACTCTCATAACTGGAATTGAAATAAACATTTGGAGAAAGAAAAAAATTGCATGAAGAACATGAAATATATAGGGATAAATTTAACAAAATACAGGCAAGATCTATATGCTGAAAACTACCTAACATTGCCAAAGTTACTTAAAGAACTAAGTAAATGGCAAATCTCCCACCATGAATTAGAAAATTAAATATTAGGAGGTCATTTTACTTCCACATTGATCCAGAGATTCAATAAAATCCCAATAGACATCCCAGCAGGCATTATGTAGATATTGACAGTTTATTCTAAAATATATATTGAGGTACAAAGGAACTTAAAAGATAGTTTCAGAAAAGATGAAGTTGGCAGACTAACAAATACTACCTGGTTTCAAGACTGATAATAAAGCTCCATGTATTAGGACAGTGTGGTATGGGCATGAGAATAGGCTTGTAAACATAGAGATCAACAGAACAGAATAGAGTACCTAGAAATTAGATGCACATAGATGTAGTCATTTTATTTTTCAACATATACATCAAGGCAATTCAAATATGTTACAAAGCTTTTATACTGGGAAATACAGCTTGCATAAAAAACCAGAAGTATAGCTCAGTGATTTATCACAGATAACATCAGCTGTGTAACTGCTGCCCTGGTCAACAAATAAAAAAATTGACAGTGTCTCAGAAAATTCCTCTCATTCCCATTCCTTGCTACCAAAGATAATTGATGTCCTGACTTGTATGGTAATCACAACCTACTTTTACTTATGATTTTACTACCCTAACCCTAGTATCAGTCCTAACACACTGTAGTTTAATTTTACCTGCTTCAGGAACTTTGAATAAATATTCTACAGTGTGCATTTTTCTGTGTCTACTTTCTTTGCCCATATTAGGTTTGTAATTTGTACGGAGTTGTAATTTATTTTCATTTTTGTAGTTTCTCCGTTGTATGAGGATTTCATATTGTATCTAGCTGTTCTGCTGTTTATGACCATAGCTGTTTTCTGTTTTGTTTTTGTTAAATATAATTTATTATCAAATTGGTTTCCATACACACCCAGTGCTCATCCCAACAAGTGCCCTCCTCCCTGCCCATCACCCACTTTCCCCTCTCCCCCACACCCCATCAACCCTCAGTTTGTTCTCTGTATTTAAGAGTCTCTTATGGTTTGCCTCCCTCTCTATTTGTAACTTTTTTCCCCCTTCCCCTCCCTCATGGTCTTCTGTTAAGTTTCTCAAGATCCTCATATCAGTGGAAGCATATGTTATCTTTCTCTGACTGACTTATTTCACTTAGCATAATTCCATCCACATTGCTGCATATGGCCAGATTCCATTCTTTCTCATTGACAAGTAGTATTCCATTGTGTCTATAAACCACATCTTCTTTATCCATTCATCAGTTGATGGACATTTGGGCTCTTTCCAAAATACGGCTATTGTTGACAGTTCTGCTGGAAACATGGGGTACATGTGCCCCTATGCATCAGCACTCCTGTATTCCTTGGGCAAATTCCTAGCAGTGCCATTGCTGGGTCACAGTGTAGTTCTATTTTAATTTTTTGAGGAACCTCCACACTGTTTTCCAGAGCGGCTGCACCAGTTTGCATTCCCACCAACAGTGCAAGAGGGTTCCCATTTTGCCACATCCTCGCCAGCATCTCTAGTCTCCTGATTTTAGCCACTCTGACGGGTATGAGGTGATATCTCAGTGTGGCTTTGATGCGTATTTCTGTTGAAGAGTGACGTTGAGCATCTTTTCATGTGTCTGTTGGCCATCTGGATGTCTTCTTTGAAAAAGTGTCTATTCATGTCTTTGCCCATTTCTTTAATGGATTATTTGTTTTTTGGGTGTTGAGTTTGGTGAATTCTTTATAGATTTTGGATACTAGCCCTTTATCCAATATGCCATTTGTAAATATCTTTTCCCATTCTGTCGGTTGCCTTTTAGTTTTGTTGATTGTTTCCTTTGCAGTGCAGAAGCTTTTTATCTTGATGAGGTCCTAATAGTTTATTTATGCTTTTAATTCCCTTGCCTTTGGAGACATGTCGAGCAAGAAATTGCTGCAGCTGAGGTCAAAGAGGTTGTTGCCTGCTTTCTCCTGTGGGTTTTGATGGTTTTCTGTCTCACATCTAGGTCTTTCATCCATTTTGAGTTTATTTTTCTGTATGGTTTAAGAAGGTGGTCTAGTTTCATTCTTCTGCATGTTGGTGTCCAGTTGTCCCAGCACCATTTGCTAAAGAGACTGTCTTTTTTCCATTGGACACTGTTTCCTGCTTTGTCAAAGATTAGTTGGCCATACATTTGTGTGTCCAATACTGGGTTCTCTATTCTATTTCTTTGGTCTATGTGTCTGTTTTTGTGCCAATGCCATACTGTCTTGATGATTACAGCTTTGTAGTAGAGGCTAACGTCTGGGATTGTGATGCCTCCTAATTTGGTCTTCTTCAAAATTACTTTGGCTATTCAGGGCCTTTTGTGGTTCCATGCAAATTTTAGGATGGCTTATTCTAACTTCGAGAAGAATGCTCGTGCAATTTTGATTGGGATTGCATTGAATGTGTAGATTGGTTTGGGTACTATTGACATTTTAACAATATTTATTCTTCCAATCCATGAGCATGGAATGTTTTTCCATTTCTTTGTATCTTCTTCAATTTCCTTCATAAGCTTTCTATAGTTTTCAGCATACAGATCTTTTACATCTTTGGTTAGATTTATTCCTAGGTATTTTATGCTTCTTGGTGCAATTATGAATGGGATCAGTTACTTTATTTGTCTTTCTGTTGCTTCATTATTAGTATATAAGAATGCAACTGATTTGTGTACGTTGATTTTGTATCCTGTGACTTTGCTGAATTCATGTATCAGTTTTAGCAGACTTTTGGTGGAGTCTATCGGGTTTTCTGTGTATAATATCATGTCATCTACAAAAAGTGACAGCTTGATTTCATCATTGCCAATTTTGATGCCTTTCATTTCTTTTTGTTGTCTGATTGCTGATGCTAGCACTTCCAACACTATGTTAAACAACAGTGGTGAGAGTGGACATCCCTGTCGTGTTCCTGATCTCAGGGGGAAAGCTCTCAGTTTTTCCCCATTGAGGATGATATTAGCTGTGGGCTTTTCATAAATGGCTTTTATGATGTTAAGTTATGTTCCTTCTATCCTGACTTTCTTGAGGGTTTTTATTAAGAAAGGATGCTGAATTTTGTCAAATGCTTTTTCTTCATCGATTGACAGGATCATATGTTTCTTTTCTTTTATTAATGTGATGTATCACATTGATTGATTTGTGAATGTTGAACCTGCCCTGCATCCCAGGAATGAATCCCACTTGATCATGGTGAATAATTCTTTTTATATGCTGTTGAATTCGATTCGCTAGTATCTTATTGAGAATGTTTGCATCCATATTTATCAGGGATATTGGCCTGTAGTTGTCTTTTTTTACTGGGTGTCTGTTTGGTTTAGGAATAAAGTAATGTTGGCTTCATAAAATGAGTCTGGAAGTTTTCCTTCCCTTTCTACTTTTTGGAATAGCTTGAGAAGGATAGGTATTATCTCTGCTTTAAACGTCTGGTAGAACTCCCCTGGGAAGCCATCTGGTCCTGGACTCTTATTTGTTGGGAGATTTTTGGTAACTGATCTAATTTCTTTGCTGGTTATGGGTCTGTTCAAGTTTTCTATTTCTTCCTGTTTGAGTTTTGGATGTGCGGGTGCTTAGGAATTTGTCCATTTCTTCCAGGTTGTCCAGTTTGTTGGCATATAATTTTTCATAGTATTCCCTGATAATTGCTTGTATTTCTGAGGGATTGGTTGTAATAATTCCATTTTCATTCATGATTTTACCTATTTGGGTCATCTCCCTTTTCTTTTTGAGAAGCCTGGCTAGAGGCTTATGAATTTTGTTTATTTTTTCAAAAAACCAACTCTTGGTTTCGTTGATCTGCTCTACAGTTTTTTTAGATTCTATATTGTTTATTTCTGCTCTGATCTTTATTATTTCTCTTCCTCTGCTGGGTTTAGGCTGTCTTTGCTGTTCTGCTTCTCTTTCCTTTAGGTGTGCTGTTAGATTTTGTATTTGGGATTTTTCTTGTTTCTTGAGATAGGCCTGGATTGCAATGTATTTTCCTCTCAGGACTGCCTTTGCTGCATCCCAAAGTGTTTGGATTGTTGTATTTTCATTTTCATTTGTTTCCATATATTTTTTTTTAATTTTTTTTAACGTTTATTCATTTTAGAGACAGAGAGAGACAGAGCATGAATGGGGGAAGGTCAGAGAGAGAGGAAGACATAGAATCTGAAATAGGCTCCAGGCTCTGAGCTGTCAGCACAGAGCCCGACGCGGGGCTCGAACTCCTGGACCACGAGATCATGACCTGAGCCGAAGTTCGTCGCCCAACCGAGCCACCCAGGCGCCCCCCCCCCCCCCATATATTTTTTAATATCTTCTCTAATTGACTGGTTGACCCATTCATTCTTTAGTAGGGTGTTCTTTAACCTCCATGCTTTGGGAGGTTTTCCAGGCTTTTTCCTGTGGTTGATTTCAAGCTTCATAGCATTGTGGTCCGAAAGTATGCATGGTATGATCTCAATTCTTGTATATTTACAAAGGGCTGTTTTGTGACCCAGTATGTGATTTATCTTGGAGGATGTTCCATGTGCACTTGAGAAGAAAGTATATTCTGTTGCTTTGGGACGCAGATTTCTAAATATATCTGTCAAGTCCATCTGATCCAATGTATCATTCAGGGCCCTTGTTTCTGTATTGACCATGTGTCTCGATGATCTATACATTGTTGTTAGTGGGGTATTAAAGTCCCCTGCAATTACCACATTCTTGTCGATAAGGTTGCTTATGTTTGTGAGTAATTGTTTTATATATTTGGGGCTCCCGTATTCGGTGCATAGACATTTATAATTGTTAGTTCTTCTTGATGGATAGAGCCTGTAATTATTATATAATGCCATTCTTTATCTCTTGTTACAGCCTTTAATTTAAAGTCTAGTTTGTCTGATATAAGTATGGCTACTCCAGCTCTCTTTTGACTTCCAGTAGCATGATAAATAGTTCTCCATCTCCTCACTTTCTATCTGAAAGTGTCCTCAGGTCTAAAATGAGTCTCTTGTAGACAGCAAATAGATGGGCCTTGTTTTTTTATCCATTCTGACACCCTATGTCTTTTGGTTGGCACATTTAGTCCATTTACATTCAGTGTTATTATAGAAAGATATGGGTTTAGAGTCATTGTGATGTCTGTAGGTTTCATGCTTGTAGCGATGTCTCTGGTACTTTGTAGTCCATGCAACATTTCACTCACAGAATCCCCCTTAGGATCTCGTGTAGGTCTGGTTTAGTGGTGATGAAGTCCTTCAGTTTTTGTGTTTGGGAAAACCTTTATCTCTCCTTCTATTCTGAATGACAAACTTGCTGGATAAAGGTTATCGGCTGCATAGTTTTCGTGTTCATCACATTGAAGATTTCTTGCCATTCCTTTCTGGCCTGCCAAATTTCAGTAGGTAGATCTGCCACTAGTCTTGTCAGTCTTCCTTTATATGTTAGAGCATGTTTATCCCTAGCTGCTTTCAGAATTTTCTCTTTATCCTTGTGTTTTGCGAGTTTCACTATGATATGTCATGCATATTGGGCCCTGTTTAAAAGTCTTTGCCTACTGTGCAAGCAACAATATATCCTCCTATATTATCTTCCAAAAGCTTTGTTGTTTTGTCCTTTCCGTTTTGTTTTATAATCACCTTGGGAAGATCTTTTAGGTGTGTAAATTAGATGTCCTATTTTATTATCTGTGTATATGGGTGAAACACTGCTATGTCGATCTCTATTCTATTCCATTATGTGTTTGCCCATTCTTGTCCAACTATTATAGGTCTTTCAACTGCTGCATGGTAATAAGTCTTGATGTCTAGAATAATAGGTCTTTTTGAGTCATTTAAAAATTTTTTAGGCCCTTTCAATATAAATTTTAGAAATAGTCATATCCATTAAAACACACATGCATTCTTAGGATGTTGATTAGAATTGCATTTAATTTAACTATCATTTTGGAGAAGAGTAAAATGAGAGTCTTAAATCCACAAATGTGATAAATCCATTCATATATATTGAAGTCATTTTTATTTTCTCTCATTGCAACTTGATATGTTTCTGCTTAAAGGCCAAGCACGTTTTTATTCAATGGCTTCTTAGGTATTTGATATTTTAAATGCTACATTAAAAGTAAAGTTGTATTGTATTTTAGTTCAGTTTTATTTGACATACAACATTGTTTAAGTTTTTGTGGACAACATGTTGATTTGATATTTATATTGGAATAAAGTTGCCATGGTAGCACAGTTAACACCTCTATCTTGTCACACAGTTATAATTTCTTCTATTGTTGAGAACAATTAACATCTAGTCTCTTAGCAATGTTTGCAATATAGTTTTGTTGTCTGTAATCACTGTACTGTATTAGGTCTCCAGAACTTACTGATCTTCTGGTTGGTTGCAAGTATGTACCCTTAAACAACATCTCTGTCCTTTCTCCACCTCAGCCCCTGGTAACCACAATTTTATGCTCTGCTTTTACAATTACATTCCTTTTTCAAATGTTTATTTAAATTATAGTTAGTTAACGTATAGTGTAATGTTGGTTTCGGGAGTAGAATTTAGTGACTCATCACTTACATGTAACAGGTGTGCATCATAACAAGTCCCCTCCTTAATGCCCATCACCCATTCACCCCATCCCCCACCTCCCTCCCTCCATCAACCCTCAGTTTGTTCTCTAACAGTTTCTTATGGTTTATTTCCCTCTCTCATCTGTTTTGTTTCTTAAATTCCACACATGAGTAAAATCATATGGTATTTGTTTCTCTCTGCCTGAGTTTTTCACATAGCATAATACATTCTGGTTCCATCCACGTTGCAAATGACAAAATTTCATTCTTTTGATGGCTGAGTACTATTCCATTATATATATACATTTCTCTATCCATTCATCAGTTGGTAGACACTTGGGCCCTCTCCATAGCTTGGCTATTGTTGATAATGCTGCTATAAACATTGGGGTGCATGCACTCCTTTGAATCGATATTTTTGCATCATTTGGGTAAATACCTAGTAGTTCAATTGCTGGGATGTAGGGCAGTTCTATTTTTAACTTTTGAGGAACGTCCATATTGTTTTCCAGAGTGGCTGCACTGGTTTGCATTTCTGCCAACATTGGAAGGGTGTTCCCTTTCTCTGTATCCTTGCCAACATCTGTTGTTTTCTGCATTATTGATTTTAGCCATTCTGACAAGTGTGAGGTGAAATCTCATTGTAGTTTTCGTTTGTATTTTCCTGATGATCAGTGATTTTTGAACATCTTTTCATGTGCCTGTTGGCCATCTATCTGCATGTCATCTTTAGAAAAATGTCTATTCATGTCTTCTGTCTATTTTTTAACTGGATATTTATGATTTGGGTGTTGAGTTTTATAATTCTTTATAGATTTTGGATCCTAACCCTATATTGCGTATGTCATTTGCAAATAGCTTCTCCGACTCTGTAGGTTTTGTTGATTGTTTCCTTTGCTGTGCAGAAGTTTTCTTTTTTGATGAAGTCCCAATAGTTTATTTTTGGTTTTGTTTTCCTTGCCTCAGGACACATATCTAGAAGGAAATTGTTAAGGCTGATGTTAAAAAAGGCCTGTGTTCTCTATGATTTTTGTATTCTCAGGACTTGGATTAAAGACCTAAATCTATTTTGAATTTATTTTTTCGCTTGGTGTAAGAAGGTGGTTCACTTTCATTCTTTTGCATGTTGTCCAGTTTCACCATCTTTTTACCACGGGACATTCTTTCCTGCTTTGTCAAAGATTAATTGAACATATAGTTGTGGGTTCTTTTCTGGGTTTTCTATTCTGTTCTGTTTATCTATGTGTCTATTTTTGTGCCAGTTCCATACTGTTTAGAGCACTACTGCTTTGTAATATAACCTGATGTCTGAACTTGTAATGCCTCTAGGTTTGCTTTTCTTTTTCAAGATTGCTTTGGGGGCACCTGGGTGGCTCAGTCAGTCAAGCTTCTGACTCTTGATTTCAGCTCAAGTCATGATCTCACAGTTCACGGGTTTGAGCCCTGGGTCAGGCTCTGCACTGCGAGGGCACTGACAGTGCAGAGCCTGCTTGGAATTCTCATTTCCCTCTCTCTCTCTGCCCCTCCCCTGCGTGCATGCTCTCTTTATCTCTCACTTTCTCTCTCTCTCAAAAAAAAAAAAATAAACATTTAAAAGACAGATTGCTTTGGTATTTCAGGGTCTTTTTTGGTTCCATACAAATTTTAGAATTTTTTCCTAGTTCTGTGAAAAATGCTGATGTAATTTTGACATTCTGTTTTGGACATCCCTGTCTTGTTCCTGACCACAGAAGAAAATGTCTTGGTTTTTCTCCACTGGGCAGTATATTAGCTGTGGGTTCTTCATAGATATCCCTTATTATTTTGGGGTATGTTCCCTTTAAACCTACTTTTCGAGGTTTTTTTTTTTTTTTATCATGAATAGATGTTGTAATTTGTCAAATGCATCTATTGAAATGATACAGTTCTTCTCCTGTCTTTCATTAATGTGGTGTGTCACATGATTGAGTTGTGAATATTGAACCACCTTTCCAACACAGGAAACCTTTCTGGTTCCTAAATACTCATTGTATGTCAGCTATATGTACAGAATAATGTCCTGGGGAAAAGGTGGATATAGGATATGGTAGCTGGAGTAAGAGGCTTATAACCCTACTTGGGAAAGTAACAAATACATTCCTGACATGTTAAATGGAAATAGAAGAAAGTAAAAGACATTCATGGATGGTCGAGGAAAGACCACATTAATTATAATTGAATTCAAAATTTAGTGACGTTCAGCACAAATGCCAAGAAAACTCTGTAGACCAAGGTTTGCTGAAACTAGTTTCTCATCCTAAAGCAAAGATTTAGTGTTGGTTCTGTATCTTGATGTGTAGATATGATGATGACTTTGAATTCCTCTGAAAAGGACTTTTTTAACTATAAGAAATGATGTATGATTGTTCTAATCAAACATAGATTTAAAACAATCAAAACAAGTGGTATTCATGGTGTGTTATATTTGAATAACATCATGTCATTTTCATAGTTCTTTCCACATAGGCTTTCATAGCTCTTTCTGCTCCTGCTTCATGCCAGCCCCATAGAAAAGACCAGGCGGGTGTTTTTCCTGATTTACTGATAAGAATATCAAGACTTCAGAAGGTTAAAAGATTTGTCTATGGTGGCACTGATTATATCCCAGGAGCATTGGCTACATATATTTTTCTTTTTCTTTTCTTTTTTTTTTAAATTTAGAATGGTTTCCACATTTTTATTTTTTATATATAATTTATTGTCAAGTTAGCTAACATATAGTGTATACAGTGTGCTCTTGGTTTTGGGGGTAGATTCCTGTGATTCATCACTTACATACAACACCCAGTGCTCATCCCAGCAAGTGCCCTTCTCAATGCCCATCACCCATTTCCTGCTCTCCCCCAGGTCCCCTCTATTAGCCCTCTGTATTTAAGAGTCTATTATGAATTGCCTCCCCCTCTGTTTGAAACTAATTTTTTACCTTCCCTTCCCCCATGGTCTTCTGTTAAGTTTCTCAAGTTCTACATATGAGTGAAACCATATATCTGTCTTTCTCTGACTGACTTATTTCACTTAGCGTAATACCCTCCAGTTCCATCCACATTGCTGCAAATGGCAGGATTTCATTCTTTCTCATTGCCAAGTGGTATTCCATTGTATGTGTAAACCACATCTTCTGTATCTATTCATCAGTTGATGGACACTTGGGCATTTTCCATAACTTGACTATTGTTGAAAGTGCTGCTATACACATTGGGGTACAAGTGCCCCTATGAATCAGCACTCCTGTATCCTTTGGAAAAATTCCTAGTAGTGCTCTATTGCTGGGTTGTAGGGTAGTTCTATTTTTAATTTTTTAAGAACCTCCACTCTGTTTTCCCGAGCTGTTGCACCAGTTTGCATTCCCACCAACAGTGCAAGAGGGTTCCTGTTTCTCCACATCCTCACCAACATCTGTTGTTTCCTCAGTTGTTCATTTTAGCCACTGACTGGTGTGAGGCGGTATCTCATCATGGTTTTGATTTGTATTTCCCTGATGGTGACTGATATTGAGCATCTTTTCATGTGTCTGTTGGCCATCTGGATGTCTTCTTTAGAAAAGTGTCTATTCATGTCTTCTGCCCATTTCTTCACTGGATTATTTGTTTTTTGGGTGTTGAGTTTGGTAAGTTATTTATAAATTTTGAATACAGACTCTTTATCCGATATGTTATTTGCAAGTGTCTTCTCCCATTCTGTCAGTTGCCTTTTAGTTTTGTTGATTGTTTCTTTTGTGGCACAGAAGCTTTTTATCTTGATGAGGTCCCAATAGTTCATTTGGCTTTTAATTCCCTTGCCTTTGGAGATGTGTTGAGCAAGAAATTACTGTGGCTGAGGTCAAAGAGGTTGTTGCCTGCTTTCTCCTCTAGGGTTTTGATGGTTTCCTGTCTCACATTTAGGTCTTTTATCCATTTTGAGTTTATTTTTGTGAATGGTGTGAGAAAGTGGTCTAGTTTCATTCTTCTGCATGTTGCTGTCCAGTTGTCCCAGCACCATTTGCTAAAGAGACTGTCTTTTTTTCCATTGGATACTCTTTCCTGCTTTGTCAAAGGTTAATCGGCTATACATTTGTGTGTCCAATACTGGATTCTCTATCCTATTCCGTTGGTCTATGTGTCTGTTTTTGTGCCAATACCATATTGTCTTGCTGATTTAAGCTTTATAGTAGAGGCTAAAGTCTGAGATTGTGATGCCTCAAGCTTTGGTTTTCTTATTCAGGATTGCTTTGGCTATTCAGGGTCTTTTGTGTTTCCATACAAATTTTAGGATTGTTTGTCCTATCTTTGACTAGAATGCTGGTGCAATTTTGATTGGTGTTGCATTGAATGTGTAGATCGCTTTGGATAGTATTGACATTTTAACAATATATATTCTTCCAATCCATGAGCATGGAATGTTTTTCCATTTCTTTGTGTCTTCTTCAATTTCCTTCATAAGCTTACTATAGTTTTCAGCATACAGATCTTTTACATTTTTGGTTAAGTTTATTCCTAGGTATTTTATGGTTCTTGGTCCAATTGTAAATGAGACTGATTTCTTGATTCCCCTTTCTGCTGCTTCATTATTGGTGTATAGAAATGCAACCCATTTCTGTGCATTGATTTTGTACCCTGCAACTTTGCTGAATTCATGTATCAGTTCTAGCATCTTTTTGGCGGAGTCTATTGGGTTTTCCATGTAGAATATCATTTCATCTGCAAAAAGTGAAAGCTTGACTTATTCTTTGCCAATTTGGATGCCTTTTATTTCATTTTATTGTCTGATTCTGAGGCAAGTACTTCCAACACTATGTTAAACAGCGGTGAGAGTGGACATCCCGTCATGTTCCTGATCTTAGGGGAAAAGTTTTTCCCCACTGAGGATGATATTAATTGTGGGCTTTTCATATATGATTTTTATGATGTTAAACTATGTATGTTCCTTCTATCCCAACTTGAGGGTTTTAATTAAGAAAGGATACTGTATTTTCTCAAATGCTTTTTTCTGCATCTATTGACAGGATCATATGGTTCTTATCCTTTCTTCTATTAATGTGATGTATAGAATTACCAGCCCTGCAGCCAAAGAGTGAATCCCACTTGATCATGGTGAATAATTCTTTTTATATGCTGTTGAATTCGATTTGCTAGTATCTTCTTGAGAATTTTTGCACCCACATGTGATTCTCCTTTTTATTGGGCTCTCTCTCTAGTTTGGGAATCAGCATAATGCTGGCCTCATAGAATGAGTCCGGAAACTTTCATTTCATTTATATTTTTTGGAATAGCTTGAGAAGTATAGGTATTAACTCCACCTTAAATGTCTGATAGAATTCCCCTGGGAAGCCATCTGGTCCAGGACTCTTATTTGTTGGGAGATTTTTGACAACTGATTCAATTTATTTGTTGGTTATGGGTCTGTTCAAATTTTCTATTTCTTCCCATTTGAGTTTGTTAGTGTGAGGGTGTCTAGGAATTTGTCCATTTTTTCCAGGTTGTCCAGTTTGTTGGCATGTAATTTGTCATAGTATTCTCTGATAATTGTTTGTATTTCTGTGGTGTTCATGTGATCTGTCCTTTTTCATTTGTGATTTAATCTATTTGGGTCCTCTCTTTTCTTTTTTGAGAAGTTTGGCTAGGGGTTTATCAATTTTGTTTATTTTTTCAAAAACCCAGCTCTTACATTCATTGATGTATTCTACCTTTTTAAAAAAATTCTATATTGTTTATTTCTGCTCTAATCTTTATTTCTCTTCTTCTGCTGGCCATGGGGTTTCTTTGTTTCTTTGCTGTTCTGCTTCTGCTTTAGATGAGCCATTAGGTTTTGTATTTGGGATTTTTCTTGTTTCTTGAGATAGGCCTGGATTGCAGTGTATTTTCCTGTTAGGACTGCCTTTGCTGCATCCCAAAGAGTTTGGACTGTTGTGTTTTCATTTTCATTTGCTTCCATATGTTTTTTAAATTTCTTTTTTAATTGCCTGGCTGACCCATTCATTGTTTAGTAGGTTGCTCTTTAACCTCCATTCCTTTGGGGTTTTCCAATTTTTTTCTCATGATTGAAACAATTTCAAACTTGATTTCAAGTGTCATAGCATTGTTATTTGCAAATATGCATGGTGTGATCTCAATTCTTTTATTTTTATTGAGGCCTCTCTCATGATCCAGTATGTGATCTATCTGGGAGAATTTTGCATGTGCACTTGAGAAGAATGTGTATACTGCTTCTTTTGGATGAAAAGTTCTGAATGTATCTGTCAAGTCCATCTGGTCCAACGGATCATTCAAAGCCATTGTTTTTTTTTTGATTTTGCCTAGAAGATCTGTCCATTCACTAAGTCCCCTGAAATTACCATATTCTTATTAATAAGATTGCTTATGTTTGCGATTAATTATTTTATATATTTGGGTGAATTCAGTTGGGGGCATAAACATTTATAATTGTTAGCTCTTCTTGATGGATAGACCACGTAAATATGATAAAATGCCCTTCTTCATCTCTTCTTACAGACTTTAGTTTAAATCTAGTTTGTGTGATGTAAGTATGGCTACTCCAGCGTTCTTTTGAGTTCCATAGCATGATAGATGGTTCTCCATCCCCTCACTTTCAATCTGAAGTTGCCTTTAGGTCTAAAAATGGTTCTCTTGTAGACAGCATATAGATATCTTGTTTTTTTTTAATTTTTTTAATGTTTATTTATTTTTGAGAGAGACAGAGACAGAGCGTGAGTGGGGGAGGGGCAGAGAGAGAGGGAGACACAGAATCCGAAGCAGGCTCCAGGTTCTGAGCCTGTCAGCATAGAGCCCGACACAGGGCTTGAACTCACAAACCCTGAGGTCATGACCTGAGCTGAGTCAGACACCTAACTAACCGAGCCACCCAGGTGCTCCTGGATCTTGTTTTTTAATCCATTCTGATACCCTCTGTCTTTTAATTGGAGCATTTAGTCCTTTTACATTCAGCATTATTATTGAAAGATATGGATTTAGCGTCCTTGTGTTATTTGTAGGTTTCATGGTTGTGGTGATGTGTCTGGTCTTTTGTAGTCTTTGCAGCATTCCACTCACAGAGTACCCCTTACGATCTCTTGCAGGGCTGGTTTAGTGGTCATGAACTCCCTCAGTTTTTGTCTGTCTGGGAAAGCCTTTATCCCTCCTTCTATTCTGGATGCAGCCTTGCTGGATAGAGAATTCTTGGCTGCATATTTTTCCTATTCAGCACATTGAATGTTTCCTGCCACTCCCTTCTGGCCTGCTAAGTTCTGGAGGACGGGTCTGCTACTACCTTTATGTGCCTACCCTTGTAGTTTAAGGTGCATTTGTCCCTAGCTGCTTTCAGAATTCCCTCTTTATCTTTGTATTTTGCCAGTTTCACTATGATATGCCATGGAGAAGACCTATTCCTGTTAAACCTGAAGGGAGTTTTCTGTGCCTCCTTGAGTTGGATATCTGCTCCCTTCCACAGAATAGGGAAGTTCTCATTTATAATTTATTCAAGTAATCCTTCTGCCCCTTTCTCTCTCTCTTTTTCTGGAACTCCTATGATATGGATATTATTAAGTTTCATTGAATCACTTCGTTCTCTTATTCTCCCCTCATGGTCTAATATTTTCTTATCTCTCTTTTTCTCGGCTCTATCATTTTCCATAATTTTATCTTCTATTTCATTTATTCTCCACTCTGCTTCTTTCATCTTGTTCTTACTGCAATTAGTTTATTTTGCACCTGCTTTATAGCATTTTTAATTCATCATGACTATTTTTTAGTTCTTGATCTCTGCAGCAATAAATTCTCTGCTGTCCTCTGTTTTTTTCAAGCCCAGTGATTAATCTTATGCCTATTATTCTAAATTCTTAGCAAATATCTTGTTTATATCTGTTTTGAGCAATTCTCTGGCCGCCATTCTTCCTGGAGTTTCTTTTGAGGTGAATTCTTCCTTTTCATCATTTTGGCTAGTGTTCTGTCCCTTACTTGTTGTAATAGTTTGTTAATGTGTCCTGTACCTGCGAGCCCTACTATATTAAAAAGGGGTTATACACTGTTCAGGGCCTGGCCTTTCAGGAGGTGTTTTCGTAATATGTTACATGCTCTCTGTTGTTGTGAGTCTGGTTGCTTTGTCTCCCTGCTTTTAATAGTGGTTTGGACCTTCCACCATGAAGTAACCCTGGAAAAACAATTTTAAAAAGAGGGTGGTGGTGGAAGAAGCCTTATCCCATACAAAGAGAGAAATGACAGGGGTGGGCAAAAAGAAAAAAAAAAAAAAGAAAATTGACCAGACAGAGTAACCATATGACTTAATCCTGAGAGAGAGAGGAAGATAAATAAGAAGGAGATACAGAAGAGGCATAAAAATAATAGATTCAATATGTCTGCTTAAAGAAACCAACAACCAGAATAACCAGACTAGAGAACAAAGACATTAGAGGAAGGAAAGGAAGGAAATAAAAAGGAATATATATATATATAAAATAAGAATTGACCAAGAATCAAATCAGAAAATGCAAAACCGCTGGGTGCCTTGGAGCCAGTGGCTGTGCTGGTCTGGAGGAAGGGGTTGTCTGGTTGGTCAGTGCCAATCAAACACTGGTAAATTCACAGTGACCAGACTTGGAGGGGTGTGGCTTGGTAGGAGGCAGGTCCCGCCTCCACTGTGGGCCCTTTGTTCCCTAGAGCCTCATCTTGTTGGTGACGGGGATAAAAATGGTGACACCCCAGTCTCTCCTCCCCAGACTGGGTGTCCCAAACACTCTGTTGAAGCCATCTGCACAGCGCTGTGCATGTGGGAGCAGGCTGGGTATGTTCTGCTCCACAGCCTCTTGCACCTCCCAGGTGCTCAGCGGGATTCAAACCCCCATGTCTTAAAGGGTCCCACTACATGCCCACGGTTTCCGGGAAGTGCCACTCTGCCCAGCCAGATTACAAAGGGCCTCCGGCTCCTCACAGTGCTGCGTGGGCGGGAACAGGGTGGTTTGTCCCACTCCACCATCTCCTGCACCTCCCTGGCACATGGCTGGGATGCAAACCCCGTTGTCTTAAAGGATCTCGCTCTGCTCACCCCAGTTCCAGAAAAATGCCACTCCACCCCAGTGATAGAGGGCCTCTGGCTCCCCCCACAGTGCTGAGCTGGTGCAAATGAGGCCGTCTGTCCCGCTCCACAGTCTCCTGTGCTTCCCTGGTGCTTGGTTGGGATTCAAACCATCAGTCTTAAAGGATCCCACCTGTACACCCTGGTTCTAGGGTAGAGCCCCTCAGCCCAGCCAGCCGACAAAGGGTCTCTGACTGGCGGGTGCAGGCAGGGTCTTTTGTCCTTGGAATGGCTATATGCCTTCTTCACAGAGCACTCAAGGGAGGGGATTGCTTTCTCTCACTGAGGACTGCACCTCTGTGCTAGTTACCAAGACTGGGACTGGCTCCCCTTCTCCCCAGGCACGTCAACAGGGCAGCTGGCCCCAGTCCAGAGAAAGCCAGGCACTTAGAAATTAGATCTTTGTCTTTTTTTTCTGTTCCCTGGTCCATGGCTTTTCTCTGGTCCAAATACAATCCTACACTTCAACAGCCTCTCTTTCTCTTCCTTTTATCTTTCCAAAGAAAGGGATCCCTCCCCTGTCTTCCTATGCCTCCCATTTTATCTCTCCAAGTTTTCAATCATGCACCTATGGCCCACCAAGTTGTCCCCATGGGCCCCTGGAGATGTCTCCGTCACTCTGCAGCTCATACTCTTGGAATTCCAAGTTCTCTGACCTCAACACTGCTGTGTTTGAGGGATGGGGGAACTTTGGGTCCCCCGACTTTGCTGCCAGGTTGACCCTGTTCCTATTTTTCTTTATATTGTATAATTGCTGGTAGGTTTAGATAAAACAGGTAACATAATAGATTTGTTTTCCATGTGGCATCCAGAAAGTACCTTTTTGGTGTCTTGTTATGTATATGAAGAAAATGAGCTACTGCCGCTGCTCATACTGACAAACCATCTTTTTACTTCTTTTTTATCTGCCAGTTCTGTTAGTTCAGTTAAGTGGCTTTTATGTAGTCATCCTAGCGTTGTCAATTGCTAGGGGAGATTTGTAGGACCTGTGTACATTCTTCATGGGCTGAAGGAGTTTTCAGTCAATCTGAGGAAAGATGAGATGCACTCAGTAAGGTGTTATGCCACCATCCTGCATGGCATACTGTTACTTCTGAAAATGAATGGTGGCAGGGTGCTGTATCAGTGTTCTGATGCATGAGTGGTCCTTGTGAGGGGGAACTTCAGCTAGACTTTTCCCGAGAGATTAAATTCCATAATGAGGAGAACTGGGGAGTTATGGTACTGGAGTGAAGTTCGACTTAGGGAACATGGAGGGATGGATTTGGGTGGGGGGATTAGAGTCATATAGAAAAAATTAAATGCTAGGTTGAAGAGGTGGCATTTGTAGGTGCCAAAAAGCCACAAAAGAAATTTGTGTTTTGCTTATTTTCTGCTAGTAGAGCTCTGCTATGAAGGAAGGGTTTTGAGATTACCATCGTAGCATTGTGATATATTACAATACTGGAGCGTGGCTAAAAAACTGGACTGAACCAAATTTGTTGTTGTTGCTGTCTGTTTATGTGAAGTTTTATAAAGTGCTTTCAATGTACTTTGTATTTTGGTGAACTGTGCGATCCTAAAGTGAAACCGTTTATCCCCTTAGTCGTTGCTGCCTTTTTCATGTGGCACAAAGTCAGAGGCTGAGTGGGTCTGTTATCAGGATGATAAAGCTCTCTAGGCAAGAGTTGCTTTGTCAGGGAATGTATAGCTTGCTGCCTGGGTAGGTGCTTGACTACACTTTCCGTGAAAGGTTTAGGTACTGCAGAAACAAAAGAGGCGGGATTCTGTGCCTAACGTTTGGCAGCAGGCAAGGAGACATTTTCCTAAAGCAGTGGCTGGACGCACCACTGTCAGAGCATCAAGCCTTGACATATCCCTCACCCAAGTCTTACTCTGTTCTTCTAAGAATGAGCATATTCTCTGATATTTTTGTCAATCCTCGTAGACGGAATTACTTCAGTCTCACTACTGAGATCTCATTTCCAACATCATGTTAATTAAACAAACTACTAATTTCACCGGCGAAAAGCTATTTCTGACACGCAGTAGGCTGAAAAGCAAAGCCTTTGCTGTCGATCAAGAGAGGAATAGTTGAATGGGGCGCCTGGGTGGCTCAGTCAGTTAAGCGTCTAACTTGGACTCAGGTCACGATCTCACGGTTCATGTGTTCGAGCCCCACGTCTGTGCTGACAGCTCGGAGCATGGAGCCTGCTTTGGATTCTGTGTCTACCTCTCTCTCTCTGCCCCTCCCCCACTTACACTCTGTCTCTCTCTCAAAAATAAATAAACATTAAAAAAATGTGTATGAACAGTTGAAACAGTATGGAAAGCTGAAATGCTTAGCCAGGTCTGCAATGTGACCCTTATGTAATACTAGCCAAATCCAGGAATCTGAATTCTCAAATAGGGCCAGTGTCTGTAAAGTTAAAGCTTAAACTACAGATATATACACTGTGTCTTACTGTCTATGCTGAACAATAATTTGTGAATTTATTAGATTAATTTGTTAAATGCATTATAGAAATAGCAATGCCTGTCCTGGGTTAACTCCATTTCCTTTATAATCTCAACACAGTGGTTACAGTACGGTTTTTTGTTGTTGTTGTTTGTTTTGTTTTATTTTTAATTTGCTCTT
Source organism: Panthera leo (assembly GCF_018350215.1). Lineage (NCBI taxonomy): Eukaryota > Metazoa > Chordata > Mammalia > Carnivora > Felidae > Panthera > Panthera leo. The sequence continues at coordinate 10,008,622 of NC_056696.1, read as the reverse complement.
CACCTCTACAATACTGTTATTCTCTTTGTTTTACTTTAGGTTGACCATAAGCTATAGGCAAATATACCTACAAGTAAGGAAAATATCATGGAGAGAACCTAGGGCATGTATATTTTGAGTGCATGCATCCTAAAATGGTTAAACATGTTATTCTGAAATCCTAATGAGAAGTTTTCCAAGGTGTTTATAGGCCTCAAAGTGGCCTCCTTTGTGAGATTTCCACTTTGCTTCCTGGCATTAGGTGTAGTTATGAGTCTTCTCATTCTGTCCAGATTCTGTTAGTCTTCAGCTGGGAAGCACTTTCTTTGCCAGAAGATCCCTGTCCAATTTTTTTACTCTTGGCAAGTTCATTTACTTTTTCGTGGTTTTTGTCCCAAACATTTTGAAGCCTGGACCCATGATAAGTTGGTTTCCTAGGCTTTTTGTTGTTGAAGGCAAGGAAGCTATTATTGTTCTGTGGTGCCCAAGTACAGCCTGTCCTTTGACTTTGCCACAAGTGTTTAAACAGATTTTAAAGGGACATCATATTCAAATGTCTTAAAGATTCTAGTTCAGGGAGTTCTCTGAATGTCTGGATTTTCTGGTCTTATATTTCCTTGCAGATGCACACGGAATCTCCACCACAAAAAAAAAAATTATATTTTTCTATAGAAAATAAATTGAGATGTGCCTGGGTGGCTCAGTCAGTTAAGATTACAACTCTTAATTTCAGTTCAGGTCATGATCTCATGGTTCATGAGATTGAGTTCTGATTCAGGCTCTGTCCTGACAGCGTGGAGTCTGCTTGGGATTCTCTGTGCTAGCCCCTCCCCCATGCACTCTCTCTCTCTCTTTGTCTCAAAATAAATATTTTTAAAAAAAATAAATTGAAAAAGAAAGAAAAAGTTGAGACAAGTATGGTTATGAAATTGAAATAATTGTGTGAATGAATGTTAACATTATGAATCTACATTGGATAGTAGGCAATGCTGTTTTAATGTTTGATACACACACACACACACACACACACACACACACACCCTGCATATGTATGTATAAGATAAAAATGATGTCGTAATGTAACAATTAAAAAAACTTCATTTTCATGATTGAATTAAAATAGCTTTACATTTTATTTTTTTTTATTTTTATTTAAAAAATTTTAAATATAGCAAGATCAACTTTACACCTGGGCTGCAGTCAGCCAACCCACTCACTCACTGGATTATACAGAAGGGCAGTTTCCCCGACGAGTCCCACCTGTTTGGCCACCGTCTACACCTCCTGATGAAGAACACAGGTCTAAGGATGTTGAAACAGGTAGGAGCCCAGAATGTTCTAAAAGTGTGTGATGTAAAGTACTGTGCAGTGCTTACTGGGTACTAAGTCTTAAATTTCTCTTCTGTGTTTCTTAGATTATGATCTGCGGCTAACTCAAACAAAATCAGTAGGAGTCTTGTTAAATTGAAAATTCTTATGCTCCACTTTCAAGGCTGCTGAGTTAGAATTCTAGGGGATAGGGCACTGGAATTGTCCAGTTATTATCGTGTATATAAAAGTTTGTGAAATACTGCTTCAGGTGGCCAGTGGTAGCCACCACCTGAGGTTGAGGCTCCACATCCTGAGTTGGGCTGAGAATGCCAAAAGGAAATTTCTGTCTATTGCCTTCGAAGATGGTGGCCACCTTACCTCTTCACTCTGACCCTCTTCCTTTATTGCTTTCCTTGTGCTTTTCTTGATCCTTTTCTTAACTTCAGAGATAATGAGGACATAGAGATACAAGTTTCACTAAATCTAAATTTTGAGTAATCTTTTAAAAACTGTACAGTGTTCAAATGTATCTTAAGATTTTTCTTTTTGGTTGTTTTTCTCTTTGCATCTTTTGTTGTCTTTAAAGTATTTTGTATTATTGGCTGGGAAGATAGAAAGATTAATGTCAGCTTTATATGGAGCCTGAAAGTGGGAAAGCACTTTGTATTTGTCTTAAGAATTAAGAATCACATTTGTGCAGCAATGTTTTATGAAATTTGGTTGTTTAATTCCTTTCTAAAAAGTTTTCAGTTTGGTATAATAAATTTCTGACTTCTCAGTGGACTGATCCATAAGTGGAGAGTAAATTGAAGGGCATCATTACTATTCAGATATCTATCTATCACCAAATTTTCCTAAAATAGTAGCATGAGTGTTAGAGTTAAGAATTTTGATTTTCCCCCACATTGACTTATAGAGAAAAAGTCATTAGAAACTCAATTTGGACTTGTAATAACCGGGTATAGCGTATGAGCATGAAATATCATTTACCAGCTTTGTAACCTTGGGCAAATTTCTTAATCCCTGTACTCAGTTTCCTCATCTGTCAAATGTCAGTAAGAATAGCATCTACTACATAGGGCTGTTTTGAGAATTATATGAGTTAATGCATGTTAAAGCATAGAATTAGCATCCAGAATGTTGCATTGGGCTTGGTATAAGTGTTTGCTATGGTTATTATAATTATTTCCATTATTTCACATCATTATTTATTACTTCCTCATGAGTTCCCTTTAAAACCAACAATAACCCACAGTGTTAAGGATTTTATTCTAGGCTCTTTTCCAAAGGTCTGCAAAGCAAACTCAGTGTTTATAATCCTGTATTTACCCTAGTCTCTGGAGGGATGCACTTATGTCTTTCTTCTTTCTACTGAAGCCCAGAATGGGGGGCCCACACCCAACCCAGAATGACCCTTTTTTAATGTCAGATGCTTTCGAAACACTGCTTAGTGTTCACTAGATGGACTGTACTCCCTAAAATGAGCAACAAATGAAAGATAGGAGGTAGGAAATGTTGTTCCATGCAGGGCTCTGAATTTCTTATAACACAGTACAGTCAATCAAGGGCCAAGGTAGATTCCTTAATGCAAATATCTTCAGAGATGAAGGGTTCTAACATGATGGCACCTGAGAATAAAGCAATTACATAAAAGTGTATTTCATTTTAAAAAGAAAAACACAGGGGCTCCTGGGGTGGCTCAGTCAGTTGAGCGACTTCAGCTCAGGTCATGATCTCATGGTTCATGAGTTTGAGCCCCGCATCAGGCTCTGTGCTGACAGCTCAGAACCTGGAGCCTGCTTCAAATTTTGTGTCTCCCTCGCTCTCTGCCCCTCCCCCACTTGCTCTCTCTCTCAAAAATAAACATTAAAAATAAAAAAAAAAAAACCCACACAACTAAAAGTATTGATCCTGTTAAGTACACTGTATTATTCATGTTAAAAGTTACATTGATTACTTGGCAGGAAATAGCCAGGTATAGATACAGAAGAACTAAATTACAGTTTCATTGAGAGTTCTCTTAACTCTCTTAATGTCCTGTGTTTTACATCATGATTAGTGTGGTATTTTCATTTTATTCTTCTCTAGTATGTCTTTCTCCACTTTTCTGAAACATTTATATTCTCTTCTAAAATTTTAAGGTACTTTAAAAATGTTATGAAATATTTTATATTATTGATTTTGTATACTGGAGGAGGACTAGATTGAAAGGTAGTGATAATATACATTTTAGTTTGGTAAAAGATAATAGTTGGAATTGATACTAGGAAATTTGTAACTTAGTTTTTTCTTTGTTGTTTGGTGTAGCTTATAAAATGACAGAGAAAGTAATTTTTAATATAATAACTTGTATCCTTTTAAAATATGCATTCTTGAAGAGGATGATGGGGGTAAGTAGAAAATAATTTCATGTAGTGATCTGTTTTTCTCCAGTTGATCTGTTATAAACCTCAATAGCTATATAGCTTTCTTTTGTTCAAATGATATAATGGCACTTTTCTAAACTTTTCCTGCTGTGACTCCATGGGGTATTCTGATTCTGGGGCCATTTATTAACTATTTGCAGTACACTTAATGACAATTGCTATACACTGTTTTGTAGTGACATCATGGTGAAAGTCAGTATTTGCAACGTGTGGCCCCTTTCAATTTTAGTTTAAAAGAGTTCAATGACTTTATTTTCTTTCTGAAGAAGAAAGACTTTCAGTTACATTTTAGAAAATCGAAAACTTGTGGGATAACTAGGTAGCTCAATTAGTTGAGCATCCTACCCTTGACTTGGCTCAGGTCATGATCTGATGGTTCATGAGAATGAGCCCCTATTGGGCTCTGTGCTGACAGTGTAGAGCCTGCTTGGGATTTTTTCTCTCTCTCTCCTTCTCTTTGTGTTCCTCCCTCACTTGTTTCTCTCTCTCTCAAAATAAATAAATAAATAAATAAATACACTTAAAAATTTTTGAAAACTTGTTTCTTGCCTTTTTTTTTTTTTTTTTTTTTTGGTCTTGGGCTCTTTTTAATATTTATTACTAATTCACATCTCCAGCTAATTCAGATTTCTGTTGCTGCCTCTTCTGCTTTTCTCATGCTTCTGACTTAATTTTTTGTAATCCCTTCTGTGAGGGAGGTTTTTATCCACCTTTCATATATTGATGAAAGAACCAGCTCTCCTATATATGGATTTGAGTTGCAGAGGTCAAGGTAAGGCCTTGATTTCTCTCCCCACCAGTGATATGGAGAAGGGCTGCAGATTCTTGGGAATCTTTTGCAGTTGGCATTTTTTCCCACAGATCAGCATAAGGTGTGAAAATTGACCTTTTGAAGTCTATAGAATGCCTCCTGGAAAGATAAGCCTAGCTGGAAAGGATATTGGGGAGCATTGTTCTGCAAAATTTGGTGGCAGAAACATTGATAAGAAGAAAACCTTTCCATTTATCTTGTTTTCTCTTTCTTTTATCTCTTCATTTTCCTTTACTTATATATATAACACCCTCCCCACCCTCCATGGTTGTTTGTTCTTCTGGAGTCCCATGACATTTTATTCATATCTCTATCATTCAAATTACTTATGTATTTTAATTTATCTGTTTATGTATATTTGTCTTTGTTGAAGACTCCCAACATTTCAAGACCTTTGGGCACATAGTATATGTTTAAATATTTAAGTCAATAAATTAAGATCTTTTGTTGAAAAAGATCTAAATAACTATCTGCTTAGCACATAAATGCAAGCCTTTGAGAGAGTTTTGTGTGTGTGCTGAAACAGCCCATGGACCATTTTCTGGGCTCAATACCAAGTTTCAAAAGTTATTCACTGGATTCACAGAAATCAAAGAGATTATTAACTTTAATTTTCAAATTTATGCATAATAGAGGCACGATGTCTAGATGTGTGTGGGGACTTATTACGTCTTTGAAACACCAAGCCCCTTCTCTTTCTTCGAAAATGTGAAAGGCCAAGTAGAGTAGTATTTAGGAAGGCAGTTTGGGGACAGAAATCCTGGAGGAAAATATGTAGAAGAAAATCTGGTAGAAACATGGTAGGGACTTTTTATATAGAAATCCTAAAAATCATGTTTACATGTTAGCTGAAAGGACTGTAACCCACCTTTGCTCCAGAATAGATTTGAAGGCGTACAAAAGGAAGACAAAAGAAAATAAATCAAACTGAAAGAAATTTAGGATGGAACAATAAGATGAAGCTGAAGTCAGCTAGTATACAAATATTCTTCAGAAGGACTTGTAGTTTTCAAAGATAGTTGGAAATTTTTCTTTAGGTTTAAAGTAGAAAGGGAAATGGGGACAATTCTCTAATGATTCTCTGTGTGCATGAGGTTAAAAGCGACAGTGTCTTTTCTGGACTTTTATATAAAGAAGTAGTATTTCTGGTGGTTCCTAATAAGAGAGATTCTGTGTGCTATAATGCAAACAGTATCATCAACTCATTTCCAGGAGTAGTCTGAATGCTTTAATACACATTCAGTTGGGAGTAATGCAGAAATTCTATAAATGGCCCAGGAAGATTTGATAGTGTTCTATTTCTCAGCTTCCCACTTGATCAAGGGATAAAATGTACCAGAAAACATTGACCATGTCTCCTATAGATAATTCTTCATTTTCAAATTTATTTTTTGTGATTTTGGCCTGCATTTCTCTCTTATATATGCGAGCTAAATATTGTGTGTCAATGTTCTTTGTGGGCATTGAGGGGACATATCCATACCATGAGATACTCAAATAAGCGGGACATAAAGTTGTTTCTTTTAGGAAAATTACATGTTTAACTCCATCTCCATTTGTGGAAGGATATAGTATACCAGAATTAAAAGCATCTGCCATATATTAGGCAGCTAATCATAAATTATATTATTTAAGTTTAATAAGTTCTTTCTCAGTTAAATTGACTAGACTTGAATCAAATTGATGTATTAAAGAAACTATTTTAATGATTTTACATAAGTGCATTTTATGTATTTTATGTATTTTATTTAATGACTTTTATGCATTGTAATTATGCTATAAAACTCTTTAGAGACTGTTTAATTCCTTTTTAGAAGTCATACTTCATGTCTTAAAGAGGTGATTTAATTTATTTTCCATTCATGGCAGAAAGGCATATCCTACTCATTTTCTTTCTCTCTACAAATGCCAAACTCATCCACGTATGTTTTGTTATACAAGTCTTATGCTTATTTTGTGATGATAAAGAGATTGTTTCTGAAACATATTAGGAATTATGGGGAGCCCAGAATTTTAGATTGTTGATTATTTAGAACACTTAAAGTTTTGTCAGGAATGTTCTTTCTCCTACTTTGCTTCACAGTAATAGTTTTTAAACAGTCTAGTTACTGAATTCTTAAGAAGGGTGAGTGAAAGAGTTGGCAGTTTTAAATGTACCTTTGAGAGAGCTGTTACTGGGTTACTCTTTGAAAAGAACCGTCTTGGTTGATGAATATGTAATGGGGACTGTCAGCTCCAGATCTAAGTGGAAGGCAATTCCCGAAAGCCCCGGATGCTGGAAGAGGGGAATATTGGTAACAAGTGTCATGGGATTTTGTAACAGAGGTGATCAATCTAAGAATGTTAGAACTAAGTGGATTTCTTAAATCTACCTGCCCAATGACTTTATAGCCTTGAGTAGCTACTCAGAAACCAGCTTACTTATCATTTGCAGCAAACATGCCATTTTGTTTCACTCAACACTTAGTGTCATCTCTCATGCTTCTCTTTATTCTCTCCTAACTATGCCTGCTTTGTTTTTTCTCTTTCTTATTTGTCTTCTCCTTAACTCTTATTTTTCTTTTCTCTTGGTTCTCTTTGATTTTACCTTTGTTTTGCAATGCAGTTATTCTATACACATCTTTTCCATCTTAAAATCTTGACATTCTAGAATTCCTATGCCTCATTTTATGATTCTGAAGAGAGTGTTTTTTGCCATAACTTTCCCTTAGATGTTGTAACACACTGATTCAAAGAAATAAGAAGTATAGTGGAAGGGAGGGGGTGGGAGAATGAACTTAATTCAGGTGTTATTTATTTATTTATTGACTGACAAGCATAGCTTTACTTTTAAAAAATATATAATTTATTGTCAAATTGGCTAACATACAGTGTGTGCAGTGTGCTCTTGACTTGGGGCAGGATCCCCATGGTTCATTGCTTACATACAACACACCTCTCGACAGAAGGAAACTAAAAGTTTGGGAGGAGGAGGATTCAGGAAAATGACTGGGTTGTCTTTCTAGTTCATTGTTCCGGTAAAATGTCTGCATTCTTTACCACCAGAACCCAGAAATTTGCTTTTTTGGGCAGGTCACCAGGTCTAGAGCTATAGGGAAAAAGGTAGGAAACACTGTATGTATTTCTAATGCAAAGAACTGTTGGTGTTCCATTGGGTTCTCCCTGCACTATCAAAATAGGAAGAAGAGAAAGAAAAGCATTTTCCATCAAAACAAAGCCCCAGGATTTTATCTAGAGTTTGTTGAGTTTGGGGATTTGTAGGTAACTAAAAACAAAAGTGTTCCAGCATTTGTATTTGCTTTATATTAACTGCTGATTGGCTTTGTTTTTAGGACCCTTATTCAAAATTGGCTAACTCTGGTGTTAAGTTCAGAGTAGAGATTTGTCAGGATAAGAAAGAAGAATCCATTTTTTATTACTTGAAAAAAATGCAATACTTGTCTGGGAAAATGCTTGCATTTTAAGGCCACTTGTTAATGTTCTATTGCCGCAGTGACATCTGTCGGTGACTACTTTATGCTCTTCTCAATGATTTTTGTTTTGAAAGATACACTCCTAGCTGAGGTGCAGGAAGTAGCTAAAGGCAAAGTGATATCTATGTTGCCCCTTTTAAGATTCTTACTCCCCTTTTTCCTTTCCCAGGATACCTCCTTTCATGGTTTGATCATTCTTTTGATCACTTCTTCCATTCACTCCTATAATTACTGGGCAAATACTTTAAGCCCCTACCGTGTGCCAGGCAGTATTCTAGATGCCAGGGACAATAGAGGGAAAAAAGACAAAAATCACTGCCTTCATAGAGCTCATATTCTAGTGGAGTAAGAGAGATAATAATTAGGAGGCAAACAAGTGAATTATGTAGTATATTATGTGATGTTCCATGTTAAAGAAAGTAAGAGACAGAATGAAAAGTGCTACAGTGGGTCAGATCACCACTAGGTTGGTCATCACTAGATTGCTAGGAAGTCTGGAACAAAGCCCTAGGGAAAGAGCAAGGCAAGGGAGACATACAGATATCCCACTATAGCAGAGACCCTGTGGAGGGAGTATGGCAGCATGTTAAAGAGCAGCAAGAAGACTGTTGTGGCCACAGGAGCAGGTAGGGAAAGGCAGAGGTGGTCAGAGAGGTCAGGGACTGTGGACAAGTGAAAGAAGGCCAAGAGCCTGTACAGATCCTGTGCTTTAATTTCAGTGAAATGGAAACTTTCAATGTAGTTTAACAATATGTTATAAAATTTAATAATAAGCCCTTTTTTATTTTGCTAGAGCATTGTCACATGTATCAACTAGAGTGCTGCTAAATTAGGAATGTCTAAATTATCCTCAAGAGTGACTGCTATTTCTTGTCAGGAGTCTGATCTGCATGCTAGCTGTGGTTGGAGAGACATATGACAGGAGAGAAACTCTAGTCTTCCAGCTTCCCACCAATTGCTTATATTACGTGTCTCTGATTTTTCAACTGTAAATTGTCGATGATGGACACAATGAGTTGTTTTCACACTCTACTTCATGGAGCACTGGGGGTTTCTGAAGGCCCTTTTGTTTTTATTTTTTGTTTTACAATGTTCATGCAAGGTTCACTTAGAAGAAATTGTCCCTTAGCTTGAAAAGTAATCCTGGAATTTGTTTTCCCTTAGGTTTTCCAGCATGAATTTACAGTCTCATAGACTCTGAAATGACAAATAAAGGAACAAAATCCTTTCAGAATCCTTTATTACTCGATGGTAGTACTCATGATCTCTTATTGAAATTAGAAGGTAGGGGGCACCTTTGTGGCCCAGTGGGCTTGAGCGTCCAACTCTTAATTTCAGCTCAGGTCAGGTAATGATCCCAGGGTTGTGGGATTGAACTCCATGTCGGGCTTCGTGCTAAATGTGGAGCCTGCTTAGGATTCTCTCTCTCTCTCTCTCTCTCTCTCTCTCTCTCTCTCTCTCTCTCCCTCTCCCTCTCCCTCTCCCTCTCCCTCTCCCTCTCTCCCTCTCTCCCTCTCTCCCTCTCTCCCTCTCTCCCTCTCTCCCTCTCTCCCTCTCTCCCTCTCTCCCTCTCTCCCTCTCTCATGTGCTCTCTCTCTAAAATAAGAAAAAAAAAAGAAATTAGAAGGAAAGTTGTCAATAGATAAGACAACTGAACCCATCCTTCAAGATTGATGAGTTCTATCATTGTACAGACTTGAGCTAAGTAAATAATATAAGTGAATGTTTCAATAGGTATTTCCTAGCACAAAATAGATGCTAGCAGTTGAGAAAAATAATTATGATTGGTGTGTTGAAGAAGGGCATGAGGCTATTCTAATTTAAAAAATAATGACGTGAGCATTAGTCGTTACCTGTGTTATATATGCTGAAAAGTAGTCGTGTCTTTATAATACAGAAGTATAATTGGTAGATAAACTTCTACCAAAAAGATAAACTTTTTGGTACTTCTGGTTAAAGATATGCTTTAGTTAGTTTTGTTTTCTGATTGAGGAATTGGGAAATTTCTTCTTTAAGATACTAACTCTTTTTCTTTTTCAAACCAGAATCTCGGTCTGCTGTTTTGGAAACTCCAAAAAAATGTTCAGATGCTGTTCAGCAGGTAAGAAGATCTTTTTTTTTAAAATTTACTCATTTAAATTTAAATTAGTTAACATATAATGTAGTATTGGTTTCAGGAGTAGAAGCCAGTGCTTCATCACTTACATAAAACACCCACTGCTCATACCCAACAAGTGCCCTCCTTACTACCCATCACCCCTTTAGCCTATTCCCCTACCCACCTCCTCTCCAACTACCCTGTTTGTTATCTATATTTAAGAGTCTCTTATGGTTTGTCTCACTCTCTGTTTTATCTTATTTTTCTTTCCCTTCCCCTATTTATCTGTTTTGTTTCCTAAATTCCACATGAGTGGAATGATATGGTATTTGTCTTTCTCTGACTTGTTTCACTTAGCATAATACCCTCTATTTCCATCCACGCTGTTGCAAACGCAGGATTTCATTCTTTTTGGATCACTGAGTAATAGTCCATTGTGTGTGTGTGTGTGTGTGTGTGTGTGTGTGTGCGCGCGCACCACATATTCTTTATCCATTCATCAGTCAATGGACATTTGGGCTTTCTCCGTAATTTGGCTATTGCTGAAAGAGCTGCCATAAACATTGGCATGCGTGTGTCCCTTTGAATCAGCATTTTTGTGTCCTTTGGATAAATACCTAGTAGTGCAATTGCTGGGTCATAGGGTAGTTCTATTTTTAATTTTTTGAGGAAACTTCATGTTTTCCAGAGTGGCTGTACCAGTTTGCATTCCAACCAACATTGCAAATGGATTCTCCTTACATCACATCCTCTCTAACATCTGTTGTTACCTGAATTGTTAATGTTAGCCATTCTGACAGGTGGTATCTCACTGTGGTTTTGATTTGTATTTCCCTGATGATGAGTGAGGTTGAGTATCTTTTCTTTTCTTTTTTTTTTAATATATGAAATTTATTGTCAAATTGGTTTCCATACAACACCCAGTGCTCATCCCAAAAGATGCCCTCTTCAATGCCCATCACCTACACTTCCCTCCCTCCCACCCCCCATCAACCCTCAGTTTGTTCTCAGTTTTTAAGAGTCTCTTATGCTTTCGCTCTCTCCCACTCTAACCTCTTTTTTTTTTTTCCTTCCCCTCCCCCGTGGGTTTCTGTTAAGTTTCTCAGGATCCACATAAGAGTGAAACCATATGGTATCTGTCTTTCTCTGTATGGCTTATTTCACTTAGCATAACACTCTCCAGTTCCATCCACGTTGCTACAAAGGGCCATATTTCATTCTTTCTCATTGCCACGTAGTATTCCATTGTGTACATAAACCACAATTTCTTTATCCATTCATCAGTTGATGGACATTTAGGCTCTTTCCATAATTTGGCTATTGTTGAGAGTGCTGCTATAAACATTGGGGTACAAGTGCCCCTATGCATCAGTACTCCTGTATCCCTTGGGTAAATTCCTAGCAGTGCTACTGCTGGGTCATAGGGTAGGTCTATTTTTAATTTTTGAGGAACCTCCACACTGTTTTCCAGACTGGCTGCACCAATTTGCATTCCCACCAACAGTGCAAGAGGGTTCCCATTTCTCCACATCCTCTCCAGCATCTATAGTCTCCTGATTTGTTCATTTTGGCCACTCTGACTGGCGTGAGGTGATATCTGAGTGTGGTTTTGATTTGTATTTCCCTGATGAGGAGTGATGTTGAACATCTTTTCACGTGCCTGTTGGCCATCCGGATGTCTTCTTTAGAGAAGTGTCTATTCATGTTTTCTGCCCATTTCTTCACTGGATTATTTGGTTTTTGGGTGTGCAGTTTGGTGAGCTCTTTATAGATTTTGGATACTAGCCCTTTGTTGGATATGTCATTTGCAAATATCTTTTCCCATTCCGTTGGTTGCCTTCTGGTTTTGTTGATTGTTTCCTTTGCTGTGCAGAAGCTTTTTATCTTCATGAGGTCCCAATAGTTCATTTTTGCTTTTAATTTCCTTGCCTTTGGGGATGTGTCGAGTAAGAAATTGCTGCGGCTGAGGTCAGAAAGGTCTTTTCCTGCTTTCCAAACCCTTTAGGGTTTTGATGGTTTCCTGTCTCACATTCAGGTCCTTTACACATTTTGAGTTTATTTTTGTGAGTGGTGTAAGAAAGTGGTTTAGTTTCAATCTTCTGCATGTTGCTGTCCAGTTCTCCCAGCACCATTTGTTAAAGAGACTATCTTTTTTCCATTGGATGTTCTTTCCTGCTTTGTCAAAGATGAGTTGGCCATACGTTTGTGGGTCTATTTTTGGGGTTTCTATTCTATTCCATTGGTCTATGTGTCTGTTTTTGTGCCAATACCATGCTGTCTTGATGATGACAGCTTTGTAGTAGAGGCTAAAGTCTGGGATTGTGATGCCTCCTAATTTGTCTTCTTCTTCAAAATAACTTTGGCTATTCAGGGCATTTTGTGGTTCCATATAAATTTTAGGATTGTTTGTTCTAGCTTTGAGAAGAATGCTGGTGCAATTTTGATTGGGATTGCATTGAATGTGTAAATAGCTTTGGGTAGTATTGACATTTTAACAATATTTATTCTTCCAACCCATGAGCACGGAATGTTTTTCCATTTCTTTATATCTTCTTCAATTTCCTTCATAAGCTTTCTATAGTTTTCAGCATAAAGATCTTTTACATCTTTGGTTAGATTTATTCTTAGGTATTTTATGCTTCTTGGTGCAATTATGAATGGGATCAGTGTCTTTATTTGTCTTTCTGTTGCTTCATTATTAGTGTATAAGAATGCAACTGATTTCTGTACATTGATTTTGTATCCTGCGACTTTGCTGAATTCATGTATCAGTTTTAGCAGACTTTTGGTGGAGTCTATCGGGTTCTCCATGTATATTATCATGCCATCTGCAAAAAGTGAAAGCTTGACTTCCTCTTTGCCAATTTTGATGCCTTTGATTTCCTTTTGTTGTCTGATTGTTGATGCTAGCACTTCCAACACTATGTTAAACAACAGCGGTGAGAGTGGACATCCCTGTCGTGTTCCTGATCTCAGGGAGAAAGCCTTCAGTTTTTCCCCATTGAGGATGATATTAGCTGTGGGCTTTTCATAAATGGCTTTTATGATGTTTAAGTATGTTCCTTCTATCCCGACTTTCTCGAGGGTTTTTATTAAGAAAGGATGCTGAATTTTGTCAAATGCTTTTTCTGCATTGATTAACAGGATCATATGGTTCTTTTCTTTTATTAATGTGATGTATCACGTTGATTAATTTGCAAATGGTGAACCGGCCCTGCATCCCAGGAATCAATCCCACTTGATCATGGTGAATAATTCCTTTTATAAGCTGTTGAATTCGATTTGCTAGTATCTTATTGAGAATTTTTGCATCCATATTCATCAGAGATATTGGCCTGTAGTTCTCTTTTTTGCTGGGTCTCTGTCTGGTTTAGGAATAAAGTAATGCTGGCTTCATAGAGTGAGTCTGGAAGTTTTCCTTCCCTTTTTATTTTTTGGAACAGCTTGAGAAGGATAAGTATTATCTCTGCTTTAAATGTCTGGTAGAATTCCCTAGGGAAGCCATCTGGTCCTGGACTCTTATTTGTTGGGAGATTTTTGATAACTGATTCAATTTCTTCGCTGGTTATGGGTCTGTTCAAGCTTTCTATTTCCTCCTGATTGAGTTTTGGAAGCGTGTGGGTGTTTAGGAATTTGTCCATTTCTCCCAGGTTTTCCAGTTTGTTGGCATATAATTTTTCATAGTATTCCCTGATAATTGCTTGTATCTCTGAGGGATTGGTTGTAATAATTCCATTTTCATTCATGATTTTATCTATTTGGGTCATCTCCCTTTTCTTTTTGAGAAGCCTGGCTAGAGGCTTATGAATTTTGTTTATTTTTTCAAAAAACCAACTCTTGGTTTCGTTGATCTGCTCTACAGTTTTTTTAGATTCTATATTGTTTATTTCTGCTCTGATCTTTATTATTTCTCTTCCTCTGCTGGGTTTAGGCTGTCTTTGCTGTTCTGCTTCTCTTTCCTTTAGGTGTGCTGTTAGATTTTGTATTTGGGATTTTTCTTGTTTCTTGAGATAGGCCTGGATTGCAATGTATTTTCCTCTCAGGACTGCCTTTGCTGCATCCAAAAGTGTTGGATTGTTGTATTTTTATTTTCATTTGTTTCCATATATTTTTTTCAATTTTTTTTAACGTTTATTCATTTTAGAGACAGAGCATGAATGGGGGAAGGTCAGAGAAGAGGAAGACATAGAATCTGAAACAGGCTCCAGGCTCTGAGCTGTCAGCACAGAGCCCGACGCGGGGCTTGAACTCACGGACCACGAGATCATGACCTGAGCCGTAGTTGGTCGCCCAACCAACTGAGCCACCCAGGCGCCACCCCCCTCCCCCATATATTTTTTAATATCTTCTCTAATTGACTGGTTGACCCATTCATTCTTTAGTAGGGTGTTCTTTAACCTCCATGCTTTGGGAGGTTTTCCAGGCTTTTTCCTGTGGTTGATTTCAAGCTTCATAGCATTGTGGTCCGAAAGTATGGTATGATCTCAATTCTTGTATATTTACGAAGGACTGTTTTGTGACCCAGTATGTGATCTATCTTGGAGGATGTTCCATGTGCACTTGAGAAGAAAGTATATTCTGTTGCTTTGGGATGCAGATTTCTAAATATATCTGTCAAGTCCATCTGATCCAATGTATCATTCAGGGCCCTTGTTGCTTTATGGACCATGTGTCTCGATGATCTATCCATTGTTGTAAGTGGGGTATTGAAGTCCCCTGCAATTACCACATTCTTGTCGATAAGGTTGCTTATGTTTGTGAGTAATTGTTTTACATATTTGGGGCTCCCGTATTCGGTGCATAGACATTTATAATTGTTAGTTCTTCTTGATGGATAGAGCCTGTAATTATTATATAATGCTCTTCTTTATCTCTTGTTACAGCCTTTAATTTAAAGTCTAGTTTGTCTGATATAAGTATGGCTACTCCAGCTCTCTTTTGACTTCCAGCAGCATGATAAATAGTTCTCCATCCCCTCACTTTCAATCTGAAAGTGTCCTCAGGTCTAAAATGAGTCTCTTGTAGACAGCAAATAGATGGGCCTTGTTTTTTTATCCATTCTGATACCCTGTGTCTTTTGGTTGGCGCATTTAGTCCATTTACATTCAGTGTTATTATAGAAAGATATGGGTTTAGAATCATTGTGATGTCTGTAGGTTTCATGCTTGTAACGATGTCTCTGGTACTTTGTGTCACAGGATCCCCCTTAGTATGTCTTGTAGGTCTGGTTTAGTGGTGATGAATTCCTTCAGTTTTTGTTTGGGAAGACCTTTATTGTTGAGTATCTTTTCATGTGTCTGTTAGCCATCTGGATGTCTTCTTTGGAAAAGTGTCTATTCATGTCTTTTGCCCATTTCTTCACTGGAATATTTGTTTTTTGGGGTGTTGAATTTGATAAGTTCTTTATACATATTTGATACTAACCCTTTAGTCAATATGTTATTTGCAAATATCTTCTCCCTTGGTTGCCTTTTCGTTTTGTTGATTGTTTCCTTCGCTGTACAGAAGAAGCTTTTTATCTTGATGAGGTCCCAGTAGTTCATATTTGCTTTTGTTTCCCATACCTCCAGAGTCACATCTAGTAAGAAGTTACTGCAGCAAGGTCAAAGAGGTTTTGCCCGTTTTCTCCTGTAGGATTTTGATGGTTTCCTGTCTCACATTTAGGTCTTTCATCCATTTTGAGTTTATTTTTGTGTATGGTATAAGAAACTGTCCAGTTTCATTCTTCTGCATGTTGCTGTCCAGTTATTCCAGCACCATTTATTGAAGAGACTGTTTTTTTCCCATTGGATACTCTTTCCCGCTTTGTCAAAGATACATTTGTGGGTCCACTTCTGGCTTCTCTATTTGTTCCATTTATTTATATGAAGTTAGAAGATCTTATTAGGATGTTGAATCCTACTTCCTTTCTTTCTTACTTTCTCTCTTACTTGTCTTAAAATTGTGACAGGTTCTGATTTTCTTTTTCATCTGCCAGCTAGCTGAGGCCATCCTTATTTCTCTAAGTCTTCGGGGAAATATAATCATGTGGAAGGGGATGTTGTCTTCCATTTAGGCTTTGAAAAAAAAATCAACCTTGAAGTGGAACGGAGTACAAGCTTTTTAGAAGCTGCATCATTCTGTATCTAGCCAAAGAGTTGGGCCTGACAGAAGCTGGGTCCAGCAGGACAGTTTCCATTCCAGATGTCACATGGAGATGTCCCTGGCTGAACTAATAGTTCCATGGATGAGAGTTTGAAGAACTCACCAGAGGTTTTCTAAAATCAAATCATATGTTTAAGTTACCTCGGTGGATGAAACATTAGTTAGTGCCTGTTTAATTCCCACAGAAACCGTTTTTCTTTTACTAAAGAAGCCAGATTTTGTTTTTGTTTTTTTGTTTTTTGAAATCAAAACACTATTAAAGAAAAAAAGACTGCAAGAAAGGAAACATGTAGAATAGTAATTGTAGATAGCAATTGCTCTTTTGGATACAAAACCAGTTTTTAAAAATGTATTTATACTTTCTTCCAACTAGTCTTTTGAAAATAACTGAGTACTAGATATTATCAGTAAGAAGACTCTATCCTCCAGCACAGCCTAGTGGAAGGTGAGAAGATTCTCATCCAGGTTCAAGGCCCAGTTCTGTTTCTGGTTAGTGTGTAACAACATACTAGGATTTCTGGGACATGGTGTTTTTCTCTGTCAAATTAAAGAGTTTGATGATTTTTGAGAGCTTTTCCAAGTTAAAATTGACATCCCTTTTGAAAAAGCAGCGTCCTGAATCATACATGAAGGTTGTGCTCCCTCTGGAGGAGCAATGAGAATATAACAATGTTCAAGAACTACAATTTACTCATGCTTTAAAAAAATACAGCTCTGAAGTTATTACAATATTATTGAGACCTACAGTGTACTTTTCATTCCTGTGACTTACTTATTATTATTTATTTTATTTGTACCTCTTCATCCCCTTCACCTGTCTTACCTGTCTGAAACTAATATGGCAACTATACTTCAACTAAATAAATAGTAATAATTAAAAAATGTAGCTACATTGGCCATTGTTGTAAGACTAAAGATACTCTTTTTTTCTTTTTAAGCTTGTAATGTTATTTATTTTTGAAAGAGAGAGACAGAGTATGAGCTGGGGAGGGGCAGAGAGAGAGGGAGACACAGAATCTGAAGCAGGCTCCAGGCTCTGAGCAGTCAGCGCAGAGCCTGACATGGGGCTCAAACTCACAGACCATGAGATCAAGGCCTGAGCTGAAGTCAGATGCTTAACTGACTGAGCCACCCAGGTGCTCCAAGACTAATGATACTCTTAAGGATAGTGTCACAAAACATGTTTTTTCAGCTTTTTGTCAGAGCAGAGACCTACACAAGGCCAGGGCTTTTGGAGAGGGATGGTGTTCTGAGCTGATGGTTATTTAATAAATTGTGTAATGATTAGCCAACAGTGATTGAGATGAAGAAAGATAAACAGAGGCAGAGAAATAAATTCAAAAATAATTAAGAAAAACAGTGCCCTGAAAATATCCTCTCATTTTCTACAGCTTCTTTTATTTTTTATTTTTTATTTTTTTTGAGGCATGACTAAGTTGTAATCTGATAATATGTTAGATTTTTCTAAATTATTATTTCCAGGGCATATACTATTGAATTTTTATTACATATGATAATGCCAAAGAAAGCCTCAACAAAACATAATTTATACTATAAAAATGATAAACATGCAACATTGCTGTGTGTGTTAAGATTCAAGTATCAATTCATGTATGTAAAATTATAGTGATTTTTCTATTTTTCTTGAGCTGTGAACCATGGTAAAATATATTGTAAGAAGCAGGAAACCCAATGCACTGGGTGTTTTACAAATGCTTGATGTTACAGCTTTGGAAATTTAGGGGTGAAATAGATTAACTTAAATTTCATATCTGCTTTCCTTATTGCCAGTGAACTCTCTATAAGCCAGAAAATACAATAAATTAATGGAGAGGAAGCAGTATTTGGGAGAAACTGAGGTTAATTCCTCAAAAATGATTGTTTACTTTCTTTGTCATAAGTTTACTTATGGACTGGTTCTTTTCTTAGATAATATGTGTGTATTTCATACGTGCTTAAAGTAAATGGTCACCAAAATGATAAAAAAACTAGAATTAATTACCAATCTACTATGCATATACACTTTTACTGCATTATCTTATGCAATTCTTAAAATAGTCCTTTAAAGTAACTATTTTAATTCATTTAACTGATAGAGAAAAAAGATGTTTATAGGAGTTAACTTACTTAGAGTCACAAATTGATAAAGGTTTAAGAGCCAGGATTTGAATATAGAGGTCTGTTTGATTTTATACCTCATATTTGCTACACTATGATAAAAATTATACTTTTACATGAGCAATTGCCCTATGGCTATTTAATACCATTTGTGCCAAAATCATGACATTGTTAGATAAGTTTATTTTAAGTTATTCTATTATATTTACAATATATCATTTATAAGAGTCAAATATCAAGCTATGTTTCAAAGGCACATATAGAGGCTCCTTAGTTTCCCCATACATTTTTAAGTTTTGGTATAACTTTGGTGTGCTCAATTGTGCCACTTTTGTTTTTTTTGTTTTTTTGTTTTTTTTTTGCTAACTTTAGTATTCCACTACTCTTATATTTTAATTTTTTAAGAATGCTTATTTATTTTGAGAGAAAGAGCGTGAGCAGAGGAGAGGCAGAGAGAGGGAGAGAGAGAATCCCAAGCAGGCCCTGCACTGTCATCACAGAACATGATGCTGGCCTCAATCTCACAAGCCATGACATCACGACCTGAGTCTATATATCCAGAGTCAGATGCTCAACTGACTGAGCCACCCAGGCGCCCCAGCGTTTCACAACTCTTAAAACAACAACAACAACAACAACAAAACAAAAAACAAACAAAAAACATGAAAGAGCAACAACAACAAAAAAAACCTTACAATTTTATTTTCATGTAAAGCACTTTGCTTTTTTCTACTTAGTCACTAGATGGCAGTTCTGTATCTCTGTATGTTACCCACTGCTGAAGGAAATGAGAGGTTTTAAGTCCATTTGCTCTGTATGAATGATGATCTGAATAGGCTTTCTGGTCCATCCCAGGCTGCCTGCATTATTCTGTGGTTGTAACGCGAGATCACTAGGACTGCTTAGTCAGAGGCGTGGAGCAGGTTTGGAAAGCACCCTGTAAATTTTTCTTCAGATGTGAGTTCAGGCACCTGTTCTCTCAATCTGATCACACTGGAATTTATTGAATGAATTTTGACTTTTACTCTCTTCCTATAGTTAATAATTCTGAGAGCTCCATATCCCTGGGAAACCCCCCCCCCACATAACTCATAAAGCCTTTCTCAGCTAAAAGGAGGTGAAGGGTGTGGTGTTGACCAAGAGTTTGATGCTTAAAGCAAATACAGCTGGTACTCATGTAAAAAAAACAAAACAAAACTATAGCTTTCTCCCTGAGTGCTTTTATTGATGGCCCTATGGAATTAGAGAAAGTTTTCAAATAAAACTACATTCTTTAGGACCTCATTTATTGATATTTATTTTTAAGTGATATGCTCTGAAAATCTATGTCTAAAGAATTATTTCATAAAACTGAAATAAGACTGTCTTCCAATTCTGTTTTATATTCTTTAGTATTTGAAATACTATTTAAACTATAAACTCTTTTATATTCTAAAATAGATAATTATAATCTCTAAAAAATGTTCCTATATGAAAGATTAATTTATGATAACAAAACTGGTTACCACCCAATTTTTGACTTATTTTTTCCTTCTGAAATTACAGTCAACCCTTGAACTACATGGGTTTGAATTGTGCAGGCTCATTTATATGTAGATTTTGTTCCCATAAATATAGGACTGTAAATGTATTATCTTTTCTTTATGATTTTTCTAGTAATATTTTTTTCTAGCTTACTTTATTGTAATAATGTAGTATGCAAAGCATATAACATACAAAATATGTGTTAATTGACTGTTTATGTTATCACTAAGGCTTCCAGTCAACAGGTTTTGGGGGAGTCAAAGTAATACACGGATTTTTACTGTGTGGGGGTTTGGTGCCTCTAACTCTGGTGCTGTTAAAGGGTCAACTGAACACATAAAATTGTGTTTTGAAACATCTTCCTGAAACTCATCACATCTTTCTAATGCAAACGGGCTAGTTTAAAGGTAAACAGAATACAATTTGATCTTTAAAAATTCTAGCTTTGGGTAATAATTGATAATATCAGGCAACTCGAAGTTAAGTCTCTCTACTCATTAAAATTTTTATTAATAGTGAATAGCCATGTCTCTTACAAAGTCCTGGAAAATAAAAAGAAATTAAATAGTATCAGCACTCTCTTACCCTTTATGTTGTATGGTTTATATGCAAACAAATTGTCAAAAGTCAGAAAAATGCTCTGACTTGAGAAAACCAGCAAAATCTTATTTCAGTCCATTTTCAATTCCTTTGAAATTGGCTTAAAACTCTTTTCTTAGGTTCCTGCTCTGATCAGTGTTCCTTGGTCCCCTCAATGCCTAATTTGATTGCAAACTTATTTGAGGAATTAAATATTGTTTTCCATTGGTTCTCCTTTAAAGTATCTGTTATAGTGCTCTTCTACAATAACGACTCAGTACAATTTATTATTTCAGAAACATCTTTATTTGGGAACAAATCAAGGAAAAAGATGTGAGTAATGTGAGGTAGCCTAGTTGATGGTTCTTGAGGGATTACTCACATGTGTCTTGGCTAGAAACATTTAGAGAGTAAAAGAAGCATTGGTCAGATCAAAAGAAAGGTGTGGGTGAATGTGATTCTGAAAGGATAATGATGGAGACATAAAAACAAGAAGCCACTTGAATTTTGTTGGAATGTATTACACATATCAAAGGGCTGGAAAAATTGTTTAATGTAAGTTCCTTCTAAACTCCAAGGCAAAAAGTAATATGGATTTCTATGGTTATTATCAACTTACAAAATCATGATTTAAAAGACAAGTAAATAACTAAAACATAAAGCAGAGGAAGAAAAATAGGGGTTAAAGGAGAGAGAGAAAGAGGTAGAGGGAGATGGTTGAGAGAGAGAGAGAGAGATGGTTGAGGGGAGAAAACATGGGTCATCTAGTCATCTGTGATGATAATTCTTGGGTGCTTGACACTTTGACCCAGTGGACCAGGGGAGGGGCAAGGTGGAAGGGGGTTGGGACTGACTGGAAGAGATGCAGGACAGCCTGGGGGTGGAGGCACTGCCATTGAAAATGGGTAGCATTTGGGCAAGATGTGAAGGGGAAGAAAGGATTTTTCTGGAAAATATATTTTCATTTTGTGGAAACTCCCAACTAGCTCAGAGAAAAAAATTAGACATTTTAACTTTAGAAATAAAAACAGACACTGTTCTATTAATTTTAAGAATGAAAAGCAGTTAGCATCTGGGAAATGGTTAAAATTTAAGATGAGAATGTGAGGAATGAATTAGATATCACACTTTGTTTTCACTTTTCTCTAGGGCAGTAGGGCTCAGAGGTGAAATGAGGTTGTATCTTTGCTTTGTTGAGTGTTAGATGGTATAAAGCTCGTTTGTTGGGCCACATGGTTGATATCCTATGGAGAAGGGCAAATAGGTCAAGCAGCTGATCTGAAAGAATAGCTGAGCCCATAAAGTTCTTAGCTTATAAAGGTTGCTTATCCTTTATTGGACATCTGTTGAAGTACTGTGTGCAAGGTATTTGTGGTAGATATTGAAGGAAATGTAAACAGTTATAAGGTCCCAGGCTCTTCCATACACATGAAATGATTTGCAAGATGTAATATGATTCTGCCGAGGTGTTTGGTATATATTCTATTACAGAACTAAAAAAATAAAAAGGAATATTTTTGAGAAATTATAATTAAGGACAGCTTCTTAGGAAGGGTGAAACTTAGATCAAGTCCTGAAAGTGATAGTTTTCGAACAGATGGAGGGAAGGAGAGTAAGAATTTCAGATGAGAAAAGAGAATAAAGGCACAAAAGTGAAAGCGAATGTGGCATTTTGTCAGGGGATGGGGTTTGTGGGGCAGGATATGACAGGCACCAGGTGACCAGGTGATGTAAGAGGTGACTCAGTGTATTCCCCAAGCAACCAGCTTTGCTTTCCATCTCCTGGGCCTCTTTTGCCAGGGGCCTAGTCTTATCTGGATTGTTGTGATAGTCCCCAACAGGGTTCTGTGCTTCCACTCTTAATCCTTTCCAATCCTTCCTCCACAAGGCCTTGAGTTAATCTTTCTCAAATCCACATTTACTTATATCGGATATCTGCTGACACTCATTCAGTGACTGCTCCTAACATTTGAGAAAAAAAATCAGACCCTCGAGACTGCATTACAGGCTTTTCCTTACCATTCTCCGTCTTTGGATTTACCACCCACTATTTCCTACATTTTGTTTGCTCCAGCCTTAAAAAATACCCTCGTTTTCTGAAAAATAGTCTAGTTTAGGATCCTTCATATCTGTCTTTTTATGTTTCTTTTATATTCCTAACCTCCCCCGCCTTTAAAATCTACTTAATTTCTATTTATCTGTTCATCTAAACTCATGTTAAACTTTATTTCCACTTAGACCCTTTCCGAGACTTCAATCTAGAGAGTCATTTTGACATCCCTACTCTGGGACCCACATACCTGTCTTCTTTTTCCATAATGGTTGACTTATGCATGTCTCGTAGACAGCTGAGCTCCCTAAAGCTAAGACTGTCCTTACCCTTTGTCTTTCCTCTATCAAACATAGCACCCGACATTTTTTAGGAGCTCAGAAAATATTTGAGGAATAGCTAAATAGTGGGAGACCACACTGACTAGAGCAGAGGGCGCTTATTGGCAAATGGTAGAAAATTTGCCGCTGTTCATACATAGTGGTTGAAGATGTGGGCTGTGGATCCGTTTCCCTGGGCACAGATACCAGTGATTCTTTTAACTTGCAAACCTAAGCAAAGTATTTTGCTGTGCCTTAGTCTCTGTGCCTTAGTCCCCTCATCTTTAAACTTCTATCTCATAGGGGTTTTGTGACATTCAGCTGCATTAATTTAAGTGCATTAACTTAAATGCATTAGTTTATGTGCTCCTGGCACTCAAAATATTAGCTGTTCTTTTCTGTCATTGTTGTTGTTACATCTGGTTTTGAAAGTTGCTTTCATAATTCAGTTGACTCTCATTATTCACGGCTTCCATAGTTGCGGAATACGTATCTGCAATATCTGTGGCCCTAAAATCAACACTCACAGGACTTTCATGTTCATTTGTAGATATGCATAAAGTGGTGAACAGTCTGAGTTACCCTACATGCACTTGCCCCACTCGGGTGGAATGAGATGACACTCTGCCTTCTTGTTTCAGCTTGTGCTGCAAACAAGTATCCTTTTTGCAATCTATTTAGTGCCATATTTTTTTTTGCCTCATTATGCTGTTTGTTGATATCACTGTTTAAAAAGCACCCCCCTCCCTGGGCATAGTGCTGCACCTCTGTCTAGTGTTCCCAAGCACAAGAAGGCTGTGACATGCCTCTCGGAGCCAAGAAGGAGGACCAGTTATTCAACTCTCAATGTATCCGCATTGTCAGGTCAGGAGAATCTGAACTAAGGTACTTATCTGATAAAAGGAAAAGTAGCAGCCAAAGTGGAAATAATGGATTTGGTAACCATAGCCAGGGTAAAAATTGACTATAGTTCTCAAAGTGTGGTCCCTGGACCAGCAGCATCAGCATTACCTGGGAACTGATTAGAAATGCAAATTCCCAGGCCCTGCTCCAGACCTACTGAATTGGAGACTCTGGGGGTGGGTACTAGCAATTTGTGTTGTAATAAGTCTTCCATGTGATTCTGGTACACATTATGAGCCAATGACTTAGAAAAATGATTGAGAGATACTACTGTGCCTAGATAGTTCTTTGGAAAATAAATTCCTTAAATTTAAGGAAAATGTCAGGTGATCAAAAAGCAATGATAGCTAACCAATCACGATACGGAAGTGAAGTATTGTTGGGAGAGAAAAACTTTGCAATAATCAGTATAGAGATGAAGACTAAAGATATAAAACTCTATGTGCTCTCCTCACATATACAGAGAGGATAGTGGGTTAAGAACAAAGCCTTGGGAGTTACTGTAGGTTTGGTACCCTACTCCCTCCAAAAAAAATCCAAAGGAGGGAACAGAGAAAACAAAATGGAAGGGAGAGAGTATAAAATTATAGGCAGTAAGAACAGGAGGGGTTACTGGGAGAGCAATTTTAGGAGAGCAACAGGGTTGCAAGGCAGTTCTACCACTCTGGCTAATCTTCTTAATCCATCCCATTCAATTTCCTCCAAGCTTTGTTTTTTTAGGAAGTCTTTAATGTTAGAGATTAGTTGGGTTAAAGAAGAAGGTGGTGAGGAGGTGGAAAACTGAGTTGCGCTTTATATCCACAGACGGTTAATGAAAATGAAACTATAACAAAAGTGTTTTTCTTCTTTGCACTATGGATTTGGAACTATGTTAGATTATGGTCCAGAATGTTGCCACAACTGCAGCTCAAATAACTGGAGAGAAAATTCAGAAGTTGTGGGGGAACTAAAAAAAGCAGGTTCTCTTTGCTATTTTTTCCCTCATTTTCCCTGACCCCCTTTATCAACACATTTATTACTTCTACTTTGGTTATCACTAATGATGTTGACTTTAACCTTCTCATCGATCAAATTGTTAACTACTGCAGTGAAGAGATGTTAAAAGGAATACAGCCAATTATGAGTTTTAACAAATCCCTCTCCCCTCTAACTCACATTTCTCATCTAAGCAATAAAGGGATTGGAAGAGATTTGTCATATCCATTCCAGTTCAACAATATTATAATTTCAATAGTTCATCTGTTTCATTGTAAGGATTCCAGAGGTGCCATTTTAGCTTTCTGTGTGTGAAGCTCTTCTTTTCCATGATATGTTCTGCTTTAAGAAGACCTAGGTAAGTTATTTTCTACTTATCGTATGTTCTGATATTCCCTCCTTTCTTTAAATTCCTTTTCAAACTTGAAATTGATGGTAATTTATTTTTGTGCATTATCTTATCTCTTAAAAACATGGATTTCTTTTTCTATAGAATCATGTGTAGCAGGTATTGGCTTATTGTAAAACTGGAATGCCATTGGTTTGATCAAAAACCTTAGAATGTTGTTTAGAATTTAGATCATGAAAGAGAATTTATATGCTTTTGTGAAGAGTAGGATTTATATTTTATAGATGTCTACAGGTATCGTAACTTGCCAGTAACATAGCCTTAGAATTTAGCAGAACTTGAAAATCTGAATGATAGAAAATAAATTACATATCTCGTATCAACATTTACAAAATAAATTATCACAGTGTTAACTTACCAATATCTATTTTTATATTCTAGGCTCTCAAAGTATCTTGCTTACATTATAAACATCATAAAGTTTCAAAGACGAAGTGAATTAACTTTTCAGCAAAAGCTTTACTTGAGTGTATCTTGGCTTCCTTTTTGACAGTTTTAGCCTTAATGTTACATTAATGTTTCTTTTTCTGGGAATCATAATCTTGTAATCAGAAAAAAAATTTGGTGAACATTTTATTTTTTAATGGAAGCTTGTATTTTGTGATATGCAAGTGTTCAAACAATTTATAAGAACTAACCATCACCACCCACGTATAAGATTGTACAGGAATGGAAGAATTTTGGCTAATGTATTGTATAAAATTGTTCAGCCAAAGTGGATGGCAGACTTTACCACTTATAATGATTTAAGGGATTGAAGTAATATTTTAAAATACAAACTATCTCAACATTGGTAATATATAAGGGATATTACATACTGTGTTGAATAATTAAAATAGATTTGTTATCTTTCTTCCATTTATAAGGAGGTACCCATTATTTGGATTCTTTGAAAAATTATAAAGATCACTTTTTTCTATTCTCCTTTAAAAAAATTGTTTATTTTAATTTTTAATAGTGAGAACAATTAACATTGGGTAAAGGGTCACACAATTACTGGAAATGCTGTTTTTTTTGAAAAGTGTAGAAGTCTAAAGATAATAGAAAGTACATTTTACCATTGTCAAATCCTTTGAGGATCTGATAGGCCTCTATCTAGCTGTACCCTGAAGAGACGGAAGATTAAGTACCAGGCACAAGACACGAGGGAACAAGCTTTCAACTTGAGGACGTTCCATGGACCACAGAGTGCCTGGAAGGCTCTTAGAGAGTAAATCTGAGCTTTGTGGGTGGGCTCTGAAAGGACTTTTGCTTAAATAGCCAGAGAATACACAGCATTTTTTTCTTGATGATAACTATTATTTACCATGTAAATTTCTTTATAAATCTTTTTAAAAAATACAAAATATGACCCAAATAGAAACTAACTCTTACTGCTGACAGGCAACACAGCCTTCCCTAAATAGCTCTATAGAGAATTGGTACTCTCTGAGAGCCCACCAGCCCTTGACTGATAGTCCTGGATAAGGAAGGCCAGATAAGATTCTTTGAAGCATCTTAGCTGAATTCAGAACCAAAAATCTTACATACATTTGGCTACTCTGTAAGTATAGATGGCTGGCCTTATTTTACAGGTTAATCAGTTAAGGTTTGAGATGAGCTTAATTGCTGTTTCCTGGAATGGAATAAGAGGATTGTAACATTGATTTGGGCTGGGATTTCGTAGGTTAAAATAGGGTCATAGAGGGGAATCAGGATTTTAGCAACTTGGTTGTTTGTTCTCTCTACATTGGGAATACTGTAAGAAGCAGACAGTCTCTCCCTACAACTTTTTTTTCCTGTTCTCCATCTGTAATAATTATCTCTACAGAATAGTTCTCTACACAAATGTCAGCCTTTTGTTTTTGCAGTCTGTTTGCTCTCATCTTCATGAATTCTTTGACTTCACCACCTTCTTGGTACCATAAGCCTAGCATTGCCATATTTACTGTAAAGTCAGTTTGGAGTTTTATTTTCTTGTCTATTTCCTCTGCTGTTTCCCCATTCTAATTCGTACTGTGTCTCACATTTGAAAACCTGTGAAGCTTATGGAGTGTGCCAGTTCCTCATTTTCTCATCTTTTTATTATCCAGATGCCCTCAACTACCATTTTGTTTAAAGAATAAGTAGATTACACAACAGAACAATGTACTCTAATAAATTGACCACTTATAGAATTAAGTCCAACCCCAAGTCTATCCCCATTTAACACAGACTATCTATTATTATCTACCATGCTTTAGTTTGGGCAATGTCATTTTACCAATGATTTGTAGATATTTTAAGCCACATGGTGCAAATACAGTATAAGGTGAAATTATTGCTCTTATAGAATCTTGTGCTCCCTGACTTCAGGGGAGGAGATAGAGAACCTGAATCATATGAAAAGTGATTGATTAATGAGCACCTGACAGAGTTAGTTAATTTGGTAAGGATGATAACTGACATATATGTTTAAAAAGATTGTTTTGCATTATAGAGTATTGTCAGAGGCCATTGGGGAAAATGATGAATTTCTCACATACTGTAAAAAATGAAAATCTTTTCGTAAAAGATGTCATCTATCATGGCATCATATACTTTAGTCAGAAAGTTTGTATAGTAGAAAATTAACAGTTGAGTAATTTTAATTCGAATAATTTGTTCATGCTTACAATGAAGCTAAAAAATAGTTTTAGAGGAGTGCCTGGGTGGCTCAGTAGGTTAAGTGTCGGACTCTTGATTTTGGCTTAAGTCATGACCTCATGGTTCATGACTTCAAGCCCCACGTCAGGCTCTGCATCAATAGCATGGTGCCTATTTGGGATTCTTTCTCCTTCTCTCTCTGCCCCTCCCCTGCTCACTCACACCCTCTCTCTCTCTCTCTCAAAGTAAATAAATAAACATTTAAAAAATCATTTTAGAAATAAGAATATTGTTGCTTTATTTTTTACTTCATTTTTTAAGGAAGAGAATCTTTTTTCCACAATTAAAAAAACCTTTTTATTTGCATTTATTTTATGCTGAATTTATTCCTAGTCTAAATTTTAATTTCGTCATTTTCTTCTGGGATTTCTTTCTTTCTCTCCTGTGCAATCTCCTCTTCTGGTTTAGAACCATTTGTTCTTTTCCAGTAAGGATCATTTTAATGCGGCATTAGGAGCTCATGTATTGGTTAATCTGACTGTGAGTTACGTAAATCTGGTAGTCTGTGTTTGGGGGCTTTTGATTATATGGATTGCTCAATGACCCAATAATCTACATCTAAACCCTTAAGTTCAGCATTACTGTCTGCATTTTTAATCATGTCCAGCAAAAATTCAGCATTCTTTTTGGGCCACTGACCCTGTGTCCAGACCTATTCTTTGGCCTGGGCATACCTACCAACTACACCATTGTAACTATGGAATAGCACCCACTGGTTTTGTAAAGTGATGTCTTTCACATATTTAGTGGATTTTTCCATATGCATACCCTTGATGGTCTGTATGGTTTCACTAGTATTCTTAAAGTGAACATGAAGATTTGAACCTTTTGATTTGCATGATGTTGTTGGGCATTCTGGGACAAGTGAATAGTGAACCATATTTGGAGATCACCTCAGGCTGCTTACTGGAAGAGCCTTTTTTTCCCCTCTGTATTTTATCCCGAAGTATTGGTACATGGTTATATCAGTCAGGCTTTATTGAGGAACCAGAAACCATACGAGATATATTAAACAGAAGGGCTTCCTATACACAGTTAAGTTTTTCATGGAACGACGCAGTTTGAAAGATCTGCTTCTAGGCTGAAATTTTTCAAAGGAGTCATATATAACTGGTATACCAGGGAAGCTAAAACCTTTGAAGCCACCATTGGAAACTGGAAAGTAGACAGTGGAACATTCTTTCAGAGCAGCTTCCAGTTAGCAAGATCTTGATCACTAACAGAACAGTTAAGGACACTTGGAGTATGGCTCCTATCATTCCGCCTTCTAAATCTCTGTGTATCTGCATCTAATTGGATGAACCTAACTGCAAAGGAATCTGTAAATGTAGTTTTTCTTCCCACTTCTGCACGTAGAAGGAGAAGGTGCTGGAGCTTGGGAGAGTCAATCCAAGTAACTGCCAAATTGTCTTGATTCCATTTAAGAAGTCTTTTTCTGCTGCCCGTGTAAATAATTAGAAAGGATAAAAATCTCAGGAATCCTTACAGCCACGGGTACTATGACCTTCTATGATCATTGTCTTTGAGTGTTGTGTTGGACTAGTTGGCTTGTAAATGTGAGAGCATAAATCTATGTAGAAAGAAGTGTAATACTTGCTATTGTGCTAGGCTGTTATGATTTAGGATCAGTTTCTCTTCCTTTTCTTCCTCTTATTTCTCTTCCTTCTCCTTCACATCCTTTACTTTTATATCGCTTTCATTATGTTCCTTCCCCAGGTTAGGGAAGTTTTCAGGTATGATTTCTTCAAATTAATTTTCCGCCCCCCTCCCTTTTCTCTCTTCTTTTGGGACTCTTATAATACAAATGTTATTACATTTGATGGACTCACTGAGTTCCCTAAGTCTATTCTTGTATTCCATAAATCTATCTTTCTTTTGTTCAGCCTCTTTATTTTCCATTTATTTTACCTTCTATATCACTTATTCATTCCTGTGCTGCTTCCATCCTTGTGTTTTTACATCCGGTCTGTTTCAAATCTTGGTTATTGCATTTTTCATTACTGACTTTTTTTTTTTTTAAACTCTTTTATCTCTGTGGTAAGGGGCTCTTTGAAGTCTCCCATTCTTTTCTCAAGCCCACTGAGTATCTGTATGATTGTTCCTTTTTAAATTCTCCATCAGGCTTATTACTTATATCTGTTTCAATTAGATTTCTGACTGTGACCTCCATTTTGGCATTTTGTCTAACTCTGTCTTCTGTGTGTTAAAAAACCCTGTTATGTTTCTGGCTTCTGAGAATAATGGCTTTATGAAGAAGAGGTCATATAGTGCTTTCATTATAATCAAATCTACAATGAAAAAAAGCTGGCCTTGGTAATAACATTTAAGAATTGAGTTTAGAAACCTTTTCTAGAATTTACTTCTTGTGTGCCTTTTATCATCTAACCTTTTTACATGGTCATTATAAAAAAATGGGAAAATGAGAACACTACTAAGTTATCAGGATAACTTAAAAAATATTTACTGATGCTTAAAGGTCACTTTTAAGGTTACACTAGAGAAATGAAAACAATCTATACATTTTACTAATCCAGGTATCACTTTCTGAAATGCCTTTGGTAAAGTATTAAAATTAAACATGAAATAAGTGAAATGACACATATGCATATGGATGTGAAAGCTATTTCACATAATTTTATTGGAGATTCTTTCAGTGGGTTACCTTTAAAAAGGTAGCGATGACTTTTAAACCTGAGGATTTAAAATGTCTTTAGGGAACATCTTAATAGCAAATACTATTTGGGAAGGTATGAGAGGGGCCTGTCTAGGAAATAAACTGGTTTTTCACTCAGAATTTTTTTCCCTATTTTCACTGGTCTGCTTGTCTTCAATGATCATTTAAAGATCAGACAAACAATGGCCTTTGGACTTTATGGTAATATGTGTAAACCACTTTGAAGTCCAAGTGTGAAAAGGACAAGATACATAGAAATACTAATAGTATCTCTCTGTGAAGGGATCCTTCTGGAATTATTACAACAAACAAATATATTTTACAACTTTTAAAAATTATTTTATTATCTAAATAGTTTTTGGTCCTTATTATATGTATGTATATATATATTTATTTTTGTATATATATGTATGTATATATATGTATACATATATATGTTTATTTTTAAGAGAGTACAAGTGGGGGAGGGGCAGAGAGAGGGGGACAGAAGAACTGAAGCAGGCTCTGCACTGACAGCAGTGAGCTCGATATGGGGCTTGAACTCATGAACTGTGACATCATGACCTGAGCTGAAGCTGGGCGTTTAACTGACTAAGCCACCCAGGTGCCCCAAGTCCTTATTTTATATTTAACTATGTCTGTCTTTGTTGTCCCCCAGGAAGCTTTTGACATGAAGTCTGAAGGACAGGCCACTGTAATTCAGCAGCTGGAACAGACCATTGAGGATCTGAGGACCAAAATAGCTGAACTGGAGAAGGGGTACCCTGCCCTGGACGTGGAGATGGCCAGAGGCCGTCATGGGGCTCAGAATGGAGGTGCACCCTTAGAAGATGTCTGTCTTGAAGCTCTCAGGTTAGGAGAAAAGGATGTACGTCATCAAAGGCTTTTACAGGCAAAGTCAATCCAGACATCCCCGACAGAAGAGGGTGGGATACCAATACCGCCTTCTGTTAATACACTGCCAGAGTGTCCTCACCACCCACCTGGGGCTGAAAGTGGAGACTCGCCTGTGCCGTCCTCACCTTCTGGACCTCAGACAAAATTCTGTTCGGAGATTTCTTTGATTGTGTCTCCAAGGCGAATATCAGTACAGCTCGACACACATCAGCCCACGTTGCCTCCACCATCTCCATCCCTCCTGAAGTCTGACAGTCAAAGACAGTCCGGGTCACAGCCTTCCCATCCTTCTCTTCATACTGAGTTTGAAACCAGCCATGAACACTCTGTTTTCTCTTCCTTTGAAAACAGCCATAACGTCCAACCCTCACCACCTCTGCCTTGCACAGAGTCTTCCAGTTCCGTGCCTGGTGTAGGCATGGCAGCTCCCCCACCTCCCCTTCTCCCTGGCACAACGAGACCTGTTCTTCCCGGTATAGCCATCCCCCCACCTCCTCCTCTGCCTGGTACAGAAATGTTACCGCCCCCTCCTCCACCTTTGCCTGATGAGGGAATACCTCTTCCCCCTTCTCTTCCTGTAGTGGAGATACCTCCTCCCCCTCCTCTGCCAGGTGAGGGAATACCTCCTCCCCCTCCTCTGCCAGGTGAGGGAATACCTCCTCCCCCTCCTCTGCCAGGTGAGGGAATACCTCCTCCCCCTCCTCTGCCAGGTGAGGGAATACCTCCTCCCCCTCCTCTGCCAGGTGAGGGAGTACCTCCTCCCCCTCCTCTGCCAGGTGAGGGAATACCTCCTCCCCCTCCTCTGCCAGGTGAGGGAATACCTCCTCCCCCTCCTCTGCCAGGTGTGGGAATACCTCCTCCCCCTCCTCTTCCCGGTGTGGGCATACCCCCTCCCCCTCCTCTTCCCGGTGTGGGAATACCACCTCCCCCCCCTCTTCCCGGTGTGGGAATACCCCCTGCCCCTCCTCTTCCTGGAGTGGGAATACCCCCTCCTCCCCCTCTTCCTGGAGTGGGAGTACCCCCTCCCCCGCCTCTTCCTGGAGTGGGAATACCTCCTCCCCCGCCTCTTCCTGGAGTGGGAATACCTCCTCCTCCCCCTCTTCCTGGAGTGGGAATACCCCCTCCTCCCCCTCTTCCTGGAGTGGGAATACCCCCTCCTCCCCCTCTTCCTGGAGTGGGAATACCTCCTCCCCCGCCTCTTCCTGGAGTGGGAATACCTCCTCCCCCGCCTCTTCCTGGAGTGGGAATACCTCCTCCCCCTCTCCTGCCAGGTGAAGGAATACCTCCTCCCCCTCCTCTGCCTGGAGTTGGGGTTCCTCCCCCTCCTCCTTTGCCAGGTATGGGGATTCCACCTGTTCCAGCTACCCTGCCAACTTCTGGACCAGGCATTCCCCCACCCCCTCTGCTTCCTGGATCAGGCCCTCCACTCCCCCCTCAAGTTGGAAGTAGCACTTTATCAGCACCACAAGTGTGTGGTTTTCTTCCTCCTCCATTGCCAGCTGGCTTGTTTGGATTAGGGCTGAACCAAGACAGAGGGAGTAGGAAGCAGCCAGTAGAGCCTTGTCGGCCCATGAAGCCTCTGTATTGGACGAGAATTCAGCTGCATAGTAAAAGGTAACATGAATTGGAGCTCATGTTTGCACAGTTTGTCAACAGGAGGGAGCATTTACCTTTAAAACTCTTGGGGAAATTACAATTTAGTGCATTTTTAAGTACTGCTCTGAAACTTATCTGTAGATTTTTATGTTAATATTTAGTGAACCAATCTGTTATTTCAAATTTTAGACTTTTCTCAAAAGTATCGAAGGTATGAAACAAATGATATATGTGTATCAATGTATAAGATGTACAGATATCTATCTGTATAGTTAATTGATCAATCTTATGAAGATGGGAGGATGTATCTTTCTTAGCATACATGCTCTATTGCCTCGTTCCAGAACCTCACTCTAGCAAATAGCTTATAAATATAAATCAAATCCTTAAAAGACATACTGACTCTTGAGGATATTTTTTGCATTCTTTCGAAGGCACAGTCTTGTGTTACTGTTCCCTTTTGTTTGCAGTAGTCTTTCTCTTCAAAGATGTGCTATGCAAAAATACACATATCCACACCCATGTGTGAAATAATTTAGTTTTGAGAATTTCCTGGCATTTATATAGAGAGTTTGTGACACAATGTGGTCATAAAGTCATACTTGGGAATGATATTTATAAAAGAATACTTCCCACCATGTATGCTGTTGCCATATTACTTATCCATGCATAGTCTATAGTTGACATCCCTTGATCCCTGGGACAGTACTATGACACATGGGTGAGGAATGTGCTGGCGGGGGACAAACCATACTCTTTAAACTTTACTGGCCTTCCTTTTTTCCTAACTTTCCACGATCCCTTGAATTTTTTTTTTTTAATTTTTGTATGATGTGGCATGCATTTAGAATAGGATCTTTCCAGGCCTCGTTCTCATTTGTTATACAATTTTCTCATCACTGGATCACATTAGGGGAGAAGAATCTACATAGTTTGACCACTTCTAAATTTGCAGCTCATTCTTTCTGTAATTTCCATGTTACTTATATATGCTGAGGCATCATGTCAAACTGTGACCCAAACTCATTTTATCCAGATACATTATAAGAAGTTATTTTGTTGTGTTGTTCCTTTGTTTCAAAAAATAGATCTACCCTTTTTAGGTGCTACGACATGAATCTGCAGTCACTAAAGTCAGATAACAGTGGGTGAAGGAAGTGGGCGGGAGATGGAGGGTACCACCTTGGATCATAAAATAATTTGAGTCAGGTTTGAACTGTGAGATATCAAATATTTCTTGCCTTCATAGCGTATACTGAGAGGAGTTTTGCTTCTATGTTTTCATACAGTGATTTGATAACTAAGAATTCCTGGAAAGTATTTTTTTCTAGGCAAAGGCTTCATTCTATATTGATGGCATTTTAACTTTCTTATCAAGTTGATAAAACAAGTGTGAGTCTTAAAGAAAAAGTATTCTTTCTTATCACCTTCCTCTTGCCCTCGCTTCCACCTCCTCTTCCCTTCCTTCCAGACTTCCTGCCTTCCTTCCTGACTTCCTCTCATGTTTTTTTCTCTTCTGCCCTTCTTTCCTTCTCTTCATTTTTGTTTATGCTCACGACAATATCTTGTAGTTTGGTTTGATGACTGTTTCATTGGTCTTTTGCTTAACTTTAGAGACTCCAGTGCTTCACTTATTTGGGAAAAAATTGAAGAGCCATCCATAGATTGTCATGAATTTGAGGAATTGTTTTCTAAAACTGCCATGAAGGAGAGGAAGAAACCTATTTCTGACACTATCACAAAGACCAAGGCTAAACAAGTGAGTATTTGTGTGCTTTCTGAGATTGGGCAGTATTTGGGGCATAAGTATGAACTTTCATTAGAAAAAAAAAAATGAAACTGTTTTCTGGGCTGTATAACCTCCATAGTCCTTAACCAGATAGAAGTTAGAATTTTAGAACATGTAATTAAGTAAAATTATGCCAAACAGAACAGCAAATAATTGTTTCCACCAAGTGACAATGTCCTGACTATTTTAATTTTAGCCTTGTGATACATACTTCCGAAATTTCAGCTATTGATTATTTCCAGAATTAGTTGTCTAGAAATAAATTGTTAATTGATTGCAATTCATCTGAGCACTAGTATGGATGGAAACAAAGGTAAAAGTGGGCAAAGAAAAACAAGTAAGCAAGAAGTCTAGTCCTTAGTAATCTATAATGCATTTGGTATTTGGTGGAATTGACACTCTTTAGAATCAAGTTAAACAATCACACTGTACTTGACATATGGAAGGATGCCTTACATATAGTACCAGCATCTCCATTCTTTGTTAGAGCCTTTGATCTGTACTGTGATACCTGGATTAGACAAAGAAAGAATAGTACATTTGGAGAAAAACATTTCAAAGAAATATTTCCCAACTGGTCCACCCAGTGGCCTTGATCGTGAAATTTCTTGTCATTCAGGAAATTATAGTAAAATTCCACAGTAATAAGCCCCATATAGAAGGTATTGCTAGCTGTCCATCTTTCACCCTAAAATGGGGAAATGGCTACATTTCTTAATTTTTCTGGTTGGGGGGTTGAGTGCATGGATGCAAGAGAATGGTGAGCAGCTCAGTCCTGGGAGGCGGTGAGAGAGAGGTGAGACCCCAAGCCCCCAGTGTTCTCCTGGACCATTCTCCCCAGATAAGTGGCAACCAATGGGGTGATTCCTTGAATTTTTGTCCCTGACCTGGAAGTTGTGGCTAAAAGTATGACCCAGAGTTGTAGCTAAAAGTATGATCCATTGACATTTATTTCAGATCAGATAACTCCCACCATATGGATACTGCCAAATCCAGCCAGGGGAGGATAGATTTGAATGGCACAGCTTGACCCCTGGGACCTCTAGCTGAGTGATAAGCAAGGCTCACTGCAGGCTTTTCTATTATTCTGAAAATGATGCATACCTAAACATTATGCAGCTGAGGTTTTCAGAATCATTTATTGCAGTACAAATGGCCTCTGGCGACCTTAGGTCAAGGACTATGATAAATTGGACAATAGCTGGCATATTGTAGGCACTGAATAAATATTTGTTTAAAAGTAAACCAGCTGACCATGGGAGGAGGACTTCATAATCAGAGACTATGCCTAATAATGATTAAAAAACAGAAAATCATTCATCTCATAGTAATCAGCATGGCCAAGGTGACAGTACTAAGGGGAATAAAAGCAAATGGAAAACCACATTTTCTCTGACAGAGGTAAATGTTAACAAAAACTCTTTTCACAGTACATTTGCATATAGCACACTTAGGCTGAATCATACCTCTTCTGTGGACTCTTATGGACTGTGTCAGAGATGGGAAAACTGGGCAAGGAATATGGGTAGAGAGTGTCTGTATATGTGTGTATGTGTATATATATATATATATATATATATATATATATACACATATGTACATATGTATATATGTACATATGTACATATATACATGTGTGTGTGTGTGTACACACACACACACGTACACATATATATCAAGGACAATGAGGCAGCCAGGATTGTCATTTGATGGTGGGCAGATGTGACATGGGATGTTTCTTGTCTAGGGAAGGTATACTCAGAAAGGCAAACAATGTCTTCTCTATCTTTCATCACCACTTTTTTTCCACTGAATGAACATAGATAAGGAAGATACTTCATACATTACCAGAGACTTTAGGATTTCATACTTATTTGACATAATCTTCAGTTTTTGGCTTACTGAAATAAGATTTATGTGTGAATCATCACAAATTCACAAATTCAACTAGTTTGCCTGAGATGGACTGTGCACAACACCAGTTCATCTGCATGGAACATCATCTCAGCATGATCCCCTTACTCTGTCATTAAGACATTTCATAAACTATGGGTAAGAGACTTTGCCAATGTCATAATTTGCACTTATTGACTGTGATGCTACTGTCGACTTTAACTCCAAACAGGGTTAATGGAAAAGTCTCCATTATGACTCCTGATAACCTTGTTCAGCATCTCCTTGGTCTAGGTCTTGGTATTGAGCTCTGCACTTCAGGTCTGTTTTTGAAGGGATAAGGTTCTTGTTTTTTCCCTCTTCCTCTCCCTCTCCCTCTCCCTCTCCCTCTCCCTCTCCCTCTCCCTCTCCCTCTCCCTCTCCCTCTCCCTTCCCTTCCCCTCCCTATGTATGTTGGAGAGAGAAAAATCCTCAATGTGATATATTTCTGAAGAAACCTAGTTTTATTTTACTTTGCTGTATTTGGAAGAAAAATATATTCATTTCATCGACTTGAGACAATTAAAATTTTGTTTAAGGAAATATATTTTCAGGCTGTATGCAAATAGTTCCCCTTTTTATGGGAAATGTATACTGATTGTATGTGCAGACATTTTGGTACCTCATGATTCATGTCCAGTGTAATGAATAGCCTTTAATGCTCTGGCATATGTTTATGGAGGTATTTCAAGCAATTCTTCTTATATACAATGGAAGCTAGAAGTTCTGTTTTTCTTTAAATATTTAAAAATAGCCAAATAATTTTTCTGTGATCTGTCTTCTTCTTGAAAGCAAGACTGTGGTCAAATGCACTGGTATTTAATGAAGTGCCTGTGCTGTTTTTACTCTTTCAGAGAGACATTTTCAGCGTGATAGTAGCAGATCCCTTAGCTGGGCACGTTGCTGTTTGGCATGAGGAGAAAGAGGGCTACTTTCTGGACACCTAGTCTAGTAGTAATGATGAATATCTTGTATTTCTAAAACCTTTTTCCTCCCAGGAACCTAAAACAAAACATTTCTTATTTTTTCGTGGAATATATATATATATATATATATATATATATATATATATATATTTCTGTGGTGACTTCTTTATTCTTTATTTTGAAGTATTTAAAACATAAGGAGATTAGCTGAGAAGGTATATGTGAGTTTATCAGACTATGATCTGACATTCTTCTTCAGTGAGTGTGACACGTATACATCACAATTAAATATCAGTCTGCCAACAGAACAGCAATAACCCTGTTTCCTACGGTGGCAGGAGGAAAGTAGAAACAAATTTTTATGAGGCTTGTGTTTAAGTGCTGATACACATACACACTTGCCCATTTTTTAAGGAATGCTCTGGAACTAGTAAACATTTAGCCCAATCTCCTGTGTGTTGCTGGGGTAATCCAAGGAATTTTAATGTTGATAGTGATCTTAAGACACCTCAGGATCTTCTGTGTTCCACTGAAGATTAAGTTTATCCTGAGTTTAGGAGCAGAAAAGTGAGAATTGATAGTAAGAGCTGCTTCAAAAAAGAGGTTTCTAGTTAATCCTGTGTCAAACAAGGTCATAAACGAATACACTTGGTAAATATGGTAACAATTGGAGCAACAACAATAGTAATAATCATAGTGGTAGGTAGGACAACAACAAGAATTCTGGAAGCCACAAGGCACACTGTGCTTTATTTATCATGTGCCAGTCATTGCTTTTTAGCATTCTCCTTATATGAATTCATTGAATCCTCCTCGTTCTATGAGGTAGACCTCATTATCACCAGTGTATGGTACAGAAAACTGAGGTATAGAGGGCCTAAATAATGTTTCCAGGCTAGTAAGGGGCAGAGCTCAGGTTCAAGCTCCATTAATCTGACTCCAGAGCCTGAGAGCTTAGTCACTTGGTAATAAGTATGGGGGTGAAGTATTTTTTGTAAGTTTCAGTATACTTTTATATGGAAACCAGAATAGGTATTTTAGAAAATAGTAATTTGAATGTGTATTCATTTTTCTATATGCTCACTATTAAATGACTAGTTGCATTTATGAAATTGTATGTGAAGATACTTTTAAAGCCTTTTACATATGCTAACAGATTTTGACAAGTGCATAAA
This sequence comes from Panthera leo, assembly GCF_018350215.1. NCBI lineage: Eukaryota > Metazoa > Chordata > Mammalia > Carnivora > Felidae > Panthera > Panthera leo. The sequence continues at coordinate 9,969,849 of NC_056696.1, read as the reverse complement.
CTACAATGCCGCTAAACATGACATTTGCCCAATTAAATACAAGTTTATCTGAGAGATGAAAACTTTAGACACATAAGGTTCTGTAAACAGTAAAAATGAGGGCATTTGCTTGTGCAGCATTTAAGTCCTGGTTGGAAGTCTATAGCCACAGTGGTTAAACGTCACCAAACGTCAAGTGATGATACTTCTGATTCACTCCATGACACAAAAAGGAACCATCTCTGAAAAATATGCCTTAAGTCAATGAAGTCTAATCATACTTAAAAAGTCCGTAAAGGAACATGCTATCCATAATGGAAATTTAAACACAGAACTTAACAAGAGTGAATAAGAAGAATCTGTGTTATTTTTTAAATACATAGCTGACATTTGTTTAATCATTTAATGCAACACAAACAAATGTCTTTCTGGGTTTCTTCTATTTATCAGATTAAAATGCTCTGCTCAGAGAATGGGAGAGAAAAACAAGTCATGATAGTTAAATATTTGTTGGGCTTTAGCCTCTGGAAGTACGATTAGAAAAATAGTTAAATCTGCTACTTATTATAAGGGGAGGTAGTAACAGGATTTGTTAGAATTCCCATTTAATTACAGATATAAATGGTAAAGAGTTAGACATTTGGTATTCTGTTCAATCTTTCCATTGTGTTTGCTGACCTAACCTCTTTTAAGGCTTTATGTATGTGTGTTATAAAAACCCATAATAACAATGGGAAAAGAAGCATTCATTATTCAGATGTTCTTATATGGGAGTGTATGATGTAATGCTGCTAAGCATTCTTACATGAAGCAGTAATGGCTGTTATAAGGCTTCTTTCTACCATGTTGAGGCATTGGGGAAAAGTGTATGCTATACTTCAGATATTGTCTGCTGTAGTAATAGTGAGCCACATGAAAAGGGAAGAGGGGGTATGTATTTTACTCCTGAATCTCTAATAATTTCAAATAATGTAAATAATCTCTGTTTATTGCAAATGTTTTTTCGTTATTATTGGATATTTCAGTGTAGGCTCAGTGATAATCTGAGTAGTAGAAATTTAGTTTTTTGTATTGGTGTTAATTTTTCCTATTATAGCTGGCAAAGGGTGTGTTTTGGTTGATTTGGACAGTTATATTGGTCATCTAGACTGAAGACCTAAAATAATGTCTGAAACACAAAATATCTTACAATAAAACAATTTAGATTTGTTTTGGGGATACATAGTAAACATTTGGTACTTTGTTACTTTTAACATAACATCTGTTTTTAATAGAATACATTCCTATTGCAAGCCTTAAAATGTATTTACATAGAAAACCACATCAAAATACAGAGCTATAATTAGACAAACATAGGTTTTGTGGAATCTGGATTTGTTTTAGATGTTGAAAGATTTATTATTTTTTGAAGATGTTATTCCCATAACTATTTGTAGAGCATACCCAATCAATTCAAAGAATGCAAAAATAATAACCTCTATTTTTAAATTTTCTTTCAGCCAAAAAATTGTTTTTATAGTTCTAAGTAAATGGCAGACACACAAACACACACACACACGCACACACATACACAAAACAAAACGAAACAAAACACAAAACAACCAGTGGCATACTAAAAAGGAAATATAATTAGGCTAATGGTCCCAACCTTGCTAGATTATGTATTAGGAAAATTATGTTTGATTAATAACAAATTGAACTTGTACAAAATCGAATCATCATACTGTAAGTTAATTCTTTTGGGCTCTATTTTGATATACTATGATGATAATAAGTTTCTTTGCACTAGATGTATAAGAAAGGGGTATTGATATTTAATGGCTGAGATGTCCTGTTTATCAAAATCCATAGGCATTGAAGAAACAGTTGTTTGGAAAATTCATTTGCAATTCATTACCTTATTATGATTATATGAAAACTGAAAGTCATCCTTGCAAAAGTAAGGAAAGCTTTTTGGTCATTTACAGAGTCTAAATTCTATAATTTGGAGCAGGTGATGGGGGAGCATTTCTCAGTACTGCTAATATAGAGTGGAACAACATTGCAGACAGCCAGGGAAAATTTAAAGAGAGAAAACACCGGTTACTTCCAGTGCTGCACCACTTTCTTGGCCTGAGGAGAGCAGGGTTTATCCGTTTCAGCAGGGAATACAGTAAAGAAGAGAGGCTCCTAGGCCAGGGAGTTTCTCTGGTGGGCTAATTTATTACTGTCTCCCTGAGGGACAGTATTAAGTAATTCATGCGACTAAATTTGAATCACTCTTCAAGTTTCATACCATATGCTCTAAAATAGTAAGTACTGCACATGATCAGGAGGGCTGAACAGAGCACGCTGGCTGGATTTAGTATGAGTCTGTGTGCAAGAGACGAGACTTGAAGTGGCCCTTGAATTTATTTTGTTTAGATACGTAGAGAGAATTAAGGGATGATTTTTGAAAATAACACCGCAAACAAAGATTTCCTTGAACCTTATTTAAAACCATCGTAAATCAGTCAGGTGTTTTGGCACTCTTCTATGTGTGGGAACTCCTGTCTGACAGTTTCAGGAATGTGGATGCAGGTTATTGATACTTGTTTCCCTTAGCTCAGTATGTTTCCTTCCCATCCTCCTGGCAAAAGTCTTTAGGCTTGTCTTAGACATAAGAGTGACAGTGGAATTTCACAAATTAGACCTGACGTTGATTTTTGCTGTTTTGGTGCTACATCGTGGGTTGTATGTCTCTTTACCATGGACAGCAACTGTCCATGCACCTGATTTGACTTACACAGTTACAATTACGATAGCTCCTACCTTTTGTCTGTGGGAACTGTTGCACGTGACACAAGTCTGTTCACACTCTATACTTTTAGTGTGATCTGAGCTGAAAAATGTTTATGATTATTTGAGGACACAAGTATCAGACTTAAAGGAAAAAATAAAGTTCTTATTCATATCTCTATTTTGTATTCAAAACTTTTTTGTTGTTGTTTCAACTGGAATATAAATTTGTTTCTTTTTCAAAATCATGTTTATAAGGAAGATTTCTAACACTTCTGCTTTTATTTTGTTACATGTTAGTATATGAAATTTTAGAAGTACTGAATTATAACTAGAAATTATCTGAAGTATTACTTTGCAAATTTTATTGGAGGTGGGCCTCCTAGATCAACAGAACAGGGAGTTTGGTGAGTCCTCTTTCCAGCAAAACAGCAATTAACTGTGAAAACTACAACAAAAATATTCATTTAAAGTCTCTGGCAGTTGGTCTAAGGGTACAAAGGAAATAGAGAAACAATCATTCAAGAAAATGTATCAAGACTCAATAAGAATAGTGAGAGTCTGTGGCTTTTGAGCCATGACCCATTCCATCACCAGCCCCCCTAACTCGATGCTATGGAATCTTACCCAAGGCATATAAAGCTGAGAAGACCAAGGTCTCTCTCCCTTAGGTTATGGTTTTACTTTAGGAGAGCCAGGATTCTGGCATTCCTAATTTCCCCAGTCCCCTGTTGCAGAAGCTCTAGTCCAGGCAACTATGGAGAGCTAAGGAAAGAGGAAGCCGAGAAGGGCCCTTTAGGAATCAAAGTTAACTCTGAGTCAGGAAGGCTGTGCACCTGTGCCAGGCTGTATCTGCTCAGGAGGAGTCAAGCAAGATATGGGATACCATGAAAGCATTCTCTAAACCTCATACAGTGTCAACAAAATCAGTCATTCCTGAAAGTCTGGGAGGTGTGTGCATGCCCAAGGCCACACCCTCTCAGAAGCAGTTAGAGAAAATCCAAGTTACTACCTCCTTTGTGGCTGAATGTGAGAAAAGTTGCATAAACTCTGAACTGTATAGTAGCCTCCAGGGCATGCACCCCACTCCCCCACACAATGGTTAAAGGTAAAACTCTAAGTGGTTAGGGGACTTCAGCGTAATCTTCGGCTTAATAAATGGCTCAACCCACCCAGGGATGACTCCTAGGTAAGTCAGGGCAAAAGATAAAATAATGGGGGAAGAATGTGTGCAAGAACATCAGATTGCACACTGTTGCAGATATAATTCATAGAACTAGTCAGGCCAAAATAAACAAATAAGCAAAAAATAAACAAGCCAACAATAAAAAAGAATCCTGGGGCAGGGAATGGGAAATCAATATCCAGAGTTGCTACAGTATATTATCTGAAATGTCCAGTTTTCAACAACTGTATGAGAACCACAAAGATGTCACAAAGTATCACCTATATGCAGGAAAACAAACAGGCAGTAGAAACATTATTCAGAGGCCCAGATAGCACATTTAACATTCATAGATTTCAGTTTTTTTAATGTTTATATTATTTTTGAGAGAGACAGAGCACGAGCAGGGGAGAGGCAGAGAGAGGGAGACACAGAATCTGAAGCAGGCTCCAGGCTCTGAGGTGTCAGCACAGAGCCTTACGTGGGGCTTGAACTCATGAACCGTGAGACCATGACCTGAGCTGAAGTCAGATGCCCAACTGACAACCACCCAGGTGCCCCTTTTATTAAAAAAAATTTTTTTTAACATACATAAACTTCAGATCATTCATGCTAAATATCTTCAAAGAACTAAGGGAAACTGTTTCTAAGAAGTAAAGGAAGGTATGATGACAATGTTTCATCAATTTGAGAATGACAATGGAGAGACATTATTAAAAAAAATTGAAGTTGAAAAGTATAATAATCAAAATGGAAAACAAAACCACTGTGTAGTTTAACAAGTGATTTGTGGTAGCAGAAAAAACAAAACAACCAGCAAGCTTTAAGGTAAATCAATAGAGACTATGTAGTCTGAAGAACAGAGAAAAAAACAAGTGGGGAAAAAAAAGACAGAACCTCAGAATAATGTGGAACACCTTTAAGTGACCAACATCAATGAAATGTACCAAAAGGAGAAGAGAAAGGTATAGAAAAATATTTGAAGATGGGTCCAGAAATTTGATGAAAAGCGTTAATAAACACATCCAAGTTCAGTAAATGTCAAGGAGTAAACACCAGGTGATCTACACCCTGACCCATCTTAATTCAAAACATTGAGAGCCAAAGATAAAGAGAAAAATCTTGAAAGCAGTAAGAGAAAAACGACTCATCACACACAAGGAAATTTCAGTAATAACAGCAGATGAATAGAAACAAAGTTGTACTGGAGTAAGGAAATGACACTAGGTGAAGTCAAAGTTACAGAAAGAAATGAACAACGAAGGCTAAATAGGAAGGCTAATTCATAACAAGTATGAATATATACTTCTCTCCTGTCAACTTCTTTAAAGGTATAAGGTTATATATACTAGTAATTTATAACAATTTTTATCATATATAAAACACATGTGCACACAGTATATATAACAGTGATAGTGTAAAAGGGTGAGAAGTGAATGGAGCTATAAGAGGAGTAAAGTTTCTATGTTTTGGAATTAGGTCAGTATAAATCTGAAGTAGATTCTGATAAATTAAGGATATATTGTAAGCCCTAGAGCAACCACGAAGAAAACTGAAATATCAAATAAATTCACAAAAGAAGTTAGATATCCAGTTACTCCATTTAATACAAAAGTAGGTAATAAAGAAAGAATAGAGGAATAAAAAAGACATATATATTTAAAAAATGAAAAATGGCAGATGTAAATTCAATCATATTGATAATAACATTAAATGTGAATGAATTAAACAATCCATTAAAAAGGCAGATGTCAGATTGCATAAAAATAATCCAAGTGTGTATTGTGTTACTAGAGGAACACTTTAGATTCTAAGATATAAATAAGTCAAAAGCAAAAAAGATAGACCAACCTTAAACAACCATAAAAAAGCTGGAGTAGCCATACCGATATCAGATAAAATAGACTTAAAAAATTACTTGAGATAAAGAAGGACATTCCTTCTAATAAAAGCTTAATCTATCAGGAAGGTACAATAATTATAAACATACATGCACATAATAGTAATATCCCAAAATACATGAAGAACAAACTGACGATTAAAGGAAGAAATAAATAACATTTGGAGATTTTAATAGCCCACTTTTAATGATGGATAGAAGGTAAGCAGAAGATCAGCAAGGATGGAAAAGACTTCAACAACCACATAAACAAACTAGACTTGACATCTGTGGAACATAAACTCAATAGCAGCAGAAAACACATATTTCTCAAGTATGTATAGAACATTCTCTGGGATGGACCATACGCAAAGTCCACAAAACAAGCCTTCATAAATTTGAGATTGAAGCCTTAACAAATTTTAAACTATTGAAAAAGTATTTTTCTGGCCACAGTGGAATTAAATTAGCAATAAGTAACAAAGAAATTTGAGGAAATTTGCAGGTATGTCTAGGTTAAACAACATGTTCCCAAATAATAAGTGTTTCAAATAGGGAAACACAAGAAAAATTAGAAAATACTTTGAAATGACTATTAGTGAAATCATAACATACTAAAACTTATTGTTTGCAACTAGAGCAATGCTCAGAGAAATTTATGGCTGTAAATACCTATCTTAAAAAAACCTAAAACCAATCATCTCAACTTTCACCTTAAGAAACTGAGAAAGAAGGGAGTAATAAACACTAGAGTGGAAATAATGATTAAAAGAATATGAAAACAATAGAGAAAATCAACAAAGCAGAAGCTGGTTCTGTGAGGTTAAGAGAACTGAAAAGTCTTTACTAGACTGACCAAGAAGAAAGACCAGGATGTCCCTTCTCACCACTTCTGCTTCACAATATCCTGAAGGTTCTAGTTTAGGTAATTAGGTAAGAAAAAGAAACAAATGGCATTCAGATTGGAATGAAAGAAGTAAAATTCTCTTTACAGATAACATCTCTAATATAAAATATCCAAAAGGAATCCACTAAAAAATGATTCGAACTAACAGGAATTCAGTGAGACGGCACAAGATACAAAATCATTACAGAAAAACTAATTCTATTTCTAGGCACTAGCAATTTACATTGTGAAAATGTAATTAGGAAAACAATTCCCTTTACAATAGCATCCAAAAAGTAAAATACTTAGTATAAATTTAACAAAAGGACTGCAAGACTTCTACACTGAAAACTAGAAAACAGTGTGGAAGGGAAGTAAAAGAAGATCTTAATAAATGGAACAACATGCCATGTTCATAGATCAGAGGACTCAGTAGTCACCTGTAGATTCAACACAATGTCTAACAGTTTTTTGTTTTTCGGAAATTGGCAGGCTGATCTTGAAAATTTATTTGCAAACACCAGGGGCCCAAGATAATCAAAATAATCTAAAAAAATAAAGTTGGAGGACTCACAGTTCCTGATTTCAAAGTTATTACAAAGATATTAATTAAGGTGGTGTGGTACTCTCAGATGGATAGACATGTTGGTCAGTGGAATAGAAGGAAGAGTCCAAAAATAAATCCTAGCATTTAGGGTTTGATTTTTGACAGTGTGGTGCCAAAACATTTCAAGGGCAAAGGAAGTATTTTCAACAAATGGTGCTCAGAGAACCAGATATTCACATGAAAAAAAAAAAAATAAAGTTGAACCTTCACCTCATACCATGAGCAAAAATTAACTCAAAATGTATCATAGGCTTGAATGTAAGACCTAAACTATAAAATTCAGAAGAAAACATAGGAGTCCATATGACTTCTAAAGTACATGTGACAAAAGAAAAAAATAGATAAATTATACAACATGAAGATGAACAATATTTGTGCTGCAAACAATACTATCAAGAAAATAAAAAAGTCTCACAAATTAGAAAATATTTGCAAATCATGTATCTGATAAGGAGTTAATATTCTGTATGTATAATGAACTCTTCCAACTCAACAACAAAAACAGCCTGATTAAAAAAATTGTCAAAGGAATGTGAATAGATCTTTCTGCAAAGATCTACCACTGGCCAATATGTGTGTGAAAGGCTGCTCAATGTCATTGGCGATAGGGAAATGAAAAAGCATCGTGTAACACCACTTTACATGTAGTAGGACGGCTAAGAAAGACCATAAAATGTGTGATGAGGATGTGGAGAAATTGGAGCTCTTACACACTACTGGCAGGAATATAAAAGTGGCGTAGCCATTTGGATTTCAATAACAATTCAAGTCTTAATCCACTAATTCATATATTCACCAGCAAAATTCTATTTTTCGTATATTCACCAGTAAAATTCTATTTTTCGTAAGAAAGTACATATTTTTTCTGGTAGCTCTAGTTACCCATTAAATAATAATAATATCAGATTATAATTTTGTGGCTACATAATATTTTATCAAGGTCAGAAAACTTCTAGGGCAAAACTTTTGCCCCCTAAAATATATTGTCAAAAGCGTAAGCTATTTTTAACTTTAAGAAAATGTAGTTTTACTAGGCAAAAATCGATTAACATCTGAAGAGAAATGTATAGATTTTCTCTTTGCTTTTGATGAAGAGGCTAGAGATATATGGACTGTGATTTTCTCTTCAGGAGTATAGGCCCTGGGAATATAATTAAACCAGTTTTGAAACCTACTGTGCTTCAGTGAATGCTCTTGGACAGAATCACCAGACTCCCCCAGGGGATAGATTTTAGTGTTTCTGATGGTGATGTCTGCTGTTAGTTTAACTTTGACTATAGACTGGTTTATTGCTTGTTTCATGAAAACTTTCAATAATTTTTCTTCCCGCAAGTCCTCATGTATGAAAGAAGATTAAATGCAAAATTTAACAACTTACGTGTTCAACAGACATATGCTGCAGAAGAGATTTGCATTATTGAAGCTAAATTTTTTCAATAATTTTTTAAATTAATTTTTTTTTTTATTTTTGAGAGAGAGAGAGAGAGAGAGAGCAGGGAAAGGGCAGAGAGAGAGGAGGACACAAAATCCAAAGCAGACTGCAGACTCCAAACTGTCTGCACAGAGCCTGTCACCGGGCTCAAACTCACGAACCGTGAGATCATGACCAGAGCTGAAGGCAGCCACCCAGGCGCCCCTGAAGCTAAATTTATGTGGGTAAATTAAAATTGGCCCATGCTGGCACTCTTCAGCTTGCTCTCTCTCTCTCTCTCTTTCTTGCTCTCTCGTCCTCTCTCTCATATGCAGTGACGTGATATTTGAGGCCAACTTGGGATTCGGCATCTCTTACCCTTTACACACAGGTAGAGAGTAAAAACCAAAAACTATTGATTTCTTGGTGACATAGTTAATGATGCCCCCACAGAACATGAAGGACTTAATTTGCTGCTAATTATGGTACCATTGTAATGCTTATTTATGTTTAGCCATAAAGCAAAAAATGATGTTTGGTGTTTGTATTGAATTGTTTTATATGGATGAAATGCCTATCCTTTCATAATTGACAAATTTTAACTAGTGTAGGGAAAGTGACTTAAAAATATCAAGTTTTAGAAAACATGAAACTCTATTATGAACCTTCCCACCTCAAACTAATTGGAAGATAAAATGAGAGTAGAAGAACTTGAAATGAGAGCAAGAAAGAAAAAGGAGAAATACCTGAAGTCAGCTAAGGCTTAGCAGAGCTTGTAAGTAGTTTCTTCCCTCATTTTTTCTTTGTAGTCATAAAAATCATTATTTTGAGATGAATGTTAATCAGGAATGTAGGCAAGGTTTTTCTTTAATTGATCCATATGGCAATCTTTATGTATGGTTTCGTGTATTTCTCCACATGGATTCTAATGTCATTAAGCCTTTTCACAAACCATACACGGGTCATTCTTTATAGTTCTTAGCTCTAATATACTACAAAATAACTTTTCAAAATTTCATACTTTTCTTTGTAATGTCGATGTTTTTACTTGTGGCCGCTTTTACCAAGGTTTTGTGTACTTCAATCAATTACTGTCATAAGTAAAACTTTTCATAATTAGGATGGAATTTCTCCCACTTTTTTCTAGTGCCAAAAAATAAAACCAATGGGTCCTTCAAGCATCACTAGAAGCTAGAAATTGAGTTGAGATCCATTTGAAACTGCATGCCTTTTAAGTTATCGGCCTTTCTTTTATGGCCTCCATAGGCACAGGGCCCCATAAAAATTGGCTTTCAGATTTTCCTCATCCTTTGAACTGGCAAGGAAAGTCAAAATAATATATTTTTTAATATTTTTATTTTAATTCCAGAGTAGTTCACATACAGTGTTATATTAGTTTCAGGTGGACACCATAGCAACTTGACAATTCCATGCTTCACAACAAGTGCCCTCCGTAACCTCATTTGTTTTACCCATCCTCTAGCCCCTGCTCCCCTCTGGTAACCATCGCTTGTTCTCTTCAGTTAAGAATCTGTTTCATGGTTTGTCTCCCTCTCTCTTTTTTTCCTTCGTTTGTTTGGTTTGTTTCTAAATTCCACATATGAGTGAAATCATGGTATTTGTCTTTCTCTGACTTATTTCGCTTAGTGTTACACTGTCTAGCCCTACTATCCATGTTGTTGCAAATGGAAAGAATTTCATTCTTTTTCATGGCTAATATTCCATGATGTAATATATTATATACTATATATTATACACTATACACACACACACACACACACACACACACACACACACACACACACACATCTTCCTTATCCATCCATCTATTGATGGACACTTCAGCTGCTTCCATAGTTTGGCCATTGTAAATAAAGCTACCATAAACACAGAGATGCATGCATCCCGTTGAATTAGTGTCCTTGTATTTTTTGGTAAATACTCAGTAGTGCAATTTCTGGATCATAGGATAGTTCTATTTTTAACTTTTTAAGGAAATTCCACACTCTTTTCCACAGTGGCTGCACCAGTTTGCATTCCCATCAACAGTGCAAGATAGTTCTTTTCCTCCACATTCTCAGCAACACTTGTTGTTTCTTGTGTTTTTTATTTTAACCACTCTGACAGGTGTGAGGTGATATCTATTATAATTTTGATTCGCATTTCCCTGATGATAAGTAATATTGAACACCTTTTCATGTGTCTGTTGGCCGTCTGGATGTCGTCTCTGGAGAAATGTCTGATCGTGTCTTCTGCCCATTTTAAAATTGGGTTATTTGTTTTTTGGGTGTCAAATTGTAGAAGTTCTTTATATAATTAGGATACTAACCCTTTATCAAAGGTGTCATTGCAAATATCTTCTCCCATTCAGTAGGTTGCCTTTTAGTTTGGTTGATGGTTTTCTTTGCTATGCAAAGACGTATTTTGATGTAGTCCCCAGAGTTTATTTTTGGTTTTGTGTCCTTTGCCTCAGGGCACCTATATAGAAAAATGTTGCTATAGGCAATATCAGAAAAATTCCTGCTTGTGCTCTCTTCCAGGATTTGTATAGATAGTTTCAGGTCTCACATTTAGGTCTTTAATTCATTTTGATTTTATTTTTGTGTATGGTGAAAGTTAGTGGTCAAGTTTCATTCTTTTGCATGTAGCTGTCCAGTTTTCCAAACACCGTTAATTAAAGAGACTGTCTTTTACTCTTTGTATATTCATTCCTACTCTATTGAAGATTAATAACCATAAAACTCCAGGTTTATTTCTGGGTTTTCTGTTCTGTTACATTGAAGTGTATGTCTGTTTTTGCAGCATTACTTTACTGGATTGATTTCTACAGCTTTGTAATATAACTTAAAGTCTAGAATGGTGATACCTCCAGTTTTGTTTTTCTTTTTAAAAAATTGCTTTGGCTATTTGAGGTCTTTTGTAGTTTCATACAAATTTCAGGATTGATCTAGTTCTGTGAAAAATGCTGTTGGTATTTTGATGGGAATTGCAATAAATCTGTAAATTGCTTTGTGTAGTGTGGATATTTTAGCAGTATTTTTTCATCCAATCCATGAGCATGGAATGTCTTTCCATTTCTTTGCATTTGTTTTCATATAGTTTTTCATAATATTCTCTTACTATTGTATTTCTGAGGTGTTGGCTGTTATTTCTCCTCTTTCCTTTGTGATTTTATTTATTTCAGCTCTCCCCCACTCTCTCTTTTGATGGTTTTGGCTAGAGGTTTATCAATTTTGTTTATTTTTTTCAAGGAACCAGCTCCTAGTTTCATTATCTGTTCTATTGGTTTTTTTAGTTTGTATATCATTTATTTCTGCTCTAATCTTTATTATTTCCTTCCTTCTTCTGGTTTTGGGTTTTATTTGTTCTTTTTCTAGCTCCTTTAGGTATAAGGTTACGTTGTTTATTTGAGATATTTCTTGTTTCTTGAGGTATGCCTATATTGCTATAAACTTTCCTATTAGAACCAAAACCAAAAGTTTTGGACTGTGTGTTTTCATTTTCATTTGTTTCCATGTATTTTTAATTTATTCTTTGATTTCTTGGTTGACCCACTCATTGTTTAGTTGCCTGTTATCTAACCCTGTGTGTTTGTGGTTTTTTAAGATTTTGTCTTGTGTTTGATTTTAATTTCATAGTGTTATGGTCAGAAAAGATGCATAGTATGACTTCGATGTTTTTAAAGTTGTAGAGACTTGTTTTCTGACCTATTATGTGATCTATTTTGGAGAATGTTTCATGGGCACTTGAAAAGAATGTGTATTCTGCTGTTTTAGGATGAAATGTTCTGAATATATCTGTTAAATTCTGCTCAGTGTGTCATTCAGAGCCACTGTTTTCTTGTTGGTTTTCTGTTTGATGATGTGTCTGTTGATGTATGTGTGATGTTAAAGTCATCTACTGTAATTGTATTACTGTCAGTTCCTTTATATTTGTTATTAACTGTTTTATGTGTTTGGGAGCTTCCATGATGGGTGCATCAATATTTACAATTGTTATATCTTCTTGTTGGATTATCCCCTTTATTATTTCATAGTGTCCTATTTGTCTCTTTTTACCGTCTTTGTTTTAATGTCTATCTTTTCTTTTTTCCTTTCTTTCTTTCTTTTTCTTTCTTTCTTTCTTTCTTTCTTTCTTTCCTTCTTTCTCTTAACTTATTTTTTTAATTTACATCCAAATTAGTTAGCATATAGTACAACAATGATTTCAGGAGTAGATTCCTTAATGCCTCTTACCCACTTAGCCCATCCCCCATCCACAACCCCTCCAGTAACTCTCTGTTTGTTCTCCATATTTAAGAGTCTCTTCTGTTTTGTCCCCCTCCCTGTTTTTATATTACTTTTGTTTCCCTTCCCTTATGTTCATCTGTTTTGTATCATAAAGTCCTCATATGAGTGAAGTCATATGATATTTGTCTTTCTCTGACTAATTTCGCTTAGCATAATACCCTCTAGTTCCATCCATGTAGTTGCAATTGCAAGATTTCATTCTTTTTGATTGCCGAGTAATACTGCATTGTGTGTGTGTGTGTGTGTGTATGCATACATATATACATACATACCACATCTTATTTATCCATTCATCCACCATTGGACATTTGGGCTCTTTCCATACTTTGGCTATTGTTGATAGTGCTGCTATAAACAATGTCTATATTTTCTGATACGAGTATTGCTACACGAGCTTTCTTTGACAACCATTTACATGATAAATGTTTTTCCACCCCTTTACTTTTAATATGCAGGTATCTTTAGGTCTGAAACGAGTCTCTTGCAGGCAGCATATAGATGGGTCTTGTTTTTTTATCCATGCTGTCACCCCATGTCTTTTGATTGGTGCGTTTAGTCCACTTACATTCAAAGTAATTCTTGATAGATATGTATTTTTTGCTATTTTGTTTCTTGTTGTTTATGCAGTTTTTCTCTGATATTTTCTTTTCTTGCTGTCTTTCATGGTTTGCTGGTTTTCTTTTGTGATATACTTGGATTCATTCTTTTTATTCTTTCCATATCTGTTAGTGGTTTTGATTTTTGGTTACCATTTATTTCATATATAACCTCTTCTGTATATAGCAATTTATAAGAAGGTGATGGTTGCTTAAGGTTGAACCCATTCTTTATTCCTCTCCCCATCAGATTTTGGGTATATAGTGTCATACTTAATATCCTTTGTGATGTGAATCCTTTGACTGATTTTTTATGGAAATAGTTATTTTTATTGCTTTTGTGTTTCCTACTTTTTATACTCTCACTTACAGTCTTTCCTTTCCACTCAAAGAGTCCCTTTTAATATTTTGTGTTGGTCTTGTTTAGTGTCATGAACTCCTTTAATTTTTGTTTGGGAAACTCTTTATCTCTTCTTCTATTCTATATGATAGCCTTGCTGGGTAGAATATTCTTATCTGTAGATTTTTCCCTTTCAGCAACAAAGTAACATTTCTTTTGTTTTGAGAGTTAGGTTGCGGTGTTGCCCTGGCAATATCAGACAGACTTGCTGCTTTTTTGTAAGCAAAGACTTCCATATTAGAGTAATGGCAGCTTCCTTTTGAATATTGCCCCATAGAAAGCAGATAGAGAGGAACTCATATTCGAATAATGAAATAAAAACTTTCATTAGACTTTTTGCATTTTATATTAAGTCTCCCCGAAACCAAACCAAAATAAATTTCCTCTTTTAAAAAGATTAAAGGGACACCAAGTGGCTCAGTCGGTTAAGCGACCGACTTCGGCTCAGGTCATGATCTCACGGTTTAAGCCCCGTGTCAGGCTCAGTGCTGACAGTCCAGAGCCTGAAGCCTGCTTCAGATTCTGTGTCTCCCTCTCTCTCTGCCCCTCCCTGCTCACACTCTGTCTCTCTGAAAAATAAACAAACATTAAAATTTTTTTTTAATTGAGAAAAATAAAAAGATCAGAAGTATTTCCTCCTCTTTATACAGTGTATGGATAAAGCTTGGTGTTATTACAAAATCTAATCATTACACAATGCACATGAAGAAAATAATCAAATGGCAAAATGGATTCAGTTTTTTCTGTATGTTTTGCTGATAAAAAATTAAACAGGAAGGGAACTAATTTAGTGTCAAATATACAGATGGTAGCTACACCATGGTATAACATGCCATAAAGGTATCAAATCACTATGTTGTACACCTGAGACTAATGTAACATTGTCAACTCTACTCCAATTAAAAATGCAAATTATGCAATTGGCTAAATTAGAATAGTATATATAACTAGGAGGAAAAACAGAACTTCTTAATAGAGATGTGAAGGCATCAAAGCTTGACACCCTGAACTGTAGAATCTAGAGTGGTCTCTGAAGGGCTTGGAGTGGTTACAGGTAGGGCTTGAAATAATAAGTAGGTTTTGAATGGAGTTGATGGCTTGCATTTTCAATCTTAAATGAATAGTTTTAATTATTTAACTATTTAACTATTTAATTATTTAACTATTACTTAAATAGTAATAGTTTATTGAGAGATTTTCTATCTAAACAATATAAAGTTCTATATGAGACAATTCTCTTTGGTGCCATGTTTTTCAACAGATAGCTTCAGGAACGAGAAATAGTGGTTAGGAATAAGTCTTGCCAAATTTATCAGATCTTTATTACGCTTCTAAGTTTCTCTTTTTTAAAATGTCCCCCTGTTTTCTAAAGCATTTCTAGGTATTTCTTGAACTCATTTATCTTCATGGCTTGGTTTTCTTCTGGGTAACATGTTCCATATGTTTTCTCCATTTTTCCAAGTATTATTAGCTGTATTCTGTATTTACCACGAGTATCCCAATATTTATGTTACTGACTCTTCCATTTGCTCATTCTTTTACCCAATTTGAATTCATGCAACATTATGGAATTAAAGACCTACTTAAAAAAATCTTTTTCATATACTTATAAACTTATTTTTAGCCAGGCCACATCAGCTTCTAATGTTTCCAAGAAGAATGAGTATGGCTATCTTAACTACACTTAAAATTTCGTGTGGTTCAAGAGTCTGTCCTCTTGTATATTTCTTGTTGAGACACCATTACTATTTCATGTGTTGCCATCAGTATTGCATGCAAAAGTGTAGAAAGGATATTTAACACATGACTGACACTGAACAGTAATTTAGTTTGCCCTCTTTTTCTTAATCTCACTTAATAAGTTATGTTTGCCATTCTTGAGGTTACTAATATGGTTTCACAGATTTCATTGTTCTGTGTTAATAACCATACCATTCTTCCTTCATAATAGTATACCAAATTTTTTTCCCCACTGGGCCACCCAGAACTACAATGAATCTGTCACTGTCATCACTCTCTTTTTTTTTTTATTTATTTTTATTTATTTTTTTTAACGTTTATTTATTTTTGAGACAGAGAGAGACAGAGCATGAACGGGGGAGGGTCAGAGAGAGAGGGAGACACAGAATCTGAAACAGGCTCCAGGCTCTGAGCTGTCAGCACAGAGCCCGACGTGGGGCTCGAACCCACGGACCGTGAGATCATGACCTGAGCCGAAGTCGGACGCTCAACCGACTGAGCCACCCAGGCGCCCCTATCACTCTCTTTCTTACTCATCTTAATGTAGTCTCGCTGTTTGCTCATATATTTATGTTATCTTTTCTATGTGTTCACCAACACCAATATTGTATTTTTAAAATATAATATGGTGTAGATTTTCAGTAGTTTATGTATTGCCTCCATTTTTTCAATTGATTCAACTTTCACAAGCATTTAATAAAATCAAGCTATTAGAAAACTACTGAGTGTGGGTCTATTTTCTCCTCTTCAGTTGAAGTGTATTTGACATGCATTATTACATTAATTTCAGGTATACAACATGTGATTCAACATTTATATAAGTTAATAAATGGTCATCATGATAAAAGACAGCTGCCATCTGTTACCATACAAATTATTACAATATTATTAACTCCATTCCCTATGTGATACATTGCGTAGGAAATGTGTTTTATTTATCATAACTGAAAGTTTGTGACTTTTAATCCTCTTCCCCCATTTTGCTCATTCCCTACCTCCTTCCCTTCTGGAACTACCAGACTAGTTTAGTATGTTTCTGTTTTATTTTGTTTGCTTTGTTTTTTAGATTCCACATTTAAGTGAAATTATATGGCATTTGTCCTTCTCTGAAGATTTCGTTTTTTATGGCTGAGTAGTATTCCGTTATATACACACACGCATATGCACACATGCACCCCATGCCTTCTTTCTCCTGTTTTTTTGATAATAGCTCTTCTGACAGGTGTAAGTGATATCTCCTTGTGGTTTTGATTTGCATTTTCATGACGACTCGTGATGTTGAGTACCGTTTCATGTGTCTTTTGACCGTCTGTATGTCTTCTTCAAAGGAATGTCTATTCAAGCCCTTGCCCATTTTCTAATTGCACTGTTCATTTGTTTGTTTGTTGTTATTGAATTGTGTGCATTCTTTATATATTTTGGATATTAACCTGTTCTCAGTATCATTTGCAAATATCTTCTCCCATTCAGTGGGTTGGCATTTTGTTTTGTTTTGTTTTGGTTTGGTTTGGTTTGGTTTGGTTTCCTTTGCTGTGCAAAAGCTTTTTAGTTTGACATAGTCCTATATGCTTGTTTTTGCTTTTTCCTGAGGATACAAATACAAGAGAATATTTCTCAGACCAATGACCAACAAGAGTTTACTGCCTGTGTTTTCTTCTAGGAGTTTTATGGTTTCAGGTCTCACGTTTATATCTTTAATCCATTTTGAGTTTATTTTTGTGTGTAGTTTGAAAGTGGTTCAGTTTTGTGTATAGTGTGAGAAAGTGGTTCAGTTTCATTATTTTGTGTGCAGTTGTCCAGTCTGGTTTGCCCAGCACCATTTATTGAAAAGACTGTTTTTCCCCATTGTATATTCTTGTCTCCTGTGTCACACATTAATTGATCATATAAATGTGGGTTTATTTCTAGATCATTCATTCTATTCCATTGATCCACGTGTCTGTTTTTGTGCCAGTACCATACTATTTTTGACTACGTATAGATTTGTTTTATAGTTTAAAATCAGACTGTTATACCTCCAATTTTCTTCTTTCTCAAGATTGCCTTGGCCATTTGGGGTCTTTTGTGGTTCTATACCAGTTTTAGATTTCTTTGTTCTAGTTCTGTGAAAAATGCTACTGATATTTTGATAGGGATTGCAGTGAATCTGTAGATTGCTTTGGGTAATATGGACATTTTAACAATAATCATTTTTTCCTTCCCATGAGTACAGTATATCTTTCCATTTATTTGTGTTGTCTTTAATTTCTTTCATCAGTGTCTTACAGTTTTCATAGTACGTAACTTTCTTTTCATTGGTTACATTTATTTCTAGGTATTTTATTCTTTTTGATGCAATTATAACTGGGATTGTTAATTTCTCTTTATGATAGTTCATTGTTAGTATATAAAAGTGCAACAGATGTGTGTATATTAAGTTTGAAACTTGACGGATTCATTTGTTAGGTCTAACAGCTTTTTGGTGGAGTCTTTAGGGTTTTCTATATGTAGTATCATGTCATCTGCAAATAGGGAGAGTTTTACTTCTTTTTCAATTTGGATACTTTTTATCTCTCTTTTTTTCTCAACTGGCAGTGGCTTGGACTTCAAATAGTATGCTGAGAAATGGCAAAAGTGGGTCTATATTCTTTTTAAGTTTTCTTCTCAAAGCATGTGGAACCATCTCTTGCTAAGATTATTTTATTGATTTTTTTTTTTTAACTACACAGAGGTCATTTGTAGGAATTAGCATAATTCTTTATGAAGACTCATACTAAGGTTCACAGAGAAGTTGACATTTGAAAAGATGTTACTTATTCTGAAAAACTCAATAAAGTTATGTTGGAGGACATTGGACCCAGATTCCCTTACTAATTGGGGGGTAAAATGAAACTATTAAATTCCTCCTCTTTCTGTATTTTCAAACAAAGAATCAGAAGCAAAGGAAAGATCTCAAACATTGCATATTGATCTTCATCCTACCTTAACAAGCGAAGTGGGCCATTCTAATGATTTGGGAACTTTTGAAACAGGTTCCTGAGAACTATTGCAGTACCTACTGGTGACAATATGTATATTTCATAGTTTCTTTAAACTGTGGGTTGGATGTAAGTCTACCTTTCAGAAGGATGAAGGATATGTGGGTAGGAGTAGAATTGCTACAGTGCATGAATTCATTTTTTTCCTAGATCCTTTTAATTGGAAACATATTTTTAACTGCTTGATAGCTGTGATAATAAGTTCATTCCTTTTCACCCATTCCAGTTAGCCTGTCCTTTAGCCCACAGTGTCAGCTGGTTTTCTGTGGGGACAAAGCAAAAAAAAAAAAGGCAGAAAAAATTCGAACAAACTATTGAATTTTTTTTGCATTAACAACCTCCTCAGGTGACACTCATCCCCCCTACCCTCGCCATGATTCTTACCCCGAAAAGAGGAGAAAAAGGTGAGGAGGGCCAAAGAAATTTTACACACTGGGCAGAACTTCTGTCGGAGAAGATATCAAGGGTATAGAGAACTTCCAGAAAAGGGAAAACCCATTGTAGAAGAAAGGGAAAGAGGCCTTGGAAGGGTGAGTGCACATGAGCATTATATGTGAAGATGCCAATTTGTGTCTCTTTAAGCCCAAATCCAGTCTGGGTTTGCATGTCTGTTTCTTTTCTACCACAGAGACCTATATCACACTTTTCAAAATTGTATGTTGGAGAATAATCACATGACTTCTGCTTTACGAGATGTATAAGAACTTTCTGCCGTTACCAAAAAGATATGTGTGTATTGATCTCTCCAGAGATTAGGTATAATTAGAAAATCATGTTGAATCAGATGAGAATAATTCTTGTATTTCCTTGTATATTTCTGAGGAAGTAAGATGTTATTCTGCTCTTCACTGGGCAGCTTCCTGACTTTATGTTTATCAAAATCAGGCATGTTTTATTAAACAAATTGTACAAATTTGAATCCTTCTCTTTCCTGCCTCTACTTCAGTTATTCTGTTACTAGGCTTTTGGCTTCTAGTTCAAATATTGGAAAGGGAGAAAAAGAAGAAGACTCAGATATTGTAGTAAATCAAGAATGATTCTTTAATGTCCTAGAGTATCTCCATATAGCTGTTGAGGAAAAAAAAAGCCTGGATGCCATTCTTGCCTGATCAAATAGAGGGACTTCTAGGCCAAGATACCAATTTGAGATGAAATTAAAGAGTATTTGTAGAATTGTTGTGGTACTTCTTTTCTTTTTTCTTTTTTTCCTTTCCTTTCCTTTCCTTTCCTTTCCTTTCCTTTCCTTTCCTTTCCTTTCCTTTCCTTTCCTTCTTTCTTTCTTTCTTTCTTTCTTTCTTTCTTTCTTTCTTTCTTTCTTTCTTTCTTTCTTTCTCTTCTTTCTTTCTTTCTTTCTTTCTTTCTTTCTTTCTTTCTTTCTTTCTTTCTTTCTTTCTTTTCTCTCGAGAGCGCACATGTATGTGTGCATAAGCAGGATAGGGGCAGAGAGACAGAATACCAAGCAAGCTCCGTGCTGTCAGCACGGAGCCTGATGAGGAGCTGGATCTCATGAACTGTGAGATAATGGCCTGAGCTGAAATCAAGAGTTGGATGTTTAACTAGCTGAGCCACCCAGGCATCCCTGCTTTTCTTTTAAAAGTATCTTTTTATTTAGATCAGTTATTCATTTGTTAAATACCTAGTCTTGCATCAGTGAACCTCAAGATTTTCCTGTGTTCAGGTGGTAGAAGTTGCCTGATACCTCTGAGAATAAGAGCCCCTTTCTATTCTCATCCCCCTACCCCAATGTCCAATGAGGGATGTCAGAAAGAATACCACTCAGGAAGTTTGGCAACTTACTCATTGGTCACTCCTGATTATTCATATATCTGTTTTTTTTTTTTTAAAAGGTTTATAATTTTTAATACTGTACGCTATTCATATCTACTATGTTATGTGAGAGATCCCTCTGTTTCCCTTAATGGGGTAGACATAAAGGATGTGGGTTTATGATTCATGCTCCAGAAAATTTGGTCCATGAGTGATCTACTGTGAAAGTTCGACACAAGATTATGTTGAGTGTTACCGGTTTTGTTTGGTTTTGTTTTGTTTTGCATGGCTTCTGTTCTTTCATTCACTTAGTTCCATTGGTAGGTGAACAGTTTCCTTTCAGGCGACTACCTACAAATGGATTTTTCTATCCCCTCACTAGCAACATCCATTCTCTTTAGAGAATGCCTTTAACTGCATACAATAAGATTCTCCATGGTATGGGTCCCATTACCAGTCTTACCCATGATATGTTTCCTAATCCTAGACTTTTTGACCAAAGATCATATATAAATTAAATTGCATTTGGGGTTTCTTTCAGGGGCTTCATTTTCCTCTTGTTTGCCATCTTGGGCTTAGGTTTTCATGGAAGTGCCTTAAGAAAGTTCAAAGACATGAAAGTCCTTACCATGTCTTCAGCAAATTCAGTATTGCCTTCACTATAAGTAGCTATGTATACTCTTTCAGACAAATTGGACCAATCATGGAAGAGGCTAGGATTTGGATCTTGGGTTCTCCAGTTATATTTCTACCTCTTGCCTCCTAAAACAAAACAAAACAAAACAAAACAAAATGGTTTGAAGGCTGTAGTAACAATTTTGTTGTTATAAGAGTTAATTCATTTAGTTGACTTCTGATGGTCTCTATTGAGATTCTTGAACAGATAATTAACAGGTATAGTCAGTTGAGTTGCCACCAACTTAGAAAATGTTCAGAGATTTTTATAAGAGCCCTACTCCCTGTTGTTTAGGTCAGTCTTGGCTTAGCTATGGATATTACCTGCTGGTGTCTCACCTTACTCTTTCGTACAGACCATGTGTTTTGATGCACGTGGATCTTTTTCCCGTTATCAGTTTCCCGCCCTGGGGAATTGTATGTTTATTGCTGTGCATTTTCAGTATCTTTCCCTTCCTTGGATTTTTAGAAGTAGAATAAAGGCCAGGGGATGGAGTCACTTCCAGACTAGGACAGAGACTGAGTCATTGTGTAGTGATAAAAGGGAATCTCACAGGAGCAGTTAGGTATCCAGAGATTCCATTAAGTCACTCCATGCTTCATTTAGACAATGCTCTAAGCACTGAGCTTAGCACTTCAGCTTTGCAAGGTAGAACAAGGAGTGCAGAATAAGACTGAGTTTTGAGAGAGGGACAGAGTTCAGTTATGTGTATGGAAATCTCTATGTACATACTTGAGTCTGTTTGCCTTCTTGCTGCCCAAAACTCAAGAGAATAATGCTGAGCTGAGAGAAACAAACTCATAACCCAAATAACCTCTGATTCTGATATTGCTTTTATTTGACTTTTGAATGAATCTTTTTTAAAAAAGATGATTTGCTTCTTTTTTCTTTTGATTTGACTTAGTTTCTTAGTTGTGATTAATTCGATTTGACTTGTCTTCTATGAAAATGTTACCCACAGATTCTAGGATGGAAGCACTATGAGCTGGCTGGAAAAATCCAATCCAGAAATAGACATTTGCCAGTTGTACTTTCCAAGAATGCTTGCATACTTACTGATCATTCAAAATTACTTTTTTTAAATATAATTTATTGTCAAATTGGTTTCCATACAAACATCTTTATGTAGCTGATTATAGTGTTGAATTTATTTTATGGTTGTATTTATGGACATTTGAAATACATCTAACACTGTATTTTTATATCTACTGCTTCTAAAGGTTCAGCAATAGTCATGGGTAAAGGAATTAAAACTTATTTGGTGTACATATAAATTAGTGTATCTGTTCTTAATGTATGCATTTCTGTAGATGTGGTGTTAGACTCATTGACATGTGTAACAGCTTTCCAAAACACTTAACTGATTGATAGGCTCCTGAGTGGCTTAATTAATCTTGTGATTAAATAAATTTCATTCTGAGATATTTAAAAAATTTTTTTTAATGTTTATTTGTTTTTGACAGAGGGAGAGAAAGAGTGAGAGAGAGAGTGAGCATGAGTGGGGGAGGGGCAGAGAGAGGGAGACAGAATCTGAAAGAGTCTCCAGGCTCTGATTTACCAGTTGTAATCACAGAGCCCGATGCAGAGCTCGAACCCATGGACAGGGAGATCATGTCCGGACGCTCAACCGACTGAGCCACCCAGGTGCCCCTCATTCTGAGATATTTAATAGTTTTATCATAACTGTGTAAAGAAAATTACTGAAAAGAATGAAGTTTTGGTTTTTCATTTTATTAGTCTACTGAACTTTGAAGAAAGTACAACCGCTCTGGAAAACTAATTGTAGTAAACACTAAAACTCAATATATATACACTGTGACCCAGTAGTCTTGCTTCTGTGGGTATATATCCAAGAGAAATCAGTTCATATGTCCATGAAAATGCATGTAATTTGTAATAGCTCTAAACTGAAAACTTTTCATATATGTATCAATATTAGAATGGAAGAATAAATTGTGGTTTAACTACACACAAGAATAGTATTAAACAATGAAAAATAACAGTCTTTCATTATGCTTAGCAACATTGATGGATTTCATAGACAAAGCCAATATAAGCGGTATGTTTCCATTTATATGATGTTCAAGAACAGACAACAATAATCTATGGCTATAGAAGTCAGAATGGGATTTTGGAAGGATTGATAGGAAAGAGGTATGAATGGAGTCTTCAGGAATACTGATACTGTTCTATATAGTGATCTGAAGGATGATTACAAGAGTATATTCATGTGCAAAAATTAATTAAAGTATCACATTTATTATTGTTCACTTTACTATTGTTATAACTTAATAGCAATATAAAATTTTGTTTAAATGGTAGCCACCTTAGAAGACTCTTTCTTGAACAACAAAGCACTAACTTGAGACTTAGGGGACAAGAGAGTTGGAAGATGTCTCCAGGGAAATGAATAATAAATTTGACTATTGTTCTGTGAGAATGTGACAATTATTTAGTATAGTATAGGTTTCTTTAAATGGAATTGTTGAAGAAAGGGAAAATGGTAACATACAGTCCCTCAAAATGGTGCCATCAAAAAGAAGACCATTGGTCTGTAAAGGCTTAAAATCACATATTGAAACTTTTATTCTCTAAAAATGAACATCATAAATTAGCTCAGTGACAAGTCAATGTTTATCGCTCTTTTACTTCCAAACTCTGGGAGGTCTTTGGAAAATTAGCCAGTTGCTTACTCAATATGTCATTTCCAAAAATAAAGATTGTACACTTGTAAGAAAGCTGGAAATGTCTTCCTCCATGGGGTAGGGCTCAAGTGCAGTTTTCACTCTTACACGTTTTCACACTGCTAAAAGCACCATGATACTCAGTGGATAGAGCCAGAAATCAAGTTTTGTCTTTCTGTCAGGGCCAGAAAGTAATGTCATTGCCAATGGCTAAAAGATAGGAAGAAAAGCAGGATGCCTAAATAGGTCAGAAACTGAATAACATTCACTGAAAAATTAAAAGTTTATTATGTGATTGTACTCAATAAGCTTATGCTCGGTGGTCATTAATCTCCTGAATATTTAACTTCTTCCTTATAACACTTTTAATCTAAATTTATCTCTGGCATATTGTTGTTATAGTACTAAGGAAGTGAGCTATTTTGGCTTTTGTTTGTTTTTCATGTTTTGCCTGAAATTGAGTAATACATAGAATATTCAGACAGGGTTTTGGTCTAAGCTTTGATTTTTAGCTAATAATTAGAAAAATAAATTTACCCCCATTATGTTTTATCTGTCCTTAATTGTATATGCTAACACAGGATATTGACAAAGTTGTGGGAAGCTGAGGCGCAGTGTGTGAAATTCCTTGGCAGAAAGTGTGCTCTCCATATGGAAGGTTCCAGGTGGGAGAATGACTCAGAGGGCAGACTTGAGCCTGACCACCTGAGTGCACATGCTGCTACATGCGTGTGTTACCAGTTGCGAAATGTGGACACTAGTAGTCACTGCCTCACTGGGTTTTTGCAGTGATTATAAGAGTCAACAGCATAAAGCCCTTTATTATTATATGCCAAGTAGTGTTCTCTCAATATAGTTGCTATAATATAATAATAAATGTGAAAATGGTTTCAATAAGTCTTTTATTCATTTAGGTTTATTATTAGCATGATTTTACTTGTGCTGTATTTTTCATTTGTGATAACTAACATCACCCGTTGATAATACTGAAATATGAAATGAGATGTTGATGTCCATATTCTGCAGACCCATTCAATATCCAAATATTTTTAGTAATACTAGGAAACATTTAGAGGTACTCACAATTTATTTATTCATTTTTGATATTTTAATTCTAAGCCTAGCCTGTAAGGTTCCCAGTAAGTTTTAAATGCTAAAAACATAGTATTAAAGTCATTAACATTTAAAGATCTAAAACCAGATATTTTGAAGGAATTTTGGAGAGAAAAATACAATTCCACAGGACTTGCATCCTATCAGAGAGATGAAACATTGTTTTTTTGGTCACCAAGATATTTGAAATGGCGAAGGGATAAATTATATCTTTCATATAGTCTACATGACAAAACAAGCTACAATGGCAAAAGGCTGTGTCCAAAGAATATACAAGAGAAGATTGTGTGTGCGTGTGCGCGCGTGTGTGTTTTAATCGAAGGACTTTAAACATCTCTGTATGTCTTCTCTGTGTTTAAGAAGGAGGAGAGAGATGGGGATTTATAGTAGTTGGTTTTAATTAGAAAAGTACTTTATTTGAAGAGCATAATGTTATTTATTTCAACATTTTATTCCATGTTACTATAGTATTTTTTAAATGAAATGTGAAATTAGGAAATGTAACCTATTAGAATAAACATTTTATTAAAATTTAACCTTATGCCATTTTTCCCATTAATTTGCTTAGGATCACTTTAGACTGTTTTTGTTGTTGTTGTTTGTCTGTTTTATTGTTTTGCTAGTCAACATGATCGTAAATGCTTTAGTGTAATTTAAGAAAGAAGTTGAGATAATAAGTAAGGAATTGAATTTCTCATTCATTTATGTATTTATTTATTTTTCCAAAAATTTTAACATTTATTTTTGAGCAACAGAGCCAGACAGAACATGAGCAGGGGACGAACGGAGATAGGGAGACACAGAATCCAAAGCAAGCTTCAGGCTCTGAGTTATCAGAACAGAGCCCGACGCGGGGCTCGAACTCACAAACTGCGAGATCATGACCTGAGCTGAAGTTGGAGGCTTAACTGACTGAGTCACCCAGATGCCCTTATTTATTTATTTTTATTTTTTTATTAAAAACATTTTTTAGTGTTTATTTTTCAGAGAGAGACACACACACACACACAGAGAGAG
This sequence comes from Panthera leo, assembly GCF_018350215.1. Classification (NCBI taxonomy): domain Eukaryota; kingdom Metazoa; phylum Chordata; class Mammalia; order Carnivora; family Felidae; genus Panthera; species Panthera leo. Next base: position 9,943,866 of record NC_056696.1, on the reverse strand, counting down.
AGAGAGAGAGAGAAAATGAGTGGGGGAGGCACAGAGAGAGAGGGAGACACAGAACCCAAAGCAGGCTCCAGGCTCTGAACTGTCAGCACAGAGCCTGATGTGGGGCTTAAACTCACAAACCATGAGATCATGCCCTGAGTTGAAGTCAGCCACTTAATGGACTGAGCCACCCAGGTGCCCCTATTTATTTTTATTGTTTTTAAGTTTATTTTGAGAGAAAGAGAGCAAGAGAGAGAGAGAGCACATATGTACGGGGGTGGGGGGGTGGGGTGTGGGGCGGCAGGCAGAGAGAAAATCCCAAGCAGTCTCTGAGCTGTCAGTGCAAAGCCCCACACAGAGCTTGCTCTCACGAACCATGAGATTATGACCTGAACCGAAATCAAGAGTCAGACGCTTAACTGACTGAGCTACCCAGGCATCTCTAATTCTTTTAAATTTATCCCTTTAACAAAAAATAAAAAGCCCAAAATTTTCCTTTGTTTTATTGTTAGTGGATTCTTGTACTGTGATGCTCTGCTATCAGGGGTGCTGTAAAGTGTGTGTGTGTGTGTGTGTGTGTGTGTGTGTGTGTGTGTGTGTGTGTCTGAAGGGGCTGAGAGCAGGGGCAATGAGTGCGCTTTGGAGTCAGGCAGAGCTGAATGGAAATTCCAGCCTGTCCCATGTTGTTGTGGATCTTTTGGCAATATATGAACATTGCTTTCTTCTTCTGTGGATCAATACATGATAGTTATTATTTTGGCAGATGTGATTTGAATACACCAAGCTTTTGGAATGTTTAATTACTTCATTCAACTTGAATTTATTTAGCACAGGTCTATGGCTCTGTTCCTCTTCTTTACCTGCCTGCATTCTAAGGTGCAGGAGAGAAGAGTCAACCTGAGTGGGTAAATGTGACTGATCTCGTAGGTTAGGTAGACACCACTATTTGAGAACACCTTTGTCAAAACAAGGAATGACGCATATCTCTTAGAGTTTATCAAATTACTTTTATGTAACACACATTTGTTGTTTTTAATGATATATTTTGTGTTTGACTTCATTTCTGATATTATGACTCATACTGGTGTACAAATGGCAAAAGATGGCAGAGTGAGATATCATTATTGAGAAACCATGGAGATCCAGGTAGAGAGTAGTTTTCATTTGGTGAGATGTCCCACATACTTATAGTTGGGACAGACTAGGATATGGGACCCGGAGACTGGTGTTAGGATCTTGGACTAAATGAGAATAAAAGCAGAAACCAGGAAGCTGGTGCCAGGAGAGGTTGAAACAGTTAACCCATTTCGTTGAGGAACAGCATTCAGATTATATTAGAACCAGGAAACACAGCTTTTTAAACTCAAGTCTAAAATGTGTATGAAGACAATCAAGTGAGAGATGTTGACAGACTGGGATAGCACACATAGGTTCCTACTGGTAACCTTACCAAATTGTGCAGCTATCAGTCTCCTTCTGAGGTTGACTCAGACCCACAAGCAGGTCTGGCAAAGCAGGTAGCTCTCACCTAAACTGTAGTTTGGCACCTAGGCCAAGAGACTCATTCAGGACTAAGTTAAGAAGCAGGTAAACACTGTCAGAGTAGACTATGCTTTATTTTCAAGGTTGACTTCTAGATTCTTGATCAGTGAGGGATTCAGATATCTCCCCAATTAGCAAACTGTACCTGCTTTGTTTCCCAGACTGTGCTGAAGCTGCCCAAGTAGACAGGATTGTCTGGTGCCAACCAGATAGTCTGGAGACATCACTCCTGGGCATGGTCAGTGTCAATACCTCCCTCTGGTCTGCAGTGCCTTGGAATGCTGTTGGATGTCTGTGAGGCTGGCCACCCTGCCCTGAGGCTTAACAGTAATCAGAAGAGGAGAAGGTGGTAGTGTAAATAAGACTGCAGTCCTCCTTGCTTGTGTACGTGGGCTAAAAAATCCCTGATAACCTCTTGCTCTGCAAAATCCCACATGAGCATTCTTTACTTTTGAGTGCAGACTAGTTAAGATTGAAGATGTTTGCTGTTTTCATCAAATAGTATCAGACAGTACAGAGAAGTCTCTTGGTTCCTGATTCTCATTGCATCAAAAATCTAGAGATGACCGTATCTTTCCAAAGTAAGAAAACTGAATTCATATCAAAGTTATGAGATGACCAACAGTATACCTAAAGAATTTTTAGTGAAACAACACTTTGTAAATTTGCTAGGGGGTGGGGATTAGCCAATGCGTGGATTGTTCTCTTTTAATTCTAGAGTTTACCAAACTTTATTTGGTTTATTCCTTATGACTTACTATTATTGCTTGTTTTTTTTTCTCTTGGAATAAGCTCAAGTGCTTTTTATAGCATTATAAAATATAATTGCTACTTATTGAATTATTTAATTAACACCAATACCTTGTATTTGCTACATGTTTTATACTTTAAAATATTTCATGTTGTGTATTTGATTGCCATAAATTATTGGAATATTGCATATGGATTATTAACTATATTCTACATATAGGGAAATTGAGATCCTTTGTTTGGATAAAGAACTTGTTCAAAGTTATATAGCTGCTAATTTAAGCAAAGGCATGGACTGAAATACAGATTTCTTACCTCCACACATTTCAAATTGTTAGAAATTCTGAGCCTGGGAATTATACTCTCTCAGAATCTCCTTCTATTCTTAAGCTTTTGGTGCAGTTTTTACTGTTTTACTGTTTTCTTCTATTCTCTTGTTACTTTCTCATCATAGCATTCTTGGATATTTTTTGTATCTGTTCTTGAGTGGGTTGCCTACCACTTGATATACTGACTTGTGCTCTAATATCTGTGTGAAACAGCGATTTTTACATTCTATAATTCTGCTTTGGAATTTACCTCTACCTAATCTCTGCAGTTGACTCTTCTTATCTTACCCTACTCAGAGAAGGATTTGCCTTATTGGATCTGGCCATTTATCCCTCTAATCTAATATCAGTTTCCAGCAAGATCCTGACAAACCATTTCAGAGGAAAGCAATGCACTCTCCCTGACTAGGAATTAGGAAACAAAACCCTTGCTGTGACTCTGCATTTAGACTGTGAGCAAGTTATTTAGTTTCTTTCTTTCGTGTGTGATTTCAATGGAGTATTAGAAACTGCATCTTCAGGTTGTCTATTTGTTGGATATTTAATGTTTAGACCTTTGATACATCAGCTTCATTATTTATGTCACATGGAATACTAGATAAAATACTTTTCTAAAAGTTCTGAATTCATAACAAACAACGTTGTGGACTGATTAAATAATCATTTAAATGTGGTTTGTGTTACATAATATATATACTTCACATTGGCTTTCTACTGTGTCTTAACATGACTCTGAATCAAATTATATAAATTCTTATCTTTCAGTCCTGGACTTGAGTTTCATTGTAGAATCACAACTAAATCAGCAAGTATTTGAATACTTCTCTAGAGTTGCATCACCATTAGCTGTGGAGTTTTTAAGAGAATGTATATTCCAGGGCTTTATTCTAGAGAAAAATGACTTTTCAAAATGGAAAGTGGGAACCTTTATTTAAGAAACTTCCTAGGTCATTCTGATGTCTAGTAAGGGTGGAAACTATTTTTTTAAGTTTATTTGTTTATTTTGAGAGAGAGCACATGCATGTGTATGAGCGTAGGAGGCAGACAGAAAGAGGGAGAGAGAGAGAATCCCAAACAATCTCCATGCTGTCAGCACAGAGCCCAATGTGAGGCTTGAACTCATGAGCCATGAGATCATGACCTGAGCCAAAATCCATAGTCGGATGCTTAACTGAGCCACCCAGGTGCCACTGGAAACTGTTTTTCAAGATTAGGGAGTGGGAGGGCTTCAGAAATAAGCAAAGTGTTTTAGACAAGGCTCACTTATTCAACAGACGTGCCCTGCCCTGCATGAATGCCCTCAGTGTATCCATCATTGTTGGGACTGAAGCATACAATTGGACAGCTTCTGTCTGGAGATGCTCGCATTGTAGTGAGAATTACCTCAACAACTACTTTATGGTGTGTATATTACAGTAGGGAAACATACAGTCTTATGATACTAAAGAAGAGGGTCCTAATTCAGCCCTGGTAAGACTTGTATGAGAGATGGGAGGAGGTTTAGAAAGGTGGCTTTGGGGAATGATACTTGAACATTCTGCCCAGGGAGTAATCTGTCATTTTGACAATGAAAAATAGAGCAGAGAAATAAGGGTAAGAGGATGGTGTGGTGAAAGCAGCCTTTATGGGGTGGTGGTCTAAAAGCAGGACAAAGGACTTGGAAGCAGGAAGCTCCCATGCTGTGTGAGGAGGTAAAAAGAACTTGCACCAGGGTGATGGTAGTTGAAGAGAGGAAGGTAAGAAAAGGAAACATCAGTGGACTTTGATGTATGACTGGATATGGAAATGCAGAGGAGAAATGGGTCAAAGGTCTCCGTACTGATGTCAGGCTGGTGGTACCCCTGACTGAATACAAGGGTTGTAGAATAGAGTTAGTTGAACAGAGGATGATTAATTCCTTCATCTCCTTGGTCTGTGCATTTGCCCTGATGTTTAGTAGAATGCCTATACTCAGTGGATGCCTTAGTTAAAATATTGGTTTGGCAAAAAAATAAAATTAAGAATAAAAAAATATATATTGGTTTGGCCGCATCTACTGTGACCTATAAAAGGTGGAAAGTTCATTTCCCTCTATACAGAAATGTCTGGGCAGGTAGAGTCACTTGATTCCATTAGGTTGTCCAGAGATCGATTTCCAAGCTCCTTTGTTGCTTCACTTCCCCTAGGGTATATTATGGTTGAAGATGGCTTATTTCCTTAATTCTGCCTTAAAACAGAATTCAAGAAGAAAATAGGAAGTAGAGAGCAAAGAGATTCCCTTTTAAAAAATATTTATTTTTGAGAGAGAGAGAGAGATAGAGCATGAGTGGGGGAGGGGGAGAGAAAGAAGGAGACAGAATCTGAAGCAGTCTCCAGCTCTGAGCTGTCAGCACAGAGCTCAACACAGGGCTTGAACTCACAAGCCAGGATATCATGCCCTGAGCAGAAGTCAGATGCTTAACTGACTGAGCCACCCAAGAGCCCCAAGAGATTCCTTTTTAAGGCAGTGCCCTATTGTTCTCTGCATTGCCTTGGTCACATGGCTATACCTAGGTATAAAGTAGGCTGTGAAAAATGCTGTGTTAGCTGGCCAGCCATGTAATCACTAAAACTCAGAAGTTCTATTGCTAAATAATCAAGAGGATTTTGTGGCCTAAGTTCTTAAACATGGGACCTGCTGCAGAGGTCCTTAGTTTTGTTGAATCAATGTGCTTAGAATTTGGTCATGCTGAGTTGTAGAAGGAGGGCAGGCCTCCAAGTGGAAGTGAACAGGAGGTAATTGAAGACGTAGACTAGTAGTCAGAACTGTGAGCAATCCATGCAATATAAATATGTGAGGCCCTTCCAAGGACCATGGTTGTACTTGTTAGACAAGAGAAGAAAGCAATGAAAACAAAACAAAACAAAGCAAAACAAACAAACAAATAAACAAATAAAAAGAAGACAATAGGGAGGATTTGCAGTGCGTGCAGGTTCGGTGGTAGGAAGTGGACAAAGAATCCAGGGAAATAATTGGAGAAATAACCATCCAAATACACTGCAAAATATTGTTTCCTGAGGCAGGAAGAGAAACATGACATATTCCGGAAATGTAAAAAATTAAGGAAGACAAAAATAAAAGATGTTGGGACCAAGCCAAGAGTATGAGGGGAGAGAGCTGACTATTGAACAGAACAAAAATTTCAGCTAAGATGTGTAGCTTGCCAACATTAGGCTCCACTTAGAGCCTCAGATAAGATGGGCTAGTCTACAAAAGGAATCTGGTCTGTTGCAGAAGGACATTGTTTAGAACACATTTAGTAAAGGAAAGGTTCTGTTGAAAGTATGGAAATATGTTCAAGAAACTGCCTGGTTGTGTGTGAGGGAAGATATTATGCTGGCCTATTTACTAACTACTATTTCAATGGGGAAATTGACACTTGAAAACAGATCAGACAAGTTCTGTAAGCACTAAAAAAAAAAAAAAAAACACAAAAAACAAAAAACCCCAAAACACCAAAACTTTAATTTCTATAAATAGCTTCATTTAGGTTAGATTTTTTAATAATCAACCAGTAGTATACACTACAATTGGAAGGTTCATATCCATTCTAAAAGGAAAGGATTTTGAATATGTGGTGTTTCAATTTTCTGGAGTATTGTGTGGTGGAAAGAAGAATCTTCCTAAACTCATTCAGGGGCCTCATATTCTGGCATCTGAGTCATGTCATTCCCTCAAAGTATACTTTTGACCTGTTTTGCTTACACTATCTAATAGGGAACAAATCTGGCATGTGGTGTTTTGTTTTTGTTTCTGTTTTTGTTTTAACTGACCTGGAAGTGAGGCTTATTCAATAGCCAAGGAACCTTTGACACAGATGTTATCTTTAGCTCCCTTTATTTTTGAACTTGATAAAAAAGAAATCTAGGTCCAAGCTAAATGGGTTTAGTAATTTGTCTGAATTTGTTAGATCTTATTGATCAGTGCTGCCCAATAGAAATATAATGCAAGGCACGTATACAATTTTCAATTTTCTAGTAGCCATATTAAAAAAAAACAACATAGAGAGAGGGGTGCCTAGGTGGCTCAGTCATTAAGCATCAGACTCTTGGTCCGGGCTCAGTTCTTGATCTCAGGGTCATGAGTTTAAGTCCTGCGTTGGGCTCCACACTGGGCCTCCTTAAAAAAAAAGTGTAGAGAGATAGGCAAAATGAAAATTAAAACAAACAAACTTTCAAGTACCCAACTAGCTATAAGAGCTAGTTCAATAATTCAGTATTGGATAGCATGGTTCTGGAGAATTCATCAATCATTTTTGTTCTCTGCTTATTCTAATGTTGACATGAATGTGTTGATTGCAAGTCTATCATTAAGGAGTTCATTAAGGATTTGTCCTCAATTTTAAGTGTGGGAGTTATACTGGGCACTAATGCTAATAATAATGTTTAGTGAATTAATATTCCGTTGCTTTACTTTCTGACTTGGATGTCTTTTTTTAAGTTTATTTATTTTGGGGGTGAAAGAGTGAGCAGGGGAGGGGTGGAGAAAGAAAGGGAGAGAGAGAGAATCCCAAGCAGGCTCTGTGCTATCAGCACGTGGGGCTCCATCCCATGAACCATGAGGTGATGACCTTAGCCAAAATCAAGAGTCAGATGCTTAACCAGCTGAGCCACCAAGGTGCCCCTCACCTTGGATGTCTTAAAAGTAAGACAGCTATTCCTTTACCAGCAACATGGGTTTTTCAACTGTGCCCAGGATGATGTGGGCAGAGGCAGAAAAATAAAATGATCTTCATCTGGGGACCACTGAGATCCTACATTCTCACTGATAGTTATGCTTCTGTCTTTACCCTGAAGTTTCAGGGGAAAATATGGGGAATTATGAGTAGATTTTGGGTCAAAGTCTTCTTATCATTCTGGCCTTACTTTCCCAGTGCTTTAGTCCAGTCAGGCTGCTGTAACAGCAGTAGACAGCATCTGTCTCTATACATCACTGTTACAGTATCATTGACTATATTCTTTATTCTATACCTTTTATTCTCATGATTTATTCATTCTGTAACAAGAAGCCTGTATCTCCCACTTCTCTTCTGTATCCCAATCTTCCACCTTCTTTCTCTCTGAGAATCAATAGTGTGTTCTCTGTGTTTATGAGTCTATTTCTATATTTGTTTGTTCACTTGTTTTCTTTTTTAGATTCCATATATAAGTGAGATTATATGGTATTTTTCTTTCTCTTAGTTCACCTAGAATAATCCCCTATAGGTCCATCCATGTTGTCAAAAATGGCAAGATCTCATTCTTTTTAATGGCTGAGTAATATTCCATTAAATGTATACACAACATCTTCTTTATCCATTCATCTATCGGTAGACACTTGGATTGCTTCCTTATCTTGGCTATTGTAAGCAATGCTGCAATAAACATTGGGGTGCATATGTCTCTTCAGATTGGTGTTTTCATCTCCTTTGGGTAAATACCTAGTAGTTGAATTACTAGATCATGTGGTATTCCTATTTTTAATTTTTTAAGTAAGCTCAGTACTGTTTCCCACAGTGGCTGCACCAATTTACATTCTCACCAACAGTGCATATGAGTTCTGTTTTCTTCATATCCTCACCAGCACTTGTTATTTCTTGTCTTTTGCATACTAGCCATTCTGACAGGTGTGAGGTGATATCTCATTGTGGTTTTGATTTGCATTTTTTTGATTATTAGTGATGTTGAACATCTTTTCATGTATCTCTTGACCATCTGGATGTCCTCTCTGGAAAAAATATCTATTTAGGTTTCCTGCCCATTTCTTTTTTTATTTTTTTTAACGTTTATTAAGACAGAGACAGAGCATGAGTGGGGAAGGGACGGAGAGAGGGAAAAAGAGAATCCGAAGCAGGCTCCAGGCTCCGAGCTGTCAGCACAGAGACAAATGCAGGGCTCAAACTCACGAACCATGAGATCATGAACTGAGCCGAAGTTGGATGCTTAACAGACTGAGCCACCCAGGTGCCCCCCTGCACACCACCCCCCCAACATTTCTTAATCAGATGTTAATGATGATGATGATGGGTGTTGAGTTATATAAGTTCTTTATATATTTTGGATATTAGCCTCTTATTGGATATGCCATTTGCCCATATCTTCTACAATTCAGTACATTGTCTTTTCATTTTATTGATGATTTCCTTTATATGCAGAAGCTTTTTATTTGGGTGCAGTTCCAATAGTTTATTTTTGCTTTTGTTTCCCTTGCCAGAGAAGACATTTCTAGAAAAATGTTGCTAGGGCCCGTGTGAAAGAGATTACTGCCTATGTTGTTTTTCTAGGAGCTTTATAGTTTCAGGTTTCACATGTAGGTGTTTAATACACTTCGAGTTTATTTTTGTCTATGGTGTAAGAAAGTTGTCCAGCTTCATTCTTTTGCATGTAGCTGTCCAGTTTTCCTGGCACCATTTATTGAAGAGACTATCTTTCCCCATTGTCTATGCTTGCCTCCTTTATTATAGATTAATTGACCATACAATTTTGGGTTTATTTCTAGATTTTATATTTTGTTCCACTGATCTTTGTGTCTGTTTTAGTGCCAGTGCCATACTGTTTTGGTTATTATAGCTTTGTAGTATGTCTTGAAACCTGGAGATTGTGATATCTCCAGTTTTGTTTTTCTTTTTCAAGATTGGTTTGGCTACTCAGGGTCTTTTGTGATTCCATACTAATTTTAGGATTACTTGTTCTGGTTCTGTGAGAAATTCTATTGGTATTTTGATAGGGATTGCATTGAATCTGTAGATTGCTTTAGGTTATGGGCATTTTAACAATATTAATTCTTCCAGTCTATACTCTGAAAACGACAAAAAAATTAGTGAAAGAAATTGAAGATGACACAAACAAATAAAGGATATTCTGTGCTCATGGACTGAAAGTCTATATGACCTTTCAAAAGACTAACCTGTAGGGACACCTGGGTGGCTCAGTCAGTTAAGCCTCTGACTTCGGCTCAGGTCATGATCTTACAGTCCATGACTTCCAGCCCTGTGTCGGGCTCTGTGCTGACAGCTCAGAGCCTGGAGCCTCTTTCAGATTCTGTCTCTCTCTCTCTCTCTCTCTCTCTGTCTCTCTCTGCAACTCTCCCACTCTCTCTCTCTCTCTCTCTCTCTCTCTGTATCTCAAGAATAAATAAACATTAAAAAATTAAAAAAAAAAGACTAACCTGTAAACATGAGCCACTCAGGTTTAAAAAGCAAGGGAATGATATGCAAATATCAGCATTCTTAGAGATGGTACTTGGAAATCAGTTTGAAGAATGGACAGGAAGCAGTGAGAGTCATCAGTGATTCTAGAATCACTTAAAAGGTTTTTTGAAGTACATGTTTATGAAAATCTGATGCCCAGATTTTCAGGTGTGCAACGGAGTGATTGTTGTGATGAGCATGCCTGCTGGTCCAGGGAACACACTTTGAGAACTATCGTACTACATTTGGGAGACTACTTCAAAAATTTTTGCATTGATCTATGTGAGATATAACATAGATATAAATGCTGACAATAGAGTTGACGAGGAAGGGTTGGTTCCAAAGATATGAAAGGAGTTATGATTGACAGGACTTGTTAAGAGACCAGAGTATACAGATGAAGTAGAGGTAAGTGTCTAGATTGATTTCTAGATTTCTAACTTTAGTAGGTAGATGGAAAATGGTGGTACCTTTATCGCAACATATGGAATAAAAGAGGAGAAGATACAATGGTTTGGGAGTGGAACTGATGATGAGTTTGGTTTTAAACACATCCAATGGAAATTTATGTGCAGATATCTGTTAGGAAAGTGGAATAGTGTAAAATTGGGGATACAGTTACAAGAATGAAGTTATAAGTGCGGGCAGGTACATCTCTAGAAGAGAAATCATAGGTATAAAGTGAACAGAATAAAGTGCTAAGAACAGAACTGTGAAGTATGCCAGTATTTAAGGTGAAATCAGAATAATTCACCTTGAAAAGGTCTGAGAAGGGCTGGCAGGAGCCATGGAGTATTTCCTAGGAGGTTGTGATCAGGCTGTCAGCACTGCAGTGAGGTCAACTGACATATGGATTCAAATGCACTTAATTTTGTCAGAGTGTCATGGATGGGACCCAGACTGCATTTATCTGAAGTTAGAAAGTGTTTTTGAGGACAGAAAACATGCCTTTTGTTTTTCTGATATTATGTTTCTGTTCACTTCTGGAGAAGATTACACTATTGATGGAAATACTTGGGGGTGTGAGTGGATTCACACTCAAGTTCTAAGCTAATATTTTAGCTGAAAATTAATAAAATGTTTAGAGAAGAAATTGAGAATCAAAATCAGGTCATGATCTTACGGTTCGTGACTTCGAGCCCTGCATCAGGCTCCGGGCTGACAGCTCGGAGCCTGGTGCCTGCTTCAGATTCTGTGTCTCCTTCTCTCTCTCATCTTCTCCCACTCTCACTCTGTCTCTATCTCTCAAAAATAAATAAATATTATAAAGAGAATAATATATGTATGTGTACATATGTACATAGACATACATATATATTCTTTTGAGGAAGCACTGTCTCTTGTGGGGTATTATTCCTTTCTACAGAAAGCTTTCAGAAGTGAGGGTTTTGTGGTTGGTCCTTCTGAAAGTGTTTTGTTTTATTCCTCACCCCCATCCCTGCTGGGGAACCAAGAATGCTATTATTGCTATTAAGAATATTGTTTTACTTTGTGACTCTGTGTGACAGCTGGTCACGATTATTTTATTAGTTTACTGATTGGCCCAACTTAAACCAAAAAGAAAGACAAGGTCAGCAAATGTGATAGCTGTTAGGGCAGCTGTCACTTCTGGTAATCTGACCACAACCTTTTTTTCCCTTTTCCTCCAGTGTTTTTCTAAGCAGATTTATAACAAAACCAAGAGAGTAAATAGAAATTGCTGCCCTCCACAAGATCAGGACCTGGGATAATGGTTTCATAATCAGGATTTATCAGTGGTGTCTGGAAAACATATTTTAAATGCGTATGTCCAATAACAATGTGCCCACCTTTATTTTGGGAAAACTTCTTGTGAGGTGTGCACATTGATTGACTCTTTAGGACTCCCTAGAAAGCCAGATTAGAGACTGAGCAGACATAGCCCTTTGGATTTGCTTCTTGTATTCCTCTATTAATTAGTTGGAAAGTTCTCCACACAATGTGGGCCAAATGCAGAACATGAGGGACTGCCAGTAAAGCAGTGAGCTTCCTAAAAGACTAGAATCAAAGCACATTTTCTATTTTGGCCTCTATTTTGGGTCTGATCAAATGGATTTTCTGTGTATAGATTTTATCTTTCACTTGTTGACCCGTGTTTCAAGGCCCGGCAGTACAAAAGGAACACTTCAAATCTCAGGCTGCAAATTATCAAATGTGTAATTGTTTTTTTCACAGAGATGAAACTAATCTTCTAAACTATTAGAAAGTTTACTTGTTGACAGATCACATTCTTAAAAGACTAGCAAACAGCATGCTATTGAGGCTTATGGGTGAAAATGGAAGATTTGAAGGTATAAGTCATGAAACACAAAAGTTCAAATCAGTTTTGAATACTTTAGTAAGGTAGTAAAGTAATGACTTTAAGTTATGTGTTTTTCATTTAGGATTCAAAACAACATGTAGTAAAGCATATCACTGGAGTTCAAATTAACATTTCCCTCTTTTCCTTTCTTCGAGCAGGTGGTCAAGTTATTAAGCAACAAAAGGTCACAAGCAGTTGGAATATTAATGTCTAGCCTTCACTTAGATATGAAAGATATACAACATGGTAAGTATACAAATAAAGATTCAGCTTTTGAATACCCACTTTTGGGCAGAAGGATGTGATGTTTGGTGGTAAAGTTGTTTAGAGTATTTAGAGTTATATTGAGATTAGTATGAATGCTACCGATCTTTCTTCCATGATCGTTTCTGGAAGGGCTGCTCATAACTTGGCTTTTGCGTTGTTTCTGTATCTTGCTAAAAGCCTAATTCTCATGTGACATATTTAGTATGCATTAATAAAGTTTGATTTTTGATTCATCATAAATACTGGTCTCACTGTGCCCTGTAACTAATTAGACTTTATCTGAGGTATTTACTTCTGGATGCCATTCTCAAAGAGTGACTGGTAAACAGGATAATAATGAGGTAGGTCTCAGCCATTGAAAACAGCTAGAGATAGTGTATTGGAGAGAGAAATATATTGAGACTTGAATCTCAAGTGTTTGATGAGCTAACATAAATTTTCTAAAAGGTTGGCTTCAACCAGTGTAGGAGTTACATGGATGCTTGTTTTGATTGTTGTTGTTTTAAGAATGGTTTTATGATTAGAGATGTCAAACAGTAGACTGGATTGCCATGTATAGTAATTAAAACTGAAAAGTGTTCAAGAGGTTGAATGATCATTTGTCACAGATGTCTATAAATCATTGGACGGACAAGGGGGCATGTTCTCTTAGTCTTCCTCTGAGATATGATGAGTTGGGGAAAGAATTGCTAAAGCAAATTTATTATTTATAACTTTTTAGGGTGGAAAGCTGTCCCTCTTCTTTCAATTATTTGGGATGACTGTATGTAAACCCCTGGGCTTTTCTATGCATAGTTATTTTTTTTTTTAATTTTTTTTTAGCGTTTATTTATTTTTTTGAGACAGAGAGAGACAGAGCATGAACAGGGGAGGGGCAGAGAGAGGGAGACACAGAATCTGAAACAGGCTCCAGGCTTTGAGCTGTCAGCACAGAGCCCGACGCGGGGCTCGAACTCACAGACCGCGAGATCATGACCTGAGCCGAAGTCGGCTGCTTAACCGACTGAGCCACCCAGGCGCCCCTAGTTATTTTTTCTAGTAACCATCAAAGATGGTTTCAAATGATTCTTGCCCACTTATATTATTGTTAGTGATCCATATACATGGAAGCAGTAATGTCATGACCTTTTGTTATTTCTTTTATGTTGTTTTAATTTATATCTTTACCCAGGCTTATAAAATATTTTCTGTGTTTGGAGTCAGGGTGATTTTAACATTTTCTAAGTGGCTTTAGTGTCGATATTTTAAATATTTGAATCCTACCCTATAATTAACAGCCATTCCTATTCCATATCTTCCTGTCACATTTATGCTAAGAGATGTGCCCAAGCACATTTATGCTAAGAGATGAAGCAGTAATATCATGACCTTTTTGTTATTTCTTTTATGTTGTTTTAATTTATATCTTTACCCAGGCTTATAAAATATTTTCTGTGTTTGGAGTCAGGGTGATTTTAACATTTTCTAAGTGGCTTTAGTGTCAATATTTTAAATATTTGAATCCTACCCTATAATTAACAGCCATTCCTATTCCATATCTCCCTGTCACATTTATGCTAAGAGATGTTGCCCAAGGTGAATAAAGGAATTAAATTTATATTCAGAATGATCCATAAGCTGTCCAGAGCCTGAGAATAGATTTAAAGCAGAATCATCCAATGGCATGCCAGTTTACCTAGTAAAGAAATATGGCTTCAAGTAGAACACAGGCTCTATAAATCATGAAAACATTCAACTGGCTTTCTAGCTTACCCCTTTATGAATGCGGATTCTATTTGTTAGCTTTAAAATATTTTGCGGAATAATTCATAAATAGCACAAGCCTGGTATGCCCTGTCAATTGATGAGTAACTCTTAATCATAATTTAAGTTTTTATTAAACTGTTTTGATGGTGAGGAGACTTCCTCAAACTGAAGCATTGGGGGTAGTCGTCATAGAACAGGACGGCAAGGCTGGCGCCGAGCAGTACTTGGCGTTTCTAAAGCTGGCAGATGTAGCCCAGTTAAGTCATAGAATGAAATCTGAAAATAATGATATGGTCCTTTCCTTCAGTCAAATATTCAATCCGGGTTGAGTTAATAATGAGAACCTTATGAACAAAGGAGTCCGCCTCACATCTGTGTCTGTGGTAAAGCCAGTGAGAGTTCATTGAAAATTTGCTCGCTTAACATGCAACGCTAACAATAACATGGCATGAACGTCAGTAGTTGAAGGGTCACACAGAATTATGCATAAACTTTATCCTATTAGGATGTGAAGTGATTGCTTGAATCACTTTGAAACCCTGCACATGGTTTTCTAAAAAAAAACAGCCGCCTTAGAATTTAAGTCTGAAGAAGCAAGTGGTGTGCCTTTCAGTGAATAAAGTCCTGTTCTGTCTCAGTATGGTGTCTGGGACCATGATTTACATGTGTGAATCACTTGTGGCCTCTAGAATAAACTTGACTTCTATCAGGATATGCCTCCACTGAGAAATCCACAGAAGCATAAACATCATTGATTTCGGTTGTAGAAGCAGCCACAGAATTTATCCAGACCTCCAGTGTCATCTTATAGAAGAGCAAACTAAGATCGTTTGGTGGTCAGGTTTCTTTTTCAATGTCACAAAGCATGTTAATGGAACAGGCTGAACTTGTACCCAGCCTTCTTCACTCGCTGGTCCTGTTCTTTTCATTCATATGAGCTGCTCCTTCAAGATTGTGCTTTTTCTACAAACAGCATCGGTATCTTGAAAACAAAGTATATGTAATATTGTAAAAAGCAGCAGGAATTATTTTCTCTCTTTCCCTTCTCCCTCACTGAAACTCTAGGAAAGGTTAGAGTTGAGCTTACTTTGTAATGCTTCTATTTTTAAAGTGCTGTGTAAGAGTAATTAATGTGGAAGGTTTAGATTAGAGGTGCCAAAAATCTCATCGTGGTCTTGCCACTACATCCACTAAACACCACATCCTGCTCAGACTCAAAGGGAGGTAAAGATAGGTTTTTTTCTACAATGGCACATATAGAGTCCTCAGTGTTAAATAGAGTCAAAGGGCAGAGAGGAGAGAAGGCATCTGTTTCTTGACTAAGTTTACTAATATGGCAGTGAGACAGTCCCAAATGATTAACTGTGTGTGTGTGTGTGTGTGTGTGTGTGTGTGTGTGTGTGTGCGTGTGTGTGCGTGCGCGCGTGCGTGTGTGTGTGCATGCACATGTGCACACAAATGTTGCAGTGAAGACCGGAGTTGTTCTAATGCAGTTGTAAATGTGTCTGGTAACTTCTAAGCTATCCTGTACATTACAACAGTTTTACAGTGGAAAGGGTGAAACTGTGGTGTGCCACCTCTGAAGAAAAAAAAAAAAAAGACCACTCCAATGGTTTAGAATAATTTAAAGTCTAGGATGAATGTACTTTTCAGAACGGATTTTCCTTTCTTTTCTAGGGCCTTAGGGTCACTATGGGTTTAGGATTTCCTTAAATCAAGCTCAAGGGATCCCCTGAGGCAATGCTAAGTGCTTATCCACTGCAGAGTTGGTTTCCTTTGGAGTCCCAGTTTACTGTCAGATGGGTCTAGAATCTGTACTTTGGGTGGACCCTGAGCTTTGATATTCGGCTTTTGACGCCATTAGGCTGTCAACAGAAAGTGCAGATTTGTTGGGATAGGGCTAAAGCACTTTGTGAACTGGCTCATTTTCTTATATACTCTTGTTTAGCATGATAATTCCTATCTTGACTGATTTTTGATGCTCTTAAACAATTTTATAAACCTATTTTATCCAGCATTTTAAATTGTTCTCATGGGAGGATCGATTGCAATCATCTAGCCTATTATTTTCAGAAGTTGGTATTATGAGAGTATCCTCCAGCTCTGTAGTTGAGTTTTGTTAAAAGAGACCGAAGTTTCTGTACAGCAATTCCATCCATATTTTGGGAGTCAGTGTGGTATTCGCAGTTCCAGGTCCATTTTAGTGGGAAACAGGAGCTGCAGGGCAATTTCAGATTTCATAAGGCTCCGTTTTACCCCACCCCGTCTCACTATGAGGTAGAATATCCACATAACTTACCATCCAAACCTGGATACCTTTGAGAGTGGAAGGGGGTGCTGTGACTAATACTGCCTGTGCAGCAGGTACAAATGGGGAATTTTTCAGGAACATCAGGAGTAGGGCAACTCTACCATCAGATCAAATGGAAATGAATTTCTGATCTAATTCTCCTTCATATACGTGTATTTGTAAAACAACTATTTATTGGCTAGGGAACTTCAGTTCACAGTGTGGAAAGCCTGTTTGGTAAACCTGGGATTGTCTAGCTGTCTGTCCTTTTGGTTCTCTCATCAATACCTTGTCTGAAAGGTTTGCTCCAGACTGATGTAAACACCTCGCAGAGGCAGGAATCTGTTAGCCTTATATTCTGTACCTGGCAACTAGAAATCTAACTCAGCCAATGTCTGGACCCAAGAGCACTTAGAGACGAAGCTTCAGGCAGCGTCCTTAAAGATCCAGGCTATAGACTTACTCCACTAAGTTTTCATGCTCTGTCTGTGGGCAGGGTGGAGTAGAGCATGTCTAAGAGATGTTAGCTAACCTGCATGTCTTATATTCTTTTAGTTTCACCAGTGAAGGCCCATTTCAGATATTAGAATGTTAACTAGCAAAGCCTCAGTTACTGATCTACATAGGGATAGATGAGGAGCTTGTGATAACTGACTCTGAAATATGGCCTTTCTTACGTAGTGCTGGCCTACCATCCCTGAGGTATGGGTGTTAAGACAAGTGACTGCTCCTTAAGTTGAAGCTTTAACTGGCTCAAATATGCCATTACATCACCTTAGTATATATGTTTTAAAATAGATTAAAGATGGGGCATCTGGGTGGCTCACTCAGCTAAGCTTCTGACTTCAACTCAGGTCATGATCTTGCGGTTCGTGAGTTGGAGCCCCAGTTCAGGCTCTGTTCTGACAGCTTGGAACCTGGAGCCTGCTTCAGATCCTGTGTCTTCCTCTCTCTTTGTCAAGAATAAACCTAAAAAAAACCCTGCCTATTTAAAAAATAGATTAAAGATACTGTAGCAAGGGATACCTAAGATGTATTTAATCATCCCACCCCTAGAAAATAAGTTTTGCTAATCTTTCAGGATTGGGCAGCCCAAAGTATTAATTAATGGCCCTCGTTCCTTTCTTCCTTTTAACGTCTGTGCTATCTAAAGCCAACTAGTATTATGAGCCCATGGGCAACAAATACTAAATTATGTCCTTGTTGAAATGTCTATCCTCTTTAAATCTGGTTTATCAAAATCATGTGTCTTGATATTAAATAAGATAACTATGCAAACCACCTGGCAAATAAAATCATGTTTATTTTTATTCTTTGGTCTCTAAGCCTAAAGATTGCTTTTTCAAACACTTTTAAAAATGCAGTTAAGGATACCTTACAAGGATGATAACATGCTTTTAGCTTTAAATTCCAGTGAAGTCTATCTGTTAATTTCTGATTTCTTATTGGAACCTGCTTCATGTTGCTGTTCTTTTGATCTTCTGTCATTGCCCTCCTTCAGAGGAGATCAGAGTTGTTAGAAGCCTTATCCTGATAACTGTTGTAAGGCAAATATCGAAATAAGCTATATCCAATGAGTGTTTTGGTTTCCAGTGCAAATAAAATTTATGTTTATACTATATTATGTAGTCTAGTAAGTACACAGTAGTATTTTATTTTTAAAAATCATGTATACATCTTAATTAAAAAATACTTTATGGCTGAAAAATACTAACCCATCATCTGAGTTTTCAGTGGGTTATGATCACTGAGCACAGATCGCCATAATAAATATAATAATAATGCAAAATTTGAAATATTGTGAGAATTATCAAAATGTGACACAGTGACACAAAGCGAGCCAATGCTGTTGGAAAAATGGCACCAATGTACTTGCTTCCAGCAGCATTTCCACAAACCTTCAACTTTTAAAAAAACGCAGTATCTGCCAAGTCAATAAAGCTAAGTACAATAAAATGAGGTAAGCCCGTAGCTGTGTAAAGTGGTCCAGAAAAGGGAGTTATGACTGTTCATTATACAATGGAGGGAATAGAGACTTCTAGATTAAGCTTGCCTGGGGCTTCACCTTAATAGGATCAGAATGGGTGTCCAGTTCCTTCGGCTCCTACACTGGCCAAAGCACTTTGGGCCCTCAGTTGTTTTTGAGTTACTAAAGTTCTAGAAAATATATTTAGCAAATTAAGTGTCATTTCATACATTCCTCAGTTTGTTTATTGGGTCTCCTCCTTAGAGAATGAAGCAGATTTTTTTTTTTTTCACAGCTATGAAAAATACTTTAGAGGGAATTATTAATGGAGTTGCTTGTTCATGATTGAACCAAGCAAAGATAAACAAATTTGCTCTAGAGAAACAACCCGGGCTGAACTTATTGATGAATGAAAGCGGGTTGTGATTACTTGTAAAAAGCTTGTGACACACAGAGCATGGAACTTTCCAGTTTACTGATGCTCAGAGAGTATATAGGGAAAGACGCTCTATCTCCCTAGTTCAGTCCTTGCTTTCATTTTGTACTCACACTCTAAGCATATTTCTTTATTCTTTGTGTCTGTATTTCCCTGCGTTTTTCCCTTTACTTTCACGTGTAGACTAGCATTTTGATTAAGAGCATGATTCCAGGGCCGAGCTGCTTGGGTTTTATTTGGGACAGAATGTATTTCTCCCCCCCCAGCCCCCAATTCATCTGTTCAAAGCCCTAATCCCCAATGTGATTGTACTGACAGTGGGGCCTTTGGGAGATACTCAGGTTAGGTGAGCTCATGAGGGCGGCTCCCATGATGGGATTAACACCCTTTAAGAAGAAGAACGGAGGCCACAGTCTCTGCAAACTAGGAAGAGGGTCCTTACCAGTTCAAGCCTCCAGAACTGGGAGACCTTAATTCCTTTTTAAACCACTCAATCTGTGATATTTGTTAGCGGCACCATCTGACCGATTTGGTAAAGATTCTGGGTAAGACAGATTTGAATCCCAGTGCTGCCACCGGTTAGCTGAGTAAACCAGGGTGCTTTTCCTCGTATCTGTATACCTCAGTCTCCTCATTTTAGAAAGGGCGACTAAATGAATTATTTCCTGTAAACACACACACATTAAACGGTCAATATTCTGTCCTCACCTTTCTGCATTTCTTAGAAAAGGAGTTCGTTTATAGGCTTTGGAGATGTTTGAACTCAGAATCTGGCCAACCAGTGAGGAGGGAGAACTTAGAGACTTTATTCCTTCTCCTGTTACTGAGAACATGTTCTGCTACAAGCCTTTACCATGAGACAACAGAGGTAGTGGAATACAGAAGCTGCACCTGATGACCTTTGAGAGCAAGATGAGAGAGGAGGAGTGGGAGTCTAAGTTCAAGGGGTGCATAACTAACGCAGACTTGATTCTTCTGGAGCTTGGGTTTTCCATCAGTATTACTAAAATATTGAATATTAGTACTGAGCTGTGTCCATTTCTGTTTTCTGGATGGAGATAAATATGAGAATTATTTCTATTAGCAGCTCCTAGAAGGTGAGCATGGACACATCCTTGGACTGTACTTTGTCTGCAAGGAGAGCAATTTGTTTTGGAAATTTAAAAGGCTGGGGTCTCCCCTAACTGTGTGATTTCTAAATCATTGTCTCTGTGCAGCGTGCCAACCATATTCCTCGTGGACCACTGTTGGCTGTGGGTGGCTTGTGAGGGTAGCAGGGGAAGGCAGTTTGACTTGGTTGCTACAGTGAGTTTTGGTAAGAAGCAGGAGTAGAATCTTAAGTGGAGACACAGACGCTTCTGTTTCTTGCTTTGACATATTATTTAACTGACGGTTACACTGGTTTCTAGCTATGAATGTAAAGTATAAAAACACTTCTTTAAAACCGAGAGATACCCTTTCTTAACTATGAGAACTTACGGTAACTCTTCCCGTGTATTTTGATAGCCTACACACATAGTAGCTTTTTCACCCTTTCGGGCTGCCACTGAATACCATTTTTTTAATGAAATTTTCTACCAAATGAGTGGTAGATTACAAACTCCTGGTCTGTTTCGTAGAGTTTCTGATTTCATTCTTTGAGACACAAGCTTTTTCACTTGTCTATTAATTACCAGAAGAAAGTTTATCCATAATCATTTATTTATTTTTGTAATATTCTCAAAACCTGGGTTCAGTATGGGCAATGTTGTTTTTTTTCCTGGCAGGTTTTCCAGTGTCTGGCTTCTTTGTGAAACTCAAGTTTACAAGGCTCACTTAGAAATTGCTTCATGCCCCCTTTTTTACCTTTATTTTAAGTGTTTTCCTCACATAAGATATAGAGTTTTAAGTCCTGTTTATTATATTTATTGGGACATTAAAAATCTAGTAAATGCTACTGGGAAGTTTAGTGAATGGTTTTCATTGAAATGTAAAGTCAATTAGAATTAGAAATTTGAGAAGAAAGTGGGCTCCATCCAGTGAGCTGTGTAACCTTTTCATCAATTGTAGCCTTGTCGCAGAGAAAAATACATGCGAGATAGGTCCATTTTCATTAAAACCTACTTTTAGAAATTTAATATAAGAATATGTTTTAAAAATTCATTACCTAGAGTTTGTTATAAAAAGAAAGACCTCCTAAATCATTTTAAGTCACACATAGATTATTAAATCAAGGGAAAATGAATGATAAGTTTTTATTACAGCCTCAGAAAAAACCTGGGTTGTACTTAGCTTATATTTTTTATGACATTGTTCCACAATTGGGCTTTTTGATTATGTTTTTATGGGAAGGAGAAACACAATACTTGAGGCTGTTCTGAAACTGTGAGCTTTGATGTGGGTATTCTTTTCCTTCATTGCACTTAGTGTTTGATTATGTATTGGTGTTTGTGTGTTTGTTTTTTCTGCCCCCCTCCACCACCTCCCAACCCTCCCTCCCACATCAGCTCCATGAAGCCTGCAGATAAAGCCCACTGCAGCTCAGCTCAGGATGTTCGCCCATATAATGCCCTATCTGCTCTTCACAATCATCGGGTGATTGTTAAAGGAATTGCCCAGGACCAAATGGGGGGTGCGTGGAGGTGGAGCCCAAATTTGAGCACAGACACTGAATGCATAATTAATCGCACCAACTTTGACCCTTGACCCACTGTGTGTTAAAGGTGCAGTTTTTGCAAAAATATTCCGTTTGCACAGTCCTTGAGAGGGGTGGGGATTTGGACTGTTATTGGGGGAAAGGGAAACCCCCTCTTGATAACTGGAATCCCGTGTGTACTTTAAAATTGACTTATTTAAAATTCTATGTGTTTTGACACGTGCTTTTTCAGCACCCCAAAGCGGCCATTCTTAGGATGCTTTCTGGTCTTTATCCTCTCAGATGAACTGAGCATCTGAGAGTACTAGAGGTGAGGAAAGTAAAGAGTGATTGGCACTTTCCACATTTCCCTTAGGAGCTACCTGTGTCCTATTCCTACTAGGTACATTCTAGCAATAAACTCATGGTTATTCCCCGTAAGCCCTGTGTGCTGAGACATTGGGTAAAATGGTTTAAAACGTTATGTAATGTGATGTTGTCTTTGAGCATGACTACAGTAACGATATTTCATGCTGATGACTATCTTACCTCCCTCCTCACAATCAAACATGAATACAAGAATACTACTTCCCTAGAAGCAGTTTTCATCCAAATACTTCTGAATATGCTATAAAATTTATTAAACAGTTTCAAACAATTATTATTTACATGTGATTAAGAAATCAAATAGTACAGGAGGGCTTGCGATGGAAAACAACTCGGAATTCCCCATATGGACTTTGTCACTTCCACGATAGATTGTAAAGCCATGATTTCTCCTTGCTTGAGCCACTGTGGAATAATCCCAGCCTCCTTCAAGTAAATGGTGGAATTTAGGAGGATGCTTGTCTGTTGTTGTTACTGAACAGTATGAAGTCCTTATGAATTAAATTGTTGTGAAGAGAATTCTAAATTGAACATGATGTTTAAATAGATTATCTGCCAATTTTCTTTTAATTCTAAAATTTATGATTCTAAGTTTTGGGATGTACAATTGCTGATAATAATAATAATAGCCAGCATGCAAAGTCATTGCTGTAGGGTTTGCAATGACTCTATGAGGTAGGTGGTGTTATTATCCCCATCTCAGGGCCAAAAAACTGAGGCAGAGAGGCAAAAGAAAGTTAAGCAGCAGGTGTGTGTGGGGGGGGGGGGGGGCTGTGGTTTAATCATAGGTGGTCTGGTTGCAAAGTCTGTGCTCTGAAGCCCTGTGCCGTACTTCCTAAGAAGTCTCAAATGTTAGTAATTGTATCGGTGACTTAAGCTGGAGAAAATGGCACATGATTTTCTTTTTTTGCCTTCATGGTTCATAACTACAAAACCAGTCTACTGGCTAGCAACTATCATTGCTATTTACAGCACTCTAATGTAGTGTCATACAGCTAGAGCACACATTCTTATTGTGTGTGTTTGTAGGGGGAGTGGAGGGAGGGAAGGTAGAATCAAGGAACATAGAAAAAGACTGTCATGAAGGATGCAAAGAACTTATTTAATGGATCCCGTAGGATTTGCTTTAAAATTCCTTCTATTATCACTTCCTGTCTGGTCTTCTGTGCTTTAGGTGATACTCAGATGTGCTTTGCTAGAGAAAGCTGCCGAGTGGAGCGTGTGTCTATATGCCCAACTTCTGTACCAATTAAAGGGATAAAGAGAAGAATGCATTCGGAGACTATAATCACCTGAGCAACATATTTTCATATAAGTGCAAAGTGTATTAGAGTGGCCAATTATGCCGTTATAACCATTGGTTCTTACCATAAAGATCTCAGCGTTGACAGTTATATCAGGGGGATCTTGATTCATTCATTCCTAATATTTCTGTTTGCCTTCCTTTCCTTATTTCTTCCCATATTTAATTATTCACTTACTCAGATATTTACTGAGTATTTAGTTTGTGCCAAGCTCCATTCCTGGCACTGGGATACAAAAATGAGAACAAAAAAGCCAAAACAACAAATGGCTGTGTGGAACTTGAATTCCATTAGGGAAGAAAACGATTTATAAATATATAAAGCAAAATGTATGGTATGTCAAATGGTGATACGTGCCATTGAGGAAATAAACAAAAGCAGGGAATGGAAAGAGCACAGAGTGGAAGGCAAGGGAGAAGTCAGGGAGAGCCTCAGTGAGGACTTGAAATCTGAAGGGTGCAAGAAAAAGAACCCCATACAAATCATAGGGAAGAGCATGTTGTAAGAAGAAGCAGTCAAGTGTGACAATCTTGTGGTGCTAATAACCTGACACACTAAAGGATCAGCAAGTTGCCTGGTGATCCTAGAGAGAGTGATCAAGGGGGAGAGAAGTTTGAGATGTCTTTAGGTAAATAATGGGGGGCACAGGGCAGGGAGAAGTCAAAGGGGTTTGGCAGGAGGACCAGAAGAAATCTATAATAGTAATTCAGATGCAAGACAATGGTGACTCGTTCCCGAGTAATGACAGTAGAGGTGTGAGATGTAGCCAGATTCAGAATATTTTTTGAAGGTAGAGGTAACAGGATTTGCTTATGGATTAGATGTAGACTCTGAGAAAGAGTGAGGACTCTAGGATTTTTGGCCTTAGTTAATACAAGGATTTATTTGCTGTTTTCTGAGATGAGGAAAATTGCAGAAAGGGTAGTTTGAGAAGGGAAGGTCAGGAGTTCCACTTGAGACATGCCATGTTTAAGATTCCTGTTAGACATGTGAGTAGAGGTGTTGTACATTTAGCATCATAAGTTCAGATTTAGAGAATTTTGGACTGGCGACACAGCATGGGATTCATTAGCATCCTAATGATGGATGTAAGTGTAGGTGGAGTAGAATGGAAATCCAAGTATGAGCCTTGGAGTTCAGCAGTAAGAGGATGCAGAGAGAGGAGGAGGAACCAACAAATACCGAGAAGAAATTGCCAGTTGAGGTAGACGGAAGACCAAGAGAGTGTTTTGTCTTGAAACCAAGCAAAGGAAAAGAGAACTCTGTCAGATGTTGCTGATAGACCAAATTAAGTAGTGGTTGTTGGGGATCTTGACAACAGGTGGGCAAAGTGGTGGAGGCCAGAGCCTGCCTTTTATGAGAGGATGGAAAGAGCGATTTGGAGAAGGCTTGTATTAGAGTCTTTAATGACTTGAGAGAAAGTATAACATGTTTGTTAGTCATGTGAATGGTCTCTTAGGAATGGAAGAAATGAATCTATAGGAGACAGTGGTCACTGCTAGACTGATGCCCCTGAGGAGGGGGAGGAAGGCAACCAGTGCCAAGTACAAGGGTTGGCTTTAGTTGGACACTGACAGATCATCCATAGGAAGACTAGAAGGGGAAGAGTACCAGCACAGATTCATTGAGGCTCATAGTTTGGGGACTTCTGGGAGTTCTTTCTTAACTGTTTTTATTTGCTCAGAGAAGTAAGAGCAAGGTCATCAACTGAGAACCAGAAGGTTGAAGATGGTGTTGGAGGTTTGAGGAGAATGGAGAGGGTTCTTTACCAGAGTGGCGGAGTAGGAAATTATAGTATGACCACAAGATAAGAGTAAAGGACCCATTTGAGGTTAGTGGCCATAAATTTAAGGATGGTTCATGTTTCTGGCAGTCATATTCATCTGTGAGGCATGCTCATGTACAGTGTGTTAAGAGTGGTTTTAACAAATGTTGAGGTTTTGCCATTTTACTGAGACACCTTGGGGGAGGCAGGAGTTAAAGGGCATATGCATGTGGGTATAAATAATGGTCTATGGTTTAAAGTGTGTGTTAGGACATAAAGGAGGCATGTAAGGGACAAAATAATGGGAGGGGACTCAATGGATCATGGGTCCTGGTGAGACTGACAAGAGAAAACTTTGAACTCACCTTGGGGGTTATATAAACTTGTACTTCAAGTGACTTAACTGAAATCATCATGTTAACACCTAGTTTCACCTCAGCAAAAGGAAAATGAGCAATTAGCATTGTTGATGGAAGATGCAAGAATTTTCTGAGGCAGGCATCAGTGTTTATGTTGCTTCTCCAAACTAGACATCATTTGCCATCATGGTCCTCAAGGCATTGGATATACTGAGCTACTCAGTTTACTGAAAATAAGTGAGTTTTCACAAACCTTCAGGATTATATCCTACTTGAATCTAATGTGACATTGCTTAGAGTATTCTAGATGGGCTAGGAATTAGATCAAATGGAAAATGAAGAGCAAAGAGAAATATATTTATGTTGAGCATATTATATATTTTTATTGGTTCTGTCTGGAAATGGGGCAGAATGCCCAAGCTCTCTTTGTTTTCCCTCATTTGTGCATCACATTTTGTTCACCAAGAAAATGGACTTATGCAGTAGATAATTGGAAGTTGTTTTACAATCAGATTGTGTTTTTACATTATTTCCACTGAGCAGTTGGCTCTAGTAATTATTCTTCCATAAAGAGGGACATAAACAGGAACAGCTTTCTTGATTTGCTAACACTCCTGTGAAGATAAATTTGAAATATTTGTCCCTAGACAAAATATTAGTAACTAAATACAAACAAATTTGATTACTCTTTAGTGGACTATTGGATAACGTTGAAAATTTGTGATAACAGCCATTTAAGGGAATACAAATTGAGTAATTTATGATCTCCATGTTGATATTAATTATTTCCTTTGGAAAGAAATGTCATTCTTAGCATTTTTCATTTTAAAATTCAAAATTTTATAATCAATCTGTTTTAGACCTGTTAGCTTCCATGCTTTTAGACTGCTATATTTTGATGCAGTTATGTCATGTATTTCTTCCTTTAAAAAGTTTTAATTAATGGAGAATGGAAATGTGTTTCATAAATATCATGCCTCAATAAAAATTGTTTTACACTTTAGAAAATCTCTTCATAGTCCAGTTTAATAGACAGCCAGATTCTCCTATCTGCTTTTGCATTTATTCAGTTGCTATATGTTGTTTTGGTTGAAATGTATGAAGAAAATCTGTCTTCACACAGATAATGCAGCTGGAAAGAGGTATTAGTCTTTCAGATTATGGTGGCTATTATTCTTTTGTTTTAAAGTTTACTTATTATTGAGAGAGAGAGAGAGAGAGAGAGAGAGAGAGAGAATGAATGCATGTGAGTGGGGGAGGGTCAGAGAGCTTGAGGAAGAGAGAGAGAATCCCAAGCAGCCTTCATGCTAACTGCACAGAGCACAATGCAAGGCTCAAACTCAGGAACTGTGAGATTATGACCTGAGCCAAAATCAAGAGTCCAATGCTTAATGGGCTGAGCCACCCAGGTGCCCCTGGTGGACATTATTCTTAATACTACACCAAAACTAGGGGCACCTGGGTGGCTCAGTCGATTAAGCGTCCAACTTCGGCTCAGGCCATGATCTCACAGTTCGTGGGTTCGAGCCCCGCGTTGTGCTCTGTGCTGACAGCTCACAGCCTGGAGCCTGCTTCAGATCCTGTGTCTCCCTCTCTCTCTGCCCCTCCCCTGATCACACTCTGTCTCTCTGTCTCTCAAACATAATTAACATTAACAAAATATGACTTCACTCATATGAGGACTTTAAGAGACAAAACAGATGAACATAAAGGAAGGGAAACAAAAAGAATATAAAAACAGGGAGGCGGACAAAACAGAAGAGACTTATAAATATGGAGAACAAACTGAGGGTTGCTGGAGGGGTTGTGGGAGGGGGGGATGGGCTAAATGGCTAAGGGGCATTAAGGAATCTACTCCTGAAATCATTGCTTCACTATGGGCTAATTGGGATGTAAATTTTAAATAATAAAAAATCTTCAACCAATAGTAGTTTCCTTATAGTTATTTGCAATTTGGAATTTCAAAGCCATATCAATACACTTTTCACACATTAAAAAAAAAAGATTACATTTCACTCAACGTTAAATACATCGATCTGCTAACATTACCTTATTTAACTGAGTTAAGGCATTTGGATGACTTAGATGTTTGGCAGAAAACACAAATTTAGGAGTATGGGTTCACTTAAATGAAACCCAAATATTCATTTAAATTCTAACAGGCTCTGCTATGTTTTGAAGTGAATTCCAGTTCCAATATGTGTGTGCTAATGTTGGTTGTTTCAGTGCCCTGTTTTAAGCGTAACTTGCAACTATGCAGAGAGACATTTGGGGGTCCTGGACTCACTGCAGCGGAAGAGTGGAAACTAGCATCAGAGGGTCAGTCGACCTTATCTCAGCCATAATCTCTGGAATGAAATATTCCCGTCATCAGCTGCACGTAGCAAAAGGTCTGGGTGTCATAAGGAAATGACATCAGTTTTCTAGCATCTGTGATATGCCCTCGAGTAGTAATTTCAGAATACTTAGTAAAAGGCTTAGATTGTTGAAATATGATGTAGTCTGGGGAGTTAACTTTCAGTCTCAATCTCTGACTCTTTTATTCTGTGCCAGAAAGGAATCCTGCAAGACAGGATGAGTTTTCCTTTGTGGCAGCCTGGCTAGTGAGGATCAATACACCTACTCTCCAATTTCCTCACTTAGAAGAGAGGAGGAGGTGTGATATTCTCCGGGAATTCGAGGAAGAGGAAATTGTTTTTCTTGAACAAGAAGGTTCATGATTTCAGCTGAGAGTATTTTCAAGTATTTTGGCAAAGTGTTTTAGCCACCAGCAACCATTTCCCCTACGCAGATACGTTCAGATGGGCTCTATACACCTTGAACGCAAGGAGCAGACAAAAATACAAAAGAAGCTTTGTGTGGGGGAATTGTGAAATTTGAAGTCTGCATTGTTTTAATGGTTGAAGGTTTGATGGGATTATTTATGTATAGGAATACTTAAGGAAAATATATTAGCAAATTTTTGTGATGGTGGAAAAATGTTCTCTTGGTCAGTCAAAGCCAGTGGACTCCATTGAAAGCTTTTCTAAATAGTAACGTTCACCCTCTGTTTTACTATTTGTGCATATTGCCAGTCATCAAGGGATGTCAGGAAGCTCTGGTCATAAAAATAGCCTTCTTTAATTAAATAATTTCTTAATAAACCATGAGAAGAAAAGGATACACGCATCTTACTCAAATCCACATTTGGGAGGCATCGTAGTTGCAGAAGTGCTAGAAGTCACTGGATATTTAAAATAATGAAGCATAAATTATATTTAAAAATAAATAAAATAATGAAGGAGGGGCGTCTGGGTGGCT
Source organism: Panthera leo (assembly GCF_018350215.1). Taxonomy (NCBI): domain Eukaryota; kingdom Metazoa; phylum Chordata; class Mammalia; order Carnivora; family Felidae; genus Panthera; species Panthera leo. Next base: position 9,915,325 of record NC_056696.1, on the reverse strand, counting down.
CCAACTTCGGTTCAGGTCATGATCTCGCGGTTTGTGAGTTCGAGCCCTGCATTGGGCTCTGCGTTGACAGCTCAGAGCCTGGAGCCTGCTTTGGGTTCTGTCTCCCTCTCCCTCTGCCCCTCCCCTGCTCACCCTCTGTGTCTCTCTGTCTCAAAGGTGAATAAACATTAAAAACAAATTAAAAAATAATGAAGGAGGTGGATGGGGAATGAGGGATGGGGGAGAGGGGAAAAATGGGTGATGGGCATTGAGGAGGGCACTTGTTGGGATGAGCACTGGGTGTTGTATGTAAGCCAATTTGACAGTAAATTATATTTAAAAAAAAAGAAAACATGAAAACTGAAAAAATAAAATAATGAAGAAGAAGGGGGGACAAATAGTCCCCTTTGTCAAGGCAGGATGCTGAGCATCTGGTGGTCATTTCTGAACCCTAGGGAGTGGGCAGTATGATGACAGAATAGCAGATAGAAGGAGGAAAATTCCTCCAACAGTGGCCTTTCCATTCACCAGACAACTACTAAAGTTTAATTAAGGCTCAAAAGTCTAAGGGGATGAATTAGAACGGAGGCAGTTCCATTTGAAAAGTTTCTGTTTTACTTAGAAGCGACTTTTATTCATTAAAAGCACATCAGAGTAATCAGAATATTTGGAACTCCTCCCCATATTTAACTGATCTCTCATTCCCAGCAATGAAAGATTACACTAATCCACACACACACACACACACACACACACACACACACACACACATCAAGAGAGAAGAAAGAAAAACTTTCATTAACCGAACAAATGGCAGAAATGACTGAACACACACATAAACTAGAGCATTACATTTTTGCACGTATTAACTGCATGTTGAACTAAGTAAACCACAAAATGATTCTTAAGGGAACTTAAGCATCATGTGTATTCTTTAGATGTTTTTTTCTCAAGTTTTTTGGCAAAATAGTCATGAGACAAGTTGTTAGTCAAAGTCATCTCTGTGGTACAATGAAAGGAATTACCGTAACATGTCACGTCTTGGTATGCAAGCTCTCATATTCTCAGTCGTATATGTTCACAACTAAGTTTTCTTTATTTTTTGATAGATCTTTAATTTTCAGTGGCTAAACTTCTTGGTTTCTTTTCCTTCCTCAACATGTCTGCCAATAGATAAATGTTAATATTTACTGAGGAAGCTATGTAAGTGCATGTTTAAGTAAATTACTTTAAAAAATGACTTTTAAACCACAATTATAATCTTTATGTTTGTAAGTTCAGGCTTTCTCTTCGGGGTTCCTTTTGAAATCAGACATGTTTGTGAAGAATTACCCCCCAAAAAGTATGACTGTTATCTGTGTGAAAGTTATTTTGGCACAAGGCATTTTAAATTTCTGATAGATTGTGTACTTTTGGAGCAATGTATATGCGTGCATTCAAAATAAAACTTAACAGTGTTCCCCCTTTACAGTATGTGTTAGGAAACAGTGGCAAAATGTGGACAGAGTTAGGGTCCTATTTCCAGGGAGACTCACTAAGCTCTATTTTACAAGAGCATAAATGTTTACCTAAGCAAGAAGGTGAAGTCCGTTATGCCCAATAAAGGACATTTTGCAGTGCTGGTTTACGGAAAACATTCAACAGACAGTGGATCTTTTACACAAAGTACAGTGCGTTGTTTGAAACTATGTATGCTCATCTATACACTGTGCTTAAAATAAACACTATCTGGGAATATGCTAGTCTTTTTTTCTTTCTTTCTTTTTTATTCCACACCCTAGATTTTGTCACCTGCCAAAGTCAAATAAATCTTATCTAAACAGTTGAGATAAGCCTTGAGTTGTACCCAGTATGGTCAAATCAACAAACCTCTTCAAAAACAGAAATGAAATACAATATCACTAGATTAAACAGTCTACAATGGCAATCATGTTTGCATTTAAAGATTTTATTCCAAAAGGATTACAGTGTTGGTATCCGTTTTTCCCCCTGCCTAGACAAGAAGGCGACATACTGAGTCAAACAAAATGCATTTGCTCTCTAACAATTTAACTTGTGTGGCTCTTATAAACAAGGCCCATAGGTGTATGAAGCCTACTGACTTAATCAGTAACTCATGTCATTAACTTTGTATAAGCAAGTATGCTTGAGAGGTACCAGTGGTGGATTGGGTATCAGATTTGTTTTTTTTTTTTCCCAGCAGCAGGAAAGCCTTTCTTTATGTAGCCTAAGTACAAAAATCTGTAGAATTCTGGCATTTTATTGTCTGTACCTTACAACAAATCCCTACCAGGTTAAACTGCCTGAAAAGAGAAGGTAGTATAAATGGCTATGTATTCTAAATTAATAGGATATTATAAAAATGCAATTTTCTTCCCTTCTAAGGCACATATCAATTTAATTGCTAATGCACACCCTACAAGGGCAGGAAGTGTGTCTGAGGTTTGCCACCACCAGGTCCCCAGGGCTGAGAAGGCTACCTGTCCTGGAGTTAGAACACTATGAATATTTATTCCAGAAATGAATAAATGATGTTTTCAAGAAGATGCTATTTACTTTGCAGATAAATACAAATATTTTATAATGATTTAATCAGTTGCTGATATCTAAAAGTATGTTTGTGAAGTGAATATATTTTTATTTATAGTTAAATGGTTCCCTTTCAATGTCACACTGTTTAATTGGCAATTTATTTATAAGTGATAAGCAGTAAACATGTCATGATGTCAATCAATGGCATTTTTAAAACTACCTCACAGATAGTATTAACTTCTGTGCACTTCTTGACCATAGAGTATTTTATACACTGCCTGCTGGTTTGAAAATAACCCATGTCCCCACTGGTCTTTAAGTACATCTTCACATACTCGCACTCAGCCTCTCGCACATCTGAGAGTTAGCCCAACCGGATATACAGTTGGGGTTCTGATGTGATGCCTTTCTTTTATTTTTAAGGTCCAAACAATAGTATAAAATACATATCTTCATTTTCTAATTTATATTGTTGTATAAGAGCAATTGTGTGTATAAAGGTATATATGATATTCAGACATTTAGAGAGAGCTAAGAGTCTTCCATTTTTGGGTGCCCACTATGGCAAGGACTGTGTTCCACCTCTTAATTTGACAATAACCATTTGAGGGAGGTGTTAACATCATTATATACCCATTTCACATGTGAATAAACTGAGACTCAGCTTATCAAGGATCTCCCAAGGGACACACACTACCTAATCACAGATCCATGTTTGTTTGTTTTTTTTAAATTTTTTTTATGTTTATTTTTGAGAGAGAGAGAGAGACAAAGTGCACGTGGGAGAGGGGCAGAGAGACAGGGAGACACAAAATCCGAAGCAGGCTCCAGGCTTTGAGCTGTCAGCACAGAGGCTGACACGGGGCTCGAACTCATGAACTGTGAGAGTCAGACACTTAACCAGAACTGAGCCACCCAGGCGCCCCCACGAATCCATGTTTTTAATCCAGGTTTGTGTGAATCCAAAGCACTGAGGTTTAAGGTTTCAAGAAATTTTAGAAAAAAATCAAGAGTGATTATTTGGGTAAATTAGAACTTCTCAATAAATATGTTAATATATTAACCAGGGATTTGAATGGAAGGGGCAATAGCAAAATTTAGAAGTCTTATAAATGTAAAAGGAATGGAGTGTCACTGTTTTAATTTGGAATCTTTAAAAGAATGCTATTGATGTATTTGTTGTTAAATTTATTATGGTCCTTAGATAATCCAGAATTCCTTGAAATATTATTCAAGAATTTGTGTGTTTTGGGGCGCCTGGGTGGCTCAGTTGGTTGAGCGTCCGACTTCGGCTCAGGTCAGGATCTCACGGTCCGTGAGTTCGAGCCCCGCGTCTGGCTCTGGGCTGATGGCTCAGAGCCTGGAGCCTGTTTCGGATTCTGTGTCTTCCTCTCTCTGACCCTCCCCCGTTCATGCTATGTCTCTCTCTGTCCCAAAAAGAAATAAACGTTAAAAAAAAATTAAAAAAAAAATTAAAAAAAAAAAGAATTTGTGTGTTTCATGTGTATGTTAAAAATTTGTGGCAACATGTCTCTGGCAAGTTCCCCACAGTGTGGGAATGTACGTGTGGGACAAGCCCACGTGCTCAAACATGTATGATGGTTGGATGTGTGAACAATGGAAATGTTACATTATCATTTCATATTCTTATCAAGTGTGAAGTTTAGGTGAATATGGTGCCAAATATCTTACTCTATGAAAAAATGTTAGTTTTAAAAAAAATTTTTGGTTATGTTTGATTTTAACTAAGCCAAGCAAAACCAAAAAAAACCTTTAAAATTGCTTCACTGCATCATTAGGAATTTTTTGCTAAGTAATACATTTTGACAGTGTTTTAAGTAACTCCCCAGATGTGAGGAGTTTTAGTTGGGAGTTAACGCGTCAGTATTTCCTTATAAAGGGTTCTTGCTCCATTGTCGTCAGATTGCACAGCGATATGGACTTACCAAAGGTTTCTATGCTTTACTGAATTTCAAATAAAAATATGAAGTTAATAATTCTAGGCATTGCTGCCAAAATGTTTTTTTTTTTCCCCTTTTGTTTTTTACCTTTTTATATCTTCCTGGCAGGACAAACAGAGCAGTATTAGAAATTACTGAATGAGTAAAAACTGACCATTTGCATCCACCACAGACTGTAGATATGAAGGAGGGAGAGGAAGCTGCTTCCTCTTCAAATATCTTTCTTTTCCTTTTTATGTCTCAGTTTCTTCCTTCATTGTCATGCAGATGGCTTTGCTTATATTGTTTGCAACAGATCCCACTGCCTCTGCCAGTGTTTGGCTTTTGCTTTCTCAGGTGTTGCTGCCTTCATGGATTGATGGGACCAATAACACAGATATGTGGTTGATAGTGTCTCTTTCTTAAGGTCAGCTCGTATGGCTTCTTTCTGAAGGTTCAGTAATGATTTTGTTTTTCGCATTATACGCTTTTTTAGTTTTCTGCTGTTTGTGGAACACTCTGGCATGAGTGTATGATGTATTTAAGGCAAGATCCTATCAGGCTATTTAAAATCTCCTTGGAGGGACAGAGCACATAATTCTGTACAAAAGGAGTATCTGAAATATATCAGGTGATTTGTATTTATGTTAAAGGGCTCAATCAAGAGGTCAGAGATGTCGTTATGAGCCATGGTACTTAGGGAGTGTTTCAGAGATTACTTACACTGCAGCTTGAAATTGCTATTTTGTTAGAGATAGTGGTTTCTCCACATTGTCCACACTTTTCAACTTCCCCTCTGTTCTAGGTAACCATTGGAAACAATTCTGGCCAGTGAGACAGAAGTAGAAATTTGCTAAGGATTCACACTTAATAGACATTGCACATACTTTCTTGCTGCTTACCTTTTTCCTCCGTTTTGCCTGGAATGTGAAAGTGATAGATGGAGTTATGGCAGCTATTTTTCCACGTAAGGAATAGGTATTTAAAGACCATAAAAAACTTTTTATTGTCTGTAAGCTTTTTAAAAACTTTCTGAGTCAATGCCAACCTATCTCAACTTTGTTTAAGTCATTATTTACTCAGATATTCTTTTTACGGTTGAAAAGTTTTTAATGAGTGCAAATGTATTTAGCACTTTTGCCATATTATCAAATGGCGGATTGTCAAGAATATATTCATATTTCAGATGTCTTTGTTATACTCTAACTAAATGGCTGACATTACTGCCTAGAATAGTATAAAATGAGCCAAACTTTGAAGCAGGAGGCGAGGAGGACTAAGTTATAAACCAACATGATGAATGACGTTTTTTCCTCTCATTTAGGCCCCGTGTCTTTCATTTGCATTCCTAATACAGCAAAGGGTTTGGAATTCAGCTATTATTCCTCTTTAATTCTACCAGGATTCAGATACTCTTTTTAAAAATATCTTTCCCTTTACCAACTGTACTCAGTTTGTGTTAATCACTCTTGTACTTCTTCACCCACCTATAGAAGTATTCCTCAAAATAGTTACCTAAAAACCTTAAATTTAGTTAGGTAAGAAAAGGGAAATGTTTCTATTATTAGGTAAAGACTTAAAAGAGAAAATAAGCTGAAAAAGTTTCCAAGTTATGGTCTGTCTTCTAGTTTCAGAGTCCCTGAAGTTAAAAATGCTTTTGGTGGAGCAGGCGATCTCATGAATGAATTTTGTGAACACGGGGATCACCCAGGGCAGGACTTCTGGCTGTGTTAGCATATGAGCCAGGTGCTGTATATTTGGCAGAATATGGTCAGGAGGGAGTATGTGGGATCTAGTCTTGGGAACTGGTCAAAACTGATTATTTTCTCTAAAACTCCTACTATTGGGATGCTGGCCATCCTGAATTGGTCTAATGTTCTTAATGTTTTCTCCTCTTTTTGATATACTTTTGGGAAATACTCTCTCATTTATTTCCCATACCTTCTATTGAATGTTTCTATGATGTTACCATGTTTTTATGTTTGGAGAACCACTTTATGTTTCCAGTTTGGAGGGTGTTGCAGTAATCCAGGCAGTAGTTGGGAGTGTCTGGGAACAGGGTGGTAGCAATGACAATGATGAAATGAAATCATATCTGCATGTATTTGGAATGTAGAACCATGAGGATTTATGATGTACTGGGTGTGGAATGTGAGCAAAAGGAGTTAAGGATAGCCCAACCAGCAGATGGGTCTCCATCATGTGAGAGAGGGGAGAGTGTGGGCACAGTAGGTCTACCTTTAGAGTTCCAGGTGAGCATGCTGAGTAGACTGTTGTTTCTACCAGGGGAAGGTTCAAGAAGGAGGTTGGAGGCTAGAGAGGAAAATGTTTCAAATCCACCATGAGACTATAAGAGATCACCAAGAATAGGAATGTAGATGGTTAGGAAGAGGTAAAAGGGTCAAGCCCTAGGATCCTTCAATAATAAAAGGTTGGAGAGAGAAGGAGCCAGCTAAGGAGAATGAAGAGTGGGGAGCATTATGAGCAGGAGGAAGAAGAGAGTGGCATTCTGGAAGCCAGATTAAGCATGTGTATCTGGAGAAAGGAATTATTCACTGCGTCAAATGCTGCTGAGATTGAGGAGTGTGCATTTGGATTTCACAGGATTGAAATTACTGCCGACTCAATAATCAGAGCAAAAGCTTGAGGGGGTGGGATTAAGAAGCTAGGGTAGAGAAGAATGTGAGGACAGTGGGTATTGGAAAACCTTAGGAAGATATGGAGGAGTCTTCTGTGTGTGTGTGTGTGTGTGTGTGTGTGTGTGTGTGTGTGTGTGTGTTTCCCTCCCCTGTTTGGTCTCTACTTCCCCCCAAAGGTGAAATTTTTTATTTCACTGAAATGTACAGAGAGGTAGAAATTATCTTCACATGTGTCCTTTTTCCTGATATTAAAGTATAATGACTAGTTACTTGCAATTCCTTAAAGAGATCTCAGAAAATTTTGCTCCCCAGTGGCTGGGACATGATGACAGCTTGGACCATTTTAAATGAGAGATGCTTCTGATCTCTTATTTAAGATGAGTTTCTACTTGAACAGAGGTCTTTGCTTTGCTTCTCAGCAATCTGCAAGGCTAACTTCATCTTAGCTTTTCCTGTGGCTTCTCAATTCCAAATGGGGTAAAAAGATGGTTTCTCTAAGCCCTTATACTCTTTCTTACTATGTCAGTGAGAAGAGGGCATGAACTGTAAATACAGGCTGATTTGCACTTATTGTGTGTTTAAGCTTTCTGCTGACTCTGCTCCCTTCCCATATACCTTAACCAAAATCAGTGTTGATGGTTTCCCTGTGGGTGAGACGTGTTTAGTCTCCCGTATTACTATCTGTACAAGTGGAACTGTGATTTTTTTCCTTTTGCTGAGAATGTTTTCAACCTACGTTCTCTAAAATCTCTCAGTCAAAATACTGATTTGGAGCGATGTTGGTAAAATAGTTTTCTTGTAGGAACGTTAGAGGGTCCATAATAACAATAAACACAACCAACATTTTCTGAGTGTTTGCTACAGGCATGGCACTGCCTCTGAGTGATTTATTTGAATAATCTCCTGCAAGAATCCTATAGGGTGGGTGTTTTATTAGGTCTATTTTGCAGATTCGAAGCAAATTGAGATACCCTATGTTACACAGATAGTAATAAGTGGTGTATTCCACTGCCTTCCACTGACATTTGTCAAATAATGATATGGCATCCCATATTATTATTTTATCTTTTTGCAGTATGAAGTCATCTAGAGTGAAGTTATTTGTTTACAAAAGGGCAATCAGGGTGAGCTCAAGGAATATTCAGTTTGTCCAGGCAAGTTAAAGGTACAGTTAAGTTTCAGGAATTACTAACCTCAACCTATTTCAACCTTTTGACATTCAAAGAAGACTTTTTCCCAAGCCTCGTATGTACTAGGTTCTTCTATATTTTGTGAAGTTCACAATAAATTAGGCGTGATCATCTATGGTACAGGGAAATGCCTGTCAACATTATCTCATGTTTCTGTATGTCTGTATATCATGCCTCATATAAACTTATTATCAATGAGACTAGGAGGCTTAGCTGATTTGATAGATTATGCCTGTATGAGAAGTCAGCTTTCATGTAATAGAGACGGTGGGATGTTACTTCTAAGATTGGGTTGCAAAGAGAAGGTGGCCTTATCCTGCACGCCCCCTCTGGATCACTCTGAAGGAAGTGAACTTCCTTCACCCTGTTGTCTTATTGCGAGCTTACCTATAGCGAGAGACATCTGGCAAGAAACTGAGGCCCACAGCCACAGTTTCAGCCAATAACCAGTGAGGAGCTGAAGCCCTCAGTCTGAGGAACTGAATCCTGCAAACAACCACATGATCTTGGGACTGGATCCCCCTACAGAGTCTTCAAAGAAGATCTCAGCCCCAGCCAACACCATGACTGAAGTCTTAGGAGAAATCTTGAGGCAAAGGTACCCAGCTAAAACCGTACCTGAATTTCTGAGGCACAGATAATATGTTTGTTGATAACATGATAATATGTTTTAAGCCCCGACTAAGCTTTAGTGTAATCTGCTGTGCAGAAATGGATGACTAATAAAGCCTCTTGATAATAAACACCATGAGGTTTTCTACTTTTGGGGGCTTCCACCCCCAGGTTAGCAGGTCATGTGAGAGGGAGGGATTAAGGCAGGAAACCACAGTGACTGGAGTTCAGGGCTGGTGGAGGGAAGGGGCCATCAAAAGCAGTCCTGAGGCTGCTCTAGTCCTATCCCTTTGGGGAGATCCCAGCTTAAAATACAGACTGGAGTAAAGCAGGTACTGACAGTGTTCCATGGCTTAAAATATTGCATTCAGTAGGAGTAATTGCATCATATAGAATTTCACCAAGAAGTGAACTACTTTATCTGGCTGCTCAAAATATATGACACATTTACAAATTTGGCTAATAATTAATGTTTTCTGAACTTTTGTTTTACATGAGTTTCTTTTAACAGAAACTCTTAAAATATAGTCCTTTCCCTTTTGTGTACTCTTTTTTTTTTTTTTTTCGTTAGAAGCACAGAGACTGGGTTCTTGTTATTATGCAGAAATTCAGACATACATGTTTTATTTCACTGTAGTCCGAGTGATTTAACATCATAGTAAGTTAGAATAAGCAACATGTACCACATTTCTGGTGTTGAAGAAGGCAAATATGTGTTAATAGCAGTGTCTAGGGAATGTGATACGGGCCTATGACTATCACCTGTTTGTGTGTATGTGTGTACAATGTCATGTGCCCAGCATACAGCCACTTCCCATGATAGGTCTAGAATTCTTTTTATGTAATGCAGTATCTTAGAAACAAAAGGAAATAGATTTTTTGTTAGCATAGTTTATTTTGATACATTTTTAATGTTTATGTATTTATTTTGAGAGAGAGGGAGAGGAGGAGGGACAAAGAAGGAGGGGGAGAGATAAAATATAAAGCAGTCTCCACAATGTCAGCTTAGAGCCCGATGTAGGGCTTGAACTCATGAACTGTGAGATCAAAACCTGCGCCAAAATCAAGAGTCAGGTGCTTAACCAACTGAGCCACCCAGGTGCCCCTTTTGATACATTTTTAATACCTTATGTTAAATTGACTGAGATCTAAAATAGGCTATTTCACTCTTTGTTTTGTAACAGCATGTTTTAATGCGAAGTGCATTGGATCTCAGCGTATACTCACTCAGTGAGTGTATACCAGTGGAGTTCATTAAGGAACGAGCTATGGTCTCAGCTTCTGATTATTGAAAGCAAAAGTTTAATCCTGGACCTAATTTTAATCTAACACATTCCCAGCTCAATCTCCAGTTTCTAACCAATGTGTTGACAGATAATACATTTTAAAATTAATTACATAAATTATTCCATGGCTTCTTGGATTAGCCTTCTTACTATAAAATTGCTTATATTCTCCACATAATAAATATATTCTACAGACACAAGTTATTATCCCACTTGATAAAATCTCAGAGAAGCTTAGTGTCTTGATCAATGATACACAGCCTGTTGATAGAAAAGCCAGAAAGAGTACCAAGTTCTTCTACTTCATTATCATATCTTGGACATTTTATAAAAGTTTAGGCTTAAAAATTAAAATGCTATCCATTTTGGTCTGGAGTGATTATTAACACATGGTCATTTATAGGTTTTTTAAAGAGAGTGTTAAAAACCTCCATATGTTCTAATCCTGGAAAGTCAGCGTGTTTTACAAATACGCTGATAATCTTTTAATATGCAAAAAAGGCCAGAGTGGCCTCTCAACACCGTCTTAGCCCTTGTATCTTTCTACATAGAAGCAAAACAGATGCTTCTTGGCCAAATTCAAAGTAGCATTTATCTATATATATTTTGTGGGAAAGCAATTAAAATTGCTTGGTAGACCTACAGGGGAATGGCTGGGTGGGAAAGGTGATGAGTCCCAGACAATGATGGCTGCTCCTGGAAGTCTTAGAGCAAAGAGTAGGGAATGAGTGTGAAATATTTGGCTTCTAATCTTAAGTGTAATCACATTAGCACCTAATGGAATATTAGAGAATAAAGTAATCTGAATTAAAGATTTATCACTGAATATCCTTCCAAATATGGGGTTTATTTATGTTGTGAAATCTTAGTCTCATGCCTAATAATTTAAATGTCAAGTAAAAAAGACAGAGCATGATGAACGATACCCAATAGCTGTAAGCCAGGCTGTCATGTAGTTGTAATAATTCATCATTCATATGAGAGTGGAACCCTTAATAGATGCAGGTGGAATTTTTATTTTTGGTCCATGAGGGCACAAAACACAAGTAGGAGAAAAAGAAAGTTGTTTACCTTTGGGTTAGATAATAAAGCTTATTAAATCCAGAAGAGTTGAACTTTTGTGAGAACTTGAAGAGGGAAATAACGTTAACCAACAACATGCCAGATTCTTTTACTTGTTCCTGCCTTTGGTCCCCATGAGACCCCAAATCTTGCTAATGCTTTCTATTATTTTCTTTTACCCTTAGCCCTGTCCTCCATAAAGAAACTAAAACTTGTCAAGTAGCTTACTTGAAATAATGTAGCAGTGAAGAAAAATTTAAATTTAAACCCAGTTAAGTTCTATGTTCCGTGTTCCTTCCGCATCCATAAACCATCCCATGAAAATAGCTTTCCCTTTTGGGGGAATAGAGGAACTATCACCCAGACATAATCTCAAAAAAGGTGTTTTCCTCTCAAAGAAGGCTGAAAGTTTGCACACGGAGTCAGGGGATTTGCGAGGCGCTTTTTCTTGAATGTTTTGCCACCTTAAAACCTGTATTTCTAATTCCATTTCTATTTATTTCCATTTCCATTTCTATTTCTATCTTTTCTATTTCTATTTCAAAATTCCTTAGCATGTCCACACCTAGAAATCTGACTGCAGTGTTCTCTGCACAAAACCAGTTTTCTGCAGCCTTTCGAGGCCGAGTAATCAAGCACGTCCAAATAGCTCCAATTTCAAATCATTGTTACTGAAGTAACTGTTAACCAGTGTAATAAGGTATTATGGTCCCTGAACGATAAGGACACTACATTTATTGGCTACATGAGTAAATGCTTTGTTTCATTTCCTTGTTTTTAGAATTTTATCAGTTGAAAATACACAACGTACCTAATCACAGATTTTAAGATTTCGCTCTAGCACTAGATGACAGCACTAGATACTTAGTAAGATATGATTTTAGTCTGATTCTTGATTTCTGAAATGTTAAAATTTGCTTTTTAGATTGAGTAAATATAGCACCTCAAGTAACCTTAACCTTTCCCAAATTACATCTTTTGCCCTTATTTCCCTTCTAGAACGCCAGTCAGAATCCATTCATCTGCCTGTATCTAATCTCTAATATCCAACTACACAAGCATGACTATATTGTTCCCTCAAAACTGCAATTCCCATCAAATTGTGTTAGCGTCTCTCAAGTGTAAAGCCAACTAAGTGAAAATTGTGTGGAAAGATAGTAACAGTGTTTTCTTCCATGGAAATTTCCTTGAGGATGACTAAAAAGTGAAGTTTCGGGGCGCCTGGGTGGCCTGGTTCGGTTAAGCGTCCGGCTTCGGCTCAGGTCATGATCTCACAGTCTGTGAGTTCGAGCCCCGCGTCGGGCTCTGTGCTGACAGCTCAGAGCCTGGAGCCTGTTTCAGATTCTGTGTCTCCCTCTCTCTCTGTCCCTCCCCTGTTCATGCTCTGTCTGTCTCTGTCTCAAAAATAAATGTTAAAAAAAAAAAAAATTAAAAAAAAAAAGTGAAGTTTCATGGGTTAGGAACTTTTGAGGACTTGCTTAGGACCATATACTTATGGTTAGGTCCACATGGTATTTATTAAGATATTCTTCAGTACCTGACATTGCATGAGGTAAACAGATGAGAAACTTCAGTATATATATCTAAGCAAAATTTCATGTGGGGAACACGTATAGGAATAACATGTTTTAAAACCAGGATAAACTCAGAGGACAATTGTATCTTTTATGAATTTTGACTTGAGTATCAATGATTTTATTGTGTCTTTACATTATTGTGAGAATGAAATCTTATACTAAGTTGACCAACAGCATTTCTTTCATTGTTTTCCTATCAATCTTTTGCTGTATCACCAGAGGAATGTTGAAATACTGGATTATTATCTAATGAATTCCAAAGTCAGAGACCTTTGGATTCACTGTAAGACTTTCTTTAAGGGCTAGACTGCACAAATCCAAAGGGGGGTAATTCCATACACGAATTTGCTATCTTTATTTGGATTTTATGTATTTTGTTACATTATAGCCATATTACCTCCAGTAAAAATCATTTGTTAATCCCTTTTAATTAATTTCTGAAATAGAGTCAAAGTTAGCTGGCTATGTTTTTACTACTTTGAGTCATTAAACAGATTGTGATATGTTTGTCTTATGTGGTCTAAGGAGTGAAAAGATTTGTCTGAGAATTTTAATCAAATTCTTCGATAGATATTTGAGACATAATTTTTTGGAAATGGAGATAGTGGAATATTATTAGGATGGAAGTATCATATTCTACTTACTATGATCTTTGTTGGCAAATCTGGGCTCTGTTCCCAGCTCCAAATAGAAATGCTAAATTGTCTTGGTTAGATTTCTCATCCATCATATGCTTCAATTTCCCACTTGTCTTTTTAAATTCTTTCTTGGGATTTTGCCAGAATCCACTAGAAAATGTCTCATATACTTTAGGCTTTGAGAGAAAAGACACTGTAAAATGCCTCAATTATCAAAATAAATCTAACCAATTTGTGATTATCCACTTTGTGATTTTTTTCCCAGAAACCTTTAACCCTAGAGGAGCTTCATTGGCTACTTGGCATAGATCTGATCAGGGGAAATTCACATCATTTCTAGCTAATATATATATGTAGGTAATACAGAATGCTTTTGATTAATCTGAATTTGCCCAAACTGAATTATAAAACATACTGACTCCATAATCCAGCATGCTTCTCAGACCAAAAGAAATGCATTTAGGAACATATTCCCCGTTTCCTATTATCAATTCCCCTTCTTCCTTGTATAAACATGGGTAGTTTGCACATTAAGAGTTGATTTTTAAGGGTGCATTTGTGCTGACATCAATACCATAATCAAAGAATGATCCTTTTATTATAACAATTTAAAGAGTTATAATGAGAAATGCATCCATCATTTTTATATTAAGTCCTTCAGTTCAGTGATTCGATTTAACTTTTGTCATAAGTCTAGGTAAATTGGCAGATACGAGCATTTATCTCACAAAATAGGATGTGGCAGTAACAGGTGTGATTTGCCTGTTTTTCTAGTATTAAGCAAAGTTTTCAAATTCATGCAGTTGGGCCCTGAGAGACAGACCGCGTGTCACATTCATGGGATTTTGTATTTGAAAGACAAATGAAAGCTTTAACACTTTACCCCTGCACCCATTGAAATTCCTTGGGCACAGTCTTAGTAGTGGGTAAGTGGGTGCATTGAAGTTAGACCACTGTTCTGGAGGTGGTCAGTGTTGTCCAAGATGATCAGATATCTTTTCACAGCTGGCTTATGGCAATTTATGTTCTTTTGTCTTTTTTCCCCCCCCACAGCTGTTGTGAACTTGGACAATTCTGTGGTTGATCTGGAGACCCTTCAAGCTCTCTATGAGAATGTGAGTAAATAGAAGGAATTTTATGTGTGAGTATAAAATACAGACACAATACTTGCCAATATGCACATCTAGACTCATCGCTTTAATGTCCTTTCAGAAAATTTTATCTGGGTGCACTGAGTTTACTAAAGTATAAGTTTGCTAAAATACTTTCTAGGAAACTTACTGGACAAATGTATGGCCTCATAATTTCATGGATTGTGGTTCAAAGCACGTTGCGTGTGAGGCCATTCACATTCCCTCTTTTGAAATATAATAGTCAGTACTTACATAGAGGTTAATTTGAGCTGAGCATTGCTCTGCACTAATTTAGTTAATCTTCACATGAAAACTCTGGGTAGGTGTTATTATTATCCCCATTTTACGTATAAGGAAATTTAGGTATAGCTGGTCAAATGACTTGTTCAAAATCCCATAGCTAATGTGGTATAGCTGGGGTATAATTCATTTGAGTCTGTTTCTCCTAACTGCGTGGTTTGATTCACCAAGTGGCGGAACATTCAAGCTTTCTTCCAGTAGCACTTTTTCTTATGTTGGCAGGAAAAAACAGTAAGGAAGCAGAGAAGTAGGACTATAGCGTGATACAGTCTGTGCCTTTGGGAAGTGCAGTCTAGGTGGTGAAACATGAAATGGCTTTAGCTGGGGCATGACATTAAATAACACTGATTCACATAGGAAGAAAGTGCTTGTCTTATCAGGGCCTTTACAGTGCTTCTGAGGAGCTATATGTATGTATTATAAACATACTACTATAGAAATATATAGTTCTAGAACTATATATATTTAGGAGAAAGTCTCAGTGTGGCCCTATTTTATACGTGGTATCTTTGGGCTCTTTTTGTTCATTTTGTTCCTTCTCTTGCCTATGATGTGCCTGGTATTTAAGCCTCTGTTCTCTTTAGGGGTATGACCTTAGTTGGTCCTTGACTTTTCAGCCCCAAGTCAAAGAATTCCTGGTTCTGAAAGATATACATAGTGAACAGGATGCAGACTTCTTCCCTGACCACCCCCCTTGGGAACAGTGTTTTTGATCTGTGTTTTAAACATATTTATATGTGGTTTCCCCTATAAAATTTAGACCTTTGTAAGGGAAAATATTTCTTATGGTCCATTGCATAGAATCTATTGATCAAGTGTAGAGTTGGTACCTGGTCAGCACAATGATCACAGGTGCTCAGTTAGAATGAGTCATTAATGAAGACTGAGAGGGGAAGTTGGAATAGTTGATTATATGGGGTGCCTGGGTGACTTATTTGGTTAAGCATCCAACTCTTGACTTCAGCTCAGGTCATGATTTTGTGGTTGTGGGATCAAGCACCATATTGAGCTCGGTGCTGAGCTGAGTGTGGAGCCTGCTTGGGATTCTCTCTCTCTCTCTCTCTCTCTCTCAATCTCTCTCTCTCTCTCTCTCTCTCTCTCTCTCCCCTTCTCCTCCATTTGTGCACATACTCTCTCTCTAAATTTTTTTAAAAAATATTATAAAAAATTGGTTGATTATGTAGTTGTCTCTATGTGATGGAAAATTGGAAAAAATTAATCATGTATTCAGTATATTAGTGTCCCAGTGAAATGGGTATGTAAAACATATCCATTTAAATTTTTTTTAATGCTTATTTATTTTTGAGACAGAGAGAGACAGAGCATGAACGGGGGAGGGTCAGAGAGAGAGAGGGAGACACAGAATCTGAAGCAGGCTCCAGGCTCTGAGCTGTCAGCACAGAGCCCAACGCGAGGCTTGAACTCACAGACCGCGAGATCATGACCTGAGCCGAAGTCGGACGCTTAACCGACTGAGCCACCCAGGCGCCCTAAAACATATCCATTTAGAGGTACAGAGTTTTCATTTCTCTTGAATCTTTGATGCCAACTCTTTCCCAACCAGGAGAGCCATATGGAAGAAACGTGGAAATACCAGAGAAAGCAATTTCTTCAGCAGATCCTAATGGTGCATGATGTTCATATATATTTAACTGTTTTTCTTATACATACATTGCATATGTGTATATATAAGTGCTTACATATATACATAATATATATGTATGTATATGTATGTGTTGTGTATATTATATTAAGACATATGAATGTCTTAACGTGGTGTATCCATAATGCAGAAATATATATAGAAAAATACAGAAATTGGGAAAAACTATATTTATGAGGGAAGTTTAATTTGCAGTGGAGTATTTTATTTGAGTTTTTAGCCTTTCAGAGCAAATTAATTTCACGAAATAGAAATTTCTGACTCTGAACAAACTAGATAGCCATCCAGAATTTGTGTCTAATTTCTCATTATCATACTTCCTGAAAGTTGAAGGAATGCTAGCTAGAACTGGTTAAATTTGTGGTTTTCTCTTTGTTGTTGTTGTCAAACAATGGTTTCGGCTTCCAGTATGTCAGGAAAACGCAGTGGTGGGGATAGTTCACAGTAATACCAGTTCAAGTAGTAAAAGGCTAGATTTCTTTGTTAGCCATCTATGGTAAGGAGCTTAAAGAATCCATTATAAATAATAGATATTCATGCTAATAATAGAACTCATACTAATTCCTGGTTAACTTCCACTAAAGTACAAAGAGGGAGAAATATTTGTTTTATCTATGGCAATATCCCCAGCATCTAGAGTTAAGGAATACTGGGCACATAGAAAGTATTTAGTAAATGTTACATGAAGTTTACATGAATTAATGAATGGAAAAACCTCTTTCGGGCTATCATATGGTTTTCAGATCCAGTTTTCGTGTTCGAACTGTTTGATACCCACTGGAAATAACGATCTGTATTGAACATCCATTTGTGTTATAGTCATTTCTTTAGTAACCTAAGAGGGTCATGTGCAAAATAATTAGTTGTTCTTTCCAGTGGGGTCCAGTAGCCCAGTCATAATTTACTGTAACCTGCTAGATATGAAAAGTATGGTTGACAATTTGAAAAGGGTAAATGAAGATTTAAAATGTTTCTAGTTTAAGAATTCTGGGTCATTAAAGAAAGACTACTAGAGACCTATTTGTATGTAAGTGTTTTCAGTTTTCTAGGGATAAATGCTGAGGCAAAAATATGTGCTCTTTTTTTAAATTTTTTAATGTTTATTTATTTTTGAGAGAGAGAGAGAGACAGGGCATGAGTGGGGGAGGAGCAGAGAGAGAGGGAGATTCTGTCATCCAAAGCAGGCTCCAGGCTTGAGCTGTCAGCGCAGAGCCCGACATGGGGCTCGAACCCACGAACGGTGAGATCATGACCTGAGCCGAAGTCGGACGCTTCACCGACTGAGCCACCCAGGTGCCCCCAAAATCTGTGCTCTTTTGAGTAATACATAGCAGTATTAAAGTTCTCCACATTTAGTGAATGAATATGCCTATAACAAAGCAAGGACCTGCCCCTAATTTAAGACATAATACATATTCCCTATTCATGCAAAATGTATTTGTTCAAATCCCTTCTTTTCAGTTGTTTAGGCTCCTAAAATTCCCTGAATTTTTAGAAATAGTAATAGTTTAATGTCTATTATGCACCAACCATTGTTTCAAGTCCCTTACATATATTAATTCATTAAATCCTCTAAATGCCTTACCTGTGACTTATGAGGAAGAAATACTATTGTTATCTAACCCTTTCTAGGAAATTGAAACACAGCAAGGTTCTCACAACTCAGAGCTCAGTTGACACTTGCTCACCCCTCCTAAGGAATGTGCTCTAAGCACAGAATTTCCTGACTCACGGTGATCACTGAACAGAACCTTCAGGAAGACCAGAGACACCACTGGGTGGTGGAAAAGATGGGATAAAAAAAACTCAAAGGGATTCTGTTCAGGTTCCAGCACCACAATTACACAGATATATGCCTTTGTTCTTCAGTTTCCATACTCTCATTTCTAAATGGGGTTCCTAATAATTTGTAATAACAATATCAACTTTTGACACCATCAAATGAATGTAGAAGAGTTTTCTAGACCACTCAATATTATTATGCTTAATTTTTCTTAAAAATAAAAGTAAGTGCAGGCATAGAACTATGAATGTCAAATTGCAGAAGATTGCCTCTGAGGCTGGTAAGATTGAGGGTACCAAAGTTGTGTGCCTTGTAAATTAGAGTAAAACTGGACCTTTTTAATCAAGGGTCTCAAGATTTTGCCAAGTGAAGAAGAATAAATACCTGTATGTGTACAGGCAACATGAATTAATAGAGAATACTGTTTAAATTAAAAGTTATAATTTTCAGAATTATACTACTTTACTCTCAATCATTTTAAAATTTGTTTTAGCTTTTAAAACAATCTCAAAGATACAATAAAGTTGCCAATGTGGTGCAGCAAACTTTTTTTTTTTTTGCATTGTTTGCAAATAAATTGCCAATATTAGGCCCTATTATTCCTGAACTTTGGTGCATATTACCTACAAATAAACATACCTTGAAACATTAGGCAACCATCAACATTAGGAAATTAATGCTGGAATATTACTATCATCTAATCCTCAGATCCCAGTAAAATTTTGTCAGTTATTCCAATAATTTCCTTTATATTTGGGACATCTTTCTTTGAAATCTTGTAGTGCTTTTTGTCTTCCTTCCCTTGGGCACTTGCCTCTTTTTTTTTTTTTTTTTGCTTTGTATTACCATTATATGTGCATGTGACCTTTCAACTGAACTATAAATTATTTAGTAGGATTTTTATACTCCATCTTTAGCTTAATGGTTTATGTATAATATTCATAATAACTACTAATTAATTAAAGAATGGCCTCTTTTTGTTCTTAGTATGGTCTGATAATTGAAGGAGGTGAAAATTGTTTATGTCATTGTATTTTTTTTTTTATTTAAAAAAAAATTTTTTTTTTTGATGTTTATTTATTTTTGAGACAGAGAGAGACAGAGCATGAATGGGGGAGGGTCAGAGAGACGGAGACAAAGAATCTGAAACAGGCTCCAGGCTCTGAGCTGTCAGCACAGAGCCCGACGTGGGGCTCAAACTCACGGACCGCGAGATCATGACCTGAGCCGAAGTTGGCCGCTTAACCGACTGAGCCACCCAGGCGCCCCTATGTCATAGTATTTCAAATGCTGTACTTTTTAGGTAGCTTTCTTAAAAATATGATTTCAGAAATATTTCTTCAAAGATTCAGAATTACTGCATAGATAAGGTTAACCATTACTATACCAGAAATATTTCATTAGATTGTGTGTAATTTTTCAATAATTGAATTAAAATAGTGACATTCTGTTGTGGGGAAAACTGAGCATGTTTGTTTCTTGGCATAATTTTAGAGATTATGGCCTCAAGAATCCCTTGGAATTGCTAGAGAAACTCTTCCCTTTTCTCAATTTACCTTGAGACTTTTGAGTGTCCAGTAGACTAACAAGAAGCTTGGGCTTTCTCTGGCCAGTTGATACTAAATAATACGTACTTCAGTGAACCCAAGATGAACCCAAGACCATAGAACCAGCTACAGTTTGTTTTTTATAATCTTTTTAAAGTTTATTTATTTGTTTGAGAAATACAGAGACAGCACGAGTGGGGGGAAGGCGGAGAGAGAGGGTGAGAGAGATTCCCCAGTAAGCTCCATGCTGCCAGCACAGAACCTGACACGGAGCTCGAACTCATAATACCACAAGATCATGACCTGAGCCAAAACCAAAAGTCGGATGCTCAACTGACGGAGCCACCCAGGAGCCCCTATAGTTTATTTTTTAGTGCACAGTGCAGAACAATTTTTTCAGTTGCTAGTAGCCAATATGTTTACAGGTGACTGATAAAAATAAGACAGCATAATGAACATCTCTAGTGTACCTTGTTGGGAGTCCTTCCTACTTCCTACAGACTCTCCTCAAAGTTTTCAACTGTGTCATAGCTAGATTAAAATATGCTACGGTTTTATTAAGCATGACATGATATGAACGTGCTTTAATATTCTGTCCCTCCTCTCCTATCCTAAATCACACAGGGGCATCCCCAGAAGTTGTAGTTCCAGCTACATGAAACCAATGAAGTTACTATTCCCAAGGGGCCTAGAATTCTACCTATTTTTATCTATGCTATATCAGATGGGGACCGCCCAGTAACCCCATGTAACTAGGGTAGAAATTGTATATCTTCTCTATGTTCTTTAATGGTGTGGAATGAATGATGAGTGAGTGAGTTCTTTGAAAGAGTACAGTAAATTATTCAGGCTGTTTGTGACTCCAGCTCCTTTCCCCTGCACACTCCCATCTTCCTAACTCACACATATATATGGAGATTAAGCCATCTGATTCATATGCAGCAATCTTTCTTCATTTGTCACTATCACTTTATCCAAAAAATTCTGTGACTATCTTTGTATCATCCTATGTTCCAGTCAGTGAGCTGTTCTCATTCTGTGCTTGCTTCTTTCCCCAGCTCTCCTTTGTCAAAGCATGTTCAGTTTGTCCCTCAAATGTAAAAGAAAGATAGAGAACCTTTTGGGATGAGCACTGAGTGTTGTATGGAAACCAAGTTGACAATAAATTCCATATTTAAAAAAGAAATAAATAAAATAAAAAATAAAAAAAGTAAAATAAATAAATGAAAGAGAAATAAACAACATATTCCCTTTCCTTCATTATTTATTTGATAAAAAATATTTACAGAATGCTAACTAAACGTCAGACGCTGTACTACAATCAGTGCTCAGTAGGAGTGGCTTCTGTGCTCTGACTACTCCGGTTTTAATGAATGATGTCTCCCTCTTGTTCATGTACACACACAACACGCACCCAGAAAGGGAGAAGGAAAGCCAGAGAAGTACAACTACACATGGTCTCTGAAAGCATATTAGCAGCAGGGAAATCATCTCTGAGGAAGGGACATTTGGAATGCAAGTAGGAGTCACCCAAAAAGGATATGAACGTGTTCTCTCTTTTTTTAAAAAAATTGTATTTGTTTGTTTGTTTATTTAATTCAAGTTAGTTATCATACAGTGTAGTCTTGGCTTCAGGAATAGGACCCAGTGATTCACCTCTTACACATGACACCCAGTGCTCATCCCAACAAGTGCCCTGAAAGTGTTCTAAGTAGAGACAACAGTGTGTGCCAAGATCAGGAAGCACGAAAGAGGAGTCAGCCAACGGGAGAAGAAAGTACCTGTGAGTAAAGAATTGTGGAAGGAATGGGCAGGAGGAGAAATGTGGGAGCAGGCAGCGGCTAAGTTTAGCCAGGGACTTGAGGACAGTTTAAGAGAATTGTGGAATTTTTAATTTTTCCTTTTAATTCTGTCAATTTTTGTATCCTGTATTTGGAGGCTTTCTCATCAGATCCAAACACATTGAGAATTGTATCTTTCTGTTGCATTTATCATTAGGAAATTCTTCACTCTGGTAATACTCTTTGTCTTGAAGGGTTTTTTTGGTTTTGTTTTTTAATGGATACTTAAATAGCCATTCTACTATTCTGATACTTACTGTTTACATGTTTTTTTCTTAATCTATCCATGTACTTCCAACTTACCTGTGTCTTTATGTTACAATTGCTTATGTTAGAATGTCTTATAGGTAGTAAGATTTTGATCCTGTTTTTTTTTTTTTTTTTTTAACGTTTATTTATTTTTGAGACAGAGACACAGCATGAACGGGGGAGGGTCAGAGAGACAGGGAGACACAGAATCGGAAGCAGGCTCCAGGCTCTGAGCCATCAGCCCAGAGCCCCACGCGGGGCTCGAACTCGCGGACCGCGAGATCGCGACCTGAGCCGAAGTCGGACGCTCAACCGACTGAGCCACCCAGGCGCCCCTTGATCCTGTTTTTTTATCCGCTCTGATACTCTTTTCCTTCTTGGAACATTTGAACTGTTAACATTTAGTATAATTATTGTTACGGTTGGATTTAGTTCTATAATTTTTTGTTTGTCTCTTCACTTGTCACTCTGGTTTCCCCTTTCTACCTTATGTAAGATTAAATACATGTTTTTTCCTTTGTTTCTCATTTTATTTCTGTCGGTTTTTTAGCTATGCTTTGTTGTGTTACGTATTTTTTACTTGTTGCTCTAGGAATTCTAAACTTTGACACTCTAATTACCTGCAGTTAATATTATAAAATGTAGAAACCTTGATGACACCATATAGGGCTTTTTACTGTCTCTCCTGCATATTTAATGTTCTAGTTGTAATATGAGTAAAATTTATGAGATATATGCAACTCGATGAAACATTGGTGTAATTTTTGTTTCAAATAGTTATATATATTTAAGGAACTTCAATATAGTCTTTTATACTTACTAACATTTTTTGCATTTCTGAAACTTTCCCTTTGTTCCTCTTTTTTTTTTTCAATTGTGATAAGAACATTTAACATGAGTCCTAACCAGATTTTTAGGTGTACAATATAATATCATTATTTGTAGAAAAAATTTTTCTAGAATTTTTTTTCATCTTGCGTACATGAAATTTTATACATGTTGCTTAGCAACTCCCCATTTTCCACTGCCCTCAGCCCCTGGCAACAACCATTCCATCATTTCTTCTTCAATATCTCCTATAATTGCTGTCCTACAGTATTTATTCTTCTATGACAGCCTTATTTAAGCATAATATTCTCAAGGTCCATCCATGTTGTTACTTATTGTAGGATTTCCTTCTTTCTTAAAGACTGAATATTTTCCGCTGTATGAATATACCATACTTTTAATTCTTCCATCTGTTCTTCCATCGATGGACATTCAAGTTGTTTTCATATCTTGGCTGTTGTGAATAGTGCTGCAGTGAATACAGGAATACACCATCTCTTTTGAGACCTGAATTTCAATTCTTTTAAATTCCTGGATGATATGGTAGTTCTATTTTTATTTTTTTGAGGGCCCACCAAACTGTTTTCCCTAGCAGCTGCACCATTTTGCATTCCAACCAATAGTCTACAAAGGTTCCAGTTTCTCCATATCCTCATCAACACTTATTGCCCTTGTGTTTTGGTTTTTGTTTGTTTTCTTTTTAGTTTGATAATAACCATCTTAACAGGTGTTAAGATAATATCTCATTGTGGTTTTGATTTGCATTTTCTTGATGACTGGTGATATTGTGCATCTGTTCATATACCTTGGTTGATTATATGTCTAATTAGGGGGAAATGTCCATTCAAGTCTTTAGTATATTTTGTAACCATTTTATTAGGTTTCTCTCTCTCTCTTTGTTCTTGAGTTATGGGAGTTCCTTATGCATTTTGAAAATTAATCCTGTAACAGTTACATGGTTTGCAAATATTGTAGTCCCACTTGTCTATTTTTGCTCTTGTTGCCATATCCTCAATATCCTTGCCATGACCAATGTCATGAATCGTTTCCCTATGTGTTCCTGTGTTCTGGGAGTTTTATAGTTTCTGGTCTTATGTCTCTGGTTCATTTTGAGTTAATTTTTGTGTATGGTGTAAGATATGAGTCCAATTTCACATTTTTGCATGTGGATATCCCATTTTCCAACGCCATTTGTTGAAGAGGCTTTCTCTATTATGTATTGTTGGCACCATGGTTGAAGATCAATTGATTATATATGTTTGGATTTATTTCTGTGCTCTCTATTCTGTGCTCTATATATCTGTCTTTATGCCAATCCTATACTGTTTTCATTACTGTAGCCTTGTAATATAATTTGAAATAAGGAAGTGTTTTGCCTCCAGATTGGTTCTTCATTTTCAAGGTTGTTTTATCTCTGGGGTCTTTTAGAGTTCCAGTTGAATTTTAAATTTGTTTTTCCTATTTTAAAAATAAGCCAGTTGCGGGGGTGCCTGGGTGGCTCAGTCACTTAAGTGTCTGACTTTGGCTCAGGTCATGATCTTGCCGTTCGTGAGTTCAAGCCATGCATCGGGCTTTGTGGTGACAGCTCAGAGCCTCCAGCCTGCTTCAAGTTCTGTCTTCCTCTTTCTCTGCCCCTCCCCCACTTGCACTCTGTCTCTCTTTCAAAAATAAACATTAAAATAAAATTTTTAAAAAGTCAGTTGGGATTTTGCATTGAATCTGTAGATGGTTTTGGGCAGTATCAACATCTCAACAATATTTAGTCTTCTAATTCATGAACATAGAATGTCTATTTGTGTCATTTTAATCTCTTTCATCAATATTTTATAGTTTATGGTGTACAAGTCTTTTACTTCCTTAATTAAGTTTATGCTTAAATATTTTATTCTTTTTGGTATTATTATAGATAGGATTTTTTTCTTAATTTCCTCTTCAAATAGTTCATCATTAGTGTATAGAAGCACAACTGATGTTTTTGTTGATTTTGTGTCCTGAAACCTCATGGATTTCATTTATTAGTTCTAGCAGGTGTTTTGTGGAATCTTTAGGGTTTTCTCTATATAAGATCGTATCATCTTAAAAAAAAAAACAATTTTACTTCTTCCTTCCCAATTTGGATGCCCTTTCTTCCTTCCTTCCTTTTCTCTCTTTTCCTTCCTTCCTTCCTTCCTCCCTCCCTCCCTCCCTCCCTCCCTCCTTTTCTTCCTTCCTTCCTTCCTTCCTTCCTTCCTTCCTTCCTTCCTCCCTTCCCACTCACACAGAATCCAAAGCAGGCTTCAGGCTCTGAGCTGTCAGCACAGAGCCCAATGTGGGGCTCGAACCCACAAACTGTGAGATCATGACCTGAGTTGAAGTTGGACATCTAACCAACTGAGCCACCCAGGTGCTCCAATTTTTTTAATTGTTTTAACATTTATTATTTTTGAGAGCGCGCGTGCGCGTGAGAGAGACAGACAGAGCATGACAAGGGGAGGGGCAGGGGGGAGGGGGACATAGAATCTGAAGCAGGCTCCCAGCTCTGAGCTGTTAGCACAGAGCCCAATGTGGGGCTTCAACTCACGAGCCATGAGATAATGACCTGAGCCAAAGTTGACGCTCAACCGACTAGCCACCCACGTGCCCCTAGACTTTCTTTGTCTTTTTGATTCAGTGTTAGTATGTATGTTCCTAGGAAGTTACTATTTTTTTTTTTCTAGGTTATCCATTTTGTTGGCTTACAATTTTTCCTAGTTGTCTCATGATCCTTTTTGTGGCATCAGTTGTGATATCTTCTTTTTCATTTCGGATTGTATTTATTTGAGTCTTCTCTTTTGTTCTTAGTTATTCTATCTAAAGCTTTGTTAATTTAGTTATCTTTTTAAAAATCTCTTAGTTTCATTGATTTTTCTATTGATTTTCTATTCTTTATTTTATTTCTGCTGTAATTTTTATTATTTCTCTTTTTCTACTAACTTTGGATGTAGTTTGTTCTTTTGTAGCTTATTCCTTGATGTGTAAAGTTAGGTCGTTTATTTCTTCTTTTTTAATATAGATGTTTATTGCTATAAACTTCCCTTTCACTACTGCTTTTGCTGCATTCCATAACTTTTGATATGTTGTATTTTCATTTTCATTTGTCTCAAGACATTTTCTAATTTCCCCTTTGATTTCTTATTTGAACCATTTGTTGGTCAAAAGTGTCTGGTTTAATTTACACCTTTCATGAATTTCCTAGTTTTCCTTCGGCTACTGATTTCTAGTTTCATTCCATTGTGATCAGAAAAGATACTTGGTATGAATTCAGTCTTCTTATGTCTCTAAGCATTTGTTTTGTGAACTGTACATGTGATCTGTCCTGGAGAATGTTCTGTGTGTGCTTGACATCTCGATGTATAGTCCATTTTTGTTGGGTTAAAAATTTTATATGTGTTCGTTTGGTCCATTTGGTCAGGGGTGTTAATCATGTCCAGTGTCTGTTTATTGATTTTCTGTCTATTTATCTATCCATCATTGATAGTGGGATATTGAAGTTTCCTTCTCTTAATTGTATTGCTATTTATTTCTCTCTTCAGATCTGTCAATGTCTGCTTTGTATATTTAGGTGCTCTGATATTGGGGGCATATATATTTATAATGTTATATCTTCCTAATTGACCCTTTTATCATTATATAATGACCTTCTTTGTCTCTTATAATAGTTTTTGACTTAAAGACTATTTTGTCTGATGTAACTATACCCTCCTTTGCTGGTTTGCAAATGCATGGAATATCTTTTTCCATCCACTTAACTTTCAGCCTGTGTGTTTCCCTAAATCTAAAGGTGAGTCTGTTATAGATGCCACATATTTACATCTTGTTTTCTAAGCCATTCAGCCGCTCTATGTTTTTCATTGGTAAGTTTAAACCATTTACATTTGAAGTAATTATAGGTAAGGAAGTATTTGTTACCCATTTGGTCAATTGTTTTCTGTTTGCTTTGTAGTTCTTTTGTCAGTCTTTTCTCTTTCTCTCTTCTTTAGTGTTTCATTATTGTTTTTTGTTTGTTTCTTATTCATATGCTATAATTGTTTTCTCTGCTTCTTTTGTGCAACTTCTATAAGTACCTTCTTTGTGGTTACATGAGGTTACATAAAATATCCTATAGTTCTTACAGTTGATTTTATGCTGATAACAATTTAACGTTACTTGTGTATAAAAACCCTACACTTTTACATCCCTGCCTCCCACGTTGTATGTTATTGATTTCTCAATTTACATAAATTTCTATTGTCTATTTACTATATTTTTATTTATAGTTACTTTTAATACATTTGTCTTTCAACTTTTATACTAGAATTAAAAGTGATTTTTCACCACCATTTGAGTAATATAGATGATCTATGTTTACCTTTACTAATGAGTTTTATACTTCCATATGCAATATGTTGTTTAGTGCCTTTTCATTTGAAGTTGAAGAACTCATTTTAGCATTTCTTGTAAGACCTGTTACTGGCACTAAACTCCCTCAGCTTTTGTTTGTCTGGGAAAGTTTTTATCTTTCCTTTACGTTTGAAGGACAGTTTTGTTGAGTACAGTATGCTTGACTGACAATTTTTTTTCTTTCAGCACTTTGAATATATCATCTCACTCTCTTGGTTTACAGTATGTCTGCTCAGAAATTTGCTGATTCCCTTAAGGGAATTTTTCTTATTTGTGACAATTCACTTTTTTCTCACTGCTTCAGAATTCTCTTTTTGTATTTGACTTTTGACACTTTGATTATAATGTGTCTTGGGGTAAACTTCTTTGTATTGATCTTGTGGGGGATACTTTGAGCCTCATGAAACTCGATATCTATATCTTTTCTAGGATTTTGGAAGTTTTCAGTCATTATTTCTTTAAATAAGCTTTCTGCCCCCTTTTCTTTCTTGTCTAACTATTGGCATTCCCATAATGTGTATATCAGTCTGCTTACATTGTCTCATAAGTCCCTTAAATTATCCTCATTCTTTTTTATTTTTTTTTTCTTTTTGCTTCTTTCTCCTACTGGATTAATTCCAATGACCTGTTTTTGAGTATACTGATACTTTCTTCTGCTTAATCTAGTGTGATATTAATCCCTTTTCTGAATTTTTCAGTTCAGTTATTGTATTATTTAGCTCTATGATTTGTGTTTGGTCCTTTTTAATAGTTGCTGTCTCTTTGTTGGAATTCACACTTTGTTCATGTATTGCTATCCTGACCTCGGTGAGCATCTTTAAGACAGTCATTTTGAATTCTCTATCAGGTAAATCATATATGTCCATCTCATTAGAGTTATTTTCTGGGCATTTATTCTGTTATTTGGAACTTATTTACCTATGTCTTCATTTTCCTTGACTCTGTGAGTTAGGGTTTTTGCATTAGACAAAACAGCCTGGCCTTGTGCAGAAGACCCTTACCAATCACCTGTCCAAGGATTCTGAGTGCCTCTTAAATATTCATGGTAGTCCAAACTGCTATTTTTGTAGAGGCCTCTAGGTATCTTGAATATGCCAGGACCCATTAGTCCTCTGAGAGAGGCAAGATGGAAATCAATGTATTGAGAAGCCGCTCCAAAAGTTGGGATGCTGTATGTATATTCCAACTCATTCACCCCTCAAAGACATGCTAGGAGGTAGAGTTTATTGCCTGCTTATTCTGTTCTGAACTACAGGGAGTAGCTGTGTGGCAAGTGTACGCATGCTTTTCAAACTGTTACATGTTCCCTGGACCCCCCACAGGACTGTCAGAGACAGGTGAGTTAAAAGTCAATCTCTTTGGCAATAGCCAGAAAAGTTGTAATGCTAGGTGTCTAGTCCAACTCCCTTACTTCTTAGGGAGAAGCTGGGAGCTGGAATTTGCTCCTCACTGTGCACTGGAGGACAAGTGGCAGAAGGAGGACATGTGGCAAGTGCCTATACTCTCATTCAGACTGCAATTCTGTTCTTTGTAGGCCCTGTGGGACCAGTGAATGCTGAGCTCTCTCAGTTCTCAGAGACAAGTGAGTTAGAAGCCAGACCCTTTGATAGTAGCGAGAAAAATTGGAGTACTATCTGTGCAGTCCCAAATCTTTACTCCTTAGGGAGAAGATAGATGCTGGGAGTTGTCTCCCAATTGTATGGTACTATGCCAGTGGTGGAGATTATGATGAGAGTGTGTCTCAACTTTTCCTATCAGTTTCAATAAGGCTTGCTTCACACATGCTCATGGTAAAGGAGCTTCTCATCTAGTTTCTGGATTTCTCACAAAGTGAACTGATAAATGTGTTGTTGTTGAATCTGTGTGTCCATATGGGGAAGAAGAGTCCACAGCCTCTTAGCATCTTGCTAACATTACTTTTTCCTTTTTTCTTGAAGATCAGGTTTCCCTCTAGTATAATTTCTTTTCAGTATGAGTAAGTATTCTTTGGATGCAGATCTTTCCATAGTGAGTTCTCCTTATTTTCTTTTATCTTAGAATGTTTTTCTTTTACTTTCATTCCTGAATGAGCTTTTCTTTGGATATAGAAATCTGAGTTGACAATTACTTGGTTCATATGAGACATTCCATTTGACCCTGGCCTCCACTGTTTCTTATGGTAACATTAAAACAGGTTTAGGTGTTGTTTTCTTTGTATTTACTCTGATTGATTTTGATGCACATCTTGATTCTGTATATTTATTTTTCATCACATTTGGAAAATTTTCAACCTTCCATCATTCAATTTTCAAATATTCTTTCCATCCTATTCTCTCAGTCCTCTCTTTTTGAGTTTCCATTATACACATGTTAGACCTTTTGCTATTTTCACAGTCATCCCTGCAACTCTGTTCATCTGTTTTTCAATATTTTCTTCTCTCTGTTCATTACATTGAATACTTTCACTGACTTTCCTCTGTCATCTTTACTTCAACCCATTTAGTAAAAACATTTTACTTTCAATATTGAAATTTTCTATTTTAGAATTTTCATTTTCTTATTTCTTTAATAAAGTTCTATTTTTCTGATTATGTTTGAGATTCCTTATCTTTTTACTCATTTTTAATATATTTTTTAATATCATGGAGCATACTTATGGCAGTTGTTTTAAAATCCTTGTCTGATAATTTGAACACATGAGTCATTTCTGTTGGCATCTGCAGATTTTCTTCTTTTTGAGGTGGTCACATTTTCCTGATTTTTTGTATATAGGATAATTTTGTATTGTATCTTGTACAACACACTGTACTATTTATTTGTGTAATTGTATTAAACTATTTTCTGAACAAAATTTAACATTTAAATGAATTTTAGTACTCTCTCTACTGTACTAAGAGATATACAATTTGGTTTTAGTTGAAGAAGAAATTTATTCATTTTTGGAAGCATGTGTTCCCCAGTATTGCAGTTTCTAAACTAGATTCACTGAAACACTATTGTTCTTCTAGGTTGTAATGGAAAATGTGTTGCATAATAAAATAAGTTGAGGGAATCATTAACTTAATGTTAAAAATAAAACTTTAATATACCTGTATTATATAAATAATATTACTTTATATAATTAATTTTATTATTTTACAATTCATTATATTATGTAATATTAATATATTTAATTAGGCATAGTCATAATATATGCCTAATTAAATGGTAATCTTCAGATGGGTGGGTATTTTTTTTTTCAATATATGAAATTTATTGTCAAATTGGTTTCCATACACCACCCAGTGCTTGGGTGGGTATTTTTAATTGAATCCTTCCTTCAATCAAATTATTAATGTAGAGAGAACAATTTCATATTTTATAGTTTAGGAAATATTAACACAAAGCAGTTGAAACAAACCCAGACCTTCAGAAATATGTCTATTATATAATGCCAAGGAAGTATCTATTATATCATTGAAACTTAATATTGGTACTATCTTACTTACCTTCTTACATTTATTCAAATAATTGAATATCTAGCCCTTTTATGTGTTTCTTCTACTTACAGTTCTCACTGTAAGGATTATTGCATGAAAATATCAATTTAGTATTTTAGGATACTTATAATAATAATGGATATAAATAGTCATTATAAGAAGTCAGTGTAATTATTTTAAGACCTCAAATGTGGAGTTTTCTGGAATAGATACATGTACAGCGTTTGATCTATTTTGTGCTATGGAGGAAAAAAATCAATTTGAGGAGAGTGGAGATTGCTCAGAATGGTGGGTACAATTTAAAATATTGTTGTTATTTAAAGATAAAATTTTAAGTAGGAATTGCAGGAGATGAGGAGGAGAAACCATGGGGATGTCCTGGGGATGTCCTAGGGATGGTATCTGCCTAACATATGAGCAAGTCTGATGTATTCAAGTAACAATGGGAAGGCCCACATGAAATGGTGCCAGTGATGGGAGTATAATTAGAGATAATCAAAGATGTATTGAGCGGACCAGCTTCTCTAGGGCCCTGTAGGCCTTTGTAAGATTTTGACTTAACTCTTCATAAAATGGGAGTTTAATACACATAGAGTTTTATTTAGAAGAGTCACATTTTAGAAGGAAACCTTTGACTACTGAAGAATAGATATGGGGAGCCAAGATGAAATGCCAGAGACTGTTAGGAGGGAGGTAAGAGAAGATAATGACTTGGACCATAGTAGAAGCAGTGGAGCTGGTGAAGAGTGGTCAGATTCTGGAAATATTTTGAAGAATAAGTCAATAGAATTTGCTGATTGATTATTGGATACAAACTACGAGAAAGAGGGATCAACGGTGTACTCAAGAAATTTGGCCCAAGCAATAAACACAATAGGGTTGCCATTAATTGATATGTGGAAATTCTTTGGTAAAGGATAGGGAAATAAGAATGCTGTTTTGGTCCTGTTAGGTTCGAGTTGTCTATTCATTTATACAGGTGAGCATGTGGATATCCTATCTAGTAGTCTCAAGCCAGAAAGCAGGTGTGGGATGGGTCTGGGTCCAATCAAGGAATAGGAACCATGGAGTAATGAATATTGAAGTTTATTATAATGAATGGTCAACCTGTGATAGGAGAGCACAAGGATGTAAAGATAACTCTAAGTGGTACCCCAGGGCTGAGAGAGAGTACCCAAGGAAGGGTAAACTCGAGAGGAGAGCTCTCTCACTAAAGCTGGGGTATAGCTCTCCCTGGAGAAGGTGTGGCTGCAACCCGCTGGTTTGCCTGGGTCATTGCTGGTCCCAGTCTCTGAGCTAGCAGGAAACAAACTTCTGGGTGGTATGTGAGCCACCCCTGGTGAGCAGACGTGCAGGAGTCAGGATGCTGCACAGAGAATGAAGCCCAGAGTATGCAGTGTCCATGTTTAGAGAGTCCAGGAAAGAACCTCAGGTCACAGATAAGCCATGGCTGGTGCATATGCGATAGTGCATAGTATCCACATCAGATGTGAAAAAGACACCAGATTGCCATGAGGTTCGCACTCTCGATGTGCTGCTGCAACTTGGGCAGAGGACACCCAGATGTCCTCACACACCCATACTGCTGATTATCTGCGCAGCAGGAGGAAGGAAAGGCAAAGGCCTGCATGCCAGAATCGGGAAGATGAGCCCCTTCTTCCTGCAGAGTCTCTCCAGTGCTTCCTACTGGCAAAGGTTAACATTGTGTTCACTGTAAAGAAGGAAATTTTAAAAGCTCTGTCTTATCTGAGGGTGGGTTCAGTGAGGGCAAATTGAAGGCTGAGAAGTAATAATTGGAATGGATGATAGGGAGCGTTGAGGCTTGGGGAAGTTTGCTATCTTATTATGACATGAGTCTTGCTCCTATCAAGGTGTCTCCTGAAGGAAAATGTAGTATGGTTGAACTTATCCTTGGCTTGAGTTCTCCTTGGAAATCTTTCAGACTTTATTGTGTAAATAACTATAATTATTAATTTTAGATCCAAAGCAGTGTTTGAAAGTTGCCGGATAGAGTTTTAATTTTGCTTTAATAGCTTTATAATATTTGAAGGGACATTTAAATTTTATCTATAAGAAATAGAGTAATGTTTAAACTCATTTTTGTTATTAAATATGAAACGTAATGTTATTTACCATTCCACTACTTATCCTTGAGGAAAAAAAAAACATAACTAACCTGAATCCTTTCCCATAAATACATGCTTTCTTTTTACCAGATGCTTAAATGTCATTGGACTGTCTTAAAGTAGTTCTATTTGATCTCTGTGAAACAGATGGAAGTATTTGTTATACAAACCTTATTTAGAATGTAATCTTTTTTTTCTCCCCTCATTGCATATGTTTGGCAGTCAGCTTTCTCTTCTAGATTTGAATGAATTTTGGGCAGTCTCCAAATCTAAACACACCCTAATTTCAAAAACCACAATCCTGAGGGCCCAATTCCTGTTTACTGAGGAATTAAAACCTAGTGAAACCACATAGTTACTAAATACAGTGCATCCTACTGAGTTTTTTTAAAACAAAATTCTTTATAGTTTATTTAGGGTTAGTGAGGACCATAGAGTTCAGGGAGTAAAGTCTCTTCCTAAGCAGTATATGATATTTACAATTGGTTAAAAATACCTGTTGCTCCCGATTCTTAATACATCTTCCCTATGTAGCCAGGTGAGTTTGCAAGTAGGTAGGGAGTGATGGACTGTGGAGAGGTGATGGAGGAATAATTGATGTGGAGCCCTTATTTTTTTCTTTAGTGTTTTGAGTGATCAACATCGAGTGAAAAAGGTGTCTGTAAAAATGTCCACGTGTAACTATCGGTCGCATTGTTTGTTTTCCCAGAGAATGGTTCGATTTTTCCTTTATTTTATATTCAAGAGATACTACTGTTAACTATTCAAACTAAACCAAACCCTGAAGTGAATCCTATTCGAAGTTCAGGTGAAGAAAAAATATATAAAATATAGGAAGAAAAAAAAATCCCACACCCCTTTGTAATTAAACAGTTCTAATCCACTTAGAAGGAGGAAAAAAAAAAAAAAGTAAGTTCAGTTGAAGAAAAAAATATATAAAATATAGGAAGAAAAAAAAATCCCACACCCCTTTGTAATTAAACAGTTCTAATCCAATTAGAAGGAGAAAAAAAAAAAAAAACAACTAGGGTAGAAAGAATTAGAGGTTTAACTTTACACTTCTCAGGATTGGATTTCACAGGCATGCTTTATAGTTTTAGTAATCTTTACTTCGGGTGGTAGTTGACATGCCATAAACTTTAATCTGGAAGAAGGATATAGCACATGTCACATGATATAGCATCCTCAAAAGTATATACCGTCTTACATTAATGAAAATGAATTGGATTAACCATCTGTGTTCCCATAACTTCCTAGAGGTATTTAATTGATTCGTGTTTTAAGCAACATTTAATCATTAGTTTCTTCAAACAAATGTGACAGGAGTATTTGCTTTTTCCATGTAGCTGTTTTAAAACCATACTCTCATATTTCATTGTTGTATTGAGTTGGTTCATGGAATCCCTGCAAGTATGCTCATTTTCAACTCAAAATGTGCTTAAGGTGAATTTCAGAATTAAAAAAGAAAATCTTTAGATCTTGAATCACTTACAGATTGACTCTGTAGACTTAATAAAAACCAGAAATCGCATTTCTTTTTTGTTCATCTAAGATGTGATAATGCCTGCCAAATCATATTATTGACTGAATTTTTGATAGCTATGTTTCTTTTAGATGAAGTAACTATCTCAGTGAATTCCTTGGAAAATGAGAGTCAAAATGATTAACACTGCTACATTGGAAAGAAATGGCATAGGATTGTTCATGTACGTTTTCACCTTATTTTAATATGAGATTTTAATTTGGTGATATCTAAAATGTTGACGTATTGGACAACACTTAATGTTTTCATATTCACTATTGGCATGTAGAGCTTATGACTGCTCACTATTGCAGGTAAGTTCTCTGAGCACTTCTCTTCTCTCTCACCTTCTTTGCAGTATGTGCCCAGCTGTTCGCCCTCCAGCCACCTGGCCTCTCTATTTCTCAGAAACTCCTGGTCCCTCCACTAGAACAGCATGAACAAAACTGATCTTTCAGACAGAAAATTCCTACTACTATCTCCTCCTAGTGAATGTTTTTGAATCTCCAATTCGTACTCCTTCCTTCCTTAAGCGTTCTTCCCTGTCGCAAATCTTCCTAGTACAGTCTTATAGCAACACGTTCCTCCTCTGTGGAGCACTTGGTTTAGATATTCTACGACTATACGTTGATTATCTTTACTCTCATCCTGAAAGTTCTTTGTCTGTTTTTCCCCCTTAATATTATATTTCCTTGACACACAGTTAGTACTACAAAGAAATTATTTTTTTTGTAAATAAATCCAAATGAAAATTATAACACTAACCTTGACAAGTTTTCTTAAGATTTTTTTTTGAATATTTGTTTATTTTTGAGAGAGGGACAGAGCACGAGCAGGGAAGGGGAGGAGAGAGAGAGGGAGACACAGAGTCTGCAGCAGGCTGTAGGCTCTGAGCTGTCAGCACAGAGCCCGACACGGGACTTGAACTCACAAACTATGAGATCATGACCTCAGCCAAAGTCGGACACTTAACTGAATGGGCCACCCAGGTGCCCTGACAAGTTTTCTTTATAAATAAGTAAAGTTGACTAGAACAACGTGTGTTTGAACTATATGGGTCCAATTGTATGTAGAATTTTTTTCAATAAATACGTTGGAAAAGTGTTTTGGAGACTCGCAACAATTTGAAAAAACCTGCAGATGAACTGTGTAGCCTTGAAATATTGAAAAAAATAAGAAAAAGTGAGATATTATTAAAATAATGTATATATAATACATATAACATACAAAATATGTGTTAATTGACTTTTTGTTGGGGTTAAGGCTTCCAGTCAACTGTAGGCTATTCGTAGTTGGGTTTTGATGAGTTAAAGGTGAGTTTTTGACTGTGTGGGAAATTAGCCCCCCAAGTCCCCTGTTGTTCGGGGGTCATCTGTATCTTTAAAAATGTTGAGGTTTTAATCATTATTTTAATGATGGCCTATATATTAAGGAGGAAAGAGTAACTGTGATCAGATATTCTACAAAGTTAATTTGAGGAACAGTGTTTACTTTTACAGAGGAAATACTCTTGCTTTCTTGTCACTGTGAAAGAAAGCCAAATCTCTAACAGTGTGTTACAGAATCTGTTACCCCAAGTAAAATGTAGCTGTTGACTGCTTGGATTGATGTTTCCCCAGTGCTAACCTATTTTCACATCAAGATTATTGTTTTCCTTACATGCCAATATAGGATGAAAGAGATATTATAATCAGAACTCTATGGCACTACTTTCTGCTCCTGACCTTCTTCCCCCCTCCCCCATCTTCCCATTCAACTTGTTTTAAGTTACTAGACTCAGTGCAGAAGCTAGTCCCTTGAAATTTACTATGTCACTTCACAATTCAGTATGTGCTCTCTAGGTTACCCTTTCCTTTTTGAGTCTCCTCCCTAACTGAGCTGCCTACAGAAGGATGAGTCATCCTGAATGGGCACCTATTAGACTAGCCTACTAATTCTCCATCCTATCCATCCAATGCTTCTTTTTAAAAAATATTTATTTGACTTTGAGAGAGAGAGAGAGAGAAAGAGAGAGAGCGAGCACGCATGCATGACTGGGGTAGGGTGCAGAGAAAGAGGGAGACACAGAATCCAAAGCAAGCTCCAGGCTCTGAGCTGTCAGCACAGAGCTCGATGCGGGGCTCGAACTCACAAACCTTGAGATCATGACCTGAGCCGAAGTCAGATATTTAACCAACTGAGCCACCAGGTGGTTCCCAGGTGGTCCCATCCAATGCTTCCTTATTCTAACAAATATTTATAAGTTTCTTTTACCAACCTGAAAAGAAATTGATGGATAATACAACCTATTTACATGTATAACTTAAATCATGTAATGTCTGTACTATAATATAAAATAGAAGTAACAAAGTAACCCGCAATATTATATGATCCATTTAATTAAATGCTTGAAAATTATTGAACCAGAAGATAGTATGACATAGACAGATATTTGTCCTTTGATTTATAATTACCTTAGAGCAGCTAAAAATGGCTTTATCACTCCTTATAGAATTTGATAAAATGGCAAACACTTGGTAAAGTTGAAGTATGTTTTTTCTTAGATATGTCTGGTGGCTCCATTTCTGGAAAATTCCTTATATAATTATGTGTATGAAGGTATAGTCTTGAATATTTAAATATTTAAAATAACTTATATAAAAGTAATAATGTTTAATACTTTGAAAAACACTTTATGCTTACATGTTTTGTTTTGTAACCTCTGTTTTTGTATATGGTATGCTTCTAGAAAATACACTGGGTACCTATTACCCCTTCTGCCAGTGGAGTATTCTTTTGTGGGGCAGATAAATATGCATAAAAATTTAACTATCACATATGAATTCTAGTGCTAACATTCAATGAAATAATAGCTCAACACAAAATATAGTGCACTTTAAGTCCCTCCTCCTAAAAAGGGAGGTAGGTCATAAAGGCTGTGGTATTTTGGGGAGGGGAGATGTAGTGTCCGTGTGTAGTTAGGAGCACAAACAAACCTTAAGTGGAAAAAATAGAGGAAGGATTGTTGTATTCTATATGCCAGATTTCACAGTTCCCTGAGAAATTCTGGTTCAGCTACTGACCTGTTATAAATCATAAGCTTATCTTCAATAGGTACTGAGCTGAAACTACAAGATGTCCAAGTTTTCTACTACCTGCAAAGAGAAGAGGGGAGATAAAAAAGATCTGCTGTCCTCAAATTCTTTATAAAAGTAGACAGAGAGGGGTGCCTGGGTGGCTCAGTTTGTTAAGCATCTGATTTTGGCTCCGGTC
Organism: Panthera leo; assembly: GCF_018350215.1. NCBI lineage: Eukaryota > Metazoa > Chordata > Mammalia > Carnivora > Felidae > Panthera > Panthera leo. Next base: position 9,877,770 of record NC_056696.1, on the reverse strand, counting down.
ATGATCTCATGGCTCATGAGTTTGAGCCCTGCATCAGGCTCTGTGCTGACAGTTCAGAGCCTGGAGCCTGCTTTAGATTCTGTGACTCCATCTCTCTCTCTGCCCCTCCCCTGCTAGGACTCTATCTGTCCGTCTGTCTGTCTGTCTGTCTTTCCCAAAAATAAATAAACATTTAAAAAATCTTAACGAAAAGTAGACGGGGAATAAATCCTTAGTAAATAAATAAAAATTTTTGCAATCACTTATATGTTGGCTTAACGCTAGCTTTGATCCATGTTGCTTTTATTTCTTATGTTTTATCCTAAATGTAAACCTTTTTTGATAATGGAAACACTCGTTTGCTTTGCTGCCCCTTTAGTGCAACTTCTTTTGGTCCCTTAGGAAGTTTTCCCTTGGAACATGGATTGTCTCTCCTTGTGTGTGTGGTGTCAAATTGTTTATAAGCGCCTTGTCTATCCATCAGCCATTGCTTTTTGTATAAGTTCTATTCTTTTGTGATCTGCCTCTCGTTTCTCTCTTTGAGGTATTAACAAACCTTGTAGCTTAGTAGGGTACAGAAAGTAGTTTTGCACATTCACTTTCTAATGACTACTCCGCTTTCCTGAGGGGACAGTCTCTTCTGACACTCATATACTAAATATTTTCCATGGTGGCAGGCGGGCATGAGAAAAATAGTGCAGTTGGCTAGCCACATTTTTCCAGACTAATGCCCTAAGTGTTCATATTCCTTCTTTGAATCCCTTTATTCTGCTGATGTCAAAGGAATGTACTTATGAGTGGGAATATGATAGTTTATGTAGAAGACTTTCAGGTTTGGCCTGTGTATGGTCACATAAGGTAGAAAACTGTCAGTGGTAGCAAACGTTGAATGTTTTAAGTATCTGCTAAGAGCCTTGGTTAGCTAAAGCTGGGCTGTGACTTGAAATTATGCATGACAGGAATAACATTTGATGGTTTTGACATATTAGCCTGAGAGGGTCATCAGCCTTCCCTCCTTATTGTACATGAGTACAACAACTAAAACTTAACTGGGCAGTAAATTTAGTAAGGGAATAAATAGGCAACTCTCATAATAAAACTCCTGTCATGTTTTCCTTCATAAACTTATTTAGGAAGTTGAGTGATTCCAGATGGCATTTCATGTGTATTTGGCTCTGAATTTCTTGTTTACTCACATATATGCCAATATATGGTTAAGTGTTTAAGGTTTTCATGTCTCTGAGGAGGCGTTCAGCCTTTAGACATACAACTTTAGATTGCTATGTGTATATGGCAACCGTTTTTGCAAATTGCCCTCAGCCTGTGGTATTTAAAGATATCCCAGTTGTTTACTGTACCTGAGGAAGAAAGACCTGTGGGCCTGAAGTTTTGTCTGTTGACTCTAGAAAGTATATCTCTTAAGAAGCTAGTGTTCAAGATTAGAGAAAATATGAGTCAACAAATGGTATACAGACCACCCGTAAGCTCCTGAATGTGTAATGTGCAAAAGTATATTTTAAGTGGTCCTTTAATAATGTAGAAGCATTTCCCCTCATAATTGTTGAGAAGTCCTCAGTCCTGTGCAGAAAGATTATTTCTTCCACAATGTCCATAACATATAGACTTTTAAAATTGAAGTAAAATGAAAAAGCTGCAGTCTTAGCACTCCTGTGTGTGAATGTGTGAGTGTGTGTGTGTGTGTGTGTGTGTGTGTGTGTGCATGCACGTGTATATAGACAATCTTATGCAGTCTTAGGACTCCTCTGTGTGTGTGTGTGTGCGCGCGCGTGTGTGTGTGCATGCACGTGAATGTAGCTAGACATAGCCCTATGCAGTCTTATCACACATTGATCCACGTAAACATCACTATAATCAAGACGTAGAATTATTCAACCTCTACAAAGATCCCTGAAGCTATCCTTTTATAATTATATCAACCAACTTCCCTTTCCCTTTCCTAACCTTGACACTCATTAATCTGTTTTCCATCTCTGTAGTTTCATCATTTTGAGAACACTATATAAATGGAATCATATGATATGCAAAAATCAGCTTTTTTTACTCATAATTCCCTTCAGATCCATCCAAGTGTTGAGTATATTAAAAGCTCATTTCTTTTCATTGCCGAGTAGTATTCCATTGTATGAATGTACCAATATGTGTTTCATACATTGAAGGACATTTAGGTTGTTTTGAGTTTTTCGCTATTACAGATAGAACTATTATGAACATTCATGTACATTAACTTCTTTTGTGTGTAGATTTAAGTTTCTTTTCTTTGTAATTAATGCCCAGAAACGTGATTACTGTTTTGTAGGTTAAGTGTAAGTTTAGTGTTTTTTTAAATGTTTTTAAATGTTTTATTTATTTTGGAGAGAGAGAGAGAGACAGAGAGAGAGAGAGAGAGACAGAATCTGAAGCAGGCTCCAGGCCCCGAGCTGTCAGCACAGAGCCCGACGCAAGGTTGAATCCACAACCTGTGAGATCATGACATGAATCGAAGTTGGACGCTTAACTGACTGAGCCACCCGGTCACCCCTGTTTAGTCTTTATGAAACTGCTGAACTGTTTTCCAGAATGGCTGCTCCATTTTCTATTGTCAACAGCAATATATGAAAGATCCAAGTTTGCTGCATCCTTGCTTGGTACGGTCCCTATCTGTTCACATCCACAGCATATATGAAAGAGGAATGGTGGTCTATTTGAGGAACTGAAGGAAAGCCATGGAGAACAGAATATATGCAGCATGTGGGAACATGGCATGAGATGGGATGCAGAGGGAGGTGACGTGTGTGTGGAGGTGAACCATGAGGCTTTGTAGGTACTTTAAGGTCTGTGGAATTATTCTAAGAATAACAGTTAACCTTTAAAGAGTTTTAAGTAGCATATTTAAAAAACTGGATGCTGTGTAGAACATATGTTAGAGCGAGAGATGATTATGGAGAGACCAGGCAGAGTATCAAGGTAGCTGAGTGGAGAGGTGGTGGTAGTCTAGAAAAGGACGAGAGCATTGGAAATGGAGACAGGACTTGGTGATTCACAGGATGTAGAAGTGAATTACAGACAGACATCCAGCATGACAGCCAACTTTCTGACCGGTGACTAGTTTTCCAAGTTTACTGGAATCAGGATTACTGAATGTCTGGGGGAAGGATACAGGAGTTTATTTTTAGACTGTGTTTTTTTGTTTGTTTGTTTGTTGTCTGAGATGCTTCTGAGATATCCAGGTTAAAATGTTGGGAAAGTAATTGCCTGTCTGGATATAAGGGAAAACATGAGCTAAAGATAGTTGCCATATAGTGGTTGGATAGTGGATGCAGGCCTGAAAGTGGAGACTGAGAAGGTTAAGCAGAGGGATAGGAAGATGTCTAGGAAAAGACGATGTGATATAATTAAAGGGAATAATATGAGGAGGCAAAATCACCTAGTAAACATAAAAGTGACAGGGGTGATGATGTTTGAGGAAAAAAAAGTAAAGATTTAAAGATTAGCTTTAGTTTCATTATGAATGTTGGAAGAAACTGAATAAAGGAACTACTAGTTTGGCCAGGAACAGTGTTTCTACTTTCTATCCTTTAGGACACTGGCTCTTTGGGAGGGTTACTGTCATTTCCTCTGTCTGTCTCTCTCTCACACACGCCCATGTGCACGAGTTTTGTGATCAATTAAGTGTGAGGATCACTGTTGAAATAGTTTTTAGTATGTGAGTCTTAAAAATGGACACAGTGTACAACAATCCCTGATGAATCTCAGGAAGCTCAGTTTGTGTCCTCTGGACCACTGTTTGAGAAACATCTGCTTAACACCATTAATAGAGTCGGACAGTGGAAATGCATACCAGTTGATCTCATTGTTCTTCCCTCCCTCTCCACCACTTGCTCCTCAATCTCGTCCTCTCTGTAGAAGCTGGAATAGCAAGGTTCAGTTTAAGGGGGTGTCTGGGTCAGGGGTAGTGGAGGTAAATATCTATGGTGAAATCAGTGATGACAGCCTGTAATCTGGGTTCGTTTTGGCCAGTGGTTGGGTGAAGAGTGTTCCTGGGTTTTAAGTGTCATGGATCTTTGGTAACTGGTAAAACATCCAGCTTGGCAGCAACTGAGGTCCACTTCAATATTGGCAAGCACAGTAAATGTTGAGAAAAGGATATTCTGGTACAAATCTGCAGATAATTGGGTGGGTGTGGGAAGTGGTGTGCAAAGAAGGAGACTGAAACAATTTAATTCTGGAAGTGAGTGGGACTGGAAGAGGGAAGGTTTGTGATTTGAATGTTAGGAGCTTGGAAATTCCTTCATGTTATTAATTGATGTGTAAGTGTTTGGCTGTGTTGCCCATGTCTTTGGCCATAATGAAGAATGAACATATTTCAACAAATCACCATTGGTATGGTAGTGGGATCATTAGCATTCTCTTCATATATGGTGAGTCATATATAGTTTTACAAAGCAGTGGAAGAAGATCACTATAGAAGGGTTAAGCAAATAAGAGTGGTGTTATGAGCAACTTGGTACATTATGTTATATGATTTTGCTTGAATCTGAAGCCTAACATAGATACCTTTTCATTCACTGTGCCTATAATGCTGGTAAAAACTAGGCCTTTAAATGAATGGGTGAATGAATCCCTAAAATTCATTTTTTTTTAAAAGTTTGACCTTGATTATTATCTCATATGAGTGGACCAGAGAAGAACACTTGACACTAAATTTAATTTGAAGGCCAAAGCCAAAAGTGTCCAGATGACCTGTGGATTAATCTGGTACAAATTTATAACCACTAGTTTGACATAAGTTGTGTGGTTGCTATTAAGAACAATAATTTGGGGCTTTAGCAGAGAGAAAATAATAGACTTTTGCTCGATCTCTCATGTTTTGCAAGAACAAGCCAAGATGATAGGCAGGAAACAGTTGGTTATGATATATTAATGAATAGCAGAATCTTGCTGAGTTGATTAACGTTGCTTAAAAACCTATTATGTGTTAGTTCTGCTTCTTGTACCTTTACACACTTAAGTATTTCTGCTTATAGGTACACAAGAGAATCGTGTTGAGTGAATGTATAAATGAGTGAATTCATATGTACTTTTGCCAAGCCTAGCATTATTTTTACTTACCTATTTGTGCACTAGCATTTGAAATGACTAATTCTGTTTCATGCATGCACAGTATCTATTTTGGAGTTCAAATGACCTCATAGGAACCCTCATTATACTCTTACGATGATGATAAACAGCTGGCATTATTTGCATATCATTATGTCCTCAATACTTCTTACATTGTTCTTTCATTATCCCCTCTCTTTTTCCTGTCTCTTCTCCATGACTCAGAGGCCTTCTTTTGTTATGTTTAATTACTGACATAATTTTTCAGTGTTTAGAAAAGTATTATTGACTGTCAACTATATACCATAAACCATACTAGTTATAGGACCATAGAGATACCTAAGACATGGCCCTTCTCATCAAAAAGCTCCAGTCAATAGAAGGTGTAGGCATATATTTATATCACCAATAAGATCGTGTGATAAGCGTAGCGTAACAGAAAGCAAATATAAGGTTCTGTGTTATCATTTGGGAAAGAGAATAATTGTAATGGAGATCAAGGTGATTGAGGCAGGCTTTCCAGAGGAGGTCATTTCTAACCAAGCTGAGAGCAGCAAGCCGAAGTGAATGATGCATATTCCAGGTAGAAGTCCTGGTGTGGTGGTATAAGTTACCGGCTAGATGCCTGTGCCTTCAACAGTGACTGGGAGTATAAGGAGCAGAGCAAATTTAGAGGCAAATCAATGACGTTAACTCTCCATCGATGTAGAGCCCACATATTCTTCAAAACACAGGTCTTACCTCCTCTTTTTCCTGAAGTTCATGCTACCCTAGCCCAAAGGATATTTTCCCCCATAGGATGACAAAATTGTGATTTCAAGCTACAAAATCTTAGGATAGTTTATTGTATGCAGAAAAAAATACAAATGTGTTGTTACGCTTCAGTCCAAAATAATGAATTTCATAAATACAGAATAAGAGAAACAGAGAGCCTATAAACATGAGAAAATATTAGACTACTGGTAACTTAAAGGATACAGGGCTCTTCCAAATATTGTTCTTAATTTCAAGCTGCACTAGCAGCAGCAGGCTTTCTGGAATGATGGACTTGAGAATCAGACTGTACAGTGGGAGAGTGACATGGTGCTCCATTGTGTGTGCCTCATTTGTAAGTCATCAGAAACATACTCAAACAGCAACTACGATCATGATAGGCTCACATTTATATCAGATAAATTGTGAAGAACCAAAGTACTTAGCACAGAAGGCAAAGGAGGAAAAATTTAGCTTTCCCAAAATTTGAAAGAAATTTGCACTTGACCCCAGAGAGTAGAGCAAGAACCAATGTCTGAAAGCGGAGGAAATATTTTTGTTTCATATAAAGGAGCTGTGTTTTCGTTGTGTCTTGTTTTTGGACAGTGTTTTTTAAAGACGTAATGGTCAATTTAGAGTGACAATGAACTTTTTGTTCCTGGAGGTGTATGAGTCTTGTGAATGCCAAAGATAATTTAATCATCAGTTTGATAGGAAAGTTTTACCAAATGTCAGTTCCCAAGGTCTGCTCCATGGGTGCCCAGGGTTTCTGCATTTTTTCAAAGGGGGTCTACAAGATAAAAATGACTTGCATAATAACACGAAGATGTTATTTGTTTTTCTGACAGTGTAAATGTTAGTACTGATGGTTCAAAAGCAGTGAAAGGTAAACATTCTGACATCTCCACCTGAATCAAGGCAGCGGCACTACACTTAGACGTCATTGTAATTCTTCACTGCCATGCACTTGCATGGGGAAAAAAGCCAATGTCCTTAATGAACAGTGAAAATTTATGAAAACTCAACTCTTGAGTATCTGTGTTTTTAATACCCTGTGTGACAAAATGGAAAGTACACATAGAGTGTTTCTCCTGGGCAGCAAAGTACAACGGTTCCTGTGATAAAAGTACTTATTGTAAATTAAGGTAGTCCTTTTTCATTGGACACCATCTCTATTTGAAAATCCAACCGGCAAAATGTGATTATTAATACATTGACATTTGGTAGACATTTTCTTGAAAATGAACAAAGTTAAGTGATTACTTTAAGGATACCAGCTGGTGTTTGTTGCCAACGACAAAATTCAAGCTCTGAAGTAACATTGGAATTTTGGAAATTTTATGTCTGCCTCCATAAGTTTGATAGCTTTGCTATAGTTAAGACTTTTGTGATAAGATGGGCAGTGATTTTTTAAAAAAATTGATTTTATTTTTAATGCCATAAAGTAACATGTGCCTGTATTTGGAAGTTCTGTGATACCTAGCATGGGAAGAAGAAGGGAGTTTTTGGGTCATGGATATGAGACAAAACAGAGACTGTACTCGGGTCCCCTCAACCCTGACTGTGAAATCCAGGGTTCCTTGGCTGCCTCCATAAGAAAAAAAAAATGCTGAGACTTTATGTCTCTTGTGTAGCAGCACATCTTGCAGGAATGTGGAGGAAGGATACTTACCACCAGACCAAAGCAGTATATGCCAGGATAGACCCCAGCCTTGACTTTTCACCAACTTTTCCCCTCATTATAATACTAAAAAATCATGTCCAGGGGTGGAGATTTAACATGGTAATTAGATATACAATGCATGAAGAAGCATGACCTTTAAATGCACAGGTGCTGATAAATTCCCACCTCTACATGCTTAGATGTCACCCTTTTCCTGCTTAAGTTTCTTTTTTTTTTAATATGAAATTTATTGTCAAATTGGTTTCCATACAACACCCAGTGCTCATCCCAACAGGTGCCCTCCTTAATGCCCATCACCCACTTTCCCCTCCCACCCACATCAACCCTCAGTTTATTCTCAGTTTTTTTTAATATATGAAATTTATTGTCAAATTGGTTTCCATACAACACCCAGTGCTCATCCCAAAAGATGCCCTCTTCAATACCCATCACCTACCCTCTCCTCCCTCGCACCCCCCTTAAACCCTCAGTTTGTTCTCAGTTTTTAAGAGTCTCTTATCCTTTGGCTCTCTCCCACTCTAACCTCTTTTTTTTTTCTTCCCCTCCCCCATGGTCTTCTGTCAAATTTCTCAGGATCCACATAAGAGTGAAACCTATGGTATCTGTCTTTCTCTGTATGACTTATTTCACTTAGCATAGCACTCTCTAGTTCCATCCACGTTGCTACAAAAGGCCATATTTCATTCTTTCTCACTGCCAACTAGTATTCCATTGTATATATAAACCACAACTTCTTTATCCATTCATCAGTTGATGGACATTTAGGCTCTTTCCATAATTTGGCTATTGTTGAAAGTGCTGCCATAAACATTGGGTACAAGTGCCCCTATGCATCAGCACTCCTGTATCCCTTGGGTAAATTCTTAGCAGTGCTGTTGCTGGGTCATAGGGTAGATCTATTTTTAATTTTTTGAAGGAACCTCCACACTGTTTTCCAGAGTGGCTGCACCAGTTTGCATTCCCACCAACAGTGCAAGAGGGTTCCCGTTTCTCCACATCCTCTCCAGCATCCATAGTCTCCTGATTTGTTCATTTTGGCCACTCTGACTGGCATGAGACTGGTATCTGAGTGTGGTTTTGACTTGTATTTCCCTGATGAGGAGTGACATTGAGCATCTTTTCATGTGCCTGTTGGCCATCTGAATGTCTTCTTTATTTTTTTATTTATTTTATTTTATTTTTTTTAACGTTTATTTATTTTTGAGACAGAGAGAGACAGAGCATGAATGGGGGAGGGTCAGAGAGAGGGAGACACAGAATCTGAAACAGGCTCCAGGCTCTGAGCTGTCAGCACAGAGCCCAACATGGGGCTTGAGCTCATGGACCACGAGATCATGACCTGAGCCGAAGTCGGCCACTTAACCGACTGAGCCACCCAGGCGCCCCTGGATGTCTTCTTTAGAGAAGTGTCTATTCATGTCTCCTGCCCATTTCTTCACCGGATTATTTGTTTTTCGGGTGTGGAGTTTGGTGAGTTGTTTATAGATTTTGGATACTAGCCCTTTGTCCGATACGTCATTTGCAAATATCTTTTCCCATTCCATCAGTTGCCTTTTAGTTTTGTTGATTGTTTCCTTTGCAGTGCAGAAGTTTTTTGCCTTCATGAGGTCCCAATAGTTCATTTTTGCTTTTAATTCCCTTGTCTTTGGGTGTCGAGTAAGAAATTGCTGCGGTTGAGGTCAGAGAGGTTTTTTCATGCTTTCTCCTCTAGGGTTTTGATAGTTTCCTGTCTCACATTCAGGTCCTTTATCCATTTTGAGTTTATTTTTGTGAATGGTGTAAGAAAATGGTCTAGTTTCATTCTTCTGCATGTTGCTGTCCTGTTCTCCCAGCACCATTTGTTAAAGAGACTGTCTTTTTTCCATTGGATATTCTTTCCTCTTTTGTCAAAGATTGTTGGCCATATTTTTGTGGGTCCAATTCTGGAGTCTCTATTCTATTCCATTGGTCTATTGTTTAACATAGTGTTGAAAGTGCTAGCATCAGCAATCAGACAACAAAAGGAAATCAAAGGCATCAAAATTGGCAAAGATGAAGTCAAGCTTTCACTTTTTGCAGATGACATGATACTATACATGGAAAACCCAATAGACTCCACCAAGATTTTGCTAGAACTTATACATGAGTTCAGCAAAGTCACAGGATACAAAATTAATGTACAGAAATAAGTTGCATTCTTATACACTACTAATGAAGCAACAGAAAGACAAATAAAGAAACTGATCCCATTCACAATTGCACCAAGAAGCATAAAATACCTAGGAATAAACCTAACCAAAGATGTAAAAGATCTGTGCTGAAAATTATAGAAAACTTATGGAGGAAATTGAAGAAGATACAAAGAAATGGAAAAACATTCCATGCTTATGGATTGGAAGAATAAATACTGTTAAAATGTCAACACTACCCAAAGCAATCTACACATTCAATGCAATCCCAATCAAAATTGCACAAGCATTCTTCTTGAAGCTAGAATAAGCAATCCTAAAATTTGTATGGAACCACAAAAGACCCCGAATAGCCAAAGTAATATTGAAGAAGAAGACCAAAGTGGGAGACATCACAATCCCGGACTTCAGCCTCTACTACAAAGCTGTAATCACCAAGACAGCATGGTATTGGCACAAAAACAGACACATAGTCCTGCCTAAGTTTATTTAAAACATTCTCCCTGACCTGTCCTCCAGGAGTCAGCCCGAGGACACTTTTCTTTTGTGCTGTCTTCTTTGTTCTCTGCCATAAGCCCCAATAAAGCCTTGCCTGAAACTCCTGTTTGGCCTCTGATTAATTTCTATTGTTTAGAGAGCCCAGGGGCCAGGTATGGTATGGAATGGAGTGGCATTTACTTCCTTATCATCCATAAAGCAGCACTGTCAACCCTGGGCAACTTTTCTTTCTGAAGTCAGTAGAAATGGTCTGATAGAGCATACGTGTAAAGGACCATGCAATTTGTAATTCATGTATACTGAATAATTTGGGGAATAACTCTATAGTTTTGCCAGAAAGTCACTTTATTCTCAAGACATTGGGGCATTTTATCTTTCTCTCCTATATTTGATCATTATTATGATTTACCTTAACCATCTTTTTTTCTCTCAGTTGTTTGTTCAGATTTTATGTGTTTTTATTTAAGAGCCAGAGAAATTTACTGAGTCCATGAAGTCAGTTTCTGATCATTCACCTGCTCATACCAGCACTCAACTAGGTTGAGTCTATGTCAGGTTATCTAAGGTTCTAAAAACAAAAATTAAACCAACAAACTTAATTACTTCATCAGATTGTAGCAAGGTGGATTTTTTTTTCTCCCTGTTGACGTTTGGGTATTGAATGTGATTGAGTTTGAAGACAGCAGACTAATTTTCTGCTCTGCTAAGCGAAATAAGTCAATCAGAAAGAGACAAATATCATATGATTTCACTCATATGTGGAATTAAAGAAACAAAACAGATGAACATATGGGAAGGGGGAAAAAAAGAAGAGAGAGAAACAAACCACAAAAGATTCCTAATGATAGAGAACAAACTGAGGGTTGACAGAGGGAGGTGGGTGGGAGATGGGCTAGATGGGTGATGGGCATTAAGAAGGGTACTTGTGATGAACACTGCGTGTTGTATGTAAGATATGAATCACTGAATTCTACTCCTGAAACCAATATTGCAATGTGTGTTAACTAACTAAAGGTTAAATTAAAAAAAGAATAGAGAGGTTATATGGACTGGAACCCTTTATATGCTGTATTTTGGAGCAGACCTCCATGTCTTAAAATAACCCTTGTCTTATCAATATTCTTAATTTTAATATTCTTTTATAATATTGCCCTGGGCACTCATTTGCCAGAAAGATGAGTATTGTCTTTATTAAAAGCCATCTCGTGGGGCGCCTGGGTGGCTCAGTCGGTTGAGCGTCCGACTTCGGCTCAGGTCATGATCTCACGGTCTGTGGGTTCGAGCCCCGCATCGGGCTCTGGGCTGGTGGCTCAGAGCCTGGAGCCTGCTTCCGATTCTGTGTCTCCCTCTCTCTCTGCCCCTCCCCCGTTCATGCTCTGTCTCTCTCTGTCTCAAAAATAAATAAAACGTTAAAAAAAAAAAAAAAAAAAAATTAAAAAAAAAAAAAAAAAAGCCATCTCGTTACTTGGTTTTAAGTGGTATAATGATAGGATCTGTGGGGCTGACTCTTATGGACAGTAACTATGATAAGTGGTGTTTACCTCCCTAAAATTCTTGGGCCAGATCACAATAAACTGGTGGGAAAAAGCAAGATTACTATACAGTTGAAATTCTAGAAGCAGGTTCTAAAACTTTGGAGTAGCTTGGGTTATTTCCATTAAATTCATGCTTTTTAATTCTTTGGATCTTTTGTTGCATTGTATTTCAAAAGCAAATTTTATTTTCAATAAAAACCCTCAGAAGATCTACTGATCTGTCTTCAAATCCTCTTCCGCTGTTAAAAGAAGCTTCATTTGAGGGTTCATGGCTGGCTCAGTCAGTAGAGCATGCGACTCTTGATCTCGGGATTGTGAGTTCAAGCCCCACAATGGGCATAGAGCTTACTTAAAAATAAATGAATAAAATAAAAAGTGAGCAGTTTTAAAAAATAAAAAAAAAAATGAAACTTCATTTGAAGAACTAGTCTTTGCTAGTTAATACCATCACCTGAAACCTGCATTTCAAGAGAATCAGTGAATGCAAACAGAACATAGCTGTTTTTCAGATGAAATATTTAGTTTCTATAAACCTATTAGAGTGTATCTCATACAGTAGTTCTTGGCTAAACTGCTTTAATGTTTAAACAAAAAAAATAATAAACTAATAATTTTAAATTCTGAGAATTAGACTCAAATTCAAAATATGGTTGTCTACTCACACTTCTTAATGCATTGAAGTACTGTATTTGGCTGTTTTGAAACATCTTTATGAGTTATAAAATAAAGACTGCAAATATAAAGCATCCAAAGTTTTCATAAAGAAGAATAGATGTGTGTTTCTCCATGTCTGTAAAATCTTCCACCATATATTAAAAATGCAGAAGAAACTTTCCTACAAAGAAACAAATTTAGGATGACAGACTTTTAGCTTGTAATTATAAATGGTAAAAGAAGATATTTTGGAAGAAAAGAAGCCTAAAACCATTTTTGTGTCAAAAAGAAAATTCAGCAGAAAAATCAACCTTTTATTTTTGTTCCAATTGAATTAATAATTCAATTGTATTTTTCCCCTAAAAAAAGCCATAAGCAATGATTGCAATGGTTAAATAAGTACTTTTTTTCCTTTAAAAGTCTTATAACATTATGACCAAATTGCTTCCAAATTTATCTTGATTGATTTCTAAATAAGACATACCACTTTAAAATGAAATTCTTGTATTCTAGAGAGTATTACAAACAGCCAAAAAACAAGAGAGGAAAACTGTATTATTTTAAAGCATGCTTAAATAAATAAATGTTTTGCAGATCACTAATAGCCAATAACATTATTTGGAAGGTTTGGAGGTGATCTGGTTTGCATTAAACATATTTACACTTTAAAATGCCTTCATGAATTAAGTCAAGCTTTACTGCAAACAGATGCTAAGAAATATGAAAATATATAGAGTTTGCTGTATTAAGATTATCATAATCTAAGGGACTCATTTCATAAGATTTTCAATAACTGTTTGGCATTATATTTTCCAGAGAGCACAATCAGATGAACTGGAAAAAATTGAAAAGCATGGCCGGTCCTCCAAAGACAAAGAAAATGCCAAGTCTCTGGACAAACCTGAACAGTAAGAACACCTCAGGACCTTGTTGAGGGCAGCCTCTTTCCATTTGGAAAATGTAGCATCTTCCGTGCATAATTGTTATGAATATGAGGATAAACATCTGTTTATATGAATTATATTCTTCTTAACTTGGCTTTATTTCCTTAGGTTCCTTTATGAACTGTCACTAATCCCCAACTTTTCAGAACGAGTCTTTTGTATCCTCTTCCAGTCCACATTTTCAGAAAGCATTTGCTCAATTCGTCGCAAACTGGAATTGCTACAGAAATTGTGTGAGGTGAGTTCCAGTCCGTAGACAGCCGACGATTGAGTTCTGATATTTCATTGTGTTCAGTCATGTCCACATTTCAAAATCGTTTTCTTTTATTTACTCTACAAATAAATTTGGAGAATAGCAGTTCCACAAAAGAGAACATACAATGACTGGTTTCAAGATCAAAGGAAAACTTGGATAGTTGCGCGCCACGGGGCCGGTTGCTGCAGTGTGCTCATTATGCTCCCACGTCCGGGGATTTCTGCCCCTTCTGCTTTTGCCAAAACAAAATTTTCACTTTCCCTGGTCCTTCCTTACATCAGACTTCAGATTAAATGTGATTTGAAGGCATTTTATTTATTTGCCTTCAGTTTTGGAAGGGGCCTTCAACAAATTGTTAATGATTCCATCCAAATGATTTAGGAACAGCTGTATGACTCAACAGAAGATGAATATTCTCCAGAAAACAAAGAATAAATGCTTGGCGTGAATTACCAATATTACCATTTAAAACAATTTGTCAAAAATCAATAGTACCATTCGTTCTGGTTGTGGTAAATCATTTTGAAAAGTAGTAAGATGTTATTAAAGACACATTTTCAGAGGAAAGAATACTTGCAAATTCCAGCTAAGCTTCATGTTTTGGAAGAAGTGAGTGTGAACTTTTCAGGGATAAATCTAAATTTGGAATTAATCTTTAAAACTGTGTTTTGGTTTCCTACAATTTATGCCAAAAATGTGTATTGTAGGTACAATTAGGGTGATGGCAGCGACATTCTTTTCTAGTAGTTCTCATATTACAACCTTATTTGTTTTCCATGCAGTTGCATCAGAAATGGCTTACAATGGTGTCTGTCACTTTACAAATGTGTACCTGAATTCTTGTAGGTGGTACAACTTCCTAAAGCTAACTTTGGGTAAACTAAAAATAAAACTATCCTATAATCCAGCACTTTCACCGTTAGGTATTTACCCAAAAATACAGATTTGAAGGGGTACATGTACCCCAATGTTTATAGCAGCATTATCAATAATAGCCAAACTATGGAGAGAGCACAAATGTCTGTTGACTGATGGACTGATGAATGGATAAAGAAGATAACTTATATACATATATACATATGTATATACATATGTATGTACATATATATGTATAATGTACATATGTATGTGTACATATATATGTATATATACGGTGGAATGTTACTCAGCCATCAAAAAGAATGAAATCTTACCATTTGTAATGAAGTGGATGGAGCTAGAATGTATTATGCTAAGTGAGATAAGTCAATCAGAGAAAGACAGATACCATATGATTTCACTCATACGTGGAATTTAAGAACCAAAATGTGAACCTATGGGAAGGAGTGTGGGAAAGAGAAGAGAGAGAAACAAACCACAAGAGACTCTCAATGTTAGAGAACAAACTATGGGTTGACAGAGGGAGGTGGGTAGGAGATGGGGCTAGATAGGTGATGGGTACTGAGGAGGACACTTGTGATGAGCAGTGGGTGTTGTATGTAAGTGATGAATCACTGAATTCTACTCCTGAAATTAATATTGCACTGTATGTTAACTAAAATTTAAATAAAAAAATAAAGTTAACTTTGGAGACACTACTCTTAAAATATCCTAATAATATACAATGATACAGTTTGGATGTGACCCACAATTATTAGTATGATATGAATATCTGCCACTGACTTAAGATAATTCAAAGAAAACTTTGTCTAAGAGATAAAATGCTCTTTATCTTACAGACATTAAAAAATGGCCCAGGGGTTATGCAAATTCTGGGTTTGGTTCTTGCTTTTGGCAACTACATGAATGGTGGAAATAAGACTCGAGGACAGGCAGATGGCTTTGGGTTAGACATTCTTCCGAAGCTGAAAGATGTTAAAAGCAGTGTAAGTATTTTGTGTGAATGAATGTAGGCAAATTGAGAATTAGAAGGTTTGTTTAGTAATGAGTTTGACTGTAAACATGTTGTAATAAATGTTTATGTTCCAAGGTCAAAAATGTCTTTATGTTCTGAGCTAGGTAAAAGTATATGGCCTTCATATGTTTATGATTTTGTGAATGTTTCCCAAAGTGAATAATTATTAATACTATGTTTAATGAATAATTGAGTAGAGAATAAAAATAATTATTTTTTCAGTCTATCATTACCATGTCTGCTAAAATTTGTCCTTTTGGAGTCTGAGGACTAATTAATTTTCATAAATTAGACAGTATTATTCTTCTCTTCTGTGTTAAGTAATGGAGGCCAATAGGCTTGTGTTTTAAAAACAAAACGAAGATGGGTGAAAGTAGATTATAAATAAAATGTAAAAAATTATCTTGTTTTTCTACATATCATATTCCCCTTGACACTGGTATATGTGGGAATGCCTAAGCCCTTTTGCAGGACTAATTAATTTTTGATCCTACTTCTATACTTGTATTTGTTTGAAGTTAACATCTAAGAGATTATGAGAGTGCCAGTAAAAATATAAGATTAGGGAACAACCATGATGGTTAGAATTAATGTCTGAGAATATAAACTTAGAAGATAATAGAATTCTATTTCTCTGATGGAATCTCTATACAGAACTGTATGATAAGGAAATTATGGACATGTTTTTAAAACATTAAGTTTAAGGGGTGCCTAGGTGGCTTAATCAGTTGAGCATCCGACTTCAGCTCAAATCGTGTTTCGAAGTTTGTGAGTTCGAGTCCCACGTTGGGCTCTGTGCTGACAGCTCAGAGCCTGGAGCCTGCTTCAGATTCTGTGTGTGTGTGTGTGTGTGTGTGTGTGTGTGTGTGTGTGTCTGCCCCTCCCCTACTCACACTCTGTCTCTTTCTCTCTCAAAAATAAATATTTAAAAATATTTTAAAATATTAAGTTTAAGTAAGTAGTTGGCTCATAGAAATGGAAATAGTAGAATTGTTCTTCCTAGATAAAGAATATAGTTGAAGCTTGAATGATGTGGGGCTTAGGGCACTGACCTCCTGCTCAGTCAAAAAGCCACGCATAACGTTTGACTCCCAAGACTTAAGTACTAACAGCCCACTGTTGACAAGAAGTCTAACCAATAACATTAATCTATTGACACCTATTTCATATGTTATATGTAACATATATACTGTATTCTTACAATAAAGTAAGCTAGAGAAAATATAATTAAGAAAATCATAAGGAAGAGAAATTACATTTCCAGTGTTATACTGTATTTGTTGACAAAAATCTACGTGCAGGTGGACCCACGCAGTTCAAACCCATGTTGTTCAAGGCTCACTTTATGTCTCCCTCATAAGAAACAGACACTTTTTTTGTTGTTGTTTCTGGTGGTCAACAACTCATTTGTTCGTTCATTCATACATACACTCATATATTCATTTAACATTCTTTCACTGAGTTCAGTGAAATACCAGTTACTACATTTCCAGAATTGAATAAAGCATAATCCTTTCTTGGAATACCAGCAGCATGTAATTTTCGTGATTTTTTTACGGGTATATTTGTTCAGATGCTAGTATATTCGTATGACACAAATTTTCATAGGAACCTCCAATATGTCAACCTGATAAATCACATTTGTTCAAAAGCAAAAGCTCTCTTGGAAGCATTGAATAGTTCTTAACAACTGATTGTTGAATTGAAACAAGTAACTTTTTCAAATAATACTGGAACGTAAATATCATTGACATAATTTTTAACATAAAAATGGATCTGAGATAGATTCTGATAATCATAATTACATACGAATAAAGGATTATTTGGGTTTTTTTTATTGGTTAGTATATCTTATTCAATCTCCAAGTAAGTTAAATTTTATTAATTTAAATAATTAAGGGGTATCCTAGATAAAAATTACATAATAAAGTCAAGAAGCAAGATTTTTTGTTTTTAATAATTTCATTTGCATTCTCATAAGAGTTATACTAGTCTTCCTGATTTGATTCTTGCTCCGTAAAATGAATACAACTGTGTCTACTTCTTAGTACTGTTTGTGGACCTGCGTGGACAGAGCTGTTACTCAGATCATTCAGAATTTTCACTCAGCATGCCTATCAGCAGGCAGTTAATAAATGTTTTGTTAATTCATTCAAGTACTGCTAACTGTACTGCATATTTCTTTGAATTATATTAGGAAAGAGAACGGAAAGTTGGTTAAATTATATGCAAGCAAATGGTGTTCCTGAAAAATATATTACTTTTACTATTATAAGATATTACTGCATAATATCTTATTATATTATTACTATACATTACAATGAAGAAAGTCTCTAAAAGCTGTATCATCATATGTCAAACTAAATTATGAAAGGATATTGCTTTTTATAAATAGAGGGAAAATAATCGTTAGATTGAACATTTCAGGGAATGTAGTTTGTGTCATATGGTTTTTAAATATATATGTGTGTGTATGTGTGTGTGTGTGTGTCCTCCCACCTTCAGAGTATCTAGTACTAATTTTGAATGATGAAAACTTAATACCTTTTAAATGTGCCAGAAAGGAGGTAAAAACCTATTCTTTGAAGCCTGTTAGAATAGAAACAATTCTACATTTTTTTCCATAGAAATACACACTGCATTGTTTATAGCTGCCTGGATATTAATTCCACAATCTCAGATGCTGACATAGCAATTTATAATATAGACTCGCATTTTTAAAGCTCCTGCTGACTTGAAATTATACTTAACTTTATTTTCTTTATCTACTAACAAGCCTCAATCAAACTTACTGTTGCAGATTGATACCTGCTGGTCCAGAAGTGGTATAGAAATGCTGGCAATGTTTAATCATTTCAGTTAAGATAGTAGTTATACTTTTAAACATAAAGCATGATAATTAGTGAACTAATTTTCTGATCAAAGAGGGTAAAACAGGAAAGTATTCACAGTTGAGACTCCACCCTTGAACAGCTGGGCTTCCACTTGGGGCTTAGATTAAAACACTGGGGAAAAACAGGATCTTCTCTGCCATTGAAATCCTTAGATGTAGTGGCTGTAGTACTTTGAAATATAGAATTTCACATTTTATTCTAAATGTTCTCATCTGTGTGTTGATTTACTGGAATCTATTTTATTTGACACTCTGATATTTAAAAAATATATTTTTACTTATTTTGGTCTTTCTGCCTAGGACAATAGCAGAAGCCTTTTGTCATACATTGTTTCCTACTATCTTCGAAATTTTGATGAGGTAAGGCAATTTTTACAGTGATATTTTGTTATTGTTTATTGTTGAGTGATTTGGCAGTATTTGCTATTTTGCCATTGCCATTGTTGTATTATTTTTATTTATATTGATGCTGATTTGTTTTAAAATTATGTGTTTTTGCTAATTAGGATGCTGGAAAAGAACAGTGTGTTTTTCCACTGCCAGAACCTCAGGACCTTTTTCAGGCTTCACAGATGAAGTTTGAAGATTTTCAAAAAGATCTCAGAAAACTAAAGAAAGACTTGAAAGGTAACTTATAATCTTAAAGAATCATGTTTGTATTATTTATGCTTTGTTAATGAGAAAAACCTGACTTTTCAATGTTTTTTAAGACAGCAAATCTTTAACAGCTTTGTAAAACTAGATTTTTTTAGTGTGGCAAAAGAAAAATTTTGCCAATAGACTAGTTTTTTTGTTGTTTAAAAAGTTACATGTATTAGACATTTAGATATTGAATAGCATATTGGTTATTTGAATAGCAACCCCTTGATCAGAAACAAATTTGATCATCTTGTTTACACTTTATAGCCAAGAACATTTGTCCATTTATCATGATATTGTTAAAAGATAAATAGTTCCTCCCTATTGGGTATACTTGCACAAGATGTTGTGGTTTGTGAACTTTCCTGGAAACAAAAATCTTCTTTCACATGTTTGGTCAAAAAACACATGTATGTATAACATCTTTATTAACAGTCACAAAGCCTTGTATCAAATCATTTTGAAGAGAGTCTAAAATTCTTCAGATTTCTAGAAAAGACCCTGGATAGCCAAAGCAATCTTGAAAAAGAAAACCAAAGAAGGAGGCATCACAGTCCTGGACTTCAAGCTATACTACAAAGCTGTAATCATCAAGACAGTATGGTACTGGCACAAGAACAGACACTCAGATCAGTGGAACAGAATAGAGAACCCAGAAATGGATCCACAAACGTATGGCCAACTAATCTTTGACAAATCAGGAAAGAACATTCAATGGAATAAAGACAGTCTCTTCAGCAAGTGGTGCTGGGAAAACTGGACAGAGACATGCAGAAGAATGAACCTGGACCTTTCTTCTACCATACACGAAAATAAACTCAAAACGGATGAAAGACCTAAATGTAAGACAGGAAGACATAAAAATCCTCGAGGAGAAAGTAACATTTTAAAATAAAAAATACCAAATTGGAAAAGAAGAAGTAAAACTGTCATTATTTGCTGAGGACATTTTATATACAAAAAAATCCTAAAGACTCCACCAAAAACTAGGAGACTAATAAACTAAGTTGCAGGGTACATAATAAATATACAAAAATATATTGCATTTTTATATACCAACAAAGGACTATCCAAAAGAGAAATAAAAAAAAAAACAACAATTTCATTACAACTGCATCAAAAAGAATAAAATACCCAGGGATAAATTCGACCCAGAATGTGCAAGATCTGTACACTAACACCTATAAGACATTGATGAAAGAAATTAAAGAATATACAAATAGAAAGCTATTCTGTATTCATTGTTTGGAAGACTTAATATTGTTAAAAGTGTCCACATTACCCAAAGCAATCTACAGATTCAGTGCAATCCCTATCAAAATTCCAATGGCCTTTTACATAGAATTAGAACAAATGATCCTAAAATGTGTATAGAACCACAAAAGATCCACAAAAGCCAAAGCAATTTTGAGAAAGAATAAAGCTGGAAACTTAATACATACCTCCTGATTTCAAGGTATATTACAAAGCTAGAGTAATCAGAACAGTATAGTATTTGCATAGATCAACTGAACAGAGTTGGAACTGAACAGACTGAACAGACTGAACAACTGAACAGAATAGGAAGCCCAGAAATAAGCCCATATATATATGGTCAATTAATTTATGACAAAGGAGGCAAGAATATACAATGGGGAAAGGATGGTCTCTTCAATAAGTTGAGGCTGGGAAAACTGGACATCCAAATGCAAAAAAAAAAAAAAAAAAAAAAAGAAAAAGAAACTGGACAGTATCTTACACCATACCCCAAAATTAACTCAAAATAAGTTAAGGACCTGAATGTAAGACCAGAAACCATAAAACTCATAGAAGAAAACATAGGCAGTAAGCTCCTTGATATCAGTGTGGGTGATATTTTTTTGGATCTGACTCCAAAGGCAGTGGCAACAAAGGCAAAATAAACAAATGGGATGGCATCATACTAAAAAGCTTCTACACAGAGAAGGAAACAATCAATGAAAGGACAAAGCAACTTACTAAATGGGAGAAGATATTTGCAAATGATAAATCCAATAAGGGGTTAATATCGAACCTATATAAAGAACTCAAACAGTAACAAATACATAAACAATCCAATTACAAATGGGCAGAAGATTTGAATAGACATTTTTCCAAAGAAGACATACAGATGGCCAAGAGGCACATGAAAGATGCTTAACATCACTAATCATAAGGGAAATCCAAATTAAAGCCACAGTGAGATTTTACTTCATGCCTGTCAGAATGGCTAGGATCAAAAGGACAAGAAACAAGTGTCGGTGAGGATGTGGAAAACAAGGACTCTGCCTGCACTGTTGTAGTGTAAATTGGTGTAGCTACTGTGGAAAACAGTATGGAGTTTCCTAAAAAAATTTAAAATACAACTGTCATGGAATATAGCAATTCTACTTCTGGGTATTTATCTAAAGAAAATGAAAATACTAATTTGGAAAGCTCTATGTGCCCCTGTATTCATTGCGGCATTATTGACAATAGCCAAGATATGCAGGTAACCTAAGTGTCCATCAATAGATGAATGGATAAGATGTGGTATGTATATATATGTATATACAACCACACAGAGGAATATTACTGAACCATAAAAAAGAAGGAAATCGTATCATTTGAAATAACATGGATAGATCTTGAGTGCCTTTTGTTGAATGAAATAATTCTGACAGAAAAAGACAAATACTGTATGATTTCACTTGTATGTAGAATCTAAAAAGAACAAAACATTTCATAGATACAGAGAATGGATGGGTAGTTGTTATAGGGGAGGGATTTGGGTGGTAGAAAAAATGGGTGAAGGGGATCAAGATGTACAAACTTCCAATTATGAAATAAATAGGTCACGGAAATGTAATATACAGCAGGATGACTTTAGTCAGTAATACTGTATTAAAAATTTGAAAGGTGCTATTAAAGGAAATCTTAAGAGTGCCCATCACAAGGGAAAAAAATGTTTGTTGATAGATGTTAACTACTGGGGTAGCCATTTCATAATGTATACACATGTTGAATCAGTACATCATTTACCTAAAACTAACATCATCTTATATGTCATTTATACTTCAATGATAATTTTTTTTTTAATTTTTTTTTTTGACGTTTATTTATTTTTGAGACAGAGAGAGACAGAGCGTGAACGGGGGAGGGGCAGAGAGAGAGGGAGACACAGAATCGGAAGCAGGCTCCAGGCTCTGAGCCATTAGCCCAGAGCCTGACGCGGGGCTCGAACTCACGGACCGTGAGATTGTGACCTGAGTTGAAGTCGGACACTTAACCGACTGAGCCACCCAGGCGCCCCTCAATGATAATTTTTAAGATAAAGAGATTTTATGTGAGAAAAAGTAATGTTTATACAGATAGTTTATATATATATATATATATATATATATATATATGTACATATATATATATATATATTTTGTTTTGTTTGTAAAATGTCTTTGTGATTGATTATGCAAATGTGATCATGCAAATGTCTTGTGATCATGTTGCAGAGTTGAGAACACCTCAGCTGTGTGTGTAAGCCTCCTGCTAAATCTGTTAAGCACCGACAGGGAATAAATAAGTTTATGTGAGATTTTCATTTGATATTGCATTACTAGATAAAAAGAAGAGACTTGATTACCTCTGTCCATAAATCAAATGTGATATCACTTTTTAAGAGATTGTATCCCAATTTTGAAATATTTATCCAAAGATTTTGGTCTAGAATCAAATTTATGAAGTTGATATTTTCATCACAGATGCTTTTATATGGATTTAAATCCACAGAGCAACATTATATACTTACATTTTCTAAACATTCAATAGCATTCGTTTATAGTCCTGGTGCATGTTAGGCATTTGCTAGTTTGCCACGGATACCAAAAGATATAAGTATCACTGCCAAGGAGGGGTGAAATTCTGTCACTTAGATGTTCTCCCTTAGAGCCTCAAATATGGGTGCTCACTGATTGGGCCCAAGAATGACTGCCTCATTTAAAAAAGATACATAAAACTATGTTACATTTGTAGAATACTATATCATTATGTATTTAAGAATGATTTCTTGGGGCACCTGGGTGGCTTAGTCGGTTAAGCGTCCGACTTCGGCTCAGGTCATGATCTCGCAGTCCGTGAGTTCGAGCCCCACGTCGGGCTCTGTGCTGACTGCTCAGAGCCTGGAGCCTGTTTCAGATTCTGTGTCTCCCTCTCTTTCTGACCCTCCCCCGTTCATGCTCTGTCTCTGTCTCAAAACTAAATAAACGTTAAAAAAATTTTTAAAGAATGATTTCTTAAAACAATAAGAAATCCAAAGCATTCATGTGTAGTATGTATTATACTTAAAATTTTGCCAGGTATCTTGGTTTGCTTATGAAATTCTGTTTCCTGTTTCTCTCTCTCTTTTCTCTCTCTCTCTGTCTCTTTGATTTGGTGCTAGGGGCATTTCTGGAATATCTGGAAAATATTTCACACTTTGATCAACAATTCAGTCTTGCAAAGTAGGATTTTGTACTTTACCAGTGATTTAATAAATGAGTGGAATGGTAATCTTATTACCAGGGAATTTTCTGTTTGGTTCGGTTGGTTTATCACTTTGGAATGTTACCTCATTTATTTTTCCTATCTACATAGTTTCTTACTACAATTATTAAATGTACATGTAGCCATGAAAGTGCAAGTTCTCACAAGTCTTAGAGCTAAAACAAAGGAACTAGCACCGACCAGATAGTGGTGTTGAAAGGAAATGTAACCATTGCCACTGACTACTGTTTCTTCTTGCTCATCTGTCTTCTTAAGTAATGTGGTTCACTACACGGATTAGGCACTGCAGGAGCGTTTTAGCAATTTTTAGTACTTTAGAGGGTTGAGAAGGTGGTAATTTTAAGCCCCACAGTTTATACTTTCTATTGGGTGAAGACAGAGTTCTCTAAAAGGCGATCAACTATCACCGATAGCATTTGTTAGAACAGTATTTTCTCATTTGTCTATGAATTGTTGCAATTTGCTGCTCTAGCAATGGGAAGTTTCATGACCAAATGAATGAATATAAGAAGTGCTGGGTAAGATGAAGAGAATTTAAGGAGTTCTCTGAAAGAAGGGCTGGCAGCAGTTTCCTAATTTATTTGACCACAAAGTCCTTTTTTTCAGAGTATCTGGTAGTTTCTCTGGTCAGTGGAACACATTTTAAGAAATACAAACCTGGTACCAAGTTAGTAACAGATGCATGGCATTTTCCAATGAGGAGCTTACAGTGAAAGTGGAGAATGAAACTGTAGTTTATGAACTCATGTTCATTTGTGTTCTAGTAAAATGAGATTAGTTGAAGAGCTATTTAACACGCTGTCAAACTGTGAGGTATCCTTTGAATACTGACAAAAATCATAATTTAATCATTCCTTTAATGTTTTGCTTTTCCAAAATTTGAGTTTTCCCACTGGGGAAAAAAGATATTTTGTGACACAAGGAAGGAAATCTTAAGAGCTGAAATTTAAATTCATTTTCTGGGAAAGTTTTAGCATGAATGCAGCATTTCATATTAACAAGTCATAAAATAAAATTGCCTTGTGTTCCTTTCTGGAATGAAATGGGTATAAATAGATATGTACATTGATTTGACTAAATGGGTGTCAAATGGGAGATTATTGGATTATGTTATTGTTAATATTATTTAAAATAATGTCTACTTTGACAAATAGCCTATTAAAAATGATTCCTTCTAAGTGATCAAATTAGGTAATTCATTTAGGAAAATTAAAAAATTCAAATAGCCTGTTCACTTTTTTTTTTTCAAGAAGAAAGTTGTTTTTAGAAGGTTTAGAAACTGAGCTGATGTGTATACAGAACTTATCCAAATACTTTCCATATAATAAATATCCAATAAATATTGGCTATTCACAAGGAAAAATAGAATAAATTATGTGATTAATTTGATAGAAAAGAAACTATAACCATTAAGTTACTCATCTTCTGCCTCTATCCCTTGTTTCATTTCTGCTTACAGACGTTTTCTATGTCTAAGGAAGACTGGGAAATAATATGTTATGGCTCAGGCATTTTAATAAAACAACTGAATCTCATTTTAACGTTTTGTAAGAGCATCCACCACGTTTGGTGTCTATACCTGTTCCCGAGATTTCCACAGCTCCTCAGGGTACTCCTCTGGATTTCTGAGCTCAGTGACATGTAGTTTGTTGAGCAACCTGATCTGCTTTTGATCTCTTTTGGCTGTCAGCAGCTTTTCTTGATGCAGTCATGCCAAATGATGACTTCTGTTCCAGTGCCTTTCTTAGTTAGAAGTTGTAGCACTTGCCACATGACTTAAATCAACTCAACATGTACAAGTCATTGAGTAATTAAGTTACCGGAACTGGGCAAGAATGTTCTCAGGCAAATTACTTCGGTATTCCCCCCCCCCCCCCCCCCCCACTTCAACACCAGACTTGAAAATGTTTAAAATTCATGAACTATATCTTCAAATTGAAGTCATATCTGTGATCAGACATATACAGGAAAACCCAGTCTTTAAAATTGTTTGTGTTGATTTACATTTGTTTGTAACTATTTTATTTACAATTGTAAATTTCTGATTTTTTTGTTTAAGGAAAGAATGATATTATAAACTCAATTCAAATGCAACCAATAGCTTTTTAAAAAATAACATTTTATTATGATTTTAAAATGAGTATCAGTGCAGCATAGGAACAACAGACAATATTGAAAAATGCAGAAGAGAAAGTAAGTTTATCTGTGGTTCTACAGTCTAATGGTAAATAATGTTAATATTAGGCATATTTTTATCTGGTGTTATTGCATGCATATGCACGAATTATACCAGTGGAGCCATGACATATATAATTTTTGGCCACTGTTATTTACCCTGCTTTATATTTGGGTCATTTAATTAATTCACATTTACATTTTCTTCTTCTGGTTTTCTATTGTTTTGACTAATTAATTTTTCAGTGTTCTCTCTCTGAATCTTCTAATACATTTTGGAAACTGTAGATAATATTTCTATTAATTTCTGTAAATTAATTATTGAACTTAAATGTTTAATATATTTTTTAAATTTATATATCTTTTTAGCATACTGTAAATTGTATTTATCTTTCCAAATAAGATGGGAGTTTTGGAACATTCTATCTAATAATTAAACTCCCGTCTTTCTTCTAGCGTTATTTTTTGGACTTCTAGTCCCAATATTTTTCTTCTAAAAATTACTAATGTCTTATAATCCTTAATAATAATACTTATCAATATTAAATCAATCACTATGCTACCATTTTTAGTTCCATTTTCCTCCATCTCATTTGGGTCTTCTCTTACTGAGGGTTGGTGGGTCTGAAATTCTTAGTCCAAAAAATGACTGAAAAAAATCCTCCTCATTTTTGAATTATTATTTTTTTGAATATCGAATCCTAGATTGACTTGTTTTTCATCAGTATTTTGAAGATACTTTTTCTTCTGCTTTTGGAGTGACTTAGAATTCATTCATTCATTCATTATCTTGCTCTGTACTTAGAACTTTCAGCTTGAAAACCATTGTTTTCTTTAGTGTCTACAGAATTCTCAGCAACTATCTGTTCAGTGTTCATTACTTTTCTTCCCTTTACCTGAATCTCTTTTTAGATGTATATTACAGCCACTTAGTCTAACTTTCTATATCTCCCAATTTCTCTTTCATATTTTAAAAATCTATCCCATGTTTTTTGCTATAGTCTTCATGCATTCGTCAACATTGTCTTCTAGTTCATGAAGTCTCTCTTCAACTCTGTCCAATCTGATGTTCGTAATATCAGTGCAACTAATAATGATATGTTTGTTTCCAAGATTTCTAATATGATTTTTTATTACATCTATTTTTACCTTTAAAGTAATTCCATGTTCTTATTTTGGATATTATCATTCCTTTATCTCTTTGATACTTAAAAAATATATTGAAGACCTTTTTGGAATTTCTATAGTTTTTGTTTCATCCTTCATTTGTCAATAGTTTTAAGCTATTTTTCTACACATTAGTTTCATTTTGGTATTGGAATGTTGACTTAGAACAAATGTCAGAAAATTGCAGCCTGTGGGCTAATTGAGCCCTCTTTTTGTAAATAGAGTTTAGTTGGGACATAACCATACACACCCAATTATGTACATATTGTTTATGATTGCTTTTGTGTTACAAGTTGAGGATTTGACTGTAACCATCTATCAATCAATCTGTCTCTTGCTCTCTCCCTTCTCCTGACCCCCCGGATCCTGCATTCTCTCAGTTTTTTCAATTGCTTTGTCCTGACCTGTTTTGGGCTCCCTGGCCAGAACCAAAGCTTGTGTTAGCAGCCTGGGGCCCCTGCCCTTTGCCCACATGTACATGCATATGAGGCTTACATGCATAGTAGGCTTATTGCAGGTTCGATACCAAGCTAGTTAATGACTTAGCCGAGGTCTTGCCTGGAAAGCTATGCCTGCCTATGCTTGCTTCCCCAGGCACACAGCTGCATGTGGACTGTAGTTGTTTTCATCCTCCTTTCATGATTTGGGGAACTCAGTCACAGCTCCGGGCTTTCAGTTGTGAGACTGGTTCCATTTCTGGCTGGGTGAATTCTCCCTTCACCAGTCTCTACATAAACCAAGATCTCTACCTTCTTCTCTGCAGGCACATTCCAGTGACCTCTCACTTCAGCACTGCTTATTAACTTGGGAGACTTTAATATTTCTGGCCCAAGGAGATATTAACATTTTTTACATCATAATGTGTTGTTTGGTGTTCTCTTTTTATGTTTTTATTTATTGCTATGTGTCTTCAGCAGAAGGAAGCCTCAGCCTATGAATTCCTCATTATATTGACTAGACATCTGTATTCACTTTTATAACTTACATGTTTTTTTCCCACTGAAAATTATAACATGAGCACTTTCCCATGCCATTTAATACAATTCAAAAACCATTTCAGATGATTTCACAATAATCCTTCTTATGAGTGTGCCATAACTTAGTGAGTAATTTGATTCTTGTAAGAAATTAGACTTTTCCCAGTTTTCCCTACTCTTAAGAAATATGTTGAACATCTTTATTCATAGTGCTTTTACTATGTCTCTGATTATTTCCTTAATATAGATTCTTAGATTCATAATTACTAGATCAAAAGCACTGAACTTACTTTTTTAGATCCTTGATGACTTATTAGATTTAGAGTGTAAGGAATCTTAGTGAAATTATAGTCTAATACTTTAATTTTCATTCAACAGATTTTCATTAAATTAATAGAAAGTACAAATAAAAAATAGACCCTTCCCTCATAGTTCATAGCCTAATAAGAGGGCCAATGATTATATGAATAACCACTATGAGGTATAATAAATGTATTTTGGTGATAGAAATAAAATACTACAGAAACACAGAAAAGGTCATGATTAAATATATCTGAAAAATTATATTTAAATTGGACTTTGAAAGATCAGTAAAATTCCCAACAGGAGAAAGAAAAATAAAATTTCAAGCATTGGAAAGAGCATGAACAAAGTCACCAGTCTTGTGACTATTTCAGTTTTGATTGTCTATTGATCGGTGAGGCCAGGGATTTTTTAATTTATACCAAGTTTGTATCTGAGGGTAAAAAACATTCACGCCTGAGTTGGCTCATTACAGAATTCATAAGTAGGGTCAAAATTGTGCACATATATGGTTTGAAAAAGCCCAAAGCAGTAATTTTGATATGCCTTTCAAGGTAGTTTGCTGTGCCTACTCCATGCCAGTGTTTTATATGCATTAACTCAATTTAATCTATGTGATGTTGATATTATCATTAATCCTCTCTTTAGTGATGAGGTAACTACAAGTTATAGATATTAAATACCCTGCAAATGAGGGCTGGATTTCAACCTGAGGAACCCAATCCAGAGCTCATCCTCTTAACATCAACACTAATATTGCCCCTTGTTTAGGTTTACTGAGCGGAACCCTCCAGGGAAGATTTGACATTGACCGTCTTTAGTTCTTACAACATACCTGACATGATCTGGACTTAGTGAGTGAGTGAACCAATAAAGTAAAGAAATGGATGGTGAAATCTGATAAAACTAGAGCATAAGGTGCTCAGGGGTGTGTAATCGGAGGATGTCTAGGCATACTTGGGAAGGGTTTTAAGGATTGACTGAGAAGTTTGGATTTGATTGTGCAATCATTGCTTAGACATGGGAATGCTTTTAGGCAAGAAAGCAACACACTCAGACATGCATTTCTGAAAGCCAGTTTTGAGGATTTTGTGAATGATGATTTAGAGGGGAGACTAGAAGCAGGAGACCTAGCTAGTTATAGATGTTGAGTGCATAAGCTAAGTTCCTTAAGGCTGCAATGAAGAGTAGGATAGGTTATAGGAGTTTTACAAGGTTTTGGAACAGGAATCTGTAATTGCACTGACATATACAAGACAAAGAAGAAAGAGGTACAAGAGGGCTTTACATTTCTAGCTTGTACACCTGGATGGATGCAAACCTATTACAGAAGGGAACACAGGAGCAGTGTTCCATAGGGATGGAAAGTAGTCTATGACTTATTTTATACATATTAAGGTCCTTCAGAACTTGAAGAAGTTCTGTCAAGAATGAAGTAAAAAAAATATGCAAGGAGCATGAGAAGCCCACAGTCTGTTGTGATTTGGCTAAGATCAGAGTTCCAAGCTGAGTCAGCATCAGACACCCAATTTCACACATTCCTTTCAGCATGCTTTCCACTGCCCACCTAGATTTTGGTCCAGTATACCTCCCCACATACAGTGAGTTCTATAACCCATTTCTTATTACATCTAGAATTGTTATCCCTACTAAAAATCAAGAGCACTTAGTATTAGAATGATACAATTAAAAAATACCTATACTAAGGTATAATTTAGTTAGAAATAGGTGAGAACCTGAATCTTGCAGATTATAGTGTACTTTAGCATGGCATATTGAAGAGTGGAAGGGATACTAATAGAATCACACATTAGTTGTTGAGCTCTATTTTCTTTTTATAAGGCATTTCTGTATGTCCTTGTTTTTCTGTTGCATCATGTGTACCTGTCTCATGTAATACAAATCTTTTACAAGTGATCTATCAAATTTTCATTTTCCTTATTCTTCTCCGAAATTGTGGAGCTGTATTTTTACTGCATGTAATTTTCCTTGTTGGAATTTAGTATGTATCAGACATGTCTATAAAGTACTAAGCCTGGTCTGTTTAAGTCAACATAGTTTATTCAAATAGGTGTTCGCCTCAGAGGCAGCTGAACTCAGAATTGGCATTTATTGAGCACCTTTTATTGAAGATACTTTGCTCAATTCCCAGAAGGAAAAGATGAAAAACAAATTGATCATTACACTTCAAGAATGTATCATGTAGGTCATTACAGACAGGTAATTACACCATAGTATAGTAATGATGTTAACAGAAAGCAGAGTGGAAGGTGAGCCTGAAGCTGACTAATTGGCTAAGGAAGACTTGAGTTAGGAATTGCTGTTAGAATGGAGTCATGACTTATGAATACTTTATAGGTGAAAAACTTATGGAGGGAAATTTGGACAGGCAGATCACCAAGTTCCATGGCATGAGAGGAGTATGTTCTTGGAATTGTGAATGATCCTACATGACTCAATTAGAGGCTGAGTGCAGGGAAGTAGAAAGTGATAAAACCATAGAGATAGGTAGCAACTAGATCACAAAAGCCAGCATATGCATGCTGGACAGGAAGACTAGAAATGGATAAGGAGTGTGTGTGGACCTAGAATAGGTGGGAAGGAGAATGAAGAGGGGCAGAGGAGGATTTCAGGCAGAGGAAAGGTCCAATATCCCCTGTATTCTTGGAACACAGTGAGTATGACATAAGAGAGAAAATGTTCTTATCATGTAGAGTGTACAAGTTTATATGCTTTATAGCTTTACATTTTATCCTAAACATAGTATCCAGCCCCTTGAAGATTCTGCTTACGGAAGTAGAGTGACATGACTTATGTTGTGGAAATATTGCTCTAGCAGGTGTAGAACTGGGGAGACCAGCTATGAAGGAACTCAAATAAAAGATGGTAGTGGTTTTGACCAAGGATGGTACAAAGAAGATGGAAAGAAACTAACAAATCTTTCTAATTTTTAGGGGCAGTAAGAGTGATGTAAAGCAATTGTACCACTTTATAATCTCCTTCCTGTCAACACTATGCAGGTTGTCATAATGTTTTGCTGTTTGAGATGTTTGCATTTATTCACAAAAGACCTGAAAGAAATGTTTTAATTTTGGATATTTTTTCCAAAGCTAGTAAGGTTCAAATATCTTTTTCTCTCTTCTCATACCCCCTTTCTGCCTCCATACTAATATGCACATGCACTTAATTCGAATAAACATTTTTCAAGATTCTTTGACTTTTCATGCTGTAAATCTCTTGAATCTATCTCCATTACTTTCAGTGGTAATTTTGCTAGTGGAAGGGAGAGTTAATGAGAAGAAAATCAAGTTGTCAGTCATTCAATTCTAAGATTTGATGCCATTTATTCACATTAGAAAAAACTAATAAACTTGTACTTTCTCACTTAAACTAATCACTTATTTTTCTGACAAGACTGCCTTGAGAAGACCACAGCTAATTAAAGGTGATTAGTTCTCTGACATTTTGAGTTAAGATATATTTAATTTCATAAATTATTCATGATTGTGTTACAAAGTATACTTTACAAAAATGTTTTTCTTTTCTTTTTCTTCTTTTGAATTAATCTTTTCTAGATTAATCTAGAAAAGATTAATTCAAAATTAATTTTGAATTAATTCAAGATTAAATCAAAATTAATTCAAAATCAATTGAATTCAAAATTAATTCAAAAATTAATTAATCTAGAAAAGATTAATTCAACAAAGTAAGATGCCCTTTTGCACAGGGACACAGTATAAGCAAATTATCACATGAAAGCATAGTCTTCCCATATGTAGTATGTGGTCACTATGGGCTTAAAGTCATTTACAACAATCTCGATGCAAATGTTTCATTCTCTGCGACTGAGGTTCTGCAGTTATTTCTTTCTTCATTTAAAATTGGCAAACTCCTATTCCTTCTTCTGTACTCAGCTAAAGTTGATTTCTCTTCAGGAAGCTGTCTGAATGACTTGCCCAGTAGGAGGACATTGGTAAAGCTACCTTGGTAGCTATCTAAATGGAGATTTGCAGAGATGCATCACAGCAAGTTAAATGTGAGCATGTAAGAGTCAAAAACCATCTCAGGATACAGATTAGTAGTATACTTTTCAAAAATATAGTGGGGTGCCTGTGTGGTTCAGTCGGTTAAATGTCCGACTTCATCTCAGGTCATGATCTCCTGGCTCATGAGTTTGAGCCCCGCATCAGGCTCTGTGCTGACAGCTCAGAGCCTGGAGCCTGCTTTGAATTCTGTGTCTCCTCCTCTCTCTGCCCCTCCCCTGCTCATGCTCACTCTCTCTCTCAAAATATATAAACATTTAAAAAAATCTTTAAAAATTTTAGGAAGAGAACGTGAGATATTGGCAAAGATGTGGATTAGTGAGAACTCCTTTACACTGATGATAGCAATATAAATTGCTGTGCTTTATTTTGAAACCTTGAAGGTAGTGTTGTCTCTCGGCCCAAGGACATGATGTAGGGAGCACATAGGACTTTTCCAAAGTATTCGTCAAGTTCTGTTTCTTCAGTTGGAAACTGGGTATATGTTATGTACATGCTTTATATGCTTCTCTGTAGTATGACGTCTTTAATAATTTTATTTAAGAGGAAATAAAAATAGGGAACCACCCAGGAATCTGTTCAAATTTGAGTTGAAATTTAATCATCTGGGCCACATGAATTTAACATATGTGATTACTCAGACTTTTTTATTCTTTCGGAAGAAATTATATAGCTTAGCAAATTCAAGAGTAAAAGCAATTAAAGAACAGGTGAAATTTAATGAAAAGAACAAGCTATGTTTTAAATGACTTTAAACATATGTTTGTTTATGAATTGTACTAATATAAAATCCTTTATATCCATTGTACTAATATAAAACCTTTTTTGGGGAAATATTAATCTGAAAAACTGGCATATCTTCTGGTGAACCATTCAACCAGACTGTCTATACAAGCAATTAATAGAAATTAAATTACGTACTAGTGCCAAAAAGCTGCTGAGTACTTAGGAAAAGATAATCCATTCATTTTGATTTACTGCTTCTAGTGAAGTCAGAAAAGCAGAAATCACACTTCTTATTTTAATAGAATTAACAGAGAGAATTAGGTTAACACATTTTGGAGGACAGAAAAACCAAAAAGGGAATGCTCAGGTAAATCTTGGAAGCAGCTATCATCCCTAGGGCTAGGGGAGCCCAGTGAAGAGTTTGGGGGTTATCAAAGAACCTAGAAATGCCAGGAGAGCTTTCTGCAGGGCTATAGAGTCCTGTGTGGAGAGGGTATGGCCTGAGAAAAGAGCACCTGAGCAACTTGAATGGAGGCCCTGTAGAAGTGGGATTGAGGACGCAGAGGAGGAATCCCGCAGAGCTGGATTGAAGGAGGCAGGGAGAAAGACCCCTCGGAGCTGAAATTAGGGAGCTCGGTGGTTCCTGCAGAGCCCGAACCGAGGAGTTTGGAGAGAAGGGGATTCGCACAGTTGGGATTGGGGAGAGGAGACGGGAGGGTCCACACAGCTAAGACTGGGGAGCTTAGAGGAGGGAGTCCTGCCTGGCTGCACTGGTACTTTTGTAGGATACAAAGGTGCTGGATTGGGGCCTGTGAAATAAGTCAGGAGCTGGAACCACCTACTGAGGTGGGGGGAGGAGAAGGGTCTGGGGATGGGGCTCAAGGAAGCAGCGCTCTTCCATCAGCTGCTCTCCTCCCCTCCTCCAGCCCCTCTCTTCCTTCTTGAGGAAACCAGTCAGGAAGCCCGCTGGCAAAGGAAAAAGGTAGTTTGCTGAGTCCCACCGTTCCAGACCTCAGTATACATGTGCAGTTTGGGGGCTAAGAGACAATAACTTAATAACAGACATCCTGTTGACTGATTTTATTATTTAACTTTAATTTATTTATTTACGTTATTCTAAGGGGGGTCCTACAAGTTTCTCTTATGGCTCTCAAAGCTAAAAATAACTAGAAGAGATTTACAGTTTTTGGAGAACCTTAAGCCATACTGTTCCCTTCTCTTCTCCAGCTAACAATTCTTTATGCTATCTTCCCACTTTACAAAGCATTGGTTGCTTTGTAGACACTCTCACAGGTGATTATATTCATTTCAAAAACTGAGAGAAGAAAAAATTAGAACAGAGGATGGATGGGCGATTCTGACTGATAGCTTGTGCCATCGGTGCCTGTTTGAGTAGTACACTTCAGTTAATAATACCCCACGTCTTGTTTGGTTATGATAATAGTTGACTTGTCAACTCAGTTATCCCTATGATTTGTGGGTCATTCTCCACACGCCTCTGCCACCTGTTTGTGCTACATATGTATGCTCTTTGATTCTGTGTCACAAAGTGTGACTTTGTACATGCGTCTTTTGAGACTCATGGCCCCTGATAAGCCCTATAATTTATTAAGAACATCCGAAATTCTGGTACGGTGTTCTGACTTGGAACTTCACAGAAGTTTCTAATTAATTTTCTAATTAATAAAAGTAAAAACAGAATAATAAGTTAATAAAAATTGCAACACTACTGTAGGTGCTGTGCACCTCACATACGTTAACCCTTGCCCTAAACTGCCTCATGTGATGGCTTCCATTTCCATGTTGCAGATGAGAAAACTAAGGTTAGCAAGATTCAGGAACTTGTCTGAAGTCTCTCAGGTAATGGGTAGTAAAAGAACAGTTAGAATCTACTCCTAAATCTGAAGCCTGAGTTCATGTTCTTGTGTGTTGCTTCTCTGTTTTATAAAAATACTTTCAATTTCTCCATTTACATTACTAGAACATTAAAGGATATCTGGAGACACTGGCTTTCAATCCATAAGTTTGGTAAGAGTCCTAAGTGTAATTTTCCATAAAATTTCTCTCTTAATCACAGGGAAATGTTAGAGATGATCAAAACTGTATTGATAAATTGTTTTGAGTTCCTAAAATAGTTTAAAACACTTAAGATGGAGTTAGTGCTCTCTCTCCATCCCTCTCTCTCTCTCTCTCTCTCTCTCTCTTTGTTTTTAGATATGGTTAGTAGACTTTAACATTTCCCCAAACTTAAAACCTATAAATTCCCTAATAAGTCATTGATTTCATTCCATTTCTTTCTAATACTTACTGTTCCTTTGAATGAGAGGCTAGCTTCTGCATCCTTAAGTATTTTAATAACTCACTCTACATTTCAAATACTTCATAATTTTCTCAGGGTTTCTTCTGACTGTTCTCCTCTCCCACTGCTTATATATTTCTCTTCTTTTTTTATGGTTATTTACATACCTCTTCTTCCTTTCATTCTATGAATTTAGGAAACTCAAACCGACAAAACACTGGAGCCCCAACACTTTACTTTGCTTTAAATATCTTGTGCTAATTCTATGTTCATAAGCCTAAGCTAGAAAGCATTTCTGCTTGGAGATGGTCTGTCTTGAATTTTGGCTTCTTAAGCACTAGAAAAAATTGCTTATATCTTGAAAACGGACACACCTGTTAAGAGTTTTACTCCTTGGAGACAGTATGCTTTATCTTTGTTTTTAAAACTATACACTACTTCTGTACTACAATAGAGCCCACTAGGAAGACACCATTCCTGCGGCAAAAAACTACCCTAATGGCATCTGTTTCAGTTGATGGATGTTACTCATTGTAGCTTGACTGCAGGGGACATTTACTAAACTCCTTTGTGTCAGTGAACATCTGCCATATCAGTTACCCACTCCAGTTCCAGAATCAGCGCACATCAGAAGTGGAAAATTTTGGCAACCGTAGTGACAGAACTACTCCTGAGCCTCTCAAGGAGACTGAGATTTCTAGGCCAGTCATAGATGCCTGAAATTATACCTCAAGTCATCTAATAATGGGGGGAGGGTGGTGGGGGGGCAGCCAGTATGAAGCTGGGCACCTGGCCAGTAATGTCAAGATCATGTATAAGCTTCTATGACAGTCACTTACGCCCTCAATAAACATTGTCACCTAGTCCTATGGTTTCACTGCATCCTTAGAAAATGTCAGAGGCTTCGCTTAGAATAAGTTCATATATGCAGTATATTAGAATACATTGTACAATACATTCAGTTTTATGTAAATCACTTTTATACTCAAGACATAACGTTTTATTTGTAGTATTCAATGTTAAAGAATTCATTTGAAAAATTCCAAAATGTTTGAGCAACTTGCTAATTCTTGACAACATTATGGTTAAATTAGATGTACACGTTTGAAGATTTCTGGAACCATGTGTCAAATATTATAAGCAGGTTAGTTTGTGGTAAGGGTGCTTTTATTATTTTATTGTAAGTTGCTGCATCTGTCATCTTAAATATGGTTTAAAACTATGAATTAATAACCTTTTACAACCATCTTAGGAAAGTTGCATATTTTTACTTATTTGGAAGAGTAGAGCTTGTAAGTCATCTTTAAAAATCTGCCTGGTAACCATTACCAGCGTGTTGCTGTCACCCTGAAGTGCCAGTCAAACCATCAGCTAAAGAGACACTTGTGTCTGCAGCTGTAGAGCCTTCAGACTCTTAAACTAAAGCCAGATGTATAAGAAAACCAAGTTTTACACTATCTGTGAAGCATACTTGACTGTTCTTAACATTCTAAACAAGAAATTGTATTGGAGCCCCCTAGCCCCAGGTCCTTTGGTTAGAAGTCTTAAAAGTCCACGTTAGGTAAACTGGGACATGTTATTCTTTGTTGTTTGTTTATAAGTTTTATTCGATATCAATCAAACTTGCAGACAAGTCACACGCTAGTATGTGGAATTCCTGTATATTCTTTCCTTAGACCGTCAGTTGTTTATTTCTTGTCCCATTTGCTTTATCATTCCCTCCCTCCTGTCCCCCACATATAGACATGTATATATGCATGCTTGTATATACATATGTGGGTGTGCATGGTTTTATTTTTCTGGACCATACACCAGCAAGTAATGCTCCTCTACCTGTCAATATTTTAGTGTATATAACCTAAGAACCTGGGCGTCCTTTTATGTATACACAGTATAATTGTCAAATTCAGGAAATTCAACATTGATAAATACTGTTATGATAATAATCTACAGACCATATTCAGAAGTATTTTTTATAGCTATTTTGCCCAATCCCTACTTCACAAACTTCATTTAATTTTAATGTCTCCTTGGGCTTCTTTTTTTTTTAATTAAAAAAATTAAACATTTTTATTTATTTTTGAGAGACAGAGCATGAGTGGGAGAGGGGCAGAGAGAGAGGGAGACACAGAATCTGAAGCAGGCTCCAGGCTCTGAGCTGACAGCACGGAGCCTGATGTGGGGCTCGAACTCACCAACTGTGAGACCATGACCTGAGCCAAAGTCAGATGCCTAACACACTGAGCCACTCAGGTGCCCCTACTTAGACTTCTTTAATTTAGTGCAGTTCCTTTGTCTTTCTTGACCTTGCCATATTTAAAAATTGCTTATTTTGTAGATGTCTCCTCCATTGGCTTTGTCTGCAGAAGTGATATGTGCCATTTCTGCAGGCCCATGATGTCAGCTTATCTCATTACTGCTAATGATGATGTGTCACTTTGGCCATTCCTGTCATTGTGTTTAGGTGGCATCTACCGGTTCCTCCACTATGAAGTTATTTGAGTTTTCTCCTTCGTTTTTTGTTTTCACGTTGTTTGTTTTTTAATAATTACTAAATTATTCGTGAGGTGACTCTTTGAGAGTATGTAAATATCTTCTCAGCAGACTTTCATCCATGAATGCTAGTGTCTGTTAGGGTTTCTGGCCTCATTATTTCAATATTTATGAGTTAAAGCTTGCCATTCTTGTGTATACATATCTTTCAGCCAAATTTTGGTATATCTTTAATTCCATTTTAAGTAAACTTGCTCTTTAACATTTTATGAGAGATTTATCAGTATGAACTGAGGAGAGGTTATAGGAGAACTTGGTATGCTTGTTCCTGTAGAGTCTCAGTGTTATCTTCAGAATTCCTGAACATTTCTATAATTTCCTTCATTTTTCTGTGAAAAGTTCTGAGCAAGTAGTAATGTTCCTTCTCAGAAATCAAAAATTGTCCCTGTGAAATATGATATGATTTGGAAAAGAGAATAGCTAGAAATAGTCAAGTTTATTTTTCTTTAGTAGAA
Organism: Panthera leo; assembly: GCF_018350215.1. Lineage (NCBI taxonomy): Eukaryota > Metazoa > Chordata > Mammalia > Carnivora > Felidae > Panthera > Panthera leo. The sequence continues at coordinate 9,839,563 of NC_056696.1, read as the reverse complement.
AGTAGTCTTCAGTAATGTCATTATGACATTATGTCATCATTTATCATTAATATATTCCCAAAGAAGTTTGATTTTAAAAGGTTATGCTTGATTTATGATTGGATTTATTTATGGAGCTTTATTGTTGAATATTAAAATTCTGTAAGACGTTTCCTTTGGTGAGTTTGCTGGTGGTTCAGGAATTCAGAAGAGGCACAGTGATCTGGTAATAAACAGATCATTCCTCACTACATAGATACCTTTTCACTTTTTTTCTCATACTATAAGTAACGCATGATCTGTTTTAATGGAAGAAGTGTGTGAAGGTCTTGTGTATTTAATCATTAAAGGAAAAACTCTGGAAAATGTATTTTTATTTTATTTTATTTTTTTTATTTTTTTACAAGGGAAGCCATTTTACTTTATTATTTTAAATTTTATTACTTTATTTATTTTGACACGTTTAATATTTATTGTACTTTTTTAAATATGAAATTTATTGTCAAATTGGTTTCCATACAATACCCAGTGCTCATCCGAACAGGTGCCCTACTCAATTTCAACATCCTTTAACAAATGTTTTTTACTATTTGGATTTAACTGTAATGCAGATTTTCCAGGAACTCTATTGTGTTTTTAATAATGTTTTTAAATGACTCTTCAAGTCTGTAAGATTATAGCACTTTTTTTTTAAGTTTACATAGTCACATACCAATTTTGAAGATGATAAGCCAGGATATATTATACCGTTATGTTATACCATGATGACCTACAGTTAAAAGAATGAGATCCAGTCTTATAAAGATATTTCCTTATTCTTTGTCACATTGAACATATTCATATATGTTACTGAATGTATTAGATGTATATAAGATATCTATAAACTCTAGAACTTGACATTTTATTTTTATAGTTATTCAAAAGTCTCTTCCTTCTTAATATGAATAAGTAAAGTACCAACCACCCACAAATAATTGTATAGGTTGTGTATCACAATAAAGAACTTTGGAACTTTGGATTTGGGTTTTTGTACACTTTGCATAAGACTTGTGGTGTTCCAAATGAGCCACCAGTGGAGGCTTAATATCCAGGTTAAGGAAAGTCATGATTATCAACATAATTAAAAGTGCTTTTTTCACCAAGTTTTTAGTGCTTCCTCAGTATTTCAGACACTAGGCACACAGAGTTGAATAAGTCCTTGACTTCAGTGAATTTAAAATAAAAGTAAATCAGAGACAAAGATGTATAACCAAATAAATGCAATGAAATAATATCATTAATAGCTATGGTTTTTGAAAGCGTCTCAACAGCTCAGTGCTTAGCACTCAAGTTCAATATCTTCATCATCCCGATTTCTAGTTGAGGCAGTTGAGGCTCAGATAATTTAAGGAGCCAGTTGAAGATCAAATAGCTACTAGGAGAACTACACTTGAATCCAGATCTCTTATCCAAAGTTTTGCTTTTAACTTCTATCATTCACACATATATAGAGAAAGGAGATACAAAGTTCAGGGGAGATGATCCTCTTCTCTTGGGGTGATAGTTGAAATTTGGGATGGATAAGTAGAGGTTCAACAATTGGTTCTGAGAGTTAAGAGTATATGTGGAGAAATTTGAAGAGATATGACACTTGAAAAATTACAAAAAAGTTCATTGTTCCAGGAGGGTCTGATTCATTTGTCCATTCATTCCCCCAGAAAATTGTTGGATGTGTATTGCCTTCTAGGGAATGTTAATGAGTAAATGCAGGATGGTAGAAGATGAGGGTCCTCCTCTGTCCTCAAAGACAGTGGAGATTTTCTGTTACTCACTAAAGACAAACTATCTATGATGGACTTTTTTAAACTGATTTTTTAACTATATAAGTAATTATGTGAATATATCTGGAGTATCTTAAAGCAAGCTCCAGATATATCATTCCACAGGGAGTATACTGTACAGAGAGATTTCTGCGCAATATCTGGCTGAAAATTCTAATAATTAGAATAGATCTGCAGGGAAAAAGCTGCCTGGTAGGGAAATGAATGGATATCACTGGAAACACTGAGATACTTGACAAGCATTTATCATGGCTGCCTGGAAGGAAGACTGGAAATGAGTTAGGGTTGCCTGTAAATGACCCTACGGAGCTTCTAGATCTAAAATTCTACTTAGTTCTTACTGTGTACAGGAAAATCTATAGGTGAAGGGGAAAAGAGAATAAATAGAAAAAATAGGTTTTGCTTACATTTATATTCATAATATTAAGTTCATATGAATGTGCCAAGGGCACTTATAAAATTAAGTGGAAATTAAAATATAACTTTAACCTCCTTTTTTAAATATATTTTAAGTATTTTATGTATTTCTTATCTGTTGTATATTCTGTTGTTTTAAAGTTACTAAGTAAAAATGAAGACCTAGAGAAATTTTGGCATATTTTAGAAGACTTTGCTATGCTCAGTCTTTGATCTACCTCTGCTTGCCTAACTAGGGAAATTGTCACCCGATCCATTAGATTAACTTCTGCAAGTTCCCAGTGTTGGGGTATTTGTATAATTCCCTGGACCTCTAGACATAGTATAGTATCATGAAGAGAAAGACAGTTATTGCTTTCATCTTCTAGTAAAAAATGGCAAATGAAACAATTGTGACATTAATAGTAAAAATATTAATCTTTCTTGCCTCAGACTTTGAACTTTTGAAAATCAGACCAAGTGTAAGACTGGATCCTTTTTTCATTTTGACCTAATCTATTAGACCCTAGGCTATTAGTATTATACTTTTCTTGTTGGAATTGAAAAACAATTAGTTAAAGACTATATAGTATAGTGGAAGTCAAGCCATCTGAGGACAGGGGTGTTTGTCCTGGCATTTTCCTGTCAGTCAATGTCTGTGTCATGTGTGAGTAGGTTGATTAGCAATTACAAATTGATGAAGACCATTCAGAACATCTCTTCGTGTCATTTTGCCAGAAATAATTCACTGCCTGATAGGAAAGGCTGATAAATTTCTACTTCATACCTTTGAAATAATGCAACTTGTTACTTTTAGAGAATACTTGAAATTATGACATTATGTCTTTATTATGCATGTAGAGACACACAAAATTTCTGGCTTCATGGGACTGTCATGAGTGATACATTCCAAAGGAAGCTGACTGCATATGTCTTCTCCTTAGACTCATCCCCTTTACTACATTTCTGACAGGTAGCCCACTATTTTCTGAAGAGTAAAGAGTGCCAGTGATGAAGTGCTCATCACCTCAGACAGCTGGTTACTTCACTGAGATTTCCCTAAACATTAGCCACCCTTTTACTTAGAACCAGAATCTCTCTCTCCCCCTCCCTCCACTTCTGCTGGTTTAGCTTCCTTCTTCCTTAGAATCAACATAGAAGTTTATACCCTTTTGTTCCTGAGACCATACTTTAAAAACAGCTATGATAATTTTCTTAGGTTTCTCCAAGCTAAGGCTCACTCAGTGAATGAGTGAACTAGAATTTAAACCCTGTCTCCCATCTGCTAGATTCCAACATCTGGAATACTATTTCTGCAACAGGAGCTATTTATCCAGCCATTAACCCATCCAACTATGATTTGTTGCTTGTATCAGACACTAGGAATACAAATGAGAATTAGATTTCCTATCTTTAAGTAGCTTGGTCTAGCGGAGCAGAAGAGATGTGATTACAAATAACACAAATATGGAATGGTAACTGATATTGAGCCCTACCTTCTCAACATATGAACTGTGAAAATTGGGACAGTCTGTTTGTATTTCATTTCTCTGGCATAAAGCAAGCATATTACTCTTCTGTTTGAAAGGGCTTCTTGAGCATTGAATGGGAGAACAAATGTAAAGTGTGGCACATAAAAAGTATTCAGTAGTAATAGCTTCAATTCTGTGTGCACGAGGTGCTGTGGGGTCACAGAGGATAGACACCCAGTTCTTCCTGGAGGTGGGACAGTGAGTGGAGGAGAGCAGGGGATGTAGTGAACTGAGGAAAGTGGAAAGAGGAAATACTTTTCAGGGGCAGCTACATCAAGGTTAAGTCATGAAGTAATATTGGGAATAGGTGAGATGAATGAGATAAGAGGATAAAGGGGGTAAAGGAGAAAAGCATTCTAACTAGAGTAGCCAACTTGAGCAACGGTATGGAGATGAGAATTTGCACTGAGTCTGCAAAAGATATCAGGAGTAGAGGTGGGTTAGTAGAAAGCTGGGCAAGTTGCTCTATTTCATATTGTAGGATGTTAAATCATTCCTTTACTCAAGATGTAATTATGAAGTTAGAGGTCATTGAACAGTTTCAGGTTTCTTCTGGATGATTTATTTTATTTTTTTTTTGTTCATTGCTGAAGTATACTTGATATGCAATGTTATATTAGTTTCAAGTGAACAGCATAGTGATTTAACAATTCTATACATTACTCAGTACTCACCACAGAAATGTTATCTGTGTTATCACCACAGAAATACCATCTGTCACCACACAAGGTTATGACAATATTAGTGACTATATTTCCAATGCTGTTCACTATATCCCTTTGCCTTACTTATTTTATGACTGGAAGATTGTACCTCTTAATCCCCTTCACCTATCGCCCCACCCACCTTTCCTCTGGTAACCATCTGTTTGTTCTCTGTATTTAAGAGTCTTTTTGTTGTTGTTCATTTTTTTTAATTCCATGTGTAAGTAAAATCATATGGTATTTGTCTTCGTATTCTTTCACTTAGCATAATACCATCTAGGCCAACCCATGTTTTCACAAATGGCAAGATTTCATCCTTTTGATGGCTGAGTCATATTCCACTGCATCTTCTTTATCCATTCTTCTTAAGCTATGAGAAGGAGCATGGATCTGTAAAAGATTGGTGGTGAGAAGCCCAGTTAAGAGGCTTTCTAGTAGCTCAGTGAAGAATGATGAAGGCTTTTGTACTAGCATAAAGCGGGAATGGAGAGGATAGGCAGACATAAGAAGTATCTAGGAGGTAAACAAATAGAATGTGGAGATAAGGAGAGTGAGTCAAGGATAACTCTCCTGCTTTGGTATGAGTTATTTAGGTCAGATGGTGGTACCACCAACAGGAGAATAAAATAAGGGAGGTAGCAAGTCTAGAGAAGGCTGTGATGAGTTCTATTTGAAGATACTGATATGTGTGGAAGCTTAATGTACAAATCTGAAGGTACAAGATACTGGGCTAGAGATGTAGATTGGACAGGCACGAGCTTACAAGAGCCTGCTCCCACAGAGGGTGAGGAGTCCTGGGGAAGGTGGGCAGAGAGAACCCAGCATATGTCTAACTGGTCTTAAATTCTACTAGATATAATTGTCTTTTACGCTTGAGGGGGAGAAATGGGGCTAACAATATAGCCCCCCTGTATTCTGCTTAGATAAACTAATAACCTGGAGGGGAAAGGAAACAATGTTTTAATAAGAGAAAAATATTTTAAAGAGTGAAATTTCAAAGTCTCCTTGAGAAATTTATTGGCAATCTTACCTTAAGAATTGTAGTGAGAAGTATGTTTTCCTGATTCAGATATTTGTATGTCCTAAGTTTTGTCTTTCAAATATGTGCTTTTTAATTTTGAATTTATTCTCACTATCACCAAAATGGCAGGAATTTCTTCAGAAAATGTCTTAGAAGTAATTCTTAATTAACCCTTGTGGGATCTATAGCCTACTAAGGCATTTATCATGGCATGGGCATACAAAGAAAAGAAACTCTTGAGTCAGATCAGGATCTCATTTATGGACTTGCTACTTATTACCTGCGGGCCTTTCAACAAATAATTGCCATCTTTGAGTCTAACTTTCCTCAGCTATAAAATGGGGTAAATTCCACTTTTATTAACTTATTCTAAAGATTAAATTAAATGATAGGTAATAAGTATCTGCCATGTAATAGATGCTCTTTAATTATTGATTTCCATACTAACATGAGCACCAAAATTGCTATCTGTCATTTTTCAGAAATACGGATTTCAGTTTGGGAGAAACTTGTATTAGAAGTCAGTTGATAACATTGAGGATAGTAGCAAATACTGACATACCGCTTTATGGTCTGCCAGACACTATTTGAACACTTTATATCTGTTAACTGATTCGGTCCTCATGACAGCCCTGAGAGAGAGAGGCCAGTGCTATCACCATTCTACAAATGAGATTGAGGCTTGGGGCTTAAAGGAGCTTCCTACGTTTGCACAGTTTGGCAGTGACCAAACTTGGATTCTTAAGAACCTCTTTTTACAAAAACCCAAAGTGAAGCTGAGATCATAGGCTTCTTATGTCAGTATTTGGATGTTTCCAAAATATGTGTAGAACATATATCAATGAGTGGGGTTATCAGAGGTTTTTAACATCAGCTAATATGTTTTAAAAGTTGATGGAGCACCTGGGTGGATCACTTGGTTAAGAGTCTGACTCTCGATTTCAGCTCAGGTCATGGTTTCTTGGTTGTGAGATCGAGCCCCGTGTCAGACTCTATCCTGGGCATGGGACCTGCTTAAGATTCTCTCCCTTTACTACTTGTGCTCTCTCTCTGTCTCTCTCTAAAAAATATATATATATATATTACTGTTCCATTAACACTGTGACATTCTAAACAATGTCTCTCTCTAATTTCAGCCTGTGAAGTTGAGGCGGGGAAGGTATACCAGGTATCCTCAAAAGAACACATCCAGCCTTTCAAAGAAAACATGGAACAATTTATTATTCAAGGTAAATTCTAAAGACACATGTTGCATTTCCCTCCTTTTTCAGCAGAAAGGTAGGTAGATGGCATTTAAAAAAAATATGCATTGGTTTAAAGGGGGTTATTTTGACATCACAGAAAAACAAATTATGTTTAATCATGAGTCACACAGCTCTGACAGATGAGCAATTTGGTAAACATACTATTATGGATAATGCTCATTATTTTTGTTTTTTAATGACAGTAAATATCCGATGTTAAAATAGTAACTATTTATCAAGATATTAAAATTTTATGCCCTTTGTGATAGAAAATGAGATATTCTTCTAAGTTTTAACTATGCTTGTGACTTCAGCTCAACTTTGTATTCATTTAGTTTTTGAAAATACTGAATAAAAAAACGCAAAGTATATTGATGTTTTCCAGATCTTCAAAACATTATATTCTACTTTTATAGGATATATAAATACCTCTAGATATTTAACACCTTTTCCCAGAAGGCTTAAAATGTAATAAATATTATCTTTTGACTCTTCCTATGACATAAACAAGGGCAGAAAATTTCAGAAGATATTAAAGAAACAAAAAAAATTAAAGAAGAAAAAACTATTTAAAAAGTCTTACCATTTTAAATTATTGAAATTTACAATTATAGCAAAGCATTTGCTACTCAAAACATTTCTGCTTTGGAATGTGAAGATCAGATTTGTGTCATGCCATGCTCTGGGAAAGTTCTTACTGTCAGGAATTCTCCTAGAGGCTGACATGGCTTGAGACTGAGGCTAAGTACCACTCTGAAGACTGGCTCCATCCTCTGTTTATTAGGCTATAGTTTTTATAGGTTGTTCAAGTGTCATTAATGATGATTTACAATGAATGAGTCACATTGGAATTTGATTAAATGTTAAACACAGCTTTTATTTTTTAGATGGGAAAGTACTATTTAATCACTCAAGATCATCATGAAGATTGAAACAGAACTTTGGTCAGATTCATAAATCAAAGTGATTGTCATTTCTAAATTCTCAGGTCCTCATGTCTTAGGGTGGAAAATCTCAATAATTCCTAAATAGTCCTTGGGACAAAATCAGAGTCCTGTAGTTACATATTAGAGGACACTGTAAGCTCAGTACTTTCTTAATGATGAATAAAAATGAGTCTTCTTTTCTTCATTAGGTGGGATATTTAGATCAAGAACATGTCATTTGGGAGAAATATAAGGGTAAAGGATGAGGTATTCTTTTTGCTTATATGAAGAAATGAGTCCTGAATTCATTAACTCAGTAAAGAAAGAATGAGTCTTTCTTCATGACTCTTCTTCCATCTACTTTCAGTTACCTTTTAATTTCATCTCTGGTCCTGTTCAAATGCTGTATGATTACATGTCATTGAAAAAATTTTTGTGTACCTCCATCCACCTAGACATTTAATAGCAGTGAATAAGAAAATGTATATGTCTTAGTAGATCTCACATTATACATTATCCAGAAGACAGTTAATGACAATAGCAAATTCTTTGGAACATCTTATGTAGATCAAATATGTCAAAACATGGGAGAAAAAAGTTCAGCTTTAAACATGAGTGCCTAAGAGACTCCGAAAAACTGAGAACAAACTGAGGGTTTATGGGGGGTGGGAGGGAGGGGTGGGTGGGTGATGGGTATTGAGGGCACCTGTTGGGATGACCACTGGGTGTTGTATGGAAACCAATTTGACAATAAATTTCATAATAAAAAATAAAAATAAAAAGAGTAAACATGAGTGCCTATTAGCCTATATTCAATGACATATAATGAAAACAATGGATTCAAAATGTTTCCCTTAAGATAATTTTTTTAGAATGTAGCTATTTTTTTGTCCCATATTCCCTCTTGTTATCATGACAAAATTCTGGAATTAAGCTTATACACTGAAAAATGCATTGCACCTTGGTATAAAAATATATCCCAAACATTTGCTTATAATTAGGCTGTCCTCAATAATAAAATAGTTTTCTTACATTTACCGCTGTGCTCATATTAACTTACATAGGTATTTTAATCTTTTTATATATCCTATCAAAGTCTTTTTTTGTTTTTTAATCCTGTCAAGGTCTTTTTATTTAAAAAAAAATTTTTTTTAATGTTTATTTATTTTTGAGACAGAGAGAGACAGAGCATGAACGGGGGAGGGTCAGAGAGAGAGAGGGAGACACAGAATCTGAAGCAGGCTCCAGGCTCTGAGCCGTCAGCCCAGAGCCCGACGCAAGGCTCGATCGAACTCACGGACCGAGAGATCATGACCTGAGCCGAAGTCGGACGCCCAACCGACTGAGCCACCCAGGCGCCCCTGTCAAGGTCTTTTTAAATGTGCCACATTTCAAAGCCTAAAATCTCTCTCCCAACAGTTCAAGAGACTATGCCCAATACTGGTCAAACATTTTTAGTGCATTAGCTCCCACAACGTAATAGAAACATCTCTTATCCTCATAATTCAGCTATTGTGTGGTCTATTGAATGCACACTAACAGTCTTTGGATTTTAACTAGCCCTATGTTCCACTGATTCACCCGCTTTGTTACTCCCTATCTGCCTAATTTTTCTCAAGCCAATATTTTATGGACTCTGCTTAAACACCTCTTCTTTGGGAATGTCCTCACCCCTGCTTTAAAAGAGGCAGATTTAAAGAATTGAGTCCTGCCTCTGCAAGGCATTCATGGTTTGTAATGGTGCCAGCAAAGTACCATATTTTGGAGAGTTGACGCTCTCAATTAATAATATTAACACTAATTAAATAATGTTCTCAAATAATGTTCTGAACTCCACCCAACATTATATTGTTTGTAATACTTACTGCTTTCTGCAGTTGTATTATTTATTTGTCCCTCAACAAAGTAAGCTCCATTAAGAAAGCAGTCTTGTTTGGCTTCTTGCTATTCCTATATCTAGAACAGTCCCTACCTGTTGTACCCACTGTCTTGCTCACCTGACAAAACCCAACAACCCTCATCAAGCCCATCTCTTTTCAGTCTCCATATTTGCACTAGAGTAGCTCAACTTTTTTTTTTTTTTTTTTTTTTTTGAGGGTGGGAGGGTACTTACAACAGCACCAACTGGTATCATCTAAAACCATGACCGCAGACCTGCTGTTGGAACTCATTTCTGTTGAGCACTTCTATAAGATTTTCCTTGTAAACTTTGTTTTCTCAGTTTCTGAGTTTTGCTCCTCTGTTCTCTCAAGCCTCCACAGTCTTTCTGTTTTGCTTCCTCATGACTCTGATGATAACCTCATCTTATCCTGTGGTGAGAAAACAGATGCTTTTATACAGAAGCCCCCACACCTTCCCACCACCCCATCTGCAAACCTGGCTGAGGAACTTGGGCTTCATCCTGAATCCTTGGGGAGCAGAGGTTTAAAGACTTAAAAAAGTTTGTACTGGCAGAATCTGGGAAGGACTCAAGGGAGACAGACCAGACTTTAAGAAGGAAATTGCTTGTAAAATTGTTATGGCAAATTATTAGAGAAATGAGGAGACCCTGTTCTAAGGACATAATAATGGTCCTGAAGAGAGGACATATTTAAGGGATAACAATAGCATAGATGAGAAATTACTTGGTGACCAAATAAATATGGAGGTGATGCATAGGGTCCAGATTACAGGTTTGTGTGGTGGGGAGCGGTGGTGTTAATCAGGATAGAGAATAGAAATATAGGAAAAGCTTTGGATGGATAGCATGACCTAAGTGGGCACACAGGTGAATGTTCCCATCAAGCTGGTGGATATCTACCTTGGACATGGCAGAGAGCACAGATGGAGGATTAGACATCATAAACAGGGTGATTATTTGGTGGGTGTGATCACCTAGAAAGATAAAAAAATAGACTCAGGGATAGAATTCTTTAGGAGGGTGCATTTATAGGATGGACAGAGGAAGCCCCAACAGTTAGTGGTGAGTTAGGTAGAAAGAAAATGAAGAGAGGCTGTTGTGATGGAAGCCAGAGTTAGGAAGAGTTTCAGAAAGGAGGGAGTGATGGAACATTTTTCTTGGATCGGCGTAGATGAAACCAGTTTTCTGAGCTTTTAACATTCAAGAGAAGTGAGGAAGTAGAAGGACACAACTCTGCAACAATTTTTAAAGTTACGTTGGATACTGTAACTGGCATAAGTGTTAGACAACTGTTTAATCAAAGTTACTGAAATTTAGCTTATCTTTAATTTATGTCAACATATGTGATGATTATATTTTCTGGTTGTATTATGAAGAAAACTAATTAGTAATCACCAGACACTTATCTAGCATTTATCTGTCGTTTTTGTTTAATTTTCTTTTGTGCCTCTTCTTTTTTAAGTAGCAGAAAGCAAGAGGAAAGAAAGAAGAGATAAATGAGATCACTAGGGAAGCTCATGCTAAGCTAATATTTCTCTCAGCACTCAGTACACTTCTTCCTTTTTATTTTTCTTCCTTCTGTTTGAATCCAAGTTGTATTATGGACTAAGTGTGCATATGAAAACCATATGCATAGATATAGAGGATTGCCTTTATAGGTATCTGTACATGGGGAGGTTGCTGGGAAAGAAATAGGAGCCTAGTTCTATGTTGTTGGCCTTCACAGCCTTTTTACTCATTTGGCACATTTTGATAAATGTTAATTTTCAAACCCAAGCTCAACTGTTTTTATGGGGGGTGAATGGCAAATTAAAGGTCATTTCTCTCCATGCTATTATATGAAGTAAAGTCCTTATTTTATAAATAAGGACTTGATTTTATAAATCAGAAATGGCTGATGAGATTTTTATTAGCCTAACTCTCCATACCTCCACCCCCTCTCTTCCCAAACATTTCTTCCTTAAATGAAGCATAGTAAGTTGAGGCTGAAATGAAGGAATAGAACGGAGGTGAAGGTGCATAAATTTGTAATTACGTACTTATAATTACAAGGGTGTTGAAGCTTCTACTCTCAATATACAATCTTTAGTTTTGGTAATTCTATGATTGAGAATGAAGAAATGGTGAAAGCAGTTGCATTAAGTGTCCCAAAGACTGGGAAGTCTGCCAGAAGTATCTTCTACTGGAAATGGTACCCATGGTGCCCTATAAGCAGCGTTCCATATTCAGGGCGAGTATGTTTGGTGGTGTTTTTATTTCTTTTTCTGAAAATATACTGAGAATTTTTTTTAGTGATGATAAAAGTGTAAAATATATCTAATGTCCGAAGTCTTTCATTGACCATTTACAACTGAAAAACAAACTATTGTCTTTTAAGCACACAATGCTTTACTTATTATTCATATAATAATAGTAATATTAAGCATTAATACCAATTTTGTTGTGCTAAAGAATTAACTGAAGCCCTTTTATTCTCTATGTGATTTAGTTTCATGATTCTTTAGGACAGTCTGAGAAGCCACTATTATCCCCATTTTCTGATCAGAAAACAAAGGCTCAGAGGACTCAGTACTTGACTAAAGTCACACAACAGATGGCAAAGTCATGTTAGAACCAATATCTTCCATAAGAAGCTTTAGCTATATTTTATTTTAATTTAAAAATTATTAAAAATATCATTAGGGGTTCCAAGAGGTAGTGGATAAATGAGTTGTGTAATGTCAGGTGGTGGAAACCATAGGCAGAAGAAATCATATGTAGGATATGCAGTTAAACTCAAAAGTCACAGTATCAGAACTGGGAAGTGAGAATACTTCTGCATTCATGCAATATGCATGCAGTGCTTTGTACCAGATAGACAAAGCTCCTTCCCCTGTTGACAAATGATTATTCCTTGTACCCCTCCTGTCACTCTTAACACGGAAGAAGCATGAATTTGAAATGATTCTCTGTAAAGGAGAATAGTCTATATCACCTCTTCTTTCTGAGGGTTAGAGTTCCACCAGCCGCAGTCATCCTTTCTGTCGCTGTGGAGGAGAAATGATCAAAGAGCCGCTGAGGAGTGGTGGGAATTGATTCCATATGAGATTTGCTAACAACTGCCTCCTGCATATTTCTAGTTGGATGCTCCCACTGATGCCTCATCTAAACATCTCCATATTGTGTTCCATGTTGTATCCTCTGCACTCAGTACATAGCAGACTTCAAATAAATGTTTATTTCATACATGAAGGAATAAAGGGATGACTTTATCAATCCAGTCAAGTTCCTCAGGTCCTCTGCCCCGCCTGTATTCCCTGTCATTGTCATGGGACTTTGGCTTCATTGTTCATTTTTTAGTGAATAAGTGGAAGAAGCAGTTTGTAATATTGCATGCATGTATTATAAAATGTAGGTATATAATGAAATGTCAGTCTTCTTACTATTACTTTCCTGTATTTTAACCAATGTTGTGTTTCATTTCTGTCCTTTCAGAGGTAATTTGTACATACATATGTGTATGTATGTACATAAATAGGCATATAAACTTGTATATTATATATAATTAGTGGTTACAACCTCTACAGGTTGCTTTTGTCCCTTGCTTGTTCATTTTTATTATAAAATATTTTATACTTATTTTATATATAATAAACATATATACATGCGTACATATAAATTGTAATGTTTTGTGTTTTATATTCATTTTTATAGAACACAAAAATAAATTTTATTATTATTTTCTATTAAGTATGTTCTATGAAGTTGCCGTCAACACTGAATTAATTAACACTGAACCGTTGCTCCTAAAAGCAAATACAAGGTTCAGTTGCATCAAGGCTCTGGTTTACATTGGTCTCGTTTTCATCAATCAGTCAATATACAACCTTGTTTGTGTGTGTTCATGTTTTTTTTTTAATGGGCTTTATTTTTAATAAGCTTATGTGTTTTCATGTTTGAAGACACCTTATTTAATATACATTGTTGATTCATTAATACTGAACCAACAGCCAGCAGCACCATGAATTGTGCCTGAACCAAGCATATCTAACTCAAGTACTTTCTCTAAGGGATATCACAGCCTCTTTGTGCTTAGGGGCGAGCAGTAGACAGCACCGCAGCACAATATTTGATGGCCATTTAAAAAAGATAAATTGCCTCCAAAAAAACCCCACAAAAATGCAAAAAAACGTGTCATGATAGACTGAGAAAAGGACACATATTTGTAATATGAGAGCTGAAATAAGCCAGAGCCTGGCCTTGTTCCACCTTTGCTGGGAATGTATGTGTCAGGTGACTCAAACTGTTCACTGTTATGCATATGTCCTTAGATAACTATCAAAGTACTACAAATGTTGATTTAGGAATTAAAATCAATTTTAGTGAGTAGGCAAATTCACAAATACAGAATTCATGAATAATGAGAATCAACTGTGTATGTGGAAGGCATTATGTGTTATATACATATGACACCAATAAGAATATGATTTTATGAATATGTATGTATATATTATAACCTAAATGAGTCTAAAGAATTATAATGAATGATTAGCCAGGTATACCCCCTCAAGGAATGTAACATGATGAATACGTCCAGCTCTTCTGTTTGTCCTCCCTCAATCTTATATGCCTCTGTTCTCTTCAGCCATGACCACCATGTTGAATTTTCCATTATCATTTGCACACTTTCTGTTTATACTTTTGTGAAGAATACAAATTGTAACTAATTTATTATTTAGTTGTGCAAACTTATGAACTGTATAAGTGGAATTGTAAGCATTTTCTTCTATAACTTATTTTACTCTCCACTGAACACTTGATCTTGAGATCTTCCATGCTTATGCATATGGCTATATTTCATTAACATTGACTCCATTGTAGGACTACTACATTTCTCCTATTCTTTCCCTTTTTTAGCCAGTACAAAAAATGCTTATACGAATATCTATTTTCCAGACTCATGGTGTATGTAAATACCCTTTTTTTATGGTACAGATCCAAGGGAACAAAGATTCGCTTGGTCATTGGGAAATGAATCTTCAGTCTAGATAAAGCTAAATTGTTTTAAAATGTGATTAGTTCCAATCTACACTCCTATTGGCAGAGTTCTTGTATCAAATCCTGTGAGCATGAGGTCCTTACATTGGACAAGTCTATTATTTAAAGTGATATCGCATTGTGGTTTTAATTTGTATTTTATTTTTTATGAGGAGTTAGTATATTTTCATGTTGCTTCTTCTATGAAATGCATTTTGAGTCTTTTGGCTGTTTTTCTGTAAATTATTTCTCTGTCTCTTACTTATTGAATTATTAGTGATTCTTTATATTTTTAGGGTATTAAAGTGTTGCAAACTTTGGAGCTTCTCTTTTCACTTTTCTTTACTGACTTGATAAACAGAAGGTCTTTATTTCTATGTCATATTTCTCAACCTGTTCCTTGATGAAATATGATTTTTGCCTTAAGAAATCTTTCCATGTTACAAGTTTATAGAAAGACTGTTTTAGATTGTCCTATAAAAATGTTGTAGTTTTACTTTGAAATTTAACCCTTAATATATCTGATTTTTATGTATGTATAGAATTGATTTTTATGTATGGCCTTTAAAAGTCAAATTTAATTTTTTACATAGATAATATTATGTTGTTTTAGTCATTTAGTACTATGTAATGAATATACCATCCCCTCTTTTCTAAAATACAGTACCATTGTATCATGTACAAATTTTCCACATATATATATATATATATATATATATATATATATATACACACACACACACACATACATATATATATTTATATTCCATATAGATTTTTCCCATATATATATATATATATATGTGTGTGTGTGTGTGTGTGTGTGTGTGTGTGTGTGTGTGTGTGTTTCCAGGGTTTTCTCTATATGATTGCATTAACCTATTTCTAATATTATTCTTCATAACAAAACCTGTTACTATCTTATTTATTGTAGCTTTCTAATACTACTTAAAATGTGGTCACATTAAATTCCCATTTTCTTTAGGAGACTTTTGCCTCTTCTTGTTAATTTATTCAATATAATTTTGGAATCAAGGTGTCAAGTTCCACCAAAAAAACCTATTAGGATTTTGACGCGATTACATAGGCTATACATCAGATTCGGGAGAACTGACATCTTACTGTATTGAATCTATAAACACGATAAAGACTGGCGTCTATTTATGCCTCCTTTAAAGTTGGTATAAAAATTTCTATAATTTTCCTTAAGGTCTTTACATAGTTTTTTTTTTTTAATAGTATATTCCTAAAGACCTTATTTTTTACTATAATACATTTTGTGAATCACATTTATTATTATTATCTGAGGATAAATAAAATTCAAATAACTACTGTATAAAGCTGTCACATCCTAGAAACTTGCTAAACTCAATAATTAGTAATTTGTGAATTTTACAATTTTCTCATAGAGATCACTGCAAATAATCACCATTTTATTTCTTAGTTTCTTTTTTCTGCCTGTGTTCACTGGCTTGTCCCTTCAGTGTTATATGGACAGAAAGCATGGAAATGTCCTATTACAAAGACATATGGTTAGAGGAATGGAGAGACTGACTTTGTAAATACATTACCACCAACTGATTGATGGTTTTCTTTTCATTCAACATTTCCCCTCTACTACATTGCAAATTGTATTTTGTGCCTTCATTCTTTTAATATATACCTTGGATATTTCAACAGGGTTCTTTAACAAAATCTAAGATTTAAAATAATACAGTCCCTAGAGTTAAACTCTAACCTCACCCATTTATACTTACATGCCATTCTTTTCCAATGTTTTTGTATCATCTTATGTTTTTTATAACCAATACCATTTTCTTTGCTCGCCATACCCTCATGCTTCCTTCTAAACCTTCCTTCTAAGATGATTTTTCTTCTCTTTGAAGTATACTCTTTGAAAGTTCCTTTGTGGGGGAAGAGCACCTGAGTGACTCAGTTGGTAGGGTGTCCAACTTTTGGATTCACCTCAGATCATGATCTCATGGTTTGTGGGTTCAGAACCCATGTCAGGCTCTGTGCTGACAGTGTAGAGTCTGCTTTGGATGCTCCCTCTCCCTCTCTCTCTGGCTCTCCCCTGCTTGCTTGCTCACTCTCTCTAAAAATAAATAAACTTAAAAAATTTTTTTTAAGTTACTTTGGTATGAGACTGGGTTGTGGACTCTTTTCTGGTCTGTGTAGAAGTGTACATCACACTTACTTTGGAGAGACATGTCTGCTAATCATAAAAAATCTGGGCTGAAAATAAATTCCTCTCAGGAGTCTGGGTGCCTTAGACTCTTCCCTAAATGGGTTGGCAACTCTGCTTTGGTCCAATTTTTGTGTCTTTGTTTCTAATCTAACTTTTCTCTCAGGCTCTTATATGTTTCCTATTTCTCTTTATGTTTGTTTTGGCTAATCATCCGGGGACACTACCAACCAAGAACTATTTTAAAATAAATTTTTGCCGTGCATTTTAGAATCACATATTGTGGATTGAGACCCAATGCAGAGTGATTGCCCATTTGGGATTATGGATTCTTATGTGAGAGGGCTTTCCCTCCCATCCGGAGCCAAAGAGAGATGGACATCTTTACTTCAATGTCTACTTTAGTGATGTGTAATGCTTTTCAGTTTCCTCCTCACTGAGGGGGTGTCTCTTTAGACTCCTTGGAGAATTCTAGTCCTGTTCAATATTTCCCTGTATGGCCTTTCAAACTACAGCTCTAAGTTGCTGGGTTTAGCAGAAGTTGATGTTCCTAATGCAGGGGCTGTTTATACCCCTTTGGAACCTTGCTCCTGTTTGTTTTTATGGCCTCAGAGAATTTTCCTTATTTTCTAGCCAATTCAGCCATGCATTCAAGTTTACTTTCATTGGGTATCTTTGTGCTTTGTTGTGAAACTTTGTGGTATCTGGTCCTTAGTATGGTTGAAAATAGAGGTCTATCTTGAATTTTTTCTTTTTCTTTTTTTTAATGAAATTTATTCTCAAATTGGTTTCCATACAACACCCAGTGCTCATCCCAAAAGCTGCCCTCTTCAATACCCATCACCCACCCCCCACTCCCTCCCACCCCCCATCAACCCTCAGTTTGTTCTCAGTTTTTAAGAGTCTCTTATGCTTTGGCTCTCTCCCTCTCTAACCTCTTTTTTTTTCTTCCCCTCCCCCACGGACTTCTGGTAAGTTTCTCAGGATCCACATAAGAGTGAAACCACATGGCATCTATCTTTCTCTCTATGACTTATTTCACTTAGCATAACACTCTCCAGTTCCATCCACGTTGCTACAAAAGACCATATTTCATTCTTTCTCATTGCCACGTAGTACTCCATTGTGTATATAAACCACAATTTCTTTATCCATTCATCAGTTGATGGACATTTAGGCTCTTTCCATAATTTGGCTGTTGTTGAAAGTGCTGCTGTAAACATGGGGATACAAGTGCCCCTATGCATCAGCACTCCTGTATCCCTTGGGTAAATTCCTAGCAGTGCTACTGCTGGGTCATAGGGTAGGTCTATTTTTAATTTTTTGAGGAATCTCCACACTATTTTCCAGAGTGGCTGCACCAGTTTGCATTCCCGCCAACAGTGCAAGAGGGTTCCCATTTCTCCACATCCTCTCCAGCATCTGTAGTCTCCTGATTTGTTCATTTTGGCCACTCTGACTGGCGTGAGGTGATATCTGAGTGTGGTTTTGATTTGCATTTCCCTGATGAGGAGTGACGTTGAGTATCTTTTCATGTGCCTGTTGGCCATCTGGATGTCTTCTTTAGAGAAGTGTCTATTCATGTCTTCTGCCCATTTCTTCATTAGATTATTTGTTTTTCAGGTGTGGAGTTTGGTGAGCCCTTTATAGATTTTGGATACTAGCCCTTTATCTGATATGTCATTTGCAAATATCTTTTCCCATTCCGTTGGTTGCCTTTTAGTTTTGTTGATTGTTTCCTTTGCTGTGCAGAAGCTTTTTACCATCATGAGGTCCCAATAGTTCATTTTTGCTTTTAATTTCCTTGCCTTTGGGGATGTGTCAAGTAAGAAATTGTTGCAGCTGAAGTCAGAGAGGTCTTTTCCTGCTTTCTTCTCTAGGGTTTTGGTGGTTTCCTGTCTCACATTCAGGTCCTTTATCCATTTTGAGTTTGTTTTTGTGAATGGTGTAAGAAAGTGGTCCAGTTTCATCCTGCCTGTTGCTGTCCAGTTCTCCCAACACCATTTGTTAAAGAGACTGTCTTTTTTTCCAATGGATATACTTTCCTGCTTTGTCAAAGATTAGTTGGCCATACTTTTGTGGGTCTAGTTCTGGGATTTCTATTCTATTCCATTGGTCTATGTGTCTGTTTTTGTGCCAATACCATGTTGTCTTGATTATTACAGCTTAGTAGTAGAGGCTAAAGTCTGGGATTGTGATGCCTCCTAATTTGGTCTTCTTCAAAATTACTTGGGCTATTCAGTGTCTTTTGTGGTTCCATACAAATTTTAGGATTGCTTGTTCTAGCTTCGAGAAGAATGCTAGTGCAATGTTGATTGGGATTGCATTGAATGTGTAGATAGCTTTGGGTAGTATAGACATTTTAACAATATTTATTCTTCCAATCCATGAGCATGGAATGTTTTTCCATTTCTTTATATCTTCTTCAGTTCCCTTCATAAGCTTTCTATAGTTTTCAGCATACAGATCTTTTACATCTTTGGTTAGGTTTATTCCTAGGTATTTTATACTTCTTGGTGCAATTGTGAATGGGATCAGTTTCTTTATTTGTCTTTCTGTTGCTTCATTATTAGTGTATAAGACTGCAAATGATTTATGTACATTGATTTTGTATCCTGCAACTTTGCTGAATTCATGTATCAGTTCTAGCAGACTTTTGGTGGAGTCTACCAGATTTTCCATGTATAATATCATGTCATCTGCAAAAAGTGAAAGCTTGACTTCATCTTTGCCAATTTTGATGCCTTTGATTTCCTTTTGTTGTCTGATTGCTGATGGCTAGCACTTCCAACACTATGTTAAACAACAGCGGTGAGAGTGGGCATCCCTGTCGTGTTCCTGATCTCAGGGAGAAAGCTTTCAGTTTTTCCCCATTGAGGATGATATTAGCTGTGGGTTTTTCATAAATGGCTTTTATGATGTTATGTTCCTTCTATCCCGACTTTCTCGAGGGTTTTTATTAAGAAAGGATGCTGAATTTTGTCAAATGCTTTTTCTGCATCGATTGACAGGATCATATGGTTCTTATCTTTTCTTTTATTAATGTGATGTATCACACTGATTGATTTGCGAATGTTGAACCAGCCCTGCATCCCAGGAATGAATCCCACTTGATCATGGTGAATAATTCTTTTTATATGCTGTTGAATTCGATTTGCTAGTATCTTATTGAGAATTTTTGCATCCATATTCATCAGGGATATTGGCCTGTAGTTCTCTTTTATTACTGGGTCTCTGTCTGGTTTAGAAATCAAAGTAATGCTGGCTTCATAGAATGAGTCTGGAAGTTTTCCTTCCCTTTCTATTTTTTGGAACAACTTGAGAATGAAAGGTATTATCTTTGCTTTATATGTCTGGTAGAATTCCCCAGGGAAGCCATCTGGTCCTGGACTCTTATTTGTTGGGAGATTTTTGATAACTGATTCAATTTCATGACTAGTTATGGGTCTGTTCAAATTTTCTATTTCTTCCTGTTTGAGTTTTAGAAGTGTGTGGGTGTTTAGGAACTTGTCCATTTCTTCCTGGTTGTCCAGTTTGTTGGCATATAATTTTTTATAGTATTCCCTGATAATTGCTTGTATTTCTGACGGATTGGTTGTAATAATTCCATTTTCATTCATGATTTTATCTATTTGGGTCATCTCCCTTTTCTTCTTGAGAAGCCTAACTAGAGGTTTATCAATTTTGTTTAGTTTTTCAAAAAACCAACTCTTGGTTTCATTGATCTGCTCTACAGTTTTTTTAGATTCTATATTGTTTATTTCTGCTCTGATCTTCATTATTTCTCTTCTTCTGCTGGGTTTGGGGTGTCTTTGCTGTTCTGCTTCTATTTCCTTTAGGTGTGCTGTTAGATTTTGTATTTGGGATTTTTCTTGTTTCTTGAGATAGGCCTGGATTGCAATGTATTTTCCTCTCAGGACTGCCTTCACTGCATCCCAAAGCATTTGGAAAGTTGTATTTTCATTTTCATTTTTTTCCATATCTGAATTTCTTCTCTAATTGCCTGGTTGACCCATTCATTATTTAATAGGGTGTTCTTTAACTTCCATGCTTTTGGAGGTTTTCCAGACTTTTTCCTGTGGTTGACTTAAAGCTTCATAGCATTGTGGTCTGAAAGTATGCATGGTATGATCTCAATTCTTGTATACTTACGAAGGGCTGTTTTGTGACCCAGTACGCGATCTATCTTGGAGAATGTTCCATGTGCACTGGAGAAGAAAGTATATTCTGTTGCTTTGGGATGCAGATTTCTAAATATATCTGTCAAGTCCATCTAGTCCAATGTATCATTCAGGGCCCTTGTTTCTTTTTTTCTTTCTTTCTTTTTTTTTTTAATATATGAAATTTATTGTCAAATTGGTTTCCATACAACACCCAGTGCTCATCCCAAAAGGTGCCCTCCTCAATACCCATCACCCACCCTCCCCTCCCTCCCACCCCCCATCAACCCTCAGTTTGAGGGCCCTTGTTTCTTTATTGACCGTGTGTCTAGATGATCTATCCATTGTTGTAAGTGGAGTATTAAAGTCCCCTGCAATTACCACATTCTTATCAATAAGTTTGCTTGTGTTTGTGAGTAATTGTTTTATATATTTGGAGGCTTCCGCATTCTGTGCATAGACATTTATAATTGTTAGCTCTTCCTGATGGATAGACCCTGTAATTATTATATAATGCCCTTCTTCCTCTTTTGTTACAGCCTTTAATTTAAATTTAGTTTGTCTGATATAAGTATGGTTACTCCAGCTTTCTTTTGACTTCCAGTAGCATGATAAATAGTTCTCTACCCCCTCACTCTCAATCTGAAGGTGTCCTCAGGTCTAAAATGAGTCTGTTGTACGTGGATGGAACTGGAGAGTGTGATGCTAAGTGAAATAAGCCATACAGAGAAAGATAGATACCATATGTTTTCACTCTTATGTGGATACTGAGAAACTTAACAGAAACCCATGGAAGAGGGGAAGGAAAAAAAAAAAAAGAGGTTAGAGTGGGAGAGAACCAAAGCATAAGAGACTCTTAAAAACTGAGAACAAACTGAGCGTTGATTTGGGGTGGGAGGGAGAGGAGGGTGGGTGATGGGTATTGAGGAGGGCACCTTTTGGGATGAGCACTGGGTGTTGTATGGAAACCAATTTGACAATAAATTTCATATATTGAAAAAAAATAAATTACACTTTGTTTCTTCATGATAAAAAATAAAATAAAATAAAATAAAATAAAATAAAATAAAATAAAATGAGTCTGTTGTAGACAGCAAATGGATGGGTCTTGTTTTTTTACCCATTCTAATACCCTATGTCTTTTGGTTGGAGCATTTAGTCCATTTACATTCAGTGTTATAGAAAGATATGGGTTTAGAGTTATTGTGATGCCTCTAGGTTTCATGCTTATAGTGATGTCTCTGGCACTTTGTCTCACAGAATCCCCCTTAGGATCTCTTGTAGGGCTGGTTTAGTGGTGATGAATTCCTTCAGTTTTTGTTTGTTTGGGAAGACCTTTATCTCTCCTTCTATTCTAAATGACAGACTTGCTGGATAAAGTATTCTTGGCTGCATATTTGTCCTGTTCGTCACATTGAAGATTTCCTGCCATTCCTTTCTGGCCTGTCAAGTTTCAGTAGATAGATCCGTCACTAGTCTTATCGGTCTCCCTTTATATATTAGAGCGTGTTTATCCCTAGCTTCTTTCAGAATTTTCTCTTTATCCTTGTATTTGCCAGTTTCACTATGATATGTTGTGCAGAAGATCGATTCAAGTTACGTCTGAAGGGAGTTCTCTGTGCCTCTTGGATTTCAATGCCTTTTTCCTTCCCCAGAACAGGGAAGTTCTCAGCTATGATTTCTTCAAGTACACCTTCAGCACCTTTCTCTCTCTCTTCCTCCTCTGGAATCCCAATTATGCATATATTATTGTGTTTAATTGTGTCACTTAGTTCTCTAATTCTTCCCGCATACTCCTGGATTTTTTTTATCTTTTTCTCAGCTTCCTCTTTTTCCATAATTTTATCTTCTAATTCACCTATTCTCTCCTCTGCCTCTTCAATCTGAGCTGTGGTTACCTCCATTTTATTTTGCAGTTCATTTATAGCATTTTTAGCTCGTCCTGTTTCTTAGTCTCTTGATCTCTGTAGCAATAGATTCTCTGCTCTCCTCTATTCTTTTTTCAAGCCCAGCAATTAATTTTATGACTATTATTTTAAATTCATTTTCTGTTATATTGCTTAAATCGTTTTTGATCAGTTTGTTAGCTTTCGCTACTTCATGGAGTTTCTTTTGAGGAGAATTCTTCCGTTTTGTAATTTTGGATAGTCCCTGGAGTGGTGCAGAGCTGCAGGGCTCTTCCTCTGTGCTGTCTGGAATAACTTGTGTTTGTGGACGGGGCTGCAGTCAGACCTGATGTCTGCCCCCAGCCCACTGCTGGGGCCACAGTCAGGCTGGTGTGTACCTTATCTTCCCCTCTCCCAGAGGCAGGACTCACTGTGCAGTGGTGTGGTCCCTGTCTGGGCTACTTGCACACTGCCAGGCTTGTGGTGCTGCTTCGATGGGATCTGGCATATTAGCTGGGGTCCTCTTCCGTGGGCCTCTTGCCTACGCTTGGCTCCAGAGAGTCCATTTTGCTAGTCTTCTGGTGGTTTTCTGGGTTATTTAGGCAGATGTGGGTGGAGTAAGTGATCAGCAAGAGGCGGTGAGCCCAGTGTCGTCCTACACGGCCATCTTCCCCCTCGATGTTATCTTGAATTTTTTCAATTAAAATATCTTTGAGATAATTTCGTATCAGTACATTCTTAATGAGTTTATAGTATTCCATTGGAAAAACACACCACTGACTTTCTCATTTCTTTATTCACAAACCTTCTTTCCTATAACATTTCTTTTAAAGGAGAAAAATTATAGAGAATTAATGTGTACATTTCTCATACTGCTTATGTGTACAGTATATTCCTAAATGTTGAACTTCTGGGACAAAAGCAATATTGGCCTTATTGTATTGTTTTTAATAGACTACTTTAAAAAAAGTTTTTTCATGTTTATTTATTTTGAGAGAGGGAGGGAGAGACAGAGAGAGAGAGAGAGAGAGAGAGAGAGAGAGAATGCTCATGGACACATGCATGCAGGAGGGGCAGAGAGAGGGGGAGAGAGAGAATTCCAAGCAGGCACCATGCCAGCAGCATAGTGCTGGCACATGCTATCAGCATGAACCATAGATCATGACCTGAGCCAAAACCAAGAGTTGGATGCTTTACCAACTGAGCCACCCAGGTGCCCCTGGTCTTTTCCTAGATGCCTCCTTTTCCCATTGTTCCTCCCAACCTTGCTTCTCTTTTCTAAGCATGACTAAGTCCTGTGGATTTTCTCAACATGTCAGCTTCCTTGCTTTAACCCTATCCTAGCTCAAAATAATTTCTTGCTTCTGTTTTGCTATGCCCTTCCTAAGAGGTCCATTTTTTCCTGTTACTTTCATTCTATTGTAGTATAATCACCAGGGAAACTCATAATAACCTAGAGTCTTCTGGAAAAGATTGAATTATGCTTAGTATCATGATTAAAAGGTATATGAATGCTCATTACAATTTAAATATATTTAAATTATATCTAATATATTTTAAAATATGTCAAATATCTGAACTATTTTGTTAAAATATTCCCTGTTTGCCCTCAGTATTATGTCATAAACTATTAACTGCATATTTTTCATGATTAAACCTCAGCTTTCCTTCCTTAGGTCCTGGGTACTTGGATAGGATCCACTGTGAGAATCCTAAACAATTGTTATGTTCTTATAGCAGAACCCCAAATGCATTCCTTAATGGATGATACAACACTTTATAGTTTTTTGGGGTTTTGTTGAAGAAAAGTCAACTAGAAATTGAATTTATGACTACAACTTTTAAAATTGTAAATTAGAGCAATTCTGGTATAATAAAACCAAAGGATCTTTTTCTGTAATTACTTAGGAAATAACAACATGTTGATTCAAAGGGAAATACTCCTAACTTAATAAATTTAACCATTAAGAATTGCAAAGCTTTCTGGTTAATGTTTAAAATCTGTCAGTCTGTTAATTTTCTGCTTGACAGATCTTTTTTATATTATTTGGGCATTAGGACTGTTAGGGGCGTTAGAATTAAGGGATGTCTCTGATCATCTACATCTACTCTGAAGGTGAGTAACACTTGTGAGGCATAGGTCCATGATCCGTAGATCCATAGAGAAATCATCTAACCCAGATGGCAAATGGTTTCACCTCATGTGCCAAATCTAGTAGGGTGGTAATGACTTCTTGGAGTCTTGTCTGAGGCATAATTCTTGGGTCTTTAACTGAACTCTTTAATTTTAATTTTTTCAAAAATATTTATTTATTTTTGAGAGAGAGACAGACACAGAGTGTGAGTGGGGGAGGGGCAAAGAGAGAGGGAGACACAGAATCTGAAGCAGGCTCCAGGCTCCGAGCTGTCAGCACAGAGCCCGACATGGGGCTCAAACTCACAGACTGCGAGATCATGACCTGAGCCGAAGTCAGACATTTACCTGACTGAGCCACCCAGGCACCCCTGTATTCTTTAATTTTAAAGAGTAGCTTGATTAATTAGCTTTATTGTGATTAGTGCTTATGTGATGCACCTTTTTCTATTTCTTCTTTTTACTTTTAACTTAAGTGTATATTAATATTTTAGGTGGGATTTTTTGAGAGTGCATGTAGCTAAAACTTTTCTAGTCAATTTGAAAACCCTCACATTTTAATCAAGTATTTAGGCCACTTACATTTAATATAACAATCTATATGGTTGCATTTCATTCACTGTCTTTATATTTGTCTTTTGTCTGTCATGTTGTTTTCCTTTTTATCTCTTTCCCTGCCTTCTTAAGGATTAGTTGGATATTTCATTTTATTTCTATCATTGGCTTATTAGCTTTATCTTTTTGTTTTCTCTTTTTACTGTTTTTTCTAGGGTTTACATTATACCTCTTTAATTTATCAGTGTACCTTCATATAATTTTATTCAATTTGAAATATAATCTGAGAGCTTTAAGCAGTATATTTCCATTGTCCCTCCTATTCTTTGTGTTGCTGTTGCCATATTTTTACTTTCATATCAATCATAACTGAAACAATATATTGTTTGTACTTTTACTTTTAACAGTCAATTGTCTTTCAAAGAAATGTATAAATGAAAAAATATCTCATATTCTTCCCCATATTTAGCATTTCTAGTTCTTTTCAGTCATTTGTATACATCAAAATTTCCATCTGGTGTCATTTTCCTTCTAACTGAATAACTTCCTTTAACATTTCTTATTCTGTAGGTCTGCCAGTGCCAAACCTTTTAGCATTTGATTGCTTGACAATTTTTTTATTTGTTTGTTTATTTTATTTATTTATTTATTTATTTGTTTATTTTTCCCCATATTTGATAAATATTTTCAGTGGATATAGAATTGTAGATTAATAGGATTTTTTGTTTTTGTTTTTGTTTGTTTCTTGCCACACATCAGGATATTTTTCTCTTGTCTTCTGCTTGCATAATTTCTGATGAGAAATTTATATTAGTTTCCCATAGTTGCTATAAAAAATTACCACAACTTTGTTGACTTAAAACAACACAAATTTATGTTTCTGGAGATCATAAATCCAAACAGATCTTTTGGGTTAAAATTATGGTGTCAGCAGAACTTTGGTCCTTCTGGAGACTCTAAGGTAGAATCTAGTTCCTTGTCTTTTTCAAAATTTTTTTTAAATTTTTAAATTTTTATTTATTTTTGAGAGAAATACAGAGTGAAAGCAGGGGAGGAACAGAGAGAGAAGGGGACACAGAATCCGAAGCAGGCTCCAGGCTCCAAGCTGTCAGCACAGGGCCCGACATGGGTCTTGAACTCATAAACCATGAGATCATGACCTGAGCTGAATTTGGCCACTTAACCGACTGAGCCACCCAGGCGCCCCTTCCTTGTGTTTTTAAAATTCTGGTGGTTTCCCCTATTCCTTGACTCTGGCTTTCCTTGCATCTTTAAAGTCAGGAATGTCTGGTAAAATTTTTTCATGCTGTATCGCTTTGACACTGACTTTCTTCCCTCTCTCTTTCATTTCTAAGTGCTTTGTGATTACTTTGGGCCAATCTAGATAATACAGGATGACTTTTCTCAGTATTGACATTAATTCCATCTGCAAATGCAATTCACCCTTGACATGTAACATAACATATTCATAGACTGTGAAGATTAAAATGGAAAGATTAAAATCTTTGGAAAGCCATTATTCTGCCTCGCATAAAGTCTTTAATAATTTTAATTTTTGTTCCTTGATATAAAATGTATTTTCTCCCACTTGTGGCTGTTTTAACCTTCTGTGTTTATTGTTGATTTTTAGGATTTACATATTAATGTGCATTTTTGTATATGTATATTTTTATTGCTTGCAGTCAACTGACCTCTTATATCTGGAAATTTATAGTTTTTATCAGATTTGTAAAACATTTGGCCATTACACATTTAGTTACTTTTCTGCCCTGGCTCTCTCCTTTTCTTCCACTATCCCCATTTCACATATGCTATACTATCTACTGTTGTCCCAAGGTTCTTAAGTCTTGGTTAGTTTTTTCAATCTTTTCTTCTATATGCTTCAGTTGGAATAGATTCTGTTGTTATGATTTCAAGTTCATTGTTCTTCACTTCTGAAATATCTGATCTCATGTCATTTTCATTTTAAGTGAATTTTCATTTTTAATTCAATTG
Source organism: Panthera leo (assembly GCF_018350215.1). Lineage (NCBI taxonomy): Eukaryota > Metazoa > Chordata > Mammalia > Carnivora > Felidae > Panthera > Panthera leo. The sequence goes on along the minus strand of NC_056696.1, from coordinate 9,812,110 downwards.
AATTTTTCATTTCAGATACTGTATTTTTCTCTCTACAAGTTCCACTTGGTTCTTTCTTTTGTATCTTTAATTATTATATACTAGATATTTGTGTCCTCCAAAATTCATATATTGGAACTCAATGTGTTGGTATTAAGAGGTGGGGTTTTAAGAAGTGATTATGTTCATGAAGGTAGAGTCCTCATAAATAGGACTAATGCCCTTATAGGAAAAGACATGAAGGAGTTTGCTTCTTTCTCTGTTCTGCACCATGTGAAACTGCAGCAAGAAGTTGTTTGTCTGTAAACCAGTAAGAAGGCTCTCCCTGGAAACCTATTGTGTTGGCACTCTGGTCTCAGACTTCCAGCCTCCAGAACTGTGACAAATGAATGTTGTTTAAGCTTCCAGTCTGTTGCAGCAGTCTGAACAGACTGATACATCCATTTTTCTCCTATGTTGATGTTTTTCTTTTAATATTTGAGCATAGTTATAATAGCTACTTTAATTTTAATGCTTTAGTTTTATTTGCTAGTTCCTCTCTTGACATTCCTGGTTCTGTTTCTATTGACTGATTTATCTTCTGGTAATTGATCACATTTTCTGATACTTGGTCTAGTAATTTTTTATTATATCCTAGGCATTGTTATGGTCATTGACTGTCTGGATTTTGTGTATTATTTTAAGGAATATCTGGCTTTGTTTGTGTGGACAATTTAAATTACTTGTGTCTCAGTTTGGCCCTTTAAGGCATGTTTTTATGCTTTGCTGAGGCTTGTCTAGAGTATCCTTCACACCAGTGATAATTCAATCCTACTACAAGGTGTGACCCTGCCCTACCTCCCCTGCACACACACTGGGGTCTCCAATAGCTGTCCTGACCCCGGTGGTCAACAACAGTTCTCCACTGTAACTCCAGATTTCGAACACCTCTAGGTCCTGTATGAGCTCTGGGAATTATTCAGTTTGTAGCTCCTGAATTCTTTCTTTGACATATAGAGCTTCACTCTATACATGTGCCACCTAATACTCAGCAAAAAACCAAAGAGATTCAATACAGTTTTGTGGCCTTCTTTTCTGTAAGGCTGTTTCCTCTCTGACTCTCAGCCCCTTAACTTTTACCTACTTCAGACTTCCCAAACTCCTAACTGTACTTCCTCAACTTAGGGAGACTGACTGGCTTATTTGGGTTCTCCTTCCAGGGCCCACAGTCTGGAAATTGCCTTTAGACAGAAATCCAGGAAGATTTTAGGGTCCAGCTAGTTTGTCTACCTTCTTTCATAGATGAGAGCTTCGTGCTGCCAGTTGTCAAATATATGAAGACTATTGTTTCATATATTTTATCCAGTTTTCTGGTTGATTACAGCAGGAGGTAAGTTTGGTTCTTGTTAAGTCCAGAAGTAGACATCTCTTTCCATTGATTTAAAGTGAATAAGGTTAAAGTCTCCTTTGCCTCATTTGTTATGATATTACAGCATAAGAGGCTGAACTTGCTTCTATCTACAGCTTTTTGGACAATTATTTTTCATTATATTTCCCATCTTTTCTACATTATATCCTTCCTTCCTTGACATCCTGGACTATGAGGCATTTATGTCTTTGCACCTTTTTTCTTGATGTTTGTTGTTTAAGTGTCCTCTTTAGTTCTCTGCTTTTTCATTTGACTGATGTTTGTTCATCAGTCATTTGTCATAGCTCAGCATTTTGCCTCTCTGTTTTCCTTACTAACGTCTCTCTCAATAGGTAAATGTTTCACTTAATTTTGCTCATGACTGAATTGACAGTGTGGCTCTGGGATCAGACTGTGTGCATGTGAATCCTGTCTCTTTCTCTTAGCATTTCTTATATGTTGTACAAGTTATTTAGCCACTAATTTCCTTCTTGTAAAATGGGAATAATTGTAGGGCTTTTCTTATAGGGCTTTATTATTGTAGGTTATTATATGCAAAGAATTAGAGGTGCTCCATCGATTAAGCATCCGACTCTTGATTTTGACGTAGGTCATGATCTCACTTCATGGATTCAAGCCCCCTGTCAGTGGGGAGCCTGCTTGAGATTCTGTCTCTTCCTCTCTCTACCCCTCTGTCTCTACCTCTGTCTCCCCCCCTCACGTGCACTCTCTCTCAAATAAATAAACTTTAAAAAAATACTTAGAATAGTAATGCCATTATCTGTATTAACATTCCCATTGAACTATCTCTGTAATGTTTATATGCATGATTATTAATGGGTCTGTCTCCTCGTCTAACATTTTCTTAATAGTTGTCCACCTATTAGCCCCTAACAAAGTGTTCAAAATGTATCTGTTGCTCAAAGTTTGGTTGAAATATTGTAACATTAAATCATGTGACTTTTGTTTCTAAGATTGGAATGCCCTAGCCTTCCTATGGTAATTCATAATTTGTGCATTGTGTTGGCAAGTAAAGTTCGGAGGAAGAGAAAATACATAAAGATTTTCTGGTTTTCACCTTTTTAGTTTAAGTGGTTTTGTGTCTTGTATTTTGAATTTACAAATTAGAATTAATTGGTATTGCAGTTAATATGGAAAGCTCAGTCTTGAGACATGCATTTGCATATTTTTAGTTAAAGGCTCATAGAAATTTTTGTGTTATCTGAAGGATCCTAATTTAAGTTCAGCTTGTAATTAGTAAAAAGGTATGCTTGATTCATCCTCTTCAGGGTATTTGCTACTTGAAAAAGAAAAAAAAAGAGAATTTGCCCCAGATGTGTCTTTTTTTAATGCTGATTACTGAAAGCTTATGAGAGATTTACTTAGAATATAGGTAGAATGCTATGTTGGCTTTGTCTATAATTTTATTTTTGAAATTAGGTGGTATAAGCAATGTTTCCGTTGGAAGTCAATAACTCTTTTTATACTGTATTGTTCACAGAATGTGAAACTCATACATGAACATTATGCTTTCCCATGTCGTTTTCACTTTGGGTTTAAAAAGAAGATTTAGAAAGGAATTTCACTAAGGACCACTTCAATAACTACATGAGACTGGGTGATAATAGCACACGGCTTTCTTATATTTTAGGTTTGGCTAGAAGCCACATATATCAAATTTTTGAACTATACATCATTTACTATAGTGTGTTTGTTTCTTGAATTTTTACAGCAATCACCTATTCATTATATTTATACACTCATATTTCTAGGGACACAAATGGTATGTATTTTTATGCACAAAGTAGGAATAACCCTCACTATTAACTCAAAGTTGGCTGTGAATTATTGCAAAGGCCAAGTTGTAACTTTATACTCTGTAGATATTTGCTTTCTTCCTCTCAGGAGTATTCCACAGCATTTGTTTTATTATCCTAAGAACAATTTGCAACATCAAGGAAGGAAGGCATTGAGAGTTCGTTATTTCCTTTGCTATCTGAGGAAAGAAGTTCTGATATTCATTCACTGTCTGACCTATATAAGCTGCCTAAATCTACTTGACTTTCAGCTCATTGTCAAAAGGATCAGTGTCTCAAAAATCTCAAAACCAAAGTAATATATTTACAATTAAATGACAACTTTAAATGACTCAAAAGAAAGGCACTGCATCTGTCTAAAAAATAACCCATACTGGCTGCACTTAAAAGCAACTGAAATGCACATTCATAGCTAATTATAAACAAAAACTAGTTAACACTTTAAATAAAAGGAAAAATAGCAAAAAGATTTAGAGCCTAGACAAGCAGATGAAAGGGTTCTAAGTTGCCTTCCATCTGATATTACTCAAATGCAACTCTGTCTCCAATTACCTGGGAATATGTGGTATTCCCTCATGAAAGCTCCAGATCAGAAAGGGCGTCCGTTCCGTGCCTCTGCTTACTCAGAGTCATTTGGAACAAGTTCAGCAGAAATATTTAACATTGCAAAAGAGTCTGGAGCCAGACAAGTGACTACAGACACTAATCACTGGGTCAAAATAGTAACTTAGTAGGACAACAAACACCAGAAAATATTTGTGGAGGCAGAGATTTGGGGGAGGAAGTATTAATGCTGTTGGAGAAGAGATCACTGAATGCCAAAGTGCTCAAACAGAATCATTGAAACATTTTTTTTTAAGTAGTTTCATGTTTAGGGACATAGGAATGTCCATGCCAATGGTCTCTGGCAGAATTGGACCTGAAAGGTAATCTTATGCCCTAGCCTTAAAATAAATAAGGAGGGGGGAGGTGAAACTAACCAACTAAATAAATAAAGACTGCCTCCTAAAAAGTTCAGTGTTTCTTTTATTACATGGTTTTAACCACAAGCTTTGTCTGCCTCAAATTACAAATTTCTAGCTTTTGAGATTTGGGGGGGCAAGGGGAAACCATCACTACAATAGTTGCAATAGTTTTCTGACTGTCTAATACCAAGTTTGCCCCTGAAGTGCACAGTTGATTGATCAGCTCATATAAGGTCCATTTATTTCTACATGTTTCGATTTTAGGTCTGTGAGTTACTAATATTCTCTGGAGATTGTGTCAGTACAAACCACTTTTTATTTTGCCTTCTTTCTTAAACTGCATTGTACTTTTTCTTCCTTCTAGTATCAGTACAGGATTGATTGTTTTATTTCACCATTCTGATTTTCTTCTCCCCACTTTAAACTGTTCCCAGTACATCCAGTCTCAGAACATTTTCTTGGCTGTGGAACCCAGACATCAAGATAGGAATGGTTACCCGTAGTATGTTAGAGTAAAACATGTATGCTTTAGAGGAATATTGCAAACTTTGAAAATATCTTATCTTTTGGATTTCTGTAGTTTTTCCCTAAATTTACAAAAGGTACTGTTTTCCCCCATACAGCAATTTTATTTACTACTGTACCTCCACAAAAAGGACTGAGAAACTGTTAGCCTCTGCTTATACTCTAAGTATTAGGAGCCTGTGAAAACAACAACACATACAAATTAAGTAGAAATTAAAAAACAAGAAAAGATATTAAATATAGAGTTATTTTTTGTTTTTTGTAAAAGTGTTTGAGCCTCCTGTGATATGTCTTGGCCCATAACTTTATATTGTTATAAGGAGGCACTCTTATTTTAGCAATATATAAGCCTCATTCTGAATCTGGGTTCTATGTAGAAGGATTAAGAAGATATTTGGTGCTCCTCCAATGGAGAAATTTTTACATTTTGAAAGTAACATATCCCAGTTCTTTTTTTTATACAGTCACGGTAATGTGGAGAGGAAAAGAAAGACAGAAAAATTATTACCTATGCAGCAGGTGGTTTACGCATTATTTTATGCATAATAAGGAAATTATTACCCTGTTATAAGGATAAAGAAAAGTTACTAAACCCATGTGATTAGTAAGGTTATTAAAATCTAACACAACTTAGTGGCTGGTATAGAATTCATGCATAGGTCTGCCTGATTCTGAATGTCATGTCCTAAACCGAAACACTGACCCTGATGAGATATGAAAATGAGTTTGAGTGGTAAGAACCTTGCCAAGGAACTGTAACTCTTTCATGCACCATGTGGGAGAGGGCATGTCCTAGGGATCTGAGGCCAAGGGTGCCCTGGGTTGGTGGTGTCCATTAGGAGTCACGCCAATTCCTCCATCAAAGGAGGTCAAGGCTTCCTGGCAATAGAGGTGCAGGGAGCCTCAGGTGATTGGATGACAATATGAAGGTCACTCTAAACCAAGCCATGGACCTGTTTGCCTATTTTAATGCTTTTTTTAAACTTTTCTGTAGTTACCATTATCATGAATGACTAGAAGGCCACCATTCTCATTTGACATATGAAAAAAAGAAATAAGCTATTTGCTATAAAGAATGGGAAAATTTGGGGTCCCTGAGTGGCTCAGTCGGTTGAGCATCTGACTTCGGCTCAGGTCATGATCTCACAGTTCATGAATTTGAGCCCCGCGTCGGGCTCTGTGCTGACAGCTCAGAACCTGCAGACTGCTTCGAATTCTGTGTCTCCCTTTCTGTCTGCCACACTCTCTTTCACTCTCAAAACCAATTGTTTTTTAAAGTTAAAAACAAAGAATTGGAAACTTAGTCATCCTTTAAATAGAAAACTGGAACCTTTTATAACTCTTATCAAGAAAAATTTGCATACTTAATTGATAATTGACACTATGTTGTAATGTATATTACAACATTGTAATATACATTGTTATGTATACAATGTATATTGTAAATGTATAGGAAACTGGTGCTAAAAGTAACACTGGCATTCAAAACTAGTCACAAAGCCATCAGTGCCATTAGAAATGAACTAAAAACAGTATTTATATTTTTGAAAATATAGCTCAGGGAATGAAATAATTAGCAATAAGATGTTGAAATGGTTTATAGAAAATAATCTTATTTCTATGTCACCTTCAGCTTTTACTAGAAAAGTTTTTTATATAACACAGATGGCCACTGCCTGTCAGAAGCTTCTACTCAGATGGAAAAACACAGTCTTTAGGATTTCGGTCCCTGGATGGGACTAGCTTGAATACCTCCTACATGAATGGCACTGTTATTCTTATTTTGCTGCTAAAAGATATCCTAATTTTCTCTAACTTAATTACATTTTATTTTACTTTGGTAGATTTCATACTCATTAACTAAAGAAACAGAATCCTGCATGTGTCACTAAGTTAACATCGTAAGTGTGTTTCAAAGAATCACAACAGCAAAATGTTGATGGAGTGTTTATACCAGCAGCTTGTTGGAAAATGGTGTTTCACTGTTCCCAGAAAACTGAATTACACCCCAACTTTTCAGAAAGTTTTTGTTTCTAAGATTGCCATACAAAGGAAAATCTGTCTAGTTCACTGAATTGTTGACTCTACATCAAGAGTTGAAATGTGTACTCTAATGCACTTGCTTTGATCTCTCATTTGACTGTTTATCAAAGCTGATTACACTCTGAATACACAAATCCTCTTAGCTTCAAAATCATGTAAAGATAATGGATAATAGAGCATTTTTAAGTATTCTCCGCTCTTCCAATTTGGTTTTATGATTGTAATACAGCTATTAGGTTTGGGAGGAGGGTCTGTTTTTATGTTTAGTTCCCTTGGTAAGATCCAATCTTTTGCCACATTGAATTAGAGTTTTTTTTTTTTTTTTTTTTAAGCCAAACTTGCTCATGCAGTGAAGCAAGAACTGTTTTAGTACACATCAAAAGGAATCATTATGAACATATGAAACTCACTTCACTCTACTCACCACAATTTAGGGGCTTATACTTTTTGAAAAGCTGGAACTATGTGCTTTCTTTATCTTCATATAAGTTGAAACCTAATAAAATAGCTTTTGATGTATTCAATTAAAGATAATTATATATCACCTTACAAATTTCAAGAGCTTAAAATCCAACATTTTCAAAGAACATTTATTTAGTCCCTGCTAATTATTGGAGGCACTATGTTAAATATTTTATATATGTCAACAGATTAATCTGTTTGCCTAAGATTACGTAGCTAATTTTAATGGTAGAATCAGGAATAGAACACAGATCTCTAGCACTCATTCCAGCCTGTTTTAAATTTCATAAGAAGTTTACTTGATCCTTCTAACAGAATCCAGAAATTTTCTTCCAACCTCAATCTTAATCTCTGTATTTTTTAAAAAAGGAAAAAAATGGGGCGCCTGGGTGGCGCCGTCGGTTAAGCGTCCGACTTCAGCCAGGTCACGATCTCGCGGTCCGTGAGTTCGAGCCCCGCATCAGGCTCTGGGCTGATGGCTCGGAGCCTGGAGCCTGTTTCCGATTCTGTGTCTCCCTCTCTCTCTGCCCCTCCCCCGTTCATGCTCTGTCTCTCTCTGTCCCAAAAATAAATAAAAAAACGTTGAAAAAAAAATTAAAAAAAAAAAAGGAAAAAAATATATACATATGAGGGCAATTGGAAGAATGTCCTTTCTGAAAATGGCACGCATTGTGCTACTTTTTTGTTTTCCCTTATACACTATATTGTTCTAGAATGGCTTCTTGAAGCACACTGTTTTTAAGCTAGGCAGCCCAGAGCACATTTTATAAGACAATGTATTCATGTTGGAGCCTTTTCAAAGTAAAATCATGGAGCATGTATTCTACTTTTTAATATGGCTAACAATTGACCTGTAAGTTCATGTAAACAATCTAAAGTACAAAAATGTAAAGGAGAAAACAATGCTCTCTGCTGCCAGGTCAAATGATCCCTGCTAAATTCGACAATCTTGGCCAAGAGTGGCAGCATGCCCCTGAATTATGGCTTTAAAGATACTGTACAGACCTTTGAACAAACACTATCTTGAGGTTGTAAAACATTAACCAGCCCAAGCTGGATTATTGTGTTTTAAGTAGTGATAGAGACACTTTGACAATTCTCAAGTGACCATGGGTTTGATTTCATGCACAGTTCCAATTTTTTATAATCAACTCGCCCTCCTCCACTTTTCTCCTCATTTCTCCAGATGGTCACAAGTGTGACCCAAAAGACAACTTCTTTCACTAGTTCTAGGGGTTTTTTTTAACTGATTTTTTTTTAACTTTTTGTCCTGTCGCTTAGTGATTTTCAAAGTGTGTGTGACAACCATTAGTGATGCATGAAATCAACTTAGTGGGTCACAACTACACTTTGAAACTACACTACACTACACTAAACTGCACTATTCTAGTAGAATAGTCTAAAAATATTAGCATTACATGAAGAGTATTTTTTATTTTTTTTATTTTTTACTTTAAAAAAAAATTTTTTTTTTAACATTTATTTACTTTTGAGACAGAGAGAGACAGAGCATGAACGGGGGAGGGTCAGAGAGAGAGACACACAGAATCTGAAACAGGCTCCAGGCTCTGAGCTGTCAGCACAGAGCCCGACGCGGGGCTCGAACTCACGGACCGCGAGATCATGACCTGAGCCGAAGTCGGACGCTTAACCGACCGAGCCACCCAGGTGCCCCAAAGAGTATTTTTTAAACTTTAGGTTCAGTGTGTGTGCGTGTGCGTGTATGTAGAGTAATACATAATGCTTGCTGGTCGAAAAATGTAAAAGTCACTGCCACACATGTTTTATGTAATGACGTTCCTATGTTTTTTTAAAATAATTTCAAATAATGATATAATCACCTTCTCAAATTTGATCTTTGGGTTTGTCAGTCTACCATTTGTGTTTAGACAAAAATGCTAGCAAATAAATGAGTACACTATTGCCTCCCTACTTTCAATAGTAGAACATATTAGTATCTCATCCTGTACTTCTGTAGAAATAATCTGTGTATCTGTTCATTTGTGGTCTGGTATGGAGAGCACTAGTCAAGAAGGTCACAACCGTTTCTATTTAGTTTCTTGACTTGGTTTTTCTACCTTTGCTTGAGAGAATTATTTTCAAGTAATTATTGGCATTAAAATCCTAATTTAAACAAATTAATGTGACAAACACATTTAATGTGATTATGAAATTAGCCACTGTTTTGTTTTCTCAGGTTAATGTGACTGACTTAAAGAAATTAACTTAGAAAAAAGGGAATTATTTAGAATTTAAAAATTTTAATTTACATATATTTATGTGTTGATACATAGGTAAAGAAAATTAAATGTAATCTACTTAATCATATTAATAGATTTAAAATAAACTTTCAGGAATATATTAGAATTAACAATTAGTAATGAATTAAAATATATTTCATATTATTTGGATGGTATTTTGCTTAAGATAGTGTAACTATCATTTATCTCATTTCTTTTTCTATTTTTGCATTTGCAGCTAAAATTGACCAAGAGGCAGAGGAGAATTCACTGACAGAGACTCATAAATGGTGAGAAATTACTTCCTTTGATATAAAAATTTCTTTTCAGAATAAGTTTATTAAATACTTAGTATGGTTTTATCTCAAGGAACCAATTATTAGCTCAGTTTTTATTTTCAAGCATAAAAGAAAAAGAAAGTAATAGTTTACCTGAATATGATTGAATTTCAGAGTTTTATTTTTTGGACTCTAGTTTCTGTATGAATCTGTTAAGTATCAAATTATTGTGAATAGCTTAGCACTTTCTTTGAATGAGATTTAGGACTGTGGAAGTACAAGAGAAAGGAAGATAGCAGGAACCTGTTTCAAGAAAAAAGGTAAGAGTTGATTATAGGAAACTATTGAGTTTCCACATTAAAAAGTACAGCCTTAGTAGGAAGTTGGGAACTTTCTGTGCATAAACTTTTACTTTCAGAATGGAGATTTCAGAATCATGAGTGAGTAAGCATAGAAAAGTAGCTCACAAATATCTTGGCTTTTCTGCCTCGATTTTCCCCTTTTCTCTTTTCTCTCTGTATTAGTGAGTGTTTTCCAGAAAACAGACAGGGGTGTGTGTGTGTGTGTGTGTGTGTGTGCGTGTGTGCGTGAATGTGTGTGCAGGGAGAGAGAGAGAGAGAGAGAGATTAAGGAATTGGCTCATAACAAAGTGGTAATTACTGGTAGTAGTTAATGTTATAACCTTGAGTCTGAGAGCATTCTGGAGACAGAATTCTAGAATGTCTTCGTACTAGGGTAGCCACTTTTCTAAAGACCTTGGACTGATTGAATTAGGCCCATCCACAGTATGGAGGATAACCTGCTTTCTCCAAGTCTACTGATTTAAATGTTAATCACATCTTTTTTTTTTTATTTTTTAGTGTTTGTTTATTTTTGAGGGAGAGAGAGAGCGAGCGCAGGAGAGGGGCAGAGAGAGAGAGGGAGACAGAATCTGGAGCAGACTCTGAGCTGTCAGCACAGAGCCCAATGTGGGCCTCGAACTCACAAACCACGAGATCATGACCTGAGACAAAATCAGATGCTTAACCAACTGAGCCACCCAGGTGCCACTAAATGTTATTCACATCTTAAAAGTACAGTAAAACCTTTGTTTGTGAACATAATTCATTCCAGAAACATGCTTGTAATCCAAAGCACTTGTATATCAAAACAAATTTCCCCATAAGAAATAATGGAAACTCAGATGATTCATTCCACAACCCAAAAATATTCATATGAAAATTAATAAATCTACCAGTGACTACTTTGAAATTATCTGTCAATAATTACTTTGAATATAAAAGGACTAAACACTCTAATCAAAAGACATAGGGTGACAGAATGGTAAAAAAGCAAGACCCATTTCAGACCTAAAGACAGATTGAAAATGAAGGGGTAAAAAAGTACTTATCATGCAAATAGAAGTGAAAAGAAAGCCAGGATAGCAATACTTCTACTGGACAAAATAGACTTTAAAACAAAGACTGTAACAGGAGAGAAAAGAAGGACAATATGTAATAATAAAGGGGAAAATACAACAAGAAAATAATAACAATTGTAAATATGTATGCACCCAACATGATAGCACCCAAATAACATAGAGCAACCAATGACAAACATAAAGGAAGTAATTGATAGTAGTTCAATAATAGTAGAGGACATTAACACCCCAGTTACGACAATGGACAGATCACTCAAACAGAAAATCAGTAAGGAAACAGTGGCTTTGAAAGACATCTTGGACCAACTGGATCTAACAGATATATTCAGAATATTCCATCCTAAAACTGCAGAATATGCATTCTTTTCAAGTGCACATGGAACATTCTCCAGAATAGATCACATATTAGGTCACAAAACAAGTCTCCACAAATTCAAAAACATTGAAGTCATAAATTGCATATTTTCTGACCGTAACAATATGAAAGTAGAAATGAACCACAAGAAAAAATCTGGAAAAACCACAAATACATGGAGGTTAAATAACATGCTACTAAACAATGAATGGGTCATCCAGGAAATAAAAGAAAAAGTTAAAAAGTACATGAAAACAAATGAACATGAATACACAATGGGGCAAAAGCTGGTCTAAGAGGTAAGTTTAGAGCAATACATGCCCACTTGAAGAAGCAAGAAAAATATCAAACAACCTAATCTTACATCTAAAGGAGCTAAAAAAGAGCAAACAAAACCCAAACCAGTAGAAAGAAGGAAATAGTGGTGATTAGAGTAGAAATAAATTAAAAGAAAGTAAAACAACAACAACAACAATAGAACAGCTCAATGAAATCAGGAGCTTGTTCTTGGAAAAGATAAAATTTATAAACCTTTAGCAGACTCATCAACAGAAACAGAAAGGGGGGGATTTGAAACAACAAAATCAGAAATTAAAGGAGAAATAACAACTGATACCATAGAAATACAAAGAATTGTAAGAGAGTGTTACTAAAAATTATATGCCAACAAATTGGACAAACTAGAAGAAATGGATAAATTCCAGAAACATATAAACTACCAAAACTGAAGCAGGAAGAAGTAGAAAATGTGAACAGACTAATTAGCAGCAACAAAATTGAATCAATAATCAAAAAACTTTCAATGAACAAAAGTTCAGGACCAGATGACTTCACAGGTGAATTCTACCAAACATCAACCAAATATTTAAAGGAGAGTTAATACCTATTCTTCTCAAACCATTTCAAAAATTGAAGAGGAAGGAAAGCATCCAAGGTCATTCTATGAGGCCAGCATTACCCTTATGCCAAAACTAGATAAAGACACAAGAAAAGAGAATTAGAGACCCATATGTCTGATGAACCTAGATGCAAAAATCCTCAATAAAATTTTAACAAAAATAAAAGGATTGTTGAATCACCATAGTGCACACCAGGAACTAACATAACATTGTATACCAACTATACTGGAATTAAAAAAAAGTCAAGGCCTTAAATTATGACAAACAAATTTCAGTTAGATGCATGGAAGAAAAACTGCCTAATGACCAAATTGTTAGTCAAAGAGCCATCTTTTATAATTAAACAATTCTGAAATTCGAAAATAAAAATAATCATATGAAACATTTCTCAAAGAAATAAATAAAGATTTTTGTAGCAGTCTTACGTGACCAGGTCAGCAATTAATAGTAATTCTATTCAGGAAGGCAGTGTAACCCGGGCCTGATGACCTTGGAGACCAAATCCTGCCTTTCATGTGTTAGCTCTGTGATTTCAGGCCAATACTATAACCCCAGGATAACAGTACCCACTCTGTAGGTGAGAATTAAGTTAGTTAATATTTGCCAGATGCTAAGATTTTAGCAAATGATCAGATGTTAATTGCTATATTGTATTCACATTATTATCTTAATTAGAGATTAGAAAAAGTTTGGTGGTAGTAATAGAAACAGACAGATTTCAGACTTAGGCCATATATTTATTTGTTTGATTCACTGTCTCCATTGGATCAGACACTGGGCAGCTTCGCATGGTCATGGAGCAAGATTTTGGTATCACATGTGTCTCTGCGCTTGTTCCATCCTTCTGGCACTGTGACTTCAAGGACTTACCGTAACTTTACATCTTTGTCCTTACCTGAAATAAGAGAAATAATATGTAGATAAGTGGGTAAGTGGGTGGAGATATTTCAAAATAACTAAATGAGTTATGTATAGAGCCCCTGCCTCGTGTAGATTTTTTTTAAATTTTTTTTAATGTTTATTTATTTTTGAAAGAGGGAGAGACAGAGCGTGAACAGGAGAGGAGTAGAGAGATAGGGAGACCGAATCAGAAGGAGGCCCCAGGTTTTGAGCTGTCAGCACAGAGCCCGACGCGGGGCTTGAACTCACAAGCCATGAGATCATGAACTGAGCCAAAGTCGGACGCTTAACCGACTGAGCCACCCAGGTGCCCCTGATATAGATTTTTTAAATCCTCTTGTATTTAACAAAATTCTTGAGCTTAGGAGACTGACTTCTAGAATGAACTCTCTTCCCAACAAACATTTAACTGGAGAAAATTATGTAAAACAATCATTTGGCATTATTAGGAAATGTTCTAAGGGCACCCAGCAAATGGAGAATCATTCATTCGAAACAGTCTACTAGATCTGTGACATTTGAGCCACACATCAATCATATCTTATGGAAACTACTCTCGAAGCTCTAACCCAGGCAGGTGCCCTCTCCCTCGCTCCCACTCTGTTATTTCACCCTTTATCAGCAGACTGCCAGCACTACTCATCCCACCAGCTGCAGCTTACTACAGAAGTTCTATCCTAGACTATGGTGTCGAGACAAGGGGGCTCCCTTCCTCAACCCAGGCCCCTTTTGCAGGGTATAAGCTCTCCCCCAGCAGTGGCAGATTAAGAATATTGGGCCCCCAATTTTTTGTCCCAGCTTATTATTCGGGTAAGGGTTCTGCATACACCAAGAAGTGCAAGCCAAGGAGACTAGGGGCTATCCAGTTCCTGCTTGGAGAGCAAAAGTCTCACTTTGGGACAAGTGGGCCACTGCCCCACCTCTAGTTTTAGCTCTTGTGCAGAGACACTGACATCCTACCCAGAGGTCTGCAGGTCTGTCTGAGAGGACTTACCTTTTTTTGGAACAGAGGAGAATTTCATGCCTAAATGTTTGTTGAAAACAATGGAGGTCTTAGTGTAAAGCTGTTAAGAGGGCACTCACAGCTCCAGGATTCAAGGAGCAAAATGGTCAAGCAATCAGAAGTTTAACAGAAAGAACCAGAAGAGAAGTATTCTTCTGGGATCACAGTCTACCCTAGGGTTTGGAAAGGCTGTGCATAAGTTTACTAGGCTGCACTTACTCATGAGGCATCAGACCAGGATGTGGAGCAGACTTGGAAACATTCCCCAGGATGCATACAGATCCATCAGCAAATGATATAAGCCTGCCTGGCACTAAGAGCTTCAGCACAATCTCTGACCAGTCATTTGCTGAACAATAGCTATTCTAACCCAGGGGCAGCTTTTAGGATGCTATGTTTAAAATAAAATCACACATATGCCTGGCAATCTGGAAGTACACCAGCCTCAGCTGAGTTCACTGCTTTTCCTAGAACTGTGTATGTGAATAGGCAGAAGCATTTCTTCCTGATGTGATGAAGGGGTTTCAATTAAGCCAAGCTGGCTGGCTCCTCTCCCACAGCTGAGGGAATGGTGGATTTGACCCAGATTCTGGAGTCTTGGGTCTCCTTCCCAGCTATGAGGCTTTGACCATTTTGTAAACCACCCCATTCCCACCTCTGGCAGTAATCACCAAATGCTCTTTCTACCAGTGTAAACTTCTTGGGAACCCAAGGCCTCAGGTGTTTACAGTTTCTCTTTGTGCTTGAATTGGCCAGAAACCCCTCCATCTAACCCACCCCCACTTCACACACACACACACGCGCGCACACGCACACACACACACACACACACACACACATACTTTAAGGTGAAATGCCAACTCTTCTCACTCTCTGATCTCTGTGAGTTGCCTCAGCAAGGCCCCTAGAGGAGAGCCACAAATGTGTATTTGGACAGATAGCTTCTCAGTCTCCCATTTCTCCCATTACCCCTTTATTTTCTGTTTACTATAGGTTATTATTATGTTCTATGTGTCATATTATTAAGCCGGATGTAATCCATTTTGGAGGTAAGATGATATATAAACACACTGATCCTACTTGGTCTACCTATTTAAATCCCAGCAAAGCTGAACTTCTTCATTTCCCTGAACTTGAGGCAGCAAAGACACAGGTTGTACGAATATATTGAACGCATCTTAATCAAAGGAATTTTCTTGTGAGGTCCTGTTTTTATCTCAGTGTTGCTGTTACAACTCAAGACGTTTGAGTTTTACTTTGTACCCTATCATAAGCGGCCCAGTGACAAATGTATGTGCTTTCCTTTTCAGAACTAGTTGAGAGTCATTTACAGGTAATTGTGACAGCTGGGTCACACTATAAATGTCTCACAGAACATAGCGTGATGGAACCCTTCTGTTTCTCAGTTTTTGAGGTAATTTAGCATTCCATGCTCCCACCACAGTTGCTAAGAAAGAAGGCAAGCCAGTTCGGTGGACAGGGCCCAGACAGCTCTACCTTCGAATTGCAACTGGAAAAACCACAGAGTGGTTGGGGCTTAGCTTCCTTGTTTGTAAAAGGCATATCACCTCATCCTTTCTTCTATCTTCCAAGGCTGTAGGGACAGAATACCTTGCTTGTTTTTTGCAGTCTAAAAAATTTCCTTAAATGAGGCGAGTAAGAGGCCTTTACTAGAAAAGTATATTCATGAAAATGTTTTGTAAATTACACAAACTCAAGTTATCAGCATGCTTTGAAAGGAATTATATACTAATTCATCTCTATATTTGAGTGCTTACAAAGAAAAAAAAGTCTTGGCTTTTAGTTTAAAATGGATAAGTGAACTTTTATCAAGATACTAATTAGAATTTTTTTCTGGATAAGTGAACTTTTATCAAGATACTAATTAGAATGTTTTTCTATAGTGGAATATTATGGATTTTTTAGGTCATTTTATGATTTCCTAACTAAATAAAAATATTCAAAAGAAACAATGGTTATATATTTTTGAAGAAAATCAGATTTTTTTTTTCATGTTCCATTTGCTAGCGTGATAGTTTTATATGCTAATTTTGTCTGTTTGCCACACATTTTTACTTTTAATCTGAGAAGTGGGACTTTATGTTCCTATTTCACATGAACACAAATGTATAGTTTTTGGATAGTGAATAGTTTAACTGAACTCTTCAGTTCTCCCAGAAAGTGAGACAACTGAGCAGATGATCTTGAACCTTACCCAAAACCCAGATACAAATCGGATGAACATATTCTCATCTTCAGATGATTTCCCTGGGCAAGCCAAGCTATCATATTGTATTACAAGATGGATTTCAGCAGACTCTTGTTAAGGTTGCTTGCATACACACAGTATGTGTTTATTTCAGCTTCTGCTTTTATTTTATTTTTAATTAACATAAGTGGCTTTCTTTAATTGTGGAAAAAATATCACCAGACCAAATATGTTGTTTTTATTTTCCCACAGAATTACTCAGTGTCTGTCTCAGCTCATTAGCAGGGAATGTAGAGATTCTGAATTTGTCTAATAAGTGGCCATTCCTTCATATTTCTATTTAAAGAATAATGAGAGTTGGAATTATAAAATTGGCTTCTGATACTCAGAGATACTTATTTTTAAATTGTGGCTAACTTCAAATTTTTCTTAGATTTCTTCTATTAATTCCACTGGTAAAATACGTATTTTGTGGTGAAACTGGCTTTTGAAATAGAAAAAGAGCAGATTTTTGAAGCGGTTTGTTTCAGCTATCAGTTCCTTTAGTTTCACTAAATTTATTATTCTGGCATCAATAAGCAGATGGAAATGACTAAAAGTAAAATTTGAATTATAACTATTACATTAGGTGATTAATCTTTGTCAGTTAATTTACATGATGTTCTAGATAAAGGAAACCAAGCTGAGAAAGGCATAATTAACTTGTGGCACCTTTTATGAATAATGGAAAACTAAGTAATTTGTTTGCACCATTTCTTCATTTTAAAAGAACTATTTCACTATTCCAGGAAGTTTGTCATTTTTCTTACATTCATTTCAAGATGTTTGTCTTTTCCAACAGGACATATATCCTACTGAAATTTTTTGTAAAGCTCTGTTTTCAAAATTGTTTCAGAATGAAAGTCTCCCTCCCTCCCCCCATGAGCTAAAGACAAGAGAAAGAGTAGAATGTAGCTAATCTTATCATAAGTGAGACAACAGTAAATTTGTTAAGTAGAGAAGCAATGTTTACAATCATACTTACAGAATTAGTAAATTAATGTGCTTTATTTGGTATTATGATGTGATGAAGAATGATTGTATAGTTTTAACACACACTTAATGTACCTCATACTACCAATCTTTTTTTTTTTTAACTTTTAAATAGAATACACTAGTTCTCCTCCATCCCCCATTATATATAAATAAAAACAAAGGAAATTGCAAACAACCAGTGATAAAAGGTGAGAAACAGTAGGGGAAGAAAGCACATTTGTGAAAGAATTTAAAATCACACGTTTAAAAAAATAAATACTATTTCTGCGTGTAATATTGCTTGAGTGGTATTTTACCAAAGCCAAGATTGCATAACAAATGAGTTGAAATGGAAAATTAATCTTTCGTGCAAAATAAAGACAAAATGAAGGAAAGAAAGAAAAGGAATGTTGGTTCCAATTGTTTCATATAGTATGTAACTGTTCATTTGTCATGGGAGAGAAAATATTTAATCAGTCCTGAAATGATGCACACATACTTTATCATGTTTAGTGACTTTTAGAGTGTCAGTTTGTAAAGTGTTTATCCAAGGAATGGACTTCTGGCACATGGATAAAATGAAAAGTGAAATGTTTAGTTCATAATAGGCATATTTTCCAGAATCTTTCTGAGTAACTATCCGGAGATGAATAGAAAGACTACAGGTCTGTGTTTATCTGGCTTATGCTGGCAGACCAGGCAGGCTCCAGCCTGGTATTAAAACTGAAGTGACATGGAATGTCTTTGCAAAAACCCCCAAACAATTACATCATTCTCTTAACAATATTGATAAAGTAAAACAAAGTTGGAGTTTGTTATTTTCCAATTTGAATTTCTCAGTTAACTGCTTCAAATCCTGCCAGAAGGTTTACCATTTGGAGGCCCACGGGAGGAAGATTCCTAGGATCAGTGGTGAGAAGCTGTGTTCCATACCTTTCACATTCAGGCCAGGTGGCAAAGTTTAGGTATGGCACTTTTCTTTGTACAAAGGGATTTTCTTCTGTGGCTGCATTATTTAAATTTTTATAAAATCCACCGATTTTCAATAATGCGGGAGCCTGTGACACCTGGTACAGATTTGCTGACCTTTGTCACTTATAAAAAATATTCTGAGGTATTGGTCTCTCCTGAAGGTTTTTGTTAGCTTTTGTGTGTTCTGGATAGAAGGATTTTAGGAACTTCTCCCTCAGAGTTTGTTATGTTTCTTTTCAACTTTGGTTGCTAATTGTGAAGGGAAAAAAATACGTCACAGAAGTACTGCCCTTTTGTAGAGTTTTGTTTTCAAAATAGAAACTCTTCCATGTTGTGTAGAGTTGAAAAGATCTTCTCTATTCCAATGTTCAAAAATATGTTTGGGCCTTGTATAGACTAAAGTTTTTCCAGGAGCTACCTTCTCTAACTTGATAGAAGTTAAAACTCCTAAAGTTTTATCCTCTCTAACCAAGAAGAAGACTAACGAAATCACCACAGTATCATTGGGGATTGGGATGACTATGTTCTCACAGGAAGTGGGAAGGGTGAAGACAATTCAAGAAAGACAGGATATGCTATTTTGACAACTGTTTTATATTTATATTTTAAAAAATAAAAATTAGAAATGGTAGTAGTTAATTTAAGTTAGCAGGTGTATTTAACAGTAGTATCATGACTAAAATCCACTGGGGTTGAGAAACTATGTTTCTACGACAGTAGCTTCTAGAAAAAACAGTCGACAAAAATGAATCTAAAATCACTTTCAGAGGGAGGAACAGATTTTCTGAGTAGAACGAACTAAGAAAAATGGAAACGTTCTAGGTGACTTCATATATATACACATTTCATAAGGCAACTGAAATCTGCTTTAAAAGATAGTCATTAGAGGGCTCATTTCATGACCTGTTAGAGAACTACCTTAAATTGTTAACACCGCCAAAGGGATTTCTAAGAGGCCTGGAGTCCAAGGTAAAGGTAAGCAACCTCAGAAAGGGTGGGAATGAGACAGGTAAGTGCAGGTTCCCTGGCCATGTGTCTAGTAGAGTGGTTAATAAATCCAGGTTTACTCCCACCTCCCCCCCCCCCCTTTTTAAAGTTGTCTAAGTTAGGCAAACTTATTAAAACTTTCTGTAGCTCTGTTTCCTCATTTCTAAAATGAGAATAATAGAACAGTGCCTAGCACGGGATAAGCATGAGATAATTACTTGATGTTATTGTTACTTCACGAAGTTTATCTTAGTGACCCGCTAATAGTGGTTCAAGTTTGAATTTTCTCTACAGTGATTATTGCAAATTCTCAAAAGGGTGAACCTGATTGACTCCTAGACAGGTTGGCATGGGGGGCCCCAGCATGGGCTATGGATGAAGCAAGTTTTCTAAAGTTAATAACCAGCAATATATGGGGGTACCTGGGTGGCTCAGTCGGTTAAGCATCTGACTTAGGCTCAGGTCATGATTTCGCAGTTCATGGGTTCAAGCCCCGTGTCGGGGTCTGTGCTGACTGCTCAGAACATGGAACCTGCTTCAGATTTTGTGTCTCCCTCTTGCCCCTCCCCCAATCACACTCTGTCTCTCTCTCTCTCTCTCAAGAATAAATAAATATTAAAATTAAAAAATAACCAGCAATATATGAAAATGAAGGTTGAAAAGAGATAATTTGGTGAATAGTGAATGAGCTTTTGTAAATTGATTTTTTTATGTGTGTGAGAACTTCTACATTATAAAACATATCATCTTCTTTTTCATTGCCTACTGTTGCTTGTATCAGATATGGATAAACTTACGTGAAAAAGAGAATTAAGATTTCTTTGACTAGTGCGCTCCCCGTTTGTTCTGAAATGCAACATTGTTACAGACTGAGGCCGGTAGAAATCACAGCAGCATTTACCTTGGGGATTTTTAATCTGAGGTGGAGGAGGGACATAAGTGTATACGTTCTGGCCCCACTGAACATATATGTTTGCAGAGAGTCAAGGAGGAAGATAACAACTACCTCTAGGCCCATGGCAAGCTCATTAGTCTTTCTGATCTTGGTTTTCTTCATTTATTATGATAAGTAATTGTGATCCTATAAATATTGTACTTAACACAGTAGCTAAACATGCAGTATGTGTACAATAAACACAGCTTTCTCCCAAAGAGTATATGCATTTTTCTACTTTTCAAACAGCAGTTTCTTTTAATGGTTCACAGTTTTCCACAGTTGCTTCCTTCCCCAAATAATATCAACCCATCTGGGTGAGACCACAAGGTCACACTCTTACTCCTGGTCACACAGTCTCCTAAACAGAAACATTAGCATATTTGCAATGAAAATATATTTTAATCCCTCTGGTAATACTGTGGTATGGAAATTAGCATCTATACCCATTTCTGAAAGAGTAAGATTATTATTGGCACATAAAACCCTAGATTAGCATGAACAGATGTAGGTTTTGCATTCTACTTCTGGGAAGTTGCCAAACCTGACTGTATATTATTTAGCCCACTAAAACAGTTCCCAAAGTAACTGGGGATTATTTTTAAATGTTACGAAAATATATCCTTACAAAATAATTCATAAAGTCTTTTTTATTTGTTTTTGTTTGTAGTTTTTACATTGTTTAGCAATAAAATCATGAGTCTTTCTGGGAAGAAACTCATGAATTGATCAAAATTCTTTGATTTGAGGATATTGAAATCAAGTTAAAGAAAATGAGAATAAGTGACATGGTTTTCAAGATTAATTTTAAAAATGCATGAGAAACTAGACCAGAAGATTCTTGACTTTGAGTTAGTCACAGTAAAGAATCCACCAGGAAGAGCATGTAGGATGAAAAAGGTGATAAATGATCAGAAAATAATTAAAAAAAAAAATTTTTTTTTTAACATTTTATTTATTTTTGAGACAGAGAGAGACAGAGCATGAACGGGGGAGGGTCAGAGAGAGGGAGACACAGAATCTGAAACAGGCTTCAGGCTCTGAGCCGTCAGCACAGAGCCCGACGCGGGGCTCGAACTCACGGACCGCGAGATCATGACCTGAGCCGAAGTCGGACGCTTAACCGACCGAGCCACCCAGGCGCCCCGATCAGAAAATAATTTTAATAAATAGAAAAAAGGAGAAAACCAGAAGCTGGAGATGGTAAAGACATTGCAAACACTATTATTGCATTTTTAAATTTTATTCTAGGGTGTTGTGAGTATCTAATAGAGTATTATAGCCATATTACTTTTTTTTTATGACCTGAAATATAGACGTCACTCTTTTAAAGTTGATTTTAATTTCAAGCACTCAATGACAGTTGAAAGCATGGCTCCATATTGGTAATAGAGATACTTTGTAGTCGGTTATTTAGAGAACGTAAAATATTGGCCCATTAAAAATAAGAACCAGAAAATCATTGTTTCTGACATTTCAACTGTGAATCACATTTCTGGTTTAAACAAAAGAAAAAAAGATCAAAACCCCTTTGTACCTTCAAGTCCACAATCTAAAACTGGGCTGCTTTTGCTTCTGAAATCGCTCAGATCCTCCAGTCATGTCTCTGGGGAAACAGAACCTTGTAGGTTGACATATTTTCAAAATCTGTGTTAAGAACCTTTTAATTTTCTATTCTTACTTACAAACATATAATGTAGATTTCATTTTTTTTTCAAAATTCATGCAGCTTATCTTTCTTTTCCCCTTTAGTTATATCCCATATGTTCCTGATTAGATAGGAATAAATTAAGATAATATTCCAAACTTCTCAACTGTATGTGAAATATGTGTGTTGTCACCTCTGCTATTTTAAGTGGCTAAATCATGTTCTCAGATATAGGCTTACAACATTTCAACCTCATTTTAAAAGCAACCTCTGTAGTTTGGATATATATTTGCATGGGACATTTTACATTTCCATACTGATGAAAGGCTTTTCATACACAGGCACTATAGGAAATGTGAGGTTCTGTTTTAATGGGTTGTGAGACTTTAATTCCTAATATAAATACTTGCGGGCAGGGGAGCATCCCTTCCCTGTCCTTCCCAGTAACTTGTACAAACACCGTTATTCAGCGTTGTAATAGTTGTGTAAACCCCATAAATTATCTTGCATTATAGGATTTAATAAAAAGTGCCCAGACAATAAGGAAGACAAGTAGCAAGAGGTTAAATAGTGATAAATGTCTTTATTGGTTTTCCAAACCTGCAGTTGTTAAATATTATATTGATTTAAGACACTTGCATCCCCCCCCCCCCCCATAATCTGTATGTAGTTCAAGGTCAGAATGCACTAGCAGTATGCATACCTAAGTAATTTTTATGCTAATTTTTAGAGGAGTAACTACCTACTCTATTACTATTTTGAACACAAATTTTAAAAACTAATTTTTAAGAAAGCTAAAGGTCAGAACTCAGAACTTTATAGTTTATTTCAAGTATAATGTTTAGCATTTGGTGCAGAATAAATTTAGTGATGTTAATTATAATATTTAAAAGACAGTGAGTGAAGGATGAGATATCCTGCCTCCCCAGTAATGGTATATAATTTAGGGAAAAAAGAGAAAGTCTGCAGCTAGCTGATATGCAATATATAAGATACTGACATTTAAAAAATAATTATTTCTCAATTCCATTCTTAAAAAGATATACGTAGGTCCCAGCTTAGAAGCAAAATACTACCATCAACGTTTCTTTGTTTGCAATTTTTTACTGGGTAAATTTAACAACCTGAAAAATTGACAGTCAATGACAGAGCAGCAAAATGAAGACATTTTGAAATAATGAAACAAGGTCTTAGAATTCAGATGGGAAATTAACCTTAGGATAATGAGGTTTTGCTGGAAGTTGATACAGATTTCTAAAATTCTGCCTCAGGTCATCAACCAAATAAACTGCAAAAGGATTAAGTAAATAAACGTTAAAATTGAAACTTTAATGAGAAGAAAATATTTGGAAATATTTATAGGGTTTAGAATGGGGAAAAGTTTGTAAGCATCATACCCTCAGAATATCAATGTTTATTTTTGTTACTTATTTCTAAGTGAATCATTGTTTGTTGGTGTTCTACTAAGTAACAAATTACAGAGGATACATAGTAGTCAAGTTAGTTTAGGAAAGTGTTTCCAGCTTATTGTTGTCCTCCTATTTTTCCAAGAATATACTTCCTCTCTAGTTCATTTCACTTTTTTGTTAACTTTTATTTCTTTTAGTTATAAGTGTAGACATAGTTGAAAAAGTCAATTAGTACCACAAGGCTTATAACAAAAAACAGCAGCCTCTGCCCTGCCCTCCCCTATTCCCTCTTACATTTCTCTTAGCTGTTTCCTCTGATATTTTCTGCCATATTTCTCAATCATATCCTGTATTGCTATGTCATTTTTCATTAAGTTAGCCATTATCTACTAATTTACAATAATGGTAGATGAGCTTTTAGTTCACTCTTATCCCCATCCCATTTTTTTTATTCATCTAACCTGCATATTGCAATTTTTAGTTGAATTTTAGTGTTTGCTTAATATCGCTATTTCAGTATTATTTACTGCAGTATCAGAGTGTGTGGTATGGTTGTTTCTTAAATGGTTTTAATTTTTTTTCTTGAAGCTTAGAATTTTTTTCATTTGCTTAGTTTTCTCTGAGCTTATTTTTAATTATTCTCAAATACTCAACCATATGTCCAAAGCCCCTCCCAACACTATTTTCCACATGGTCAAGCATGTCTAATAATCCATGTCATTTATTTTTATTTTCCTCCTTGAGCTCTTCATCCTCTTGATACAGTCTGTGTGGGTTTCTTTGAGGCTGTTGCTCAGATATCATCCTGAGTTGGCCGTCAGCTACTCTCCTTTGTTGGATAGCTCTCTCTCAGACTTTGTGTTTTTCTTTCTTTTGGGTACCCACCTCCCTTTTTGGAAGAGGGAGTACATCCTACAGTACATACTTTTAGAACAGTTGTCTACAGGATGATGTTTTCAGACATGCAATTTCTCAAAAATGTATTCTTTCCTCACTCTTAATTGATACCTTATCTAGACGTAGAATCCTAACTTGAAAATCATTTTCTCTTAGAAACGCAAAGTCATAATTTCTTTCTCTTCTACATTTCAGAAGTCTTATATATATTCTTATCTGCAGGCAATCCTTTTGTGTTTGATCTGTTGTTTTTCTCACAGGAACACTTAGGGTTCTCTCTGTTGTGGTGTGAAAGTACACATCTTGGGCCCTTGCATGTGCCTTTTTTACTCTGCTGGAAAGTTGGTGAGTTTTTTTCTATTTGTTGTCTCACTGCTGTTCTGGGGTTGGTCTAGAAGGATCCTCACGTTTCTGACGTGGGGGACTAAGATGGTGTTTCTAAACTGAGATGGGGATAGAATGAAAAGCTTGAGGTGTGTATAAGTCAACCAGAAGAAATGACAAGCATGTGGTTCAGTGTTTGGGTCTGAAGCTCAGCACAGCTGGAGGGTGCACTTTGTATGTCATCAGTGTGGCATACACTAGAAGTGGAAACCATGAGAGTGTGTAAGATCACCCAGAGATGGTGCCCCCAAAGATCAGTGGCCTGGGACCAAAGCCACAGAAAAATACTACATCTGAGGTGCTACTAGAGGGAGGGAGCACATAATGGAGAGAGGTCAACTCAGAGCAGTAAGAAAAAGATAAGAGAGCGTTATGTTACAGAGGTCTTGGTAAGACAAAGGTGGCAGGAAAGCCCAGCAAAAATTATGCTGTATGGCTAAAGACAAAATATCTGTTCATTTTAGTGATGGGAAAACAATTTGTACTCTTATCAAAAATAGTTTTATTTGAGGGGCGCCTGGGTGGCTCAGTCCGTTAAGCGTCCGACTTCGGCTCAGGTCACGATCTCGCGGTCCGCGAGTTCGAGCCCCACGTCGGGCTCTGGGCTGATGGCTCAGAGCCTGGAGCCTGCTTCCGATTCTGTGTTTCCCTCTCTCTCTGCCCCTCCCCCGTTCATGCTGTGTCTCTCTCTGTCTCAAAAATAAATTTAAAAAAACGTTAAAAAATTAAAAAAAAAAAAAGTTTTATTTGAGTTTTGACCCAGTTTAGTATTGGGTCAGAAGCTGTATTGCAGTGGGCTGAAGAGAATAAGAAAGTTGAAACTGAGGCTAGGGTGCTTTTATCAGAAGTTTGCAAAAGGACAGAAAGAGAGAGACTATCTGGAATATAGATGGGAGTATGTGGCCAATTTTTCAAGTAACTTGATTGCTGTGCCTGAAGATATAGATATATCTCCATAACTGGAGAGAGTGTCCACATTTTAGGGTAGACAATTATTACAATAGCAACAAAACAGAAGAAAGCTATGATCTAATTGCTGGCAGGTGTGAGGGAGTTGGAATCATGGAAGGAGTTGAGTAACTATGAGTGATGTCATGAACTTCAAAAAAGGTGTGGCTCAGTATGGGAACCAGTGGTTGGAAAGGGCACTACAGGACAAGAAATAAGGAGACTCCCCCTCTTGACTTCCTGAATTTGGAAGGGTTTGGAGACAGGGAAATGTGAGGATTCCACTAAAGAGCATTATGGGTGACATAGTATCATCTAGTGAAAGCTGTGCTTTTATTAAGAAAAAGACAGCAACTAAACATATTGGAGAAAGAAAGTGTGGGACTAGAAATATGACTCCCCACCCCCAAATAAGCAGGAATCCAGAGGGCTTGAGAATAGAGCTGGTAGAGCCAGTCAGTGGTGAGTGTTATGGAACTCTAATCCATGGGGACATAGGTACAAGGAGAAGAAAGGGAGTTGAGGTTGGAGGGGCTTATACTGAGGAAGACAGTCTTGTCTGTCAGTGATGAAGAGTGAGCTGGAGGTTCATAATAGCAGCACAAGAACTGAGAGCTTCCTTGGCCAAATTGTTTTAATGGTGAGTGCTAATAGGATGACCATGGTTCATCATGGAATATGGAATATGGATGACCATGGTTCATCATGGAATATGGTGATGGATATGGAATATCATCCTCTGCAACTTGACCTCTTGAATTTGTTGGACTAAAGATGGGCTAGAAATGGCCAAGAGAAGTGGGTCCTGACTGGTATTTTTGGAAGAAAAAGGGCAGGTTTCCTCTGGATGAGAAAGAACAGGAGAACAAATAGATGAAGAAGTTATCTTCAGGCTGGACAACACAACAGAGGAAGGCTGTCAGAGTTACCCAGTGCTTCTGTTAACCTTACAATGAAGGCATTTTTTTTTCTGAATGTTCAGAAATCATAGGAGATAGGCCGCATAAAAATGGGCTAAAAATGATATAATATTTCTTTATGTTAAAACTGCATTAGTGTCTTCAAAAATGTCAGGAGGCCAAAGAATCTATTCAGCTCACAAATATTTCTATGATAGTGCTTATTTTCCACCTCAGCAACTGCCATGAAGCTTCTTTCTCACTCTTATAAAAAAGGCATTCCAGGGGTGCCTGGGTGGCTCAGTTGGTTAAGTGTCCGACTTCAGCTCAGGTCATGATCTCGCAGTTCATGCGTTCGAGCCCTGCATCGGGCTCTGTGCTGACAGCTCAGAACCTGAAGCCTGCTTTGGATTCTGTGTCTCCCTCTCTCTCTGTTCCTCCTCCACTCGTACTCTGTCTACTTTCTCTCTCAATAAATAAATAAATAAACAAACAAATAAATAAATAAAGTTAAAAAGAAAAAAGGCATTCCACTCAGTATGACAATGCTGTGCAACATTATTGGGCTAGTGCAGAGATTTATCTGAGCACCGAAAGCACATTTTTCAAATGCCAGATATTGTTTATTATTATTTTCTTTCTCCAGCCTGAGATTTCTCAATTTAACTCAGTGAAATTTAGGTTTCCAAGGACCTGCTTGTGAAAGGAACTTTGTAACATGTCTAATTACTGTTGTCACAGAAATGAAGTTTATAGCTCCTCTACTAAGACCAGGGATGGGAGGGCTTGGGGACTTTAGCCCACCGCTTCTCACACTATTCTGGTGAGAAAAGGGTAGGGGGATTACTAGTGCCCATTTTGCAGATGAGGAAATGGAGAGAATTTTATTTCTGTTAAATTACTTCCCCTGTATCAAGGAGAGAACTAACACAAAGCCAAGAATGGAATTGAAGCCACTTTAAAGGTTAAACATTAAGTGTTGAAAGTAATCTGTTACGTTTGGGGCACCTGGGTGGCTCATTTGGTTGGGCGTCCAACTTCGGCCTAGGTCATGATCTCTCTGGTCCTGAGTTCTGGCCCTGCGTCAGGCTCTGTGCTGACAGCTTGGAGCGTGGAGCCTGTTTTGGATTCTGTGTCTCCCTCTTTCTTCTCCTCCCCCATTCATACTCTGTCTCCCTCTCTCTCAAAAATAAATAAACATTTAAAAAAAGTAATCTGTTATGCAATTGCAGCATTGAGTTATGACAGTTTAAAGCCAAAATGAACTGGTGTTTGTGGGCATTTTTGCTGCTGCTTAATTTTGCCAAATAATAGCCTATATTTCTTGTTATGTTCCTGACTTGCCGGTTGATAGCAATATATATTAAAATGCTTTGTGAATTGTATGGTGAAATATAAATCTGAGATATTTATGCTGATATTATTTGCAAGCGTATGTGCTGTTGTTACCTTTAATTATGTCAGTGAGAATTCAAACAGACAAAATAACTAAGCAGCACTTGTAATGCTCATGTAAGTCAATTATTTTGACTGTGTCAAGAGGACCTTGCTTCTAAAAGTGGAGCCCACCTAACATAGTGCAGATGTTGAAGACTGATGGGAAATCTGTTACATTTCAGAAGAACTTGCTTGTCTATATGTATTCTATATGTCTACTGAAAATTACGTCTAAGAACAAATATCTGGCATTAGAATTGTCACCCTTGTTCTGAGAAATAGCATCAGCGTTGATACAGCATAGTAAGATTTTTGTCCTGTTGACCACAAAGCACTCTGTTCTGAGAAACAGCTGGAAAAAGAAAAGTTTAATGCCGAAGTTTTCACCTGACCTGGGAAAAATCTATCTGATGTGTGTTAATGATTCCTATCGTATTGATTCCACACCGTATCTCCGCTATCTGCATGAAATTGAAAGTGTCAGTGTTTTAGATACCTTAGCTTCCCAATGGACAGGTATGTGTAATATACCTAGCAGACGGGGTGATGAGCATTTCATGAGAAGTAGACTTGAAGTCTGCAGTGTGGTGCAGTCCGTACTTATGGAGTGGGTAATGCAAGTGAGTTCTGGGAGAACTATAAGAACTGTGAAGTTCATTAAGGTACGGGCCTGCCCTCAACACCAGCATGAGATTGTCAGACGCAAGAAATGCTTCCCCCCAACACTCTTGGTCCATGGCTTCTCCAGCCTCCCATCAGAGAGCTCCTCTGGATCCTTTTCCTGCCTGATTTCACCTGCTCCCTTACAGCCATTCATGCTCCCACTTCATTATTATCATAAAATATCTGCTTAAAAACAAAGGAGCGAAAAGTGGTCTCTTGCCTCTACATGTCTCTATCACCACCTGTCTCCATATTTGTGTTCCTTTTATAACAAATGTTATTTGGGTTGTGCCGTCTTTTACAGTTTCATGGCCAGTCCCTTAGGGAGGTTGTCTATTTTATCATTCTTTCAAAAGAACTAGGTATTTTGGTTTATTGAGTATCTCTTTTCCTGCCCTTTTAGTGGGGGTGGTGGTGTTGGTTCGTTTGCTTTCTACTTCACCCATTTCTACTCCTTAATTATCCCTTCTTCCTACAATCTATGTGTTTTTCTGGATTTATCAGTTGAATGAATAATTCATTTATTTTAAATTTTCCTTGTTTTTAAACCATATATTTACAGTTACAGCTTTGTGTTTAAGTTCTACTTTAACTACATCCCATTAGTTTTCAAATAAAATAGTTTTTATTGCTGGTGAGTTATAAGATGTTTATTATTTCCTCTTCAAGCAATGAGTTTTTGTGTGTGTACTCATTATGTTTGTTTCAAATATATGGGTTTCATTTGTTTTGCTTGCAGTAATTTTCTATTGATTTCCAGTTAATTGCAATGCAGTCAGAATCTAGTCTGTATAATGGTCTTTAAAACTCCAAAGAAGTCCAAAAGACTTCCTTTTTTTATGTAGTGTATATCTGTCTTTAGTAAATACTCATATATTCTTATACAGAATCAAACATGTGTGTGTGTGAATCTATAATTTGCCATTTCTCAAATTCACATTGTTTCACATTTTATATCCTGAAACCAGGAATACATCTCACAGTTGGCTGCGTTTTATGATTGGTGTGGGCCTGTCAGCTTCTTCCAGAGGGCATTTGAATTTGTTTTCACCAGTCAACTGAGGGCACTGTCAACCCCAAACCACTTTAAATTAAATTCTCCGCTTTTGTTTGAGGTTGTTTATTTGTTTTATGAGACGTGGTAGTGTGAATTCACATAGAAACCTTGCATAATTTCTGTCTGGCTTATAATTCCAATTTTCAAAGGAATTTTGTTTTTTGTTTTGTTTTGTTTTGTTTTATTTCATCTGTTTACCTAGTGCTTGAGTTGAGACAGTAAGTTTCCTTACTGTCTCTTTCTGCATTGGGGGTTCTTTCTCATTCTCTTCTCCATGAGCAATTTGTATCTTGATTTATGATGCGTAGGGACAGTGGAGAGGGACTCTTCTTTTAAGACTCCTCATATTGGTCTATTTTTCTTCATTAGTGCTACATAAAATAATGTTACTTTTTTTCAAATTTGTGGTATGTTAAACTAGTGAAACATAGCATATTTTTTAAATAAAAATTGATTATATTTATTAAATCTACATCATTACTAACTTTTAGAAGGCTGCTCTATAATCTCCCATTATAATTGTGGATTTTCCAGTTTTATCTTTTAATTCTATAATGTTTTTAAACTATATATTTTGAAACTATGTGATTTTTATCCTCTTGGTGGAATGTTTGGATTTTTTTTTTTAAGTTTATTCTGAGAGACAGAGAGAGAGCGCTTGAGCGTGTATATGTGAGCTCATATGAGCAGAGGAGGGCAGAGAGAGAGGGAGAGGGAGAGAGAGAACCCCAGGCAAGTTCCCCATTATCAGTGCAGAGCCCAACACAGGGCTCAAAGCCACAAACTGTAAGACCATGACTTGAGCCAAAATCTAGAGACATATGCTTAACTGACTAAGCCACCCAGGTGCCCCCTTTCTCTCTCTCTCTCTCTCTCCTTTTTAAAACAATTTTTCTGAGGTAGTTTGGTTTAGACATGTCTTTTGTAAACATTTATCTAAAATTTTATTTTAATAGCCATTCTGAAAGACTTTCTTCAATGGGTAATTTAAATTCTTTTATATGTTACGATTATTGATATATTTTGATTTCTTACTACCAATTTAGTAGTTTTCTGGCTTTTTGCCTTTTTTTCTTTTCTCCTATCTCCCACTAGATGGAAAAGTTTTCTTTATTCTACCTTTTGATCCTTTGCTAGATTAGAATTTATAGATTTTATTTCTAGTATTTTGGTGGTTACCTTTAAAATATGTTTTCTACAAGGACTGAAGTCTTTTATTTCTGTGCCCAACAATTCAAGGAATAGTTTGCTCTTATTTTCTTGTTGTCTTAAATTTTAGTGACCAATTTTTAAGCACAAAAATCAGTGATCATTTAAGAATTACTATTTTATTAAACAAATAATTATATCTTCTTACAACTGTTTCCCCTCTTCTGGGTTAACTTTTCTTCTTCCTGAAGAATGTAGTTCTTTCAGTGAAGGTATCATTGGGACTTCTTTGTCCCAGGAGGTGTAGAGAAGTATGTTTTTAAATTTCCAAGTGTAAGGGATTTTTGAAGTTGTCTTTTTTTTTTCCTGCCATAATTACATAAAGATTACATAAAAGAAGACTGCCTCCATGAGAGTAAATCTTTGAATTTTTTGAGACTAGCTTTATGGCCCAGAAGATCAATATGTACAAAAATACCAGCTGAATTTGAACATGGTATTTTAGGATTAAACACAGTACTCCATATTTGCTTATCATTTTAAACTGAGTCAAAAATTGTTTAAACATTCAATTATTTTACTAAATTTTGTTTCTGTTTCAGTTACTGACAATGGGTAGTAAAGTAAAGACTTTCATGGTAGATATATCCATTTCTTCTTATAGTTCTGATATGTTTGCTGGGTGTATTATTTTGCATGTGTTTTTGCTTTCTACATACAAATTTGAAGTAGCTTTTTATTATTCTGATAAATTAAATCTTGTTTTCAATGCTATGGTTTTTTTCTGGTAATGTTTTTTGCCTAAATTTCTATTTTGTCTGACCTTAATATAAGTATACATCAGCTCTGTTGGTTAGCATTTATTTGTGATGATACTTCCACAGTTTACTTCCAACCTTTCTATATCCTTATGGACAAAGAATCCAATTTACGTATTAT
Source organism: Panthera leo (assembly GCF_018350215.1). NCBI lineage: Eukaryota > Metazoa > Chordata > Mammalia > Carnivora > Felidae > Panthera > Panthera leo. Next base: position 9,780,291 of record NC_056696.1, on the reverse strand, counting down.
TTCTACTGCCCTAGTGTAGTCATCTATATTATTTTATGACTAAAATAAATGTAGTCATTTATCTTTTGCTTTTGCAGTGTCTTCTAGGATAGGGAAGTGCTAGGGAAGAGTGGGATACTTCTTCAAACTTTGAAGAGTTTTAAGGATCTGTAGAGGTAACCATCAGATGTCTCCATCCCTTGTTTTAGGATGCAGGTTTTCCCAGCCAGGGCTCTGACTTTAGCTTAGCAGACCTGGTTTCTCTGAGTACTGAAATGTCTCTGGAGCTCTGCAACTCTAATTCTTAGGTCTTCTTTCTGTTGCTTGGCTGTGTCTTTCATTTCATTGCAGGAGAAAACGGCCTCTTTCTAAGCTACCCAGGAGGCTGTCTAGCAGTCTTTAACTGCTTATTAATGCCCTTTTTTTTCCTTATCCCTCTGTAGGGTGTCCATCCAACTTTTTTTTTTTTTTAACTCAAGTTAGTTGACATACAGTGTAGTCTTGGCTTCAGGAGTAGCACCCAGTGATTCATCTCTTACATATGACACCTAGTACTCATCCCAAAAAGTGCCCTCCTTACTGCCCATCACCTATTTAACCCATCCTTCCACCCACCTCCCCTACAGCAACCCTGTGTTTGTTCTCTGTATTTGAGTCTCTTATCATTTGCCTCCCTCCCTGTTTTTATCTAACTGAACAGTAGTCAGCCACCTTCTGTGTGCTGTTGTTCTCACCATATAATCATCATATAATCAATAGCTTGAATCATCACACCTGTGAAGACACTCCCACACCAGGGCATTTTCTTAGGCTAACTGTGGCGATAATCTTTGCAACTCATGGCCTTCACTGCATCAGGATCTGTCTGTGCCCCACATACCACTCAGGACAGTGGCATGGTGAGTGAACCTATCCCAGAACCTCATCTCACTGCTTGTTTTCTCAGGCAATTTGTAGCCCTACTTATGTTATTTCAGGTTCTCTAATAACCTAAATCAGGTACTAAGACTAGATTTATTGGGAAAACTAGGAAGGGAGCCAGAAGAAGCTGGGACAGCTGTTAGACCTGGATGTAGGTCCAACCCTCATGGAGGAGAGGGAAGGAAGAAAACATGGATCAGAAAAGTCCGAGGCTGCAGTGCAGTTACAAGAAAGTTTTGGCAAAGCCAATAGAGTTCTTCAGCCAGTTGCCCTTTAGAGGAGTCTTGTATCCTAGGATTGCACCTGCATCAATATCTCTGTCCTGCCTACTCACTAGCTGGGGGCAACTGTTGGACCTCTCTGCAAGTAAAGTGATTGCCTTGAGAGCATGCATCTGAGGGCCCTTGGTCATTTTCATTCTCTGTAGTTGGATATCAGGGAGATTTGAAAAATGTATACTTATGGCAGCCATAGAAACAATACATTTTATTTCTCTTATTTTTAATGATTTCCTTTAAATTAAAAAATATTAATTTGTTTAATATTGTTACTTCTTTTCAAAATAGCATAACAACCTTCAAATTATTTCTTACCACCATTTCACAAGTTGTTGATCAATTATTTTAGGTCTTGTGTGTGTGTGTGTGTGTGCGTGTGTGTGTGTATACGATGTGACATCTGTGCTAAGGTTCTTTGTTTTTTGGATTTTTTGGTCATATATATGTTCAATTGTTCCTGCACCATTTGTTAAAAAGACTAGATTTTCTCCACTGAGTTGACTTTGTTTCTTTGTAAAAAATCTGTCAACTATAATTATGTGAGTCTACTTCTGGGTGCTTTGTTCATTGATATATGTGCCCACTCTTTGGCTGATACCAGGCTGTCTTGGTTACTGTAGCTTTATAGTAAGTTCCTGAAATTGGAGAGTATGGGGGTCTTCAACTTTTTTTCCTTCAAATTATAATATATATATTATACATATATAATATATATATATATTTAATTCAAAGTTTAATTGTTTAGTGCTGTTGGCATTGGAAATAATAGGAAAGCGATTGAGTTTACATATATTGACCTATATCCTTCAACTGTGCTATACTTGTTTATTTCATGAAGTTATTTTGTAGATTCTTTGGCATTTTCTACATAGATATATTCATCTGGAAATAAAGAAAGCTTTATATCTTCCTCCACTATCTGTATACCTTTTATTTCCTTTTCTTGTCTTATTGCATTAGCTAGGACTTCCAGTACAATGCTAAATAGGAGTGGTAAGACATCCTTGCTCTATTCCCAAACTTAAGAAGGGATTAGTCTTTGGCATCTGTGTGGCTCAGTCATTAAGCATCTGACTTTGGCTCATGTTGTGATCTCATGGTATCATTATTACTACATCAGGTGAGTTTGAGCCCCATTTTTGGGTGAACATGAGGCCCACTTCAGGTGAGTCCCACTTCTCTCTCTCTCTTTCTCTCTCTCTCTTTCTCTCTCTCTCTTTCTCTCTCTCTCTCTCTCTCTCTCCCCCTCGCTCACTTGTGCCCTCTCTCTCTCTCAGAAAAAAAAAGGCATTAGTCTTTTCACATTAAGTATGATGTTAGCTGTAGAGTGTGTTTGTAGATGTTCCGTATCAATTTGAGGAAGTTCTTTATTCCTAGTTTTCTGAGAATTTTATTACAAATGATGTTAGATATTTTTCAAATGCTTTCTCTACATCATTTTATATCATATGATTTTTTTAAACTTGTTGATGTGATAGATTACATGATTTGATTTGAATCTTGAACACACTTTGCATAATTGGAATAAATTTTACTTGGTCACGGTGTATACTTCTTCTTATTCATGTTGAACTCTATTTGATAATATTGTATTGAGGAGTTTTGCATCTGTTCAAGAGATATTGGCCTATAGTTTTGTTTCTTGTGATGGCTGCTTCTTGTTTTTGGTATTAGATTAATGCTGGCTTCATAGAATGAGTTAGCAATTGGTTCTTCTGCTTCTGCTTTCTGGAAGATACTGCAGAAAATTGCTATCATTTTTTTTTCTTTAAATGTTTGATAGAATTTACCAGGGAAGCCACCTGGACCTGGTGGTTCCTTTTTTAAAAGGTTATTAAATATTGATTTAATTTCTTTAGTAGATATATATGCCTTCAGATTATCTATTTCTCCTTATGAGAGTTTTGGTAGTTTGTGTCTTTCAAAGAACTGATCCATTTTATTTAAGGTATCAAATTTGTGGGCATAGAATTGCTCATAATATTCCTTTAAATGTACGTAGGATTGGTAATGATAACTCTTTTTTCATAGTTTTTATTTACTAATTTGTGTCTTTTCCTTTGCCTGGGTAGAAGTTAATCAATTTCATTGATCTTTTTTAAAAAAGAAAGAAAATTTAAAACAACAACTTTTGGATTTATTTTCTTTATTGTTTTCTTGATTTCAAGTTCATTGATTTCTGTTCTAATTTTTATTATTTTTTTTCTTTTGCTTGCTTTGGGCTTAAATTACACTTTCTCCTGTAGTTTTCTAAGGTGGAATCTTATGTCATTGATCTTCGAAATTTCTTTTTTTCTTTTTTTTTTAAACCAATAGTCAGATGCTTTAAAAAAATTTTTTTAATGTTTATTTTTGAGAGACAGAGATAGAGCACGAGTGGAGGAGGGACAGAGAGAGAGAGAGAGAGAGAGAGAGAGGAAGACATAGAATCTGAAGCAGGCTCCAGGCTCTGAGCTGTCAGCACAGAGATCGACACAGGGCTCCAACCCAGAAACCATAAGATCATGACCTGACCCGAAGTTGGACTCTTAACCAACTGAGCCACCCAGGCACCCCAAACTTTCTTCCTTTCTAATATGAACATGTAGTGCTATAAATTTTCATTTTACTTTCTATTTTAACTGCATCCCATAAATTTTGGTATGTTGTATTATCAGTTCAAAACGTTTTCCAATTTCCCTTGAAACATTCTCTTTAATCTATGAATTATTTAAAAGTAATCTGAAGATTTCCCTGTTATCATTCAGTTACTGACTTCTAATTTAATTTCCTTGTGGTCAGAGCACATACTTGGTATGATTTCAATTTCTGTTTCTCCTTTTTTTAACCATCAGTAATTATGAGACAACATAGGAGTTTTATATAAATTAAAACTGATGTCAGTATATCAATATCCTGATGACAGGAGGCTAATGCCAGAGTGCGGTAACCACCTTTACTTGTCCCTCTTTACTCATCTATGCAGTTTATCTCCCTTCATTCAAAAGAAACTTTGCAGTAGCTCCTGCCAAGAGAATTCGTCTCACTTTTATGGTACCAATGTTAACTTCTTAGCTTTGACAAATGTATTGTGATCGTATAAGAAGTTAATATTAGAAGAGGCTGGGGAAAGGCTATATGGGGACTCTGTATATTATCTTTTCAACTTTCTATAAATCTAAAGTTAATCTAAAGTAAGGTGATGAATGAAATAGGTGATCCAAAGCTCCCATAATTGAGTTTCATGAAGGGAAAATGGAAATATTATATTTTATTCCATTTGCATAGGTCACTGTAAGGAGTAAAAGAAAAGCTCTGTTAACAGCTTCTTAGTTTCAAATTAAAGTAAGCAAGATAGTAGTGGATATTTAAGGACATGATGATAAAAATGGCTAAAAGTCATAGGTTTTTATTGGGGACCACTGAGAGAAGAAAGATGGAAGGGTAGTCTATGAAACCTGATTTCAAAATGAGTGAGGGCACAGAATTAAATTATAAAGCAACTATGCATAAGTAATGGTGTCTCTCAAGGAGTCTGCGTGGCTAAGAGGAATATTTTTTTTTTTCATGTGTATAATTCTTATATTCTTTTTTTTTTATTTATTTATTTTTTTTTTTTTTTTATTTTTTAATATATGAAATTTACTGTCAAATTGGTTTCCATACAACACCCAGTGCTCATCCCAAAAGGTTCCCTCCTCAATACCCATCACCCACCCTGCCCTCCCTCCCACCCTGCCCTCCCTCCCACCCCCCATCAAACCTCAGTTTGTTCTCAGTTTTTAACAGTCTCCTATGCTTTGGCTCTCTCCCACTCTAACCTCCCTTTTTTTTTTTTTTTTCCCCTTCCCCTCCCCCATGGGTTTCCGTTATGTTTCTCAGGATCCACATAAGAGTGAAACCATATGGTATCTGTCTTTCTCTGTATGGCTTATTTCACTTAGCATCACACTCTCCAGTTCCATCCATGTTGCTACAAAAGGCCATATTTCATTTTTTCTCATTGCCACGTAGTATTCCATTGTGTATATAAACCACAATTTCTTTATCCATTCATCAGTTGATGGACATTTAGGCTCTTTCCATAATTTGGCTATTGTTGAGAGTGCCGCTATAAACATTGGGGTACAGGTGCCCCTATGCATCAGTACTCCTGTATCCCTTGGATAAATTCCTAGCAGTGCTATTGCTGGGTCATAGGGTAGGTCTATTTTTTAATTTTCTGAGGAACCTCCACACTGCTTTCCAGAGCGGCTGCACCAATTTGCATTCCCACCAACAGTGCAAGAGGGTTCCTGTTTCTCCACATAAGAGGAATATTTTTGAATGGAAAAATCTGTATGTACTTTCAGAATCAGGAGAAAAAGCTGATCATAATAAGAGATATTAAATGCTGGAAATAGGAAACAATGGAGTGGATACCTTCCTAGAGGTAATAGTTGTAGGTAGGATAAAAACCATGCAGGTAAAGAACTTTGTTTTTTTTTTAAATGTTTATGCATTTCTAAGAGAGAGAGGGAGAGACAGAGAGACAGAGAAAGAGATAGAGTGCAAGTGGGGAAGGGGTAGAGAGAGAGACACACACAGAATCTGAAGCAGGCTCCAGGCTCTGAGGTGTCAACACAGATCCTGATGCGGGGCTCTAACCCATGCACCGTAAGATCAGGACCTGGGCCAAAGTCTGGAGCTTCACCAACTGAGCCACCCAGGCACCCCAAGAACTTAGTCTTGATTGAGAGGTGCTGAAGCCTACCCACCTCCAAGTTTTAGAAATGAAAATGCAATGATATATAGAGAGAGAAATTGAGAGTGGTGAAAATTTATGTGAAGTAGTAAGGTGAGATTTTCATGAAAGTTAGAATTCAGGACATAGTAAGAATAAGGATAAATTTAGGAAGAAATCTAGAGTGTGTGTATAAGCTACAGGAGGTAAGAGAAAAAGAATTTCCCTCACATTGTTGATCATAGTTATTATCTGGTTCCTAGTTTTAAAGACTCCCTGGTTGCTTGATCTTTGGGATCAGAGTGACTTTGGGACTTAACATCGTCCTCTCAGTGCCAATCAGTGCCTAAAAATGTGTCACTTGGAATTTTAATCTTTTCTTCCATGTTTTGTATGAGCTTATACTTGTTCTTGTGTTGAATTACCTTTTTTTCTAGAGCAGTTGGCTGTTTTGAGAACACAATTACCCTGAAGGTGGAAATACCACAGTTGTTCATTTTAAGAGAAAAGAAATACCAGTTTGTCCTCTTACCATTCCGAATTCCTCTGACTTTCTATTGCCTGGAGCTAAATCATTGGCCTGAGAGTATTCTTTGTGCTTTTTAGAAGGGATGGAAGACCCCTCAAAGGCCTTTTAATGATGAAGGAAGGGAATTTATTCTTCCTTATTGGGGTAATAAAATTTGTTACACTTCATGTAAGTTCCTATGGGGGTGGAGGAAGGAGGTGGAAATGAAGAGGACAATTTGGATTCCAAAAACTGCAGTTACTTGTGGAAGGTTTTAACTGAAAATAGATCTTTCTCTTGAGATTTTAGTTTGTTCTGGAGAATAATGTTACAAAATCCAACATTGCACAATAAAAAGGCAAAAGCAAGAGAAGATTTATGATGATGATCCTTGGCAGTTCGTTTAAACTGGTATGCTCTCTTGGCCTCGTATTTAATACTGAGATGCTTTATGTTCTTGATTCTGCCTATATGAACTAAATTAAGTCATAAATGTGCAATTCTTATTCTGTGTATAAAGTGTCGTTTAGCATGTGACCTTTTAGCTATACTCCAAAAGGACAATGCTATTGAGAGAAGAAAGAAGGGATGGTCACAGAGGAAACAGAGAGGAAGTCACCCCAGGACCACTCAGATGGGGCCAGAACTAAATTGCTGACTCACTGAAAAGGCTGCTCTGATCATAGAGTGTGCAAAAGAAACGACCTCATCAGACCCTTCACTTCCACCCACAAATACAAACATAGAGATATCTCAAAATAGCCTGAACTGCCACGTTGGCAATTGAGCCAGGGAGGGAGGACTTTGGTCCCAAAGCTTCTTGGCATTAACATTAGAGAGAGAGGAAATTAATAAATGACCTGTTCCTTTCTGCACAGAGCTTAGAGATGCAACAGAACATAAGAACAACAAGTCAGACCTGAGTTGTGGTATTAACTTGACTGATAACTACAGCTATATTTGGTGGTAGGAAGGAAGGAAGGAAGGTAGGAAGAAGGTAGGAAGAAGAGGAAGTTGAATTAAATGGGTTTGCTGCTTTCAGCAGACCTGTCTTCTTAGCTGTGGACTGTGATATGTCTGTTAGCTAGGTGCCAGGAAGATGTGTGCCTGTGTGCATGCATCTGTGTGTGTGTGTGTGTGTGTGTGTGTGTATACATATACATGAAATATATGTCATGACATATGAAACGGTCACATGAAATAGACTCAAGAATAAAGGGCAAAATCCCTTATTGTTCATCTCTTATATGGTGCCAGGGTAAAAGGATATGTTTTTCTTTCCACATAAATGAAGTGAGAGGAATTCTCTTGGCAGGAGTTACTGCAAACTTTCCCTAAGCCAAATGAGATAAATTGCGTAGATGAGTAGGGAAGAATGGGTAACGTGGCCACCCCACTGAGCACTGGCCTGTTGTCCCGTAGGAGACTGACATAATGATATTAATCTTAATTTATAAATTGGTCCTGTGCTGTCTCATAATTATGTGAGAGTATAGGAAAGAAAGGAATTGTTCACCTTGACTTTTCTGTATGAGGAACAAGTGCCAGGTCTTTTTATACTTTGTGAACATACCAGGAAGGCTAAAGAAGCTTGACCAGTGATAATAGAACCATTACTTATAGATCTTACTGTGCACCTGGTAACTCCATAGGCATGTTGCCTACTTGATCTCATTCATCCTCATAAGGATCTGATTAGGTAAGAAGCACTGCCATTCTCATATTACAAACGAGGTGGCAGAGCTTAGAGAAGTTAATTAAGTCAGCAAAGGTCCAAGTTGGGTGGAGCCAGAACTAAATCTTGGTCCTTCCAATTCAAAGCCTTTGTTTTTTAATGTCAGGCTATAAAAGGCCTAACAGATTTTTGTCTACTACCAAGTTTCTAAAACTCGGAGGGTTTTGTTTTTTTTTGTTTTTTGGTTTTTTTTTTGTTTTGTTTTTTTTACCTAGAACTGTCTAGCCCAGTTGTTAGCAGAGAATCATTCTTTAAGCAAATATTGACCAAACAATTGCTGTGTGCTAGACACTGTTCAGATGCTAGGGATAAAGCAATGAACATAAAAGATAAAAATGTCCCTCATAGAGGATAAATTCTAGAGGAGGAAGACCACTGATGGCAGGGAGTGCCATAGAAAAAGATAAAGCAGATATATTAGGGGAGTCCAGTGTTCCTATTTTTCTTTGGTGAAATGTACAGTCTCATTTGAGGAGGTAAGGTTTGAGCAAAGATCTTAAAGAGATGAGAGGCAGCCATGTGGATATTGATTAAGGAGCATTACAAGCAGATGAGAAAGTGCAGAATTTGAATGCCACAGCCTATGAGGCCAGGTGGATGGGAGCAAGCAGCCAGTGGACACAAATGATGCAGTAGTATTATGTTAATTGGAGTGGAAAGCCTCTCTGACATCAGTCAGTAAGAATACTGATGACTCTGAAAATCAACCTATCTTTAGATTACTCATTCTGGATTGCTCTTGTGGATGCGTCTTTTTTTCTGCAACTGGGATCATTTCTGAAACACCCAGCCACATACCAAAAAGTCCTCTCTTCTGTCATTTTAGACATGCTTTCAGGTTGTTGAAGAATAAATATTTGAACATTTCCTAAACATTATCACAGAAGAGTTTATCCTTCTTGAAGCATGTATTTGATAGAGCGGCTGTTCAGAGTGATTGAATTCTGAGAGCATCAGTAAATGTCCAGAAGCCTATAAACCTGAAGCATAACATAGCGAATTGCTTTGTTCAGTGCCTTGACTTGTTTATTTGTTAACCCAACGGAAATATTCCTCAAGGAAGGAATTGAATAGAGATTGCATTTTGCTTTAATATCTTTGCTCTGCCATTTGTGGTATCTGGCACAAAGTTACTACCTGTTCACTGATGAATTAAATGAAAGCAATAGTGCCCTTTTCTAGAACTTCAACAAAGTAGGTGCCACTAAAATTGTTGGGCTTAAATTCAAGGTTTTATATAGTGCTTGAGTTGCAGTAAATTCTGTTCAGAGATGGGAAATAACTGATAGCAATAACAGACTATATTATCTTTAAATATTTCATTTGCGCAAAACATGCGTCTCCATATAGATCATAACTTGTGGCAAGAAAATGCTATTTTAGGATAATTACTAGCACCTCTTTTGGTTGTAATAAAAACCAAGTTTTGAGACATTCTTTATGTGCGCGGTTCCCAAATGGACAACTGCCTTAAAAACAGATGAGAAGTTTGAAAGAATATAATTCTTATTTGGTGGTGTGGCCCATTTTCAAGTAAGGAAATCAAAGCTGTTTTATCTGTGGAACATCACTCATAGTCAAAAACAATATCCACTCGAGGTCTTTCAAGCAGTGTTCTAGTCTTTTAAAAATATTTCTAGAATGCCATTTTAGGTGATTATAGCCATTAATTCTTTCTATTAGCCCTGCGTGTGCATTTGTAATTTTTAAAAATCCTCATTATTGAAAAGTTAAAACGTGCAAAAGTAATGAATGTACACTGACCCACCGTGTAGTTATCACCCAACTACAGCAATTACCAATTTGGTTTCATCTAGACCCCTGTACCAACTTGCCCCTCCCAGAGTATTTCTGAAGCAAATCCTCAACAGATGTAATGTTATCTGTGAATACTTGAGTAGGTATCTCTAAAAGATCCACTTTAAAAAACACAATTACTTTTACCCCTAAAAATAATAACAAGAAGAATTCCTAATGTCACAAAATACTCCGTCTCTTTTCAAAAGTCTAGTGAGTTCATATGTATTATAAATGTTTGTAATTTGTTACAGTTTGTTTGAAACAGGGTATAAAGAAATTTAAACCATTATAATTAGACAATACCTTTTAAGTATTTATAATAGTGTGCCCTCCAACACTTTTTCCCCTTGAAATTTATTTATTGAGGAAACTAGATCATCTTTTCTTATCTTAGTTCTAGCTATAACAGCAAAATACCATATAGTGGATGGCTTAAACAATAAACATTTATTTTTCACAGTTCTGGAAGCTGTAATGTCCAGGATCAAGGTGACAGCAGACTTGGTGTCTGGTGAGGGCCCTCTTCCTGGCTTGTAGACAGCTGTCACCTTGTTGTGTCCTCACATGGCAGAGACTGGGGGTGGGATTAGCTCTGCTCTGGCTTCTTCTTCTTATAAGAGCACTAATCTCATCATAGGGGCTATACTCTCAATACCTCATCTAAACCTAATTATCTCCAAAAGGTTCCATCTCCAAATACCATTACATTGAGAATTTGGTCTTTAGCATATGAAAATTTTGGACACATTCAGTCCATAGAAGTTCTATAGTGTTTCTCCAAATTAACTGATTTTATCCTGCTAATGCAGGTAATCAAGATCCTCTGCCCCATATTTCTTGCAGATTAGTAAATAGCTCTAGACACTTGGTCACTTTTAGGTTTGAATATTTTGGCAGAATTATTTTGCAAGTTGTGGTGTGTTCTACCAAATGGAAGTACTTGATTGTCTTTTTTTGTGATATACCAGCCTTTGATAATCAATGTCTCGGTGCATTAATTTATAAGGAACTGTAAAATTGTGACATGTTGTCATTTTTCTCAGTTATAAAAGAAAATGTTTCCCTCATTTGGCATAGAGCCATTCAGTGGTATGGTTCATTGAGGAAATGTGTTATATTTCCTTAGTTTTCCAGTTTTCAAAATAATAACTGGTTCTCTAGCATCTTCTAACAGTAAGCAAATATATTTTGAAAGTATTAAGCATTATGATGAGTTCATTGAATCAAATGCATTTTTAGGTATTTCAGTCCTTTGCAGTTATTATTCTTACTAATATACAAAATGTTCCATCTTTAAGTTCACTTCTGAGTTATCTGTATATGAGCTTTCTTACTGTCTTCTTTGATAGGACATTCCAGGTTCATTTTGTACATTTTCCCCAGTGCTGGACTGAGCTATTTCTTCAAGCAGAACTGGGTCCATTATTTAGAATGGTCTTTGGAGATCACAGATCTGGGTGCTAGTATAGTTGGTATTGAATTAGTACTGTGACTAGACCTGTTAGTAGACAGAGCTGGAATTAAAGTACATTGTTAGTTCATACCAACACTTGCAGTTCAAATTCAGGGCAGTGTTCTTAACTGTAAGATTTAACATCGTGTGTCTTTTTCCATGTTGAGAAACCTGATCTGCCAATCCTTATATCAGTGTCTCTTCTGTATCTTGACTTCCTGAATCTCATTTTCTAGTAGATTCTTCAATAATTGTCATTAGAACAATATTTCTTCCATTTGTTCAAACTGAAAATAGTTCTCCTGCACCCTTTGTAAACAAAAGTTAGTTTGGTTGGGTATAAAATATTTGGTTGACTCTTTTTGTCTTTAGTATCTTAAATATTATTCCACTGTCTTCTGACATAGGATATTGTCTAAATATATGGTGATAGTTAAGTTTTTTTTTCCTTTGTTAGGGACTTTTTTTTTTTTTTTTGCATGATGACCAAAGGATTATTTTTCTTTTTTCTTATTTTTTAAATATAATACTTTTACTAGAATATGTCTCAGAGTTGACTATTGGCATGCCCTTTTAACATGTAGCACCAAATACTTTTATTTATTTCTAAAAAGTGTTCTTGAGTCATATTTTTAAATATGTATTCCATGCCATTGCTTTGGTTATCTTTTGTAGAGGCTTTTATAATACACTTATGGGGCTGTCTTGTCTTTTATATTTGTAACTTTCTCTTTTTTTTCTTCATTTCTCTTTGTTCTTAAATTTTTATTTCTTTTTAAAAACATATTTTTATGTTTTATTTTATATTTGAGAGAGAGAGACAGAGAATGAGCAGGGGAGGTGCAAAGAGAGAGAGAGAGAGACAGAATCCTAAGCAGGCTCCAGGCTCCGAGCTGTTAGCACAGAGCCCAACGTGGAACTCGAACTCATGAGCAGTGAGATCATGACCTGAGCTGAAGTCAGATGCCAAACTGACTGAGCCACCCAAGCACCCCAATATTTCTTTCATTTTATCTTTATTTCTATTAACAAATGATGTATTGATCTTATTAACTCTTGTTACTTCTGGTCCAGTCTTCATGTGTGAAATATTTAAAACTTCATGGTTCTTTACTAAATCCTACCATCTCATTTCTGAGTCTTTCTACTTTGAATTATGTTTATTATAGCTTCTATCATTTTATTAATTTCATTTAGCATATCTTGAAATATTAGCCAATAATTTTCATCTGTTTATAAGCCTGTCTCTGGCATGTTCCCACTGGTCTGCAGAGCCATTATTTTATCCCTGGTTTGTTTTTTTCTTTTAATAGCTATTAAATAGGAGCACCTGAGTGGTGCAGTCAGTTAAGCATCTACTCTTGATCTCGGCTTGGTTTGTGAGTTTGAGCCCTACATCAGGTTCTGCACTAATGGTGTGGAGCCTGCTTGGGATTCTGTCTCTCCTTCTCTCTGCCCCTCCCCAGTTCTCATTTTCTCTCTCTCTCTCTCTTCCTTTCTCTCTCTCTCTCTCTCAAAATAAATAAATAAACTTAAAATAAAAAAAACTACTAAACATAGGACTTAATCACAGTCTCCTTTCAGTTCATTCTTTCCCACTCTCCTTCTTTCTCTCTTTTTTGTTTTTCTAACTTGCTTTTTTGTTAATTGAGGCAAAATTTATACAATAAAACAAGTTCAATGAGTAATTACCATTCAAACATGATTTAAAACAGCTCTGTTGCCTCAGTCTGTTTACCTCACACCTCTGTGAAGAGACAATCATTATTTTTACTTCTATCAACATAGATTAATTTTGTATATACATAGATTTCATTTAAATGGAATCATATAGGGGCGCCTGGGTGGCTCAGTTGGTTAGGCATCCGACTTCAGCTCAGGTCATGATCTCACAGTGCGTGAGTTCGAGCCCCGCGTCAGGCTCTGGGCTGATGCCCCAGAGCCTGGAGCCTGCTTCCAATTCTGTGTGTCCCTCTCTCTCTGCCCCTCCCCCGTTCATGCTCTGTCTCTCTCTGTCCCAAAAATAAATAAACGTTAAAAAAAAATTAAAAAAAAAATAAAAAAAATAAATGGAATCATATAGCATATATAATTTTGAGTATGATGTCAGCTAGACGCTTTTCACAGATGTCATTTATTTAATTGTGTAAGCCTTCTTATCTTGCAGAGAATTTTTCCTCTTTTGAAATAATGAATTAGTTGAGTTTTTTCAGATTCTTTTTCTTCATTTATTGAAATAATCATTTGGCTTTTCTTCTTTACTCTGCTAATGTGACAGGTTACAGTGATTGCTTAATATGTTTTTGGTTTTTGGTATTAACATCAGAGTAATGGTGGCTTCATAAAATGAGTTGACAAGTGTGCCCTCATTCTCTGTTTTCTGAAAGAGTTAGTGTTAAATTGGCATTATTTCTTCATTAAATGTTTGTTAATGCACCTGTGAAACAATTTGGACTGCAAGTATTTGGAAAGGGGTATTTTCTATTACGAGTTTATAAAAAATTATTTATTAAAATTTCATTAAAAATTGAAAGTAATTTCAATTTTTAATAGATTTTGGCATAAAATTATTGATAATATCTCATATTATGCTTTTAGGGCCTGTATGGTCTATGATGATAACACCACTTGCATCTATGGGACTGGTGATTTGTGTTTTCTCTGTTTTTCTTTATCAACTTTGGTAGGGGGTTATCAATTTTGTTAAACTTTTCAGTAATTCAGCTCATGGTCTTGTTAATTTTCTGTAATGTTTCTTTTCTATTTCTTTGTTTTGTGTTCTTATTATTTTCATTCTTCTGTCTAGTCAAGTTTAATTTGATTCTCTTTAACTTCTTGAGGTAGATGCCTACATTATTCATTTTATACCTTTATTTTTCTAATTATAAGTACTTTTTCTAATTATAGATATTTTAAACTTCCAAATTTCTAAGCACTGCTTTATCTGCTCCCAAATATATATTTGATATCTATGTTTTCAATTTTAGTCAGTTTGAAATATTTTCTAATTTCTTTTGTGAATGTGTGTGTGTGTGTGTGTGATTACTTTTTTGACCCATGGGTTATTTATAGCAGTTTAGTTAATTTCCAGAATGAAGATTTCCTAGATATACCATTTTAAATTTTTCATAATTTAAAGCCACTATGGTCAGAGAACATATTCTGGATAATTTCAGTCCTTTGAAATTTATTGAGACTTCTTTTATGATTCAGTATCTGATCTGTGTTGGTGAAGGTTTTCATATGCTCTCATATATTCTAATTGTTGATTACAGTGTTCTGTAAAAGTGAATTAGGTCAATTTGTGGATAATATTCACAACTTATATATCCTTTAGTGATTTTTTTTTGTAGTTCTGTCCATTACTGAGAAAAGATGTTAAAATAAATAATTATGATGAAGGTTTTACCTCTTTTCCCTTTTTGTTTTGTGGGTTTTCCTTCATGTATTTTGAAATTCTTATTAGATGCATACATATTTTTGGGTTGTTACGTCTTTCTGAAAATGGGATGTTTTTATCATTATGAAATCATGCTGTAATAATATTGTCTTGAAGTCTGTTTCTCTGATAATAAAACCACATCAACATGGCTATGCTTAGTGTTTGAGTGGCATACTTTTTTCTGCCCCGATATTTTTCTCCTCATTTTTATATGAAATTATTTTTACTGAACTTTTAGGATGAAGAGATGAATGAGGATAGCTTTAGTAGTTTCACTGTTCTAGAGATTTCTCTTTTGTTGCTTGTGCACAATGGCAAAAAAGAATGAAACAAAAATATTGCCTGCAAAATTTCCTCTCTAATGTATCTGCATTTTCTATTTTCTTTGTCCCTGTGTTTATCCTGCACAATTTGCATCTACTCCCAGCATTTTCTATCAATGCAGAGCTTTGCCATAAGAGGGAGTTTCTCTTGGTTAGTACTAAGACTTCATGTATTGCAGACTGTTCCCATCCTTTTCAGTACTTACTCTAGATCTTTTCTCCTCTTCCATGAGTTAAAATGTGTAAAACCCCTTCCAATTTCAGCTGCAATCCTCAGACTGGCCCTTAACACTTTTTAAGAGTGCCTGTTTGTGATTCAGGGGTTCTTCTGTTTTTAAGGGTCCCTCTATTATTTTCCTCTGCCTCCTCCTATACAGATGATGTTATGAATTGGGTTTTGTGTTGTCAGTGGTTTGTCCCACCTGTTTGCATTTAATTTTTTTTAATGTTTATTTATTTTTGAGAGAGAGAGAGAGAGAGAGACAGAGCTGGGGAGGGGCAGAGAAAGAGAGAGACACAGAATCTGAAGCAGGCTCCAGACTCTGAGCTGTCAGTACAGAGCCCTACGCTGGGCTCAAACCCACGAACCACAAGATCATGACCTGAGCTGAAGTTGGAGGTGTGATCAACTGAACCACCCAGATGCCCCCCACCTGTTTGCATTTTGAAGTTTGTGGTGATATCGGACACAGTGTTTTTGCAGATATTTTCCTATTAGCTTTGATTTTTAATATCTCAGTTGCTTTCTCTGTTTTTATGTGAGGATTCAGAGAAATTTCAAAACAATTCTGCTGGAGCTATGTTTTCAGAACTCTGTGGCTACCTCAATTGTATTGCAGAGCAGTATATTTGTACCATGTTTGTAGTAAAAGAAGTGTAGTACTGATCTTTTCCAGAAAGGGCTATTTAAGAATCCTGATTACAGGGCTCTTGATTTTTGGTGACCTCTGAAGTTGTCTTTTACTATGATTGCTATATTCTCTTAGTGTGATAACTACAGTTCTGTTCACTACTGGCTCCTAGCGTGTCACAGTTATTTCGAGAGAGCCTCACAGAGCAGCCAGTAGTGATGAAGCTCCCAGATAAAATGCCCACATTCTTTTGTGTTCCTGTATTGCCGTATGGTGGATGGGACCCTCCTGGATTCAGATTTAGGGGAAAAAAAGGATAATTCAGAAAGAATACAATCTATCCCTTCCACCCATCAACCAAATGGGTATCTTTCATGTTATTTAAGTTTGGATTAGCTGAATGCCACCTAATATAGACAGGATTATATAACCAAAAATACCTCTGGTATACTCTGATCACTTGTAGAAATTTTTGCCTATCATTTGTTTGGCTGGTTTTGAAAAGTGCTTATGCTTTATTCTAGGATGTGGGGTTGTTGAATAGAGTTGGGACAGCATTTGTGGTCCTGAGGTAATTCTTTACTCTCTGTGTCATACTTAGGTGACACTTGTCTTTCACTGTGGCCACTTCCAAAGAAATGACCAAGTACATAGGTTGTCATCATTGGGAATCATTCTGTTCAGCAATTTCACACTGACTTTAATTCAATAGTAAGATACTAATATGTCCCACAAATTTATTAAGTTTTGTGTATAGAATGTTTTTAGTGAAAAATGCTTGCTCCTTATAAAGTTAATACATATATTTCTATTTTAGTTTATAACTTGCAAGTACTTTTCATTTAATCTTCATAAAATATATAGAAAAGCAGACATACCCTCCACTTTACAGATGAAGAAACTAAAACCTCAAAACTGAAATTCAAAAATTGTTATCTTCTTAAAGCTATGTAGGCAATTTAAGACAAAGCCAAGGGAAAATTATTCAATGATTAGAATAATTATTACTAGTATCGCAAACCTCTCTGCATGCCAATAATTCAAAAATAGCAGGGAACATGATCACATAAGATTTTATTAATAAATCAACCTGAATTCAATTAATACAGTTTAGAGAAAATATTTGGTAAATATATATTTATATTTCTTAATATTTAATATAGAATATATGTAATCTAAAATAATATGCAATACAAAATAAGTTTTTTCTGTGTTAAAACATTTAACAAACACTTTGGAAATTAATGTTCTTTCGAATTAAATTGCTTATGACATTCACTATTTTATAGGTGAAAAAGCTGAGTCAGATGACGTGAAATGGTTTGCTCGTATAGATAGTCGAGATTCAATATCCTATGTCTTCCTATTCTTAATCCTATATTCTTTCCTTCATACCATGCTGCCTCATGATAGAACTTTCAAAATGTTGTAAGTGGCTGAACAGATGAACCAACTATTAAAACTTAGATATGTCTGCCCAAGTAGACTGGCTTGGTCTGTAATAAATTTTACAAAGCCTAAATGCTGAGAAATGATGGAAAAGAATAAGTGGATAGTCAAGGATTTGAGACCTGATTTCTGCCATATAGGTCATAAATAGTCTTTAGGCATATAAGGAGAATTACCAGTTTTCCCAGGAGGGAAGTATGTATATATGTTATCAGTTTTAATAAAATATGACCCAGATATGTCTTAGACTGCTCTTGCTCCCTGCTGTCACTCTCCTGGCAGTCTTCATGCCATCAGTACCTCCTGTGGAGGTATCCTGATGTCATTACCATAGCTCACAGCAGCCAGATTCTCAGATACAATATCCCCTTCACAGCCTGACTCTTTCTCAGAATTGACTTTCTTTCCTGCGTCATTTTTCCTACTAGGCTAACTAGGAAGAAATATATGATTCCCAGGAGTTACACATTTGAGCAAAAAATTGCTCTCATCTCTAAATGTAAATGTAAATCTAAATCTGAATCTAAATCTGTATCTAAATTCTGTCATCCCAGAATCTAAACGCTGGTGTCCCTGGGAATCTTGCTGCTCAGAGACCACTTTAAGGCGAGTTTAAAAACAATACAGACTAGCCCTCTGGTAACTCTTAAGGTGGCTGGGAATTCTTGATTTTGTGTGTGATGCTCAGTCCCCTTTATCTTCTGAGCAGATTCACCTTGCGCATCTCATTTTATTAATGCTCATCTCAATGAGATATTTTTCGTATTTTTTTTCAGGATAGGGATTTGAAGTCAGCTATATGACAAACTGAATACATACCCAGATGTGTGTTAATGTATGTATGGGTGTACACATATTCTTAAACAATACAATATGGTAAAATCAAGTTGCCTTAGAAATTTTTACTTCATAGTAAATCAGACTTGGTCTTTGTGTATCAGCATTAATGCTTGCCCACTACCAAAGTGGGGGAAGAAAGGGAAGAGGGGCAAAGGTTATTGGAACGTCACTTCTTTTTGCAGCAACTCTGGCCGTACTCTGACCAGCTGCCCACGTCTCTTCTCTATGACATTATCAGTTTTATTGGCCTCGGTCCTTTTCAGGGCATTTTTTATGGGAACAGAAGACTTTGGGGAGTTCTAAATCTACCATTTATTAGTTGTATGTTCTCTGTCAATCAGGCCTTTTGAAACTCTTCTGAGCTTCATGTAGTTGTAGTTTTAAGCACCACCTTCTGAAGAGTGGCACTGTCAGTCTACTGTCACAGTACTGGCTGCCTTATTGGTATCCACTCAGTGAGATTGCCATGATCTGATGGGACACCTGTCACCATTTTCTGGAACTCACTTTCTTCTTTCCCTGACAGTGTAGGAAGCCAAAATGTATGTAGTGATATTAAATACATATAGAATACATATTAGTTTGGGGACAGATGGCTGATATTTCATTTTTTTAGTGTTGGAAAAAATTATAGACCCACTACTTTCAGTAGGTCCCAGCTCGAGTACAGGGTTTATTTCTGAAATATGTCAGGCACTTGGTGATTAACTTTGGAAATGGAATTGGACCAGGCATAGTTATCAGTATATGCAGGATTCTTATCAGCTGCTACCATCTGTATCCAAAACTCTAACATGAAACCATAGGAGACTACTGTTGATGCTTCAGAATTTTGAGTTCTCATGGTAATAATAACTGCACATGAATGAAATCAACATTTGGATGGAGAGAGAATATCCCATATTGGAAAGTAATCATAGCTTTTATGCTTGTGTGTGTGTGTGCTCTGACAGCTTTTTGGAGACTACAGCCTATTTCTTCATGAAACCAAAAATTGGAGAGAAGGAAGTGTCCCCAAATGTTTTCTTCAGTATCTGGCATGAATTCAGCTCTGACTTTAAAGACTTTTGGAAGAAAGAGAACAAACTCATTCTACAAGAAAGGTAGGTTTTTTTTCATTTGCACAATGGCATTTTAAAACTGGTATTTTATTAGGTGTGACACCACTGGGGTTGCCAAGTTTTATAGCCTGAATGAAAAATTAGATGGCCTTCAACCTGGAATATCAAGTCTAACAGGGTGCTGAGATTTGGCAAAATTTGCAGTTTGAGTAAGAAGGGTTGGCATAGAGGCTATGATGCTACAGAGAATAGCTGAGGAGATGGTTTGCCAGGACCACTGTCTGGTAAAACAACTTCTCTGATGAGGAAACCACACAAAAGCAGATCATGTAAGTGGAGTGGAACAACCTTGCTGAGATGATAAACCTACTCACCTCAAAAGGCCAATAGCAAAGACTACAAAGGTAAGATGACTCATTTTTCTTTTGTTTTTGCTCAATTCATGATATATTGTTGAAATTTCACCATTTGTATTAAAATTTCTGCCCAGTGTCACCAAGAAACAGATGGTCAATATTTTTAAAATATCTTTCAAGACTCTTGTAGAATTATACTACATTTCCTAAAGTAATTTTTTTTCAGGAATGAAGGGAAATTTCTTAAGTACCTAAAATAAAGTCTCTGTCACTAATTATGATATTCCATAGAGGCATATTGAATATTAATTCAGGAGGAAAGCTAGCCCTCCCAGGACAGCAGCCCTAAATAGCTGGGTCTAGTGGGAGAATGGAAAAGAAACATAATCAGCCCTGTAAACCAAATCCTAATACTGAACCAATTAGTATATTTTCCAATATCCTTGCACTAACAATGACTTTGCTTTAGATCTTCAGGAAACTTATATCCTAAGGGACTTTGTTCATCATACCACAAAATGCCACAATTTCTGCTTCTTGTCCTCTTTACATACAAAACCATGATTATCTACCTAGTTTTCATATATAAGTAGATTCTGATATATCCTTAAGTCAGTTGAAATTAATTGCTGGCATTTACTGAGCACATAGACTATGCTATGGATGCCAACTCATATGCATCACTTAGATTCCATAGCCTTATCATAGAAGAAAGTATACCTCAGTGAATAGTAGATGGAAAAAGAGAGTGGTTTGAACAGAAGTAAAACACTTTAAACATCCACTCTAAAGATAATGAGAGTATTCTACTTCAAAGTCCATCATTATGGGTTAACATAAAAGATGCAATTTAGTCAAGAGTCCATACAGGTGAGATAGATAGGAGAGGTAATTCCTGAACTACAAGCCCATTTAAACCATCATTCATTCCCTTCAGACTTAGTTATATATTATCTTTTCAGAAAAAAAATTACCAAGCAAACCCTGTCAGTTTGGAAAATTGTAAAAAGGAGTCTTCTTTTGACCTCGGCACATTACCTACAACTCCCCTCCAGGTCCCTCACTGGTTCGCCACAGGCCTCTTTTCATCTCTAATGTCAACTCGTTCCCCTGGAAAAGGGCCGACACCTCAGTCACATGAGTGTACAAATCAAACAGATGAGTATTTCACCGTGTATAGCCATTTGTTTGATGGCTGGGGCTGGACTCCTTAACAAGGGTGGAAATGATGAGAGGTAGGTGTCAATGAGACGGGATGGATGGAGCTATAGTTTTGGAGTAGGTGTTCTGATAGCATATCAAAGAAATAAGTAAATCTCAGAAGGCTGGCAGGGTCCTATGGTGCTACTTTTAGGGATCCTGAGACAAGAAGGTAGGTACCCACTCTCATTGTAGCTTGCCTTTACTCTGCATGCCTCTACAGGAGCTGGTGAGATGCCGTCTCAGAGGAACTGTTGAGACTGACTAATTCAGTTGCACAACTTCCCAGTGATACTCGGTCTCATCTAGCCTGTGCTCTGTGAGGTAGAGCTGTGTCTCTAGGGGTCACTGTTGCTACCAATCCACTGTTCTGTGACATTGTGTGCATTTAACATGACCCAAACTAGCTTTTCTTCGCTAGGTATCTCATAAACGAACCAGATGCTTCTTTTGTCCTTCATCCTGTGCTTGTCATGCCCTAGGACTCTACTGTGGCCTTTTTTTTTTTTTTTTACTCTTCATTTATTTACAGAGAGACAGAGAAAAAGGGAGAGAATGTGCTCCAATGAGTAGGGGAGGGGCAGAGAGAGAGGGAGAGAGAGCAAGCTCCATACTATCAGCACAGAGCTGGACATAGGGCTCAATCTCATGAACTGTGAGATCCTTGACCTGAGCTGAAACCAAGAGTCAGACGCTCAGCTGACTGAGCCACCCAGGTGCCCCTGTACCATGGCTTTTTTACCCAACCCTTGATGATTTTGCTTTCTGATGCAACATTTGGTGACTTCGCTCACCACTTGATGACGGTGTTGTGAATTGGCAGATTATAACTGCCCTTCACTGCAGACTTCTCATTTTTTCAAAATAATTTGCTTTTGATAGAAGGTTAAGGAATATGTGGCAAGTGAGTGAGTGCTTCTTTGCCCTTTAACTTCCGAAATATATTATCCTACCCAGCAAATGCTGTTGTTTTGATAAGGAAGACCATTGGTCTGACTCATTTGTAGAAAATGTGTCTCTTTCATTAGTATAGGACCAGTGACACAATTTCCAGGAAACAGTACAGAATGAAAATGTGGGGGGCCCCTTGTTATAAAAATTATTTAAAAATTTCAAGACAGCAAAGCATTGAACCAAGCACAGAGCACTTCCAAAAGTGCACAAACAACACCCATGAAGCCAGCCTTGTCCTGGTGTAAGCCTTGTATCATATTTTCTGTAGATAAATAGAAGGATATTTTAGGAATGCTTCATACCCTCAGACATTGATAGGAAACGGGATGTGGTCAGTTAAGGGTGCTACACTGCTGGTTCAGTCTGTGTCATTCAGAGTAGAACTTCACATAGCACGACAGAGGCTTAAAATGGAATGTTGTTCTCTAACCTGATTGTTCCCTCCTTGGTACCCTGTATTTATTACCTGCATATTTTATTCAGTCAATTTCATACATTGATAATGCCTAATGCTGTGTCTGTTTTTATTTTATACCGTAACTATTGTGGTATTTGTATTTTAGTCTTTATTCACCAAAGAGATGTTTTGTGTCTCCATTTTTGCTGTAGCTCTCACTGTCACTAAGCCACAATGCCTTTTCCCTCTTATGGTCTCCATAAATATTTGCCAATTTGACTTGTTACATCATTGTATTTGACACAGACACAGGAATAGGAATTTGCTTATGAAGTAATGAACATGCTTTCTTCCATAGCGTAAGTTTATCATTATAAGTAGAAAAAAATTTCAAAAAACCTTAAACAAAAGGAAAGACTTTGTTTAGACAGTCAAACCACAGAAGGGCAGGGATGGAACTTGTGTGTAGATTTCTGAATACAGAAATTTTAACTGCAGTCTGTGGGGGTTAGCCAGGTATGTCTGTGCTTGTCACTCACTATCTGTCTTCTTAAATATCCTCTTTCCTCTTCTTCCTCCTCCTCCTTCCTTATCCTCTGTTTGTCTCTTACTCTCATGCTCTCCCCTTCTCATTCCCCTGCCACCACTCTCTGTGGTTTAGTCTAGTTTCCAAGCAAGGCTGTTTATTTAAGGGTGGTCCCATGACCATAGGTCATAGGCATGACTCACATTCTCACAACCCAGTAGGTGAGAGCACTCTCCAGCATCTAGAATAATTCCAAGGAAGAACTCCAGATGAGCTGTGCCCAGCTCTGGATCAGGCGTGGGGTACCATAGTTAGTAAAATAGTTCACAGACCCAGTTGTACAGGCAGAGGGGGGGGGGGGTACCATGATTGACAGTTTACTTCACAGCAGTCACTGGAGTTAGAGAAGAACAGTTTCCAAAAAATTAAATATACTACCCCAAATTTATTAAGCCTTTAAAAATAATCTGTATAATTAGCAGAATGTCTTAGCATGGTAGAAAAAATCTGAACAATGGTTTCATAATGTGATTGAATGTTTGCTTTCTGATCCAGTTTTCCTTCATCTAATTTGGAATTCATAGATTGAATAATATCTTTAAGGTTGTTAGGCCTGTAAAAATATTTCTTATCCCATTGTTTCTATTTGGTTCTGAGTATAGAGTGGTAGTAACTTTGTATTTTCTGGCTCTTTCCTGATGACTCATATGAGTAAGTAAATATATTTCTAGAAATGGTGAATTTCTACACATCTGTGAAAGGTCTCAAAAAGGTCTGCTCTCTTTCTAATTGATGTGGTTTGGAACACATGAGGATTTTTGAGTTAGCTCTTTCACTTAACAGCCTAGTCATAGAAAGTCATAGTTTCCAAAACTGCAAAATGGAATTAACAATACCTTATTGTTTTGCGGTGTTATTGTGTAGACTAAATGAGATAATATATTTAGAGTATATAGCACAGTGTCTATATGCCAAATGCTCAATGGATGTTTCTCCATCATTTAATATAAATGATATCCTGATCATGACTATCTATAAGGTACTTGTAACATATTGATAAGGCATGTTAAGCATCTCAAGAACATATTCATAAATGCAAGGCATTTTTGTGACTCAGTTTTTGGTTAGGTAAAACATCTTGATTCTGAGTCGAAGGGTGAACTTTTGTTTGAGAATGTTCACACAGTCTATCCCTCCTATTTTCATCATGATACACAAAGGAATTCCTGTTTTGATGCTTTTAGACAACTGACCCATTAGTTTTGTCATGATTTAGAAAAAGTGTTTTTTTATGTATATACTTGGAAGTAGGCATATACAATTGTCAGTAAGAAATCTAGACTTGTTATCACGGAGCAGCACAAAATATGTGAAAAATAATTGAAAAAATTGAGCTTGGATATCTCCAGAA
Organism: Panthera leo; assembly: GCF_018350215.1. Taxonomy (NCBI): domain Eukaryota; kingdom Metazoa; phylum Chordata; class Mammalia; order Carnivora; family Felidae; genus Panthera; species Panthera leo. The sequence continues at coordinate 9,756,105 of NC_056696.1, read as the reverse complement.
GATGGGGGAATAAACCAATATTTATTTTGCCAAACATCTCCCTAAAGGCCTCACAGAGCATATTGCTAATATGTCAGGAAATGGACAGTCCTTCTCTCTTTTCAGGAAGACGGTAGCATCAGTGTTACCTTGCCACCAATGAGGCCCTGAGGAGCTTGGACAACAAGAGCTATATTAATTAGAGGAAAGACGTACAGATTGATTGGGAATACATGTGCTTTTTGACCCTGATGGGACTGTGGTCCTGGGAGAAGACAATGGGGCCCAAAGCAACTTCACTTCTCACTTTGCTCTGTTGTAAGCGGAATTCAGTGTTCAGGCAGGCTTCAGCTGTATAACTATGTGAAGCTATTTGTGATTATCCTGTCCTTCCATATGGAGTTTTTCCTATGCACAGGAGACGTTCATGTCCATGTGGTGAAGGTCCTGTCTTCGTTGACCTAAAGCCTAGCATGGGTGTGGTGGTATATGTGGTGGAGAAACTGGGGGCAGGGGTGAAGGGTTAATTCTGTCCAGAGGACTTTTAACAGGCAGTTTGGAGGTAGGAATGGATGTTCACAGGGAGTCCATGGAAGTAAGGCCATTCGAGGCAACTGGGCCTCAAACACCATAGTGTGCAGTGTGGCCTATCATAATTTTATTTTTAGTTGGCTTAAGGCATTTTAATTTAATAAATCAGTTGTGGCATTAGTAAGGGTTGTGTTTAAAACGTTGTCTAACTTAATTTACCGGTTTATTTTATTTTGAGACAGGTAGTCTTTGATGAACCAGGAGAAAGGATAACTACTCCTCTAATTGCACAAGCATGTGGCAATCAAGTCTGGTTTCTGCCCAGCTGAAATTTGTAATTAGAGGAAAAGGATTTGAATGCTTGGCTTTAGAAGGTTATGCATTAAATTGGAGAGCACTTCATGCCATGTTAACATTCCTGTTTCCATAATTTATATTTAAGTGAGCTATATGTTCAGATTTAAGTACGAGGTTATTAGGGTAGAAGAAAGTGACCATTTTCAAAGTATTTGAAAAATATACTTGAAGAATAGAGTTAAAGAAAGAAGGTTTATTGTTATGTAATAATGTATTTGTTGGATACCTAAGTGAAATTGCCTCTTTTACTGCATTGTTGCAGTGCAGCATTAAATAAATTTGGCCAACCATTTTCTCCTTTAACTCAGGCATCAATGTCTAGAGAAACAACACATAAGGAAATTCTCTTCCTACTTCTGACTTTCTATAGCAGAAGCTTTAGTACAACAATTGACAAGAGTCAGAATTGTGGCTAATGGAGCCTGAGAATGTATAGGGAAGGTAATCTATATTCGCCAAAGGAGTAATTAGTATGCATTAAGACATAATAGATGATTCATTTATTTATTAGTTATTCAAAATTATTTATGTCCTGTGTGCTGTGCAATTTTTCTGGCTGTATGGATCTTACACTTTAGTAGAGAAGCAGACAATAAAAAAGTAAACACAGTTTTAAATTACAGGTTGAAATAAGTAACATGAGGAAAATAATGAACCATTTTTGAAGATGTGCCTTAAAATGTGGTAAGAGGAAGCCGTTTTGAAGAGGCAACATTTATATTGATACCTAAAGAATTTGAGGTAGCAGCTATGTGAAAGGGCAGGGTGGTAAGGGGCAACACATTGTGTGTGACCCTGCCAGGCAGAGATGTAGGAAGTTCCAGACAACATGGCAAAAAAGATTGGGTGCACTCCAAGAAAGATGAAGGTCATTAGATGAATTTGATGGATAGGCAGGGGCCTGATCATTTAGTCTCTTGGAGATCATGGTAAGAGATTGACTCTTACTGTGCGCGCAATAGAAAGTCATCAAAAAGGGTTTTTAAAAAAAGGAATAACCTGATGTGATTCATGTAATACGAACTTGCTATTTGCAGGTTGCAGCCTGTACCAGCTATAGAGGGTCAGAAAATTGTAAGTCTAAGCTCATATACTGACAAGTTGGTGTTAGCCAGGATGTTAGAGATCAAGAATGCAAACTTTCTCTTTCTATCTTAAAATGATTTCCAAAGACAAGGTTGGGGAAAAAGATGTGACCCCCCTGGATATCAGAAATATACTTTCTAAAACTTTGTTCTCCAAGAATGATTTAAAATCATAAGGTAAACATTACGAAAAAGATCTTCACATTTCTTGTCCTTGCCATGTTCCAAGAGATGTTTTTTAAATCTTGGAAAAACCTTTCTCAAAAGCCTCATGTTAAAAAACGGAAGAAACTGACCCTTAGAGTTTCTGGTTCCAGCTCCCCATCAGAGTATCAGGACCAAGCCAAGAAAGTAGCTTGTCCAAAGATATTTTTGCTTTAAAAAGGATTTAAATAAACATTGTTGTACCTTCCAGTAAATTTGTAAAGGCTTGTGAAGTTAACTGAGCAATTATTAATTTTTCTTCAGCATTTGCTAAAAATATTTTTTGATGTCCTAGCAAAGTTTGTAGTGAAACCATTTTGGATCAAAATTACTTCATGGCGTAGATATTTTAAATTACCCATGAAAAAATAACATCGTGTAGCTTATATGGGCTGAAAACAATTCTTACACAAGCTGTTCCTTCATAAGCAAGATGGTATTTTTAAGGGGTCACTTTAACTTTCGTTAGGATATTCTCAAACAATATCACAATTATAATCTAGTGGATGAGGAGGTCTAGATATGTTAGATTTGTACAATATCAAATTAACAAATTCTTAGGTTTGTGTGGGCTTCTACTAGAGCCTGGATTTTTAAGGTAGTGAAAAATGTCAGAAGCAAGAGGCTCCCGCAGTTCATTCCCACTATGATATTCTCCATGCTGACTCTGACCTCTTCAAACAAAGAATTCCACCTGCTTTCCTTCAGGATTCCACTCTGACACCACCTCTGTTCCCAGTAGTGCAAATGAAGTTTTAGAGAAATGGAAAGTGCTTCTTAAAAGTTTGGAATTCTAAAGGAAATAACGGATAATCAGGGACTAGTCATGAGAGGTAAAGATGGAAGAGATTGTCTCCGCAGTGTTTTAGGTATTGGTCTCTACGAAAGATTTGAAGCAAAGGTTAGGCCAAGACATGCTGGTAGTTATTTTGTTTGACAAATAGCAATTAACTTAGTTGGTTTTGCTGCTGGAGTCTGGTTAAGATTTAGAAGCAACCGTGATAAAGCACCAAATCCAATTTTAAAAGGAATCAGTTGTGAAAGCATGTGCTGAGTGTGTGTGTGTGTGTGTGTGTGTGTGTGTGTGTGTGTGTGTGTAATGGAGGGGTAAGAGGTATGTGTGGAGGGAACCAAGAATGGAGATCAGTATTGAAGGAATTTAAGAATATGTATTTTTATAAAGGACATACAAAAAAATTAGGTACTATTCAGTATCTTTGTAGGGAGCAGGTGGAGAGTGGTCTTCAGAAAGTAAGTATAATGGCCAATAAACATATGAAAAGGTGCCCTGTATCATTAGCCATCACGGAAATGTGAATTAAAACCACAAAGAGACATGCCCACTAGGATGGCGAGAAAAAGGTGGACAATAACAAGTGTTGGGGGAGATGAGGAGTACCTGTGAGAGTCTCACATCGCTGACAGCAATGTAGAATACTGCAGCCACTTTGGAAAACAGTCAAGCATCCCCTCAGAAGTTTAAACACAGAGTTACCATGGGACCCAGCAACTCCCTCCTATGTTTATACCGAAGAGAAGTAGAAGCATACGTCCACACAAACACTTTTGCACATGTGGTCATGGCAGCATTATTCATAATATCCAAAAGATGGAAACAACTCAAATGTCCATCAACTGATGAGTAGATAAATAAAATGTGAATATTACAATGGAATATTATTTGGCAATAAAAAGAAATGAAGCACTGATAAATGCTGTACTGTGGATGAGCCTTGAAAATATTAGGCTAAATGAAAGAAGACAGTCACAAAAGATTATATATTGTATGATTTGATTTATATGAAATGTCCAGAATTGGCAAATATATAGGATCTGCAAGTAGATTAGCTGTGTTGGGGGTTGAGGGGAGAGTTGTGTGTGGAGGGACGGCGAGTGAAGTTTCTTTTGGGAGTATGGAATGTTCTCAAATTAGATGGCTGCTCAACCCTGTGAATATACTAAAAGAAACATTGAATTGTCCACTTTAAGTGGCCACATTTTATAGCATGCTAATGATATCTCAGTAAAGCTTTTTTAAAAATTTTTATTTATATTTGAGAGAGAAAGTATGTGTGTGTTTGGTGTGTGTGTGTGTGTGTGTGTGTACATGTGAGCACACATGAGTGGTAGAGGGGCAGAGAGAGATGGGAACCGAATCTGAAGAAGGCTCCAGGTTCTGTGTTGTCAGCACGGAGCCCTACAGGAGGCTGGAGCTCACAAGTTGCGAGATCGTGACCTGAGCCGAAGTCAGAAGCTTAACCAACTGAGCCAATCAGGCACCCCAGTAAAGCTTTTTTTTTAAGGTAAAAAAAAAAAAGTTAAAAAAAAAGTAAAAGTTTAAAGTTTTTTTTAAGGTAAGTAGAATTCTCACATTAGAGTTCTAAGCATAAAAACAGACCACAATTGGATGTGCTCACCAGCTTCAGTGATCTGTTTAAGTTGCTGATTGCTTTGAAGTCCTAACAAAAAAGTTCTTTGTCTTCCTTCTTGGTACACTCTTGGGCTATCTATCCCCTATGCCCTTAGAGTTCAGTATGTATTCATGGAAAATAAATCTTTTAACTACTAACATGAATATTGTTAGTAGTTAAAATACTAAATCAAAATTTGAGAGATAAATCAAAATTTGAGAGATAAATCTGCTGGTAAAAACGGTGAAAAAAAAAAAAAGAAATTGCATAGCTCATTCCAAAATCAAAAAGATCCCCATTAATTCAGATGATTAGTTTATAATAGCTTGACTCTATAATGATGAAATGGGCCAGTGCTTTTCCTATGTAAACCCATTTCAGGAAATCATAAGCCATGTTAAAAATACACACAACATGGGGTGTCTGGCTGGCTCAGTCAGTTAGAGCATGCAACTCTTGATCTCAGGGTCATGAGTTCAAGCCCCATTTTGGGCGTGGAACATACTTAAAATAAAAAATTTTAAAAAATACACACAATGTATTAGATATTATGTATGTATATGTGTGTATGTATTTTGAAGTTATTCATCTATTGTAAATAAACATTTTCAAATCTTATCTATATAGGAGTCATATTGTCAAGTTTTCTCAGCCTGTATTTCTGATAAAGAAGTGATAAATACACAAAATAGGGGATATAATAGATGGTTAAAATAAATGAAAATAAAAGGGAAAGAAATGTGTCTGTGTTTACTGTGGGGTAAAGCCTCATTTCTAATTAAACCTTCACCCTCTCACTGTAATGGCCCTAGTCCTTCTCTTGCCTTTTGGGGCGCTCATTCAGGACCCCGCTCCACAGGCCTTCTGGCCAAGGTTCTGCTCAGGGTGTTTGTTTCTGCTTGTCATAAACAGTTGGCGCTTTGCAGTTTGAGCCATAAGCAACTACTAGTTCATGAATGGAATCTGAGCCCAGGGAAAGAAGGCACTTTTTTGATGAAGAAATAATAGGGTACTTCCTGATCGGTGGGCACTCAGTGAAGACTAACCACGTTGATGCCAAAGAACTAGCTGTAGAATTATAATGTGGTCTTGGATATTGGCATTTCCAGTCAATTCAAGTATCTATTGATTGAACAATCATCATGGCAAGTTGGTATAATAAGCTTGGGTTCTTTGGTTTATATAGAAAGCTGTTGGTGGGGGTGCTGGGTGGCTCAGTCGCTTAAGCATCCGACTTCAGCTCAGGTCATGATCTCACGAGCCCCACGTCGGGCTCCGTGCTGACGGCGCACAGCCTGGAGCCTGCTTCGGATTCTGTGTCTCCCTCTCTCTCTGCCCCTCCCCAGCTTACACTCTGTCTCTCAAAAATATATAAACATTAAAAAAATTGTAAAAAAAAAAAGAAAAGAAAGCTGTTGTTTACAATTTATTCCTCCTTAAAAGGACCTTTAAATCATAAATCATCATAATCATCATTTAGATTATTGTATATACATATTTTATGTACATTATGATTTCATATCCAATTCTAATGCTCTTGGAGTTTTAGGAGCTATGATTTTGCAATTATTTAAAGTTTATTTGTTTTTGAGAAAGAGTGAGTAGAGGGGCAGACAGAGAGGGAGAGAATCCTAAGTAGGCTTTTCATCGGCAGCATGGAGTCAGACACGGGTCCTGAACCCACAAACTGCCAGATCATGACCTGAACCGAAACCCAGAGTCAAGCACTTAACTCACTAAGCCACCCAGGTGCCCCTATGGTTTTGCAATTTTTAAGACTAATAATATTACTGGACCAAAAAAAAAAAAAAAAAAAAAAAAAGGAAACTGCACTATATCTAAATACAACTCCAGAAATGGTATTCTTTTTTGCAATTTAGGTTTTCTAATTATAACTATAATATTATCAGTATATAGATACACAAAGTTTTGTGTGCTCACTCTTTCTGAATGTTGTCTTACATGAAACCTATGAGCATTTTAATTTTATTTCATCCCATTTGGATTTAGTTTGCTTTTGTCTCCTGAGTCAGATCTATAATAAAACGTTTAGGATCCTTGATGCCTTGGATGTCTTTCTAACCTTGAAAACTTTATTTAATCAAGTTCATCTGTCATTGTATCGTGTTGAATAATGTTAAACATGCTCTAAATAATCCACCAGCTTTGTCTCCATCCTCTCCCATGCAGCCCTGGCCATGTTCCACCTCCAATTGATTATAAAGACTGCTCTTTCCTTTAGGAATAACAGTTAGACTGGTACCCGTGTGTCACACTCTAAATCTAGATGAAAGAAACTATTCCTGGCCAACATGTCTCCACAGTTCATTGATCTCTCTCTGGAGAAAGGCTGGTATGTGTCCTTACAGATTCCTTCCTTGAATGATTTAAAACTTGATGCTGAGCTATATAAAGTCCTGTTTGAATAGCTGTGCCTTACATAGGTCATGCCACTTCTGCATTTACAGAAAGGGCACACAGTCCTCTCCAACCATGAGCTGCATCCCCTACTGCATTGTATGGAATTCACTGATGGTTATACTTGGCAAAGTAAAGACTAAGGCTCAGAGGAGAATGGAGGTATCCTGCGCAGTTAGGAAGTAGGCCTGCCCTGTCCTTTGGATACTTAAGCAGACTCAAGCTTTCTGGCTTTTTATAATGAAATAATGATTTTCAGAAAGTAGTAGTCTCCATGAGGACAGAATTCTAGGTGTGGGAGTGGAGGCCATAGCTGTTTTGCTGCAAGCAGAGTGGACCCGCAGTCATGAGGTCACTACCACCTCTTCCTGGGTTTCACGATGTTATTCTGCCTTGGGGTGCTTCTGGAGAGTTGTTGGGAGATGAGGTGATGGGAGAGTGCCCTGGAGGTAAAGGTGGCCGTCATAGTAGAGAGGGCCTGATCTCCTGAGTTCCATTAACCCAAAGATGACCCTCCTCTCCACCAAATTAGGAGAACTGGGGCAGTAGCATCCTTTACTTAGTATTCCATCAGGGTGATCTTGTGTCATAATCATGTGTAGCAGGACCCAGTAATTAGACATGATATAAATGCAACATTTTTAGTTTTTGTTGTTTTTTTTTAATAAACAGAGTACTCTATAGTCCTATTAATGAATTAGTACTTTATTCCATATATTTAAGCCCTATTAATATTTCTCTATTGTTTTATAATATGGACATCTAAGGTTGGGCTGCATTTACCATCACTTTGAAAAATAACAACATAAAATTAAGTTAGATCATGTAGACATTCACTCTTTTTCAAAAGAATATGTTGAATATTCATGTCTTATAGGCATTGCAATATTGTGGTTTGTAATGAGAAATATATATTTGGTCTTCAGCCAAGTTTTTGACACAGAGTTTGTAAAACTCTTGCGATTTCCTAAGTGATGAGAGTTATAAAGATGTCTTCTGTTATGTGATAGGGTGACTTTTGGAAAGCCCCTAGGTCACCTAAAGATGGCCAGGGAACCAATCCTGTGATTAGAGTGTTGGAACTTTCCATCCCATCCCCTGACCTCTGACAAGAGAAGAGGAGCTGCATCAATCACCAATGGCCAATTATTTAATCAACCATGTCTATGTAATAAAGCCTTCCTAAAATCCCAAAGGACCCACCTACTTTGCCTTATGCATCTTTTCCATCAGGCTTTCCTGAATTATTTCCTTTTATAATAAACTGGTGATCTAGTAAGTAAATATTTCTTTGAACTACATGAGCTGTTCTAGCAAATTAATTGAACCCAAGGAGGGGGTTGTTGGAACCTTCCATCTGTAGCTCATGGGTCAGAAGCACAGGTGGTAACCTGCTCTTGCTATAGACATCTGAAGTGAGGCAAGGATGGGGGTGGGGGCATGCAGTCTTATGGAGCTGAGCCTTAACCTGTGGGATCTGATGCTATCTCTGTGTCAGAATTGAATAAATTGCTTGGTGGTGTGGGAGAAAACCACAGATCAAAATTGTTATCAGAATCAGAGACCTTTATTTAGAATTTAAAATAGCCAGAAATAGAAGTTTGCATGTGACAAATCTCTAGTCCTCTAAACTTTAATTTGTCACAAAAGGGTGTAGAGATCAACCTCTAAAATTTGTTGGGTACATAAAAGGAAAGGAATAGCAGTACTAAGTCTTTAATCTTTAAAGTGTTATAATTATCAGGGTGCCTGGGTGGCTCAATCGATTAAGTGTCTGACTCTTAACTTCAGCTCAGGTCATGATCTCATGTTTCGTGAGATTGAGTCCTGTATCAGGCTCCATGCTGACAGTATGGAGCCTGCTTAGGATTCTCTCTCTCTCTCTCTCTCTCTCTCTCTCTCTCTCTCTCTCTCACCTCCCCCACTTGCACATGTTCTTTCTCAAAATAAGTAAACTTAAAAAAATAATAAATAAAATTAAAAAAATCTAATTATCATTATACATTTAGGCAATACATATTTTGCAAGGATAAAACATCAGAAATAAAAGCATATCCATAGTTGATCTTAACTTTATGAGATAAAAGTATTTTTAAAAATTAACCTCTTTGGTTTGAATTCCTATGGCCTAGGGGTAAACTTTTTAGGAAAGTTTAACAAAATTCTATTTGGCCACATTAAAGTTTTCCAAATGTATGGAGGAGGTAAATAGGTTGAAGAATAGTTGGAAAAAGCATATTTTAGCAGTTAAGAGAATTTCAGATGCTCACAGATAACTTGAAAGCTTTCATTTAAAAAGTTATTCTAGTTGTGGATATTAATGTATTCTTAAATCCATGTGTTGTTTTTAGGGCAGAAGCCCTTTTAATTCCATGTTGAGTTGGTACATGGGTTTATTTCCTATAGCCTTTGATTATTTTTTAATGTTTTCATTTTACAAAGGTGAAATAAAAGAACCATTGTACAGAGTACTAAAGTAAGAACTTAAAGATAGGTAATGATGACATTATGGACTAATTAGAGAATAAGACAGAAAGGTAATTGTTATTTTAATATCATGGATAAATGGCTGGATGGCTGAACAGATGGATGGGCAGACAAGCAGATGGATGGATGGGGCATTATTGGAAGTCACACATAACCATTCAGGAAAAAATACAAATCCAAGTAAGTGAAAATGATGTTATTACGAAGAAAGCTTAAATTGGCTCCTATGTTTTAAAGTTCCCTACCTCATCTATTGTTAATGAAGAAAAAGACAAAGGACTCACAGAATACTTTACCACTGGTTATGGTCTCTTATTGTGTTTCAAACATTCACCTGAGATTCAAGGACCATGCACAACCTCGTAGCTTAAGAAAGGTGAGAACATGACCATCAGAAAGCTGGTGGACCATGTAAAAAAGAAAAAAAAATATGCTGACTCCCGTAAAGTATATATTTTACCATTTGTGAGTAGTTATTAAAAACAAATTTCCTAATGATGCTGATCAAATAAAAGTTAAGAATTAAGTGTTCACATCCAAATTCTTAATTATTAATGGCCATTTCCTATTTTCCACCTGAGGGTTTAAAGAATTCCCTAATAGGAATAATGGAGTTCATAAACATTGAGAACAAGTATTATAACAGATACAGTTTTTTTTATAATTTTATAGTCCAGAGCTATAATCCCTTTTCTACAATTCAGAGATCCAAAACACCTCTGAAACCAAACATTTTTTTTCATAAGTTTGTGACAAACTCAACTTATATGAGACTATTTATATATAGTCTTTATTCATCCCATTTAGTATGAATGTTCATATGTTTACTACAGAAATATTAACATGTTTGATTACTCCATGCTATATCTGACCCAACCGGATAGTGTTATACACCATATTTCTGTCTGAAATTAGAAAGGTTCTGAATTCTGTAATCCATCTAGCCTGAGGGGGATCGGGTAAAGGATTACAAAATGAACAGATATCTGGCTGACTGGCTGTACTCTCTGGCCCTAATTCTACTCTTTCTAGAACCACACAAATAAATCCAATCCCTTGTCTATGTAATTGTCTTCAAATATTTAAGGTTTCTAGGAAGATGCTGACACAATTAATATTCCTGGTTCTTCTAACTGTTCTAGAATCTCTTTGGACTTTTCTGACTCATCCATCCATCCATCCATCCATCCATTCATGCATTCATATAGCTTCCCATCCAGCCTAGGCCACATCATCTGTTATTCCAGCTGTGCCCTTACTGGCACCATGATTTACACAACTGATTTAACTTCTTAATACTTTCAGTATTAGCAAGGCCATACCCTTCACCTTTTGTGCTCTAGAATAAATTTCCTAGTTGGACTATTTAAAACTCAGTTTTCTCCAACCTAAGGTAGACTCTCTAAGGAATGGAGATTCTGAGATAAATCCTGGGAAACATGAAGGAGATGAGAAGTCAAGAATGCTTTTATCTAACTTTAAAAAAAATATTTACTTTGAGAAAGAGAGAAAGCACAGGTGAAGGAGGGGCAAGGAGAGAGGGAGAGAGAGAATCCCAAGCAGGCTCTGCGCTGTCAGCGCAGAGCCCAATGCGGGGCTTGAACTCACAAACCGTGAGATCATGACCTGTCCCAAAATCAGGAGTTGGCCACCCAACCAAATGAGCCACCCAGGTACCCCTCAACTTTTAATTTGCCTTTATAATTGTTCCCTGGGGTGCCACCTTCTACTTTCTCCCATCTCTGAACACTGGTTTTGCATTCTTCACTGTGAACTTATGACTTGTCCACATACCTTACTGAAGTCATCCAACAAGTATTTATTAAGTGACTACTATTATGCCAGGCACTGGAGTTGTAAATAAAACCAAATCCTGGCCTTCTGAAGCTAAATTAATACACAACAGGACTGGTACAGGCTCAGATGAAAAATAAAGTAGGGCAAAGCAAAAAGCGAGTTGTAGGAGGTGGTTGTCTGACTATAAGCAGGGACTTGAGAGGGAAGTGAGGGAAATCTGGAGACAGAACATTCCAGACAAGAGGAACGGCAAGTACAGAGCCTCAGGAATGAACATGTTTAGGGAGGAGGCTGAAGTTGCTGAAACAGAGTAAGCAAGGAGAGATAGGTGAAAGGTGGGTGCAAAGAGAGAGTGCCTCACAGACAGAGTACAGAAGGGGCTTCAAGAAGGAGATCTTACAAGAAGAACCATGTAAAATGCTACTGGTGTTCACTTGAGGGAGGTGAGAACAAAGAAGTGACCTTGGAATTGGAATTGAAAGGAAATGATAGCATCCACAAGAGCTGTCTCTTGCCAGTAGCCGGGGACGGCGTCTGAAGAGATGGGAGCAGAAAGAGTGGAAATGGGGTCCACAGGAGTTTGTGCATAGAAAGAATCAAAGAGGAAAGAAGATCCAGCTGGAGAGGAAGGTGAATTATGGGTTTTTTTTGTTTTGTTTTATGATGATGGGATAAACAGCATATTTCTAGCCAGATAGGAATAATCCAGGAGAGGAAATATCATGACCCTTATTCTCCTTTATTATGTATGTTTCCTTGATCCCATTCCTGCCTTGTATCTCCCACATCTTTCCTTTAATTAAGCTGAGCTTCCTCTTGCATAATCCTAAAGCATCATGATATAAATAGCTTTGTTGTATTCTTTTATGAGTTTTACAGGGAGGAAATGTGAAAAACTCTCTATAAACTAATTTCCATGTCTAATAGCCCTTGAATTCCTCCCTGCAACCCCCCAAAAAAGTCTTTAAAAAATAGGATCCAAGTTATTCCTACATGTCATCTTTTGCTAGAGAAGTGTCAAAACAAAAGCCATAGTGTACGTACCAACAGCTTAAGTTTATCTCTCACTAGCTATAATCAAAAATGTTTCTGAACCACATGCAAAAAAAAAATCACTGACATTAAGAAAATAGCATGTGGAAACAGTAAAATGATATTCACGTGAAAAATGTCAAATGTAGTAAACAACATTTTCTCCTGTAATAAAAGATTAATTTTGCTGTCACATGTGATTTTGTAATAGTTTTGGCCATCATGTATGACAGAATTTTGTTTTATTTGCTGTCGTAAATTTGTAGAACAAGGGATTGTCATTTGACCATTTCATTGAGGAGATTAAAAATCTTCAATATATACAAAAAGAAGATGGTCATTCTTATGGGACTTAGATAAAGGGCACATCAGCTGAACTACTTCTGTAAATTCCATGTGAGTCTACCTCTAATACAGAATTAAAATAGCCTCTACTTCATGATCCATGAGAAAAACAAACCTCTTTTTTTTCCCCTAGGTCAGAGATTTTAAATTAGTGATGAAAAATATGTGATCAGGAGTTTAAAAATCCTGTATTTTAAAAAGTTCTAAATAGTGACTTCCACATTTCTCACGTTTTTTTTTCTGATACCATGTTGAATTCCTTGTGGCATAACATGAAAAAAGGATACTCTTGGTTTGACAGAATTTAGTTTGAGTCACTTCATTTACACAGTTGGAATGTGAATCTTGCTGTTGATGCCATGAGGTAACTAGTCTCCTTCAGCAGCACAGAACGTTAGCGTTTCCGATGCTTACCCAAGACTCTAGCCACCTATTGCTATTCAGTTCCAGACCACTTCAATGTGCTATAATTAAGAAAATAGGCTGGCTTTCCTGAATTTTACAGACTTGTATCTCTGTATCAGATGAGATCACCAGTGAGCACCAGGACGTTCTTGAAGTGGGTGTTGACTTCCCTGTCTTTGGAAATGCCTTCGCTGGGTTACAGTTTAAAATTTAATCTCCAATTATTTTGAGGATTTGTATTTAAAAAAAAAAAACATTGGAAAAGTTTCTCTTGCTTCTGTATTTTTAGATTTGTACTGATTACAATTCACATATCTTATTCAGAGAACCACATAAAAAATTCTCCAAAAAATTAGGATCAAGAAAATGTGGTGGTAGTTTTGCTTTATCCAGACAATCTTACATGCTTTCCTTTTTCAGAGATGAACGCTTATAGCCCATTGTGTTTCCATTAATACTTTTCCTTGAATAAAGTTCAAAACTTGTCCATTTGTAGTGCTTCTCCCCAGTATCTAGTAAAACACATGTGTCCATTTTTGTAAATAGTTTCTCTTCTCAAAAATCACTTTAAACTGCCACATTTTATATGTTCAGAGTTTTAAAAGATTCAGTCTGAAGGATCAAATACTTCTAAATAAATAAAAATTAAATAATACAAATTAACATAGTGAATGGAAATATATATAAATATGTGATAAATATATAAATGGAAATAAATAGAAAGAGGAAGGTATAAATGGTTGTATGTTTCATCTTCCGCATGTGTCTGTGTAGTGAAAGACAATGTAGTTCAGTGGCTACAACTAGAACTCTGGAGGTGGATTTTTGTGTTTGTCTGGATTTGAACCACAGATCTGCCACAACTTGGTGTATGACCCCGAGCAAATAATTTGACCACTTTAAGTTTCAGTTTCCTCATTGTAGAAGTTGAGTAACCATAGTATCTACCCATGGGATTATATTACAAGATTTAGAGGAGATAATATCTCCTTAGCCCATTGCCTGGCATATAATAAGTCCTTAGTAAGTGTTAGATGCTACAGTGATGAGCCAGGTGCTGTGCTGGGCATGGGATAATGGAGTGGAAAGACGTTCTGTTCTCTGCCTTCAAGGAGCTTATATCATAGTGTCTTTTAAGATGCTCATTCTGTGGAAGCTCTCTAAAGGGAAAAAGATATTGAACTTGGGAAATAAAATGAGGATCATCTATCCCAATTCACTTCCCATTATAGGAATACCATTTTTACAGTACTAATAAGTAGACATTAAGCTCATGATTTTGTACCCTTTCTAGGGAGAATGATATGGAAAGAGTACAGACTCTGAAGTTGACCAGATCACTCATTCCATTATTATATGACCTCAAGAACCTCTCTGAATCCCACGCTCCTCCTTTCTAGAATAGCATGATGACATTTCTCATGCTTGGTTGCCAGATGGTTGGATGAGGTGGTCACATGGAGCACTCACTGTGTCTGAAACATTACTTGCTTACTGTTCACTTTCCTCAAATAAAAAAATATCTCCATTATTTTTTGGCATCTGTGATTGCTAGGACAGTTTTTCCATTCTCAGATTAACCTGTCTCATATAAATTTTGCCAGTTAATTATGCTCGATCCTCTTCAATGGGATGCTTTTTAAAGCAAGAACGTAACCAGATGTAGTGACACCCTGTTATGTTTCTTTAGTATGTTTGACCATCATAAACTCTTCTAAGTGTCCTCTCACCTATCATTTCACTTTCCAGTCTGCAGACATCCCATTAGAGATTCTTCAAATGCTTTGTTGAAAAGAAGATGTATTGCATCTATGTCATTTATCTTTTCCACTAACCTAGGAGCTAATAAGAGTTAGTGAGAGTAGTTTGACATGATTTCATGTTAAATCCTACAGGCTTCTAATGATTCATATAATGTATATAAACTTAGTTTTTCAATAAGATAGAGGAAAATGAATATGATACGCTAAATTCTTTCATAAATTTTATGTATACTCACAACTAAATTGTTATTTATGGATGGAATTATAGTAGTAAATCAGTAAACTCAAAGATCAAGTCAGATAGAACCCTGCATAGTTTGCTCAGTATGTGAATTGGACGTCCAGACTCGTTGCTTAAGAGTTCACTGGAAGAAGAAGGCAAAAAAAGATATTTAAATCAAAGTCCCAGTTATTGGTCAAAATTTATCCCCGTGCGTTTTTTAGCTTACTCTTAGTTTCTCTGTTCATCTTCATTTATTCGGTTATTTTTCAAATGTCTAGTGAATACTCACCTGTGTGAGCTTTATTATTATTCCTGGGAATGTAAAAATGAATGTGCATGATCCCCAATCTCAAGGAACTTAGTATTCAACAAGGCAAAAGACAGATACATAAATGTAGCTGTAAGTCTTTAAAATATGCCTTCCTAGAGGGTCCTATATACTTTCTATAGGATGGTATTTTTGAGCTTAACTTGAGGGACCCTTGGAAGGAAAAGAAAGAGAATGGGTAGTCCCATAGAAACTGATCTAGCAAAGATCTCCTACAGGGATGATTAGTGGTTATGCATAGTTGGAGCCCAGGGAACATTGTGGAGACTAAGGAGAAATTAGGTTACTTGTAAATGGCCTTGAATACCTCACTAGGAAACTTAGTATTTTCTTGGCAAGTGAATAAGTGGCTCAGATGTGATTCCCATGTTTGGGGAATTTGTGAAAGATGGATTAGAACAGTGTAAAAGCCATTCTGGAGGGTGTGGCAGTGGTCCAGTGGCATTAAGGAGGAGGCTTGAAAACAATCAGAAATAGTGGAATTTAGGTTGGGACAGATTTAAACATCATTACTAAGGAATCATTGATAACGGAACTTGTTACCATTTACATATGCATGGAGGGTTGGTGAAGAGGGAAAGCAAGAATTCAGTGGATGAATGGTTATGGATGGTTATGTTCTTTTTATTTAATTGTAATCCAATTAATAAAACATTAATTTTTTAATGTTTGTTTATTTGTTGGGGAAGAGGGGTAGAGAGAAAGAAAATCTCAACCAGGCTCCGCACTGTCAGTGCAGAGCCCTAAACAGGGCTCAGACTCATGAACTGTGAGATCATGACCTGCGCTAAAATCAAGAATCGGACGATAAACTGATCTACTATCCAGATAGGTGCCCTGGATGGTTATGTCCTTAACCAAGGCCTGGGTGGGAAGGGAAAGAAGAATGTCCACTGGGATCTGGAGCTCAGGGGAAAGATCCGGAATTAGAGGTGTGGATCTGAAAGTCTTCAGCATAGTTGGAACTATCACGTAGGGATTGCCTGTAGACACCACAGGGTCAAGATTAGACCCTGGATGGTGGGGGGTGGGGGGAGGGAGTTTAATAAATAAGCGGTAAAAGAGACTGAGCAAGCGTGTCCAGAAAAACAGTTGGAAACCATTTGAGGTGCAAATGCAATGTTTCTCTGAAAAGCTGGATACTGTCAGTGATGAAATTCAGAAATTCACATGTCCTTGAGAAAACTGAAGTCCTTTTTACTTGAGGGTAACAAGTGACATTTTTGGTTGATTGTTCCCATTGTGTCCCTAGGGGTTTTGTGACGTTTTTGTGTGTGTGTTTTAAATCATTAAGGTCAGAGGGAGAGAAGACAGAGCCAGGAGTAACCTCCCCCCAGACCACCTTTAATTCCACAAGGCGTCTAACACCTACTTCCGTCTTTACCTGGAGAGAGACACCCATAACTTTAAAGCCAGCACTCCTAACCAGCCTTTGTCTAGAATCTCTCACGGCCCCTCTTCTCTGTGTGTTTATATGTGGGTCTTTTTTTCGCTTTTCTCTTAGAAAATTGTACATTTTGTAGTCAGGCACAATGGTGTTGTGTTTCAGTGAAGTACATTGCGAACTGGTAATAACGATAATTATGTCTACTCTTAGCTGCTTCTTCTCTCTATCAGGATCTCCAGCGTGTGACGTGCCAGTGCTGGGCTACGCTTAAATCTCTCACAGGCTGTGGACTCCAGTAAGGAATCTGGCTGCTCACGGCAAGCCTCACTGGGGCCAGCAGGAAGTGAATCTGTCTGCCACAGATACTTATTTAAACCAAATTATTAATGTTTAGTGGCAGAAAAGTGACTCCCTTTCTCCTTCCCCTGAATGATGAGAGCATATCTGTTTTCTTGATAAGATTGTGGCCAGCGTGGCCTTTGCTCTAGAAGGTAGATAAAATGATTCCGCCTGCAGGCTCCAGGGATGTCTGGTTTCTTTTCTCTGTTTCTGTGCCGAGTGTATCTCCCTTATTCATCTCACAAACTGTCTTTAAACTTAATCACACTGAACTTTTTGTATATGTTTGCCTCACAATAAATGAGTCTGGGGCTGGGAGGAGTGGGGGAAGTGCAGATAAAAATACATCTTTATTAGGAGAGAAATAAGAAACCACTCTCTTTGTTTAGAAAAACCCTTAGGTTAAATGTGCCCAGTTATAATAAGGGAAAAATTTGAGAAAGTTTCCATCTGTTCTGAAAAATACCAAAATAAAAATAATTGGAATGCAAATTAGTTTCAGCAAATTCTGTGTGATAAAAAATATTTTTCATATTTTCATTCTCCGGGGCTCAAATTGTCTGTGCTTCATAATTTCTGAATCCATAACTGCTTAAAACCAAATGAAGTTGTTACAACTTAGGATATTTGCATATAAGAAATTTAAAAAAACCTATAGATGTATTAAAGTCTATTATTTTTTAGGTTACATTTACAGCTTTATTTTTTAGACAATAAATGTAATATAAAAGTTTTTTAAAGTAAATTTAAATTTAAGCTTTAATACTTGAAAGTGTTTTGTTTTTCTCCGGTCACTTTGCCCTGGACTGCAAAAACAGTCTCATCTGAGAGATAATCTCACAGTCCTATTCCTCACAAAATGATTCCCTCCCTACCCTGAGGTAGGCCTACAAAATCTGTCCTTACCAATTAATGGTGTCACCCATCTTTACCTTGATAAGCTTGAATTTCAGGTTTTATATTCATTCCAAATTACTTTCCATCTTTGAGGACAACCTGCTGAGCAAGCATGTTGGGTGGTACAATATGACGAGGCGTGCAGTGTCTTAGAATCTCAGAGTCTTAGACCTTTAGAGCCCTAAAGCCCTGCCTATCTGTAAGTCCGACTTCTGGCCTTGCCAGCCTTCCAGACACAGCTGGGAGCCCTGAAGTATGTGGGAGGTGGGGAGAAGGCCTGTGGCGGCGACAATCACTGCCTCCAGGTCCGGGAACTCCCTTCGTTTAGCTAGCATTGAACTCAGTGTTCTAATTTGAAGCCCATTTAAAGTAGCTTGGTGATCTGGCTTTCCCGTCTGGAGAAGATGGAAATTATTGAAGAAGATAGAGTCTCTACTCGAGGCAGGCGTGCTGGTGCCAGTGAGAAGTGCTCACAACCTGCTGTCTTAGAAAGAGAAAGCTTAACGTGGACACAAAGTAAATACAGCAAAGTACAAGTGTTAGGTCCATGCAGGGGTGAGTTGCCACATGGGTATATATTTTAGGAGGCCTTGAGGGTGGCCCTGTATCAGCACATTACAACAGTGATGAAGGCAGTGACGAACATGGGCCGTCAAGTAAAAGTTAAATTGTGCCTCCGTTTATTGAAGAGAAAAGTTTGATTTTTTTCAGAAAGGCTTTATTCAAAATTGGTTATACAAAGTTGGCCCTTGAAGGGGGCAAGTCTCCATCTTTTGGGAATCGCATATTGATTCGTGTCACTCTTTCTGATTGTTGCCTGAACGAAACTTTGCTTAGAACAAAAATTATTTTGTTCAAATTGGTCACCTACTCTATTTGCCAAACCTGATTCCGTATATGTCATTTGGTTATTTCCTATAATTAAATTCTCCCTCTAAAAAAATGTCTCATGTTAGGATTACTTTTGACCTTTCATTTAAGGGATAAATATGTACTTTCAATATTTATTCAGCCTAGTTTTGTTTCTTAAGTTCTGCAGACAATAAAGGCTATTAACAGCGAAATATTAGCACAAACGTCAAATTCTACAGCCATTATATACCACTCAGTATCCTTCTCTTCGGTCTAAAAGGCAATGCTACATTTCCTGTTTTCCAGTCTCTGCTTTCTGTGTTGTTTTTCCAAGATCACTAGAGGTGATGAGTGGAAGAGTTTTCATTATCATATGATTTGTTTTTGCTCATATTTTCTTTCTGTAATCTAGATTGCAGATTAGAAGTTGCAACTGTTAAATGAGCCTATCAAAGATGTCATCTGAAATTTTTTACTTCCCTTTTTAGTTCTCTAATAGGGTGAAATCTTGATTAACAAATGCCCCGGCAGTCCCCTTTGTGTGGCTGCAACCAGATTCAAAAGAACATGTCTTCATGAATCATGCAAGGTCTGTACTCCATCCCAGTCCTCACCCTAATCAGAGTTTAAACTCAAGTGCAGGCAACGTTTGAAAGCTACGGACTATCTTCTTTAGCCTACCCATGGTTTCCTCTCTCTCCTTTCTCTGTTTATAAATGAAGGATCGAGAATCGTCCCTGTTTTCACTCCCCATCTCCTTTCCAAACAGGAACGTAGTGGTCGTCTTTATTTATTGTTTGAAATGTTATCACCAGCATGCTTTTTCACTTAAAGCCTGCGATGTCTAGTTGTGAGATAAACATCTTTTTCCTTCTCAATTTAAGAAATTTTCGGCATGATTGAATGAGGGGTGAGGCAGGAGGGAGAGAGGGTGGAACATGCACAAGTAGTTACTCAATAGGCCTAACTTGGATGAGCCAGCCGACGAGCCCGCCCCACTCGCCCAGATGGAGAGCAAACGGGAGACGCTCATAAGGACAGCTGCCTCAGCCCTCTCTCTCCTTCCCGGCTTCTCCCTTGTTATGCTTCTTATTTCTGCCAACTCTGGCAGTGTATCTCACCTCCAGGGACACATTCTTTTTTCCTGCCTAAAGTGTGGAAAAAATGTCTTGTTGTCAGAGTTTTGTTGAAATAAAATTGGCATTTGGAAGAAGCCACATTTGCTGGGAAGCTTAGGAGGGGTGCAACTCCACGAAGTGCTGAAGCGAGCGAGTTCTCGGGGTACGGGCTGGGACCCAGTGTGCGCTGGGAAGAGAGAGGGGTGAGGAAGCACAGTGGCTAGGGGCTCAGGGCGGCTGCCCAGTCCGGGTTCCAGGGGAATACCTTGGTGCCAGGGTGCAGTTTCTCAGTGTTGCCCACTGGCCGTGTTCATCACATTCTGGGGTGCTGCTTAGATTCCCACCCATTACAGGGCTTGCACCAGAGTGAGGCGGGCCGAGAGAACGGCATTTTAACATCTGTTCCATGCTTGTGCCCTTAAATCTGAATAGCAACTACTTAAGGTTCTGGTGCTTAGGGTCTCAGGTCCCCAAATCGTTTATTTGTGCCTATCTAGAGGTGCCTAGGATGCAGTGACTGACTCACCCGAGCCATGCACGTCAGAAACCGGAACATAAGGCAGAAGGCAGTTCAATCGTTGGCTTCTAAGGGTGTAGGGATCCCATGGCAGCACGGGAGGGAAGTGTGTATGTCCTCTAACCTCACTGTGGTATTCCTTGTCTCACTTGGTCTTTACACACATTCTTCTTTCATCTTCTGTCCCATTTCCCCTTCTGGGAAAGGTAAGAGCAGTTAAGATTTCTCTTTGAATCAAGGCTCAGCTGTCAACCTGTTCCAGAAAGATTCCCACAACCCCTGTCCTCCTCCTGGACATGGCTGAACCTCTACAATCCTAGGTGGTAGTGCTTAATGCACACACGTAATTTACTTACGCGGGTAGCTCTCCAATTAGACAGGGAACGTAATGGTCCTTATAAAACTGAGCCAAGCCTAGTGCGTGGCCTGGAGTTACTGCTCCATAAATGATTGTCAAATGAAGGAGTGAGCTAAATCTTGTGAGGGTTCCTTGACGCACGTTGTAATTTTCGTCATCTCTGCTGTAAGGAATGGCTGAATTTGTTTTTGTGTAAAATTAAATATGTTTGTATTAGATTTGTCTTCCCGTGATCCTTCGAAAAATGTGTTGTAAAAGCAAAATAGGGACACTGGGGTGGTTCAGTCCAACTTCGGCTCAGGTCATGATCTCACAGTTCCTGAGTTTAAGCCCCACATCGGGCTCTGTGCTGACAGCTTAGAGCCTAGAGCGGGCTTCAGATTCTGTGCCTCCCTCTCTTGCTGCCCCTCCCCTGTTCATGCTCTGTCTCTCTATCTCTCTCAAAAATAAAGAACCATTAAAAAAAATTTAAAGCAAAATAAATATGATAGTGAGAAAATAAAAATGCTTTGGTGATCTAAATTTTTGTGAAGTACTTTATTTTTTTTAAATAAATGTCACAAAATAGTTTAAAGAGCTCCAAGTAACTTTAAGACGGGATCCACTGGATTTTGGCTAAGTGCTTACAAAAAAACATTTTTTAATTCCCCGTCCAAATAGTTAAACTTAAATTTACTGGTAGCTATTTCAGAGGAAGATGGGAACTCCTGCAATCCTTTGTTATAAAGAAAATGTTTTTGTCTTCAAATGTTTGGAGGAAGGATTAAAGGCAATTTATGGCTCGGACAAAAAGTAATAAAAAGTAGTTGCAATGGAGCATATTCTAAATTGTCGTCATTTTCTGGAATTACTAATAATATCAACTCAGGCATTTTATGTCCAAAAGGAATTACTTTCATTCGTCACGCTTTAATGTAAACTCTAGTACCAATCTTATAGCTACTATGCTGGATCATTTGCTGCCTTCACTGTTTCAAAACAGGTATTCATTCAGTTATGTGACAGAGGAATTCTGCCATTAGATCTTTTACCACAGGGCTCAAGAAATATATTTGTAATTCATTTCTTTCAGGAAATAAGCTTGAAGATCTGAATTTTAAAAATCTTTTATTAAGATAAGTCACAGCCTTTTAAGTTTTTCCAGAAATGCTCCACTTTTAATCTCCAAGGGTATTATAATAATAAAAAATAAATTAACCTGATAGGCTAGTTTTCCTACTTATGGAACCCCTTTTTATTAGTATAATCCCACTTTAAAAATTTCTTACTATTTGTTTAATTAAAACAATCACATACACTTTTTATAGCATTTTACAGTTTATAAAGAACATTTCAAATAAAATATTTTTGATCTTTGTAACAACTCTGTAGTAATAATAGTAATACTGTTAAATAGTATTAAGCCTTTTTACTATTTGAGGGAATACAAGAGTTGATGGTATAAGGACATTACCCAGTATCAAATAGCAGATCCAGAACTTAATGGAGAACTTACCTCTGAATAACATCCTTTCTTAACTATACCTCTAGTAAATTTGGTGCTGTTTTCCTTGGAGCGTGTTTTTAAAAATAACTCCTAGAAGTGTCAAAATATTATTATTGTGCACTCTATTTTCTGTTTTCAAATAAATGGTTGGTTCTGTTGCTTGATGAAGTATTCACTGCAAATGACTTTCAGACATGGGTAAGTGTGATGTGGAAATTGAATCTAAAATAATTTTAAATAGGCATATGAATTTTTATATGATATTGTTGATTGATTTTAATGCTTCAGATTTATGTAATAGAGCCAGTCTCAGTACCCTTAGCTGAAAATGAGGGATATTTCCTTAATTTATTCTGCAAAAGACTCCTTTAATGTAGGATGAAATGTAGATATAAAAATTGTCATGTGTTTGTATGTCATTCCATTTGACCCCCTTTGATTCCAGGGTGAGAACCCGTGAATGAGTTAGCCTCTAGTTCAATGTTTTTGAATCAAACGTCAGATAATGTTCTTGTGTATGTGATATTTTCTCCAATGATTCAAATCCTTAATGAGTTGCTACTTGCTCACCTACCATAAGGTGAATTCCAGTGATCTATGTAGGACTCTGTTTAAATACATGTGTTTTCTCTCCACCCAGAGTAAAAGAAGCCGAAGAGGTGTGTAGGCAGAAAAAGGGAAAATCACTTTATAAAATAAAACCAAGACATGACTCTGGAATTGTAAGTATTTAACTCTCCCCTTTTTTAACTTGTGATTTTCTTTGGCTTTTAAACATAATTTCCACAACATATGCAAACTCACATAATGACACCTTAATTATTTTCCTCTTAACTATGAATGGGTGATATGCTCTGACTTGAAGAATCTCCTTTTCTGTATGCTTTTGCTCAGGCTCAAAGGCTAAGAGAATCTCAGTATCGACATTCAGAGCTTAAGATTTAAGACAAATCTCCTAAAGGAATGCATCTACCTGCATGTGTGTGTGTTGGTGAGGTTTGGGGAGCAATTTTTCACTTTCTCCATTACACATGTATCACCAGTGCAGGGCCGTATTTGAACCCAGAGTAGCCTGTTATAATTGGAATTAGCACCATTGGGATCTAAAACACGATGGGAAATGCTGAGTAGTAGTAGCATTGTCCTTTGCTCAGACCAGGGGGCTCAGACCTGGCTTGTACTCACAAATGGCTCTACAGAGTTGGCTGTATATCAGCTGTAAACTAACAGCCTGACCTCAACAAGCTTATTTAGCGTTCCTAGTTACCCACTTTCTTTAAAACACCACTTTTACACCCTGGGAGGCAGGGCTTGGTAAAAATGATGAGTTTTCTGGGGTGCCCTGGAGGCTCAGTAGGTTAAGCGTCTGACTTTGGCTCAAGTTATGATCTCACGATTCGTGAGTTCAAGCCCCACATTGGGCTCTCTGCTGTCGGCACAGAGCCCGCTTCAGATCCTCAGTCTCCCTCTCTCTCCCCTCCTCTGCTTACACTCTCAAAAGAAAAAAAAAAGACAAGTTTCTTTTGTGACACACTGTCAGTATTTTTTTTTTAAATGTTTTGAGGTTTTATCACTTGGTCCCACAAGAGTAAGTAAACGATGCTGTTTTAAGTGAAAAGTTGTTTTAGGCCTTAAAATAGGAAAACTTTGAATTGGATTAGACTAACGTAGTGTAAATGGAAAAGATAACGGGGTGCCTGGGTGGCTCAGTCAGTTGAGCATCCCGACTTTGGTTCAAGTCATGATCTCGGGGTTCATGAGTTCAAGCCTTATGTTGGGCTCTGCTGTTAGTGGGGAGCCCACTTGAGATCCTCTGTCCCTCTCTGCCTGTGCCTCCTTCACTCACACACTCTCTCTCTCTCTCTTAAAAATAAATAACATTTAAAAAATGGAAAAGATATCAAAATAACCCAAATTGGAATATGATTAAACCCTACTTAGAAAAAGTTAGGAATTACATCTCCATTTACAATATATTTTCCTGGGGCGCCTGGGTGGCTCAGTCGGTTAAGCGTCCGACTTCAGCTCAGGTCACGATCTCGCGGTCCGTGGGTTCGAGCCCCGCGTCGGGCTCTGGGCTGATGGCCCGGAGCCTGGAGCCTGCTTCCGATTCTGTGTCTCCCTCTCTGTCTCTGACCCTCCCCCGTTCATGCTCTGTCTCTCTCTGTCTCAAAAATAAATAAAGGTTAAAAAAAAATTTTTTTTAAATAAATAAATAAAAAGTAAATAAAATATATTTTCCCTTTAGTTTCTTTATATCAAAATTAATATTATCTGATGATCTAATTATCTAATTACCTTATGGTTTAGGTTATTTTCTGCCTTTTTGATTTGAGTATAACCTTAAAGGTGTACTGAATGAGAAGGGAAAATCATTAATCAACCTAATCATGCTATTGTAAGGATACAAGAGAATGAACACTCAGTTCAATCTTTATGTATTTGTGCATAGGATGGAGAATGAGAAAGGTGAGCTGGTACTTTTTCACACTGGTGAGAAGCTGAATTTTTAAAGCCTTTTTTTTTTTTTTTTCTGGGCTGGTGGATCTTCAACCTTTTCCTAGAGAATTTAATCCAAATGAAAAGATCTCGTTTGGCCTATTATACACTTCGTACATTTTTGAAAGTTCTTACTTCTAACTGTAACTTTTCTCTGGTGCATTTATTTTCAGAAAGCAAAGATAAGCATGAAAACCTGAGCAATGGAAAGCAAAATGAACATGAGTCACTGCAACCACTTCCACAACATTCAGCTGACCTGAGGGTGGGACGGAAACTATACCATTTTGTTCATTTTTCCTCTTGACCTCTAGCATAATCTTTGTGTTTTCTAGACAGTTCGCCAATTGTTGAATTTTACTGTACATTCATAAAAATGCAAAAGCAGTAGACCAGTGGAGAATTTGACACCTTTTCTTTTTGTAAAGTTTATGGTATAATATTGATAGACCAAAACAGCATGTATAAGAGGCAATATTTGCATTAATGCTGAACATGCTAAATGTTAAACTTACAATTTACTTTTGTGAGAATATTCCTTATCCCAGCAAAACACTTTCCTTTCTACTGACAACCAGTACTCCATTTCACTGCATTTAGATTTATGGCTAAAATGTTATTTCTAGTGAATTGTTTGTATCAGTTTCATGTCTACATATAAATTTTCTATTTTAAAACTTAAGTACCATTTATATATCATAATCAAGGCTTCCCCAACTCTTGGGTTGCTCTCCATAACTATATATTTGTGAAAGAAGATTATCATTTTTTTACTCAAGTAAAAAATATAGCAAAAGGAAAGCCCTTTCCTATAAGTCATTTAATATAGGCAGAAATCAGAGTATTAAGTTTAATGAGGGCTTTTATCAGCCTGTGTTCTTTGAGACCGTACATAAAACTAATCTTCAGCTAAAGTAAATTAAAGTCGTGCCTCTCTATAATGTTACCATTGGCCTTCACAAAGAAAATATGACTCAATATTTTGAAGGAATTTAAATAAATGATGTTCATAAAATTGCCAAACATGACTAATTGTTGGCAAAAAAAAAAGTAAGTTTTCAGGTGGATTGGCATCTGTTAATTCGCGTACCTGCCTGAGTGTTTTTACATGATTAGAATCATCTCTATGTGTTACAGCAGGTGATTAAAAGCTATAAAATGAGTATGTAATGATTTGTTACCTGAAGGAGCCTAGGAAAGGATTTTATTTTATTTCAAGGGGAAAGAAGAGTAAATCTCCCACTCTTTGTGAGAGTATTTTAAAGTCAGCTCAAGATACATTGTGATGGCTTTGTCTAATATTAATAGGTGGTTTTTTTTTCTAATTCTTTTAATGATATTTGTTGGGGCTTATCGATGTTGATAAAGGGGAGAATTTCTTGCTATCAGAAACTAATTATGGAAAGACTTAAAAAAGAAAATGTCCTGAATCACAACTATGTTTGCATTTATGTAAAGTATGGTCTTTTACCTTTTAGTTTATAGTTTAAGTGCAAAGAAACAGTAGTGGATTTGGTTTGTTTTCTAGTCTTCCTGTCTCCTTCAGTCCCTCCAATGTGTATATTACCATTCTTCACTGTAATAATAGGGCATTTAACAAAGATCGCTATGTGCAATACTGTATTTAGTGTTTCTATTTCAATTTTTCTAGGATGTTAATTTATATGAAAATAAAATGAATAATAAAAGAGTTCTGTGCCTATTGTGTGTATATTGCCTAAGGATGCTTCCAAAATATCGTCATCATATTCAACATTGGGAGAAAATAAGTTACACTCTGAAGATTTTTTAAAAAAGTTCTTATTTCAGGTTTAACAACTGTTAGTAGGTAAGTGTTAAAAAAAATTGAATGCTTCTTATACAATCTTAAGGAAAAAGTATTTTCCACTTATGAATTGAAAGATGTTAATATTTGAGAAATCCTTTTTCCAAAAGTTAAAAGTTAGATGCAGAAATTCACTTGATACAGATTAAGTGGTGAAGGACTATTGGAAGATGATAAGGTCAAGGGGAAAATGATGGTGTAGATGGGATGGATACAGATGAGGAAATGGAAGGAATAAAAACTAAGCACTCTGCTAACAGAGAAGCATGAAAAGAGTTTCCTTTTCTTTATGAGTAAGTTTTGCGTTTAGATTGATAATTTTTCAATTTAAACTCTTTTATCACCTGTACATTGACTTATCTACTTTGTGGCAAGGCTTGGTGCCAATAACTGAATGTCTCAAAGATCAAGGAACAATTTTATGAACATCGTTTGTTTACATTCCTTAATCAAGTTGGGGGGAAATAAAGCAGCAATGACAGTTCACTACTGTCCAATTTAGAGAGCACAAAAAGCTGGGGTGCCTGGCTCAGTTGGTAGATCATGCGACCCTTGATCTCAGGGTTGTGAGCTCAAGCCCCACATTGGTAGTGGGGTCTACTTTTAGAAAAATATGGACAGAGAGCACAAAAAGTTAAATCTCAAGGGATGGGTGGGTATTAGGCAAGTGAAAGGGGAGAAGAGAAATCCACAAATGGAAAGACAGTGCTCAAAGGCATATGGAAACCATCATTTCTTTTGGTTTGGGATCAAGACAATCTTAAAGTCATCTATGCCCTTGCTACTCACAGTAGGGCAGTGGGTTAGCGGCACTATCACCTAAAAGCTTGTTTGAAATTTAAAAGTTTTCCAAGTGGTTGGTGAGGAGGGGATGATGCTGCACTTCTAATAGAGGTAGCAAGCTGAGAAGAAGAAAAAAAAGCATGGAAAATGGATGCAAAATAGTCTGCCACACCTGCAGAAGAATAAGAAACGGGGTATAAGGCAGGGTAAGTGATAAGGACACACACATAGGATCAGGGGTAGATCATGAAAGTCTTTAATACAAAGAAACAGTATGAAGTACGTTGTGGAGCCAATAAGTTATTTTGAAGTGGTAACATTAACTGTTTTTGGTTTAATAAAGCCCACTCTGGTACCAGTGTGGAGGAGAGAGTGGAAAAGTATAAGCCTGGAGGCCAGAACACCTTTAAAGGAACTATTACAATTTGAAGGGAGAGATAGGACTTAGTATCAAAGGGAGAGTAGGACTTAGAGATGGAAACTTGGAGCTGAAAAAAGATCTGTTAGGGAGTTAAAATACATATGAGAATTTAAAGTTTTAGACGTGAAAAACAAGAAAGCAGATTGAATTTAGGCTGACAGTCTGATTCTCGAGTGGGTTATTTGGCAAAGTGTGGCTCTGTATCAACAAAGGTGGTGGGGAAATGCTTTAGTCAAATTTCTTCATAAATATCAGTGCCTCAGAGAAACCTCTGATAAGCCTTTCAAGAAAAGCAACTTTATCTCCAAGTCTTTATCCTTAAATCTATATAGTTATTAGTACACAGCCTGTCGCTCTCTCGAGTTTAAATCCAGAAGGACAGGGACACCTGGGTAGCTCATTCGGTTAAGCGTCCGACTCTTGATTTCAGCTCAGTCATGATCTCACAGTTGTGAGACTGAACCCTACTTCAGGCTCTGTGCTCGGCATGGAGCCTGCCTGGGATTCTCTGTCTCTTTCCCTCTCTCTCTTCCCCCGTCCCCAACTCACATGCTCCCCCTCTCTAAAAATTCTAAAAACTACAAAGTTTTAAGAAAAAATAAGAAATTTAAGTCCTGAAGGACAGAGACTGTTTTCCCTCAGGACTAAATCTATAACATTAAAAGCAATCTGTGACACTCAAAGATGTATTGATTTCAGGAAGAAATAAATGAGAGGAAGAAAAGGAAAAAGTTAAGGGCTGAAAGGGAATGGAGAATCCACAACGTGTGCTAGACACGCAGTTGGGATTTCTGGTAGATGGAAGATATCGAGGAACTCGAGAGATGTAATTCTGGAGATTTTGAGGTAAAAGCCATCTACATTGAAGTGATAGTTGAAATCAGATGGATTGTTGAAATTACCTGGGGAAATCTGGAACAGAGGTTAAAAAAAAATCACACAGGGTTGAGACTAGTGTTTAAAAGAGAAACAATAGGTCACAGAAGGAACCTCGAGAAGATTAATCAGGGAATTAAAAATGGAGAACCAGGAAGAAGTAGTTGTGCAGAAGTCAAAGTAAACAGCATCTCAAAAAGAAGCCCTCTCTCCACTGACACCATGCTTTTGCCCTTCAAACATGCTACTATTGTAAATAACAAATGTAATAAAATATATATATAATGAATTGACTTGTTCAATATTC
This sequence comes from Panthera leo, assembly GCF_018350215.1. Taxonomy (NCBI): domain Eukaryota; kingdom Metazoa; phylum Chordata; class Mammalia; order Carnivora; family Felidae; genus Panthera; species Panthera leo. The sequence goes on along the minus strand of NC_056696.1, from coordinate 9,727,075 downwards.
TGTTTAAGCTATTTTAGGGAAGCAGTGTAGAAAAGAGCTCTGGAGTTCTATTATGGGTATGACTAAGTAAGCTTCTAAGAGACAATCCTCCCCAGATAGTAACTGTAAACTCCGAACAAAATATAAAAGCAACCACTTGGAGGCCCTGGATAATGAACAAAGGAGGCAGGTTCTGGGGGCACAGTGGGGGTGGAACTTACAAGAATGGCCCAGGGCCTGAGGGCAGGAATGGTACTGCATCCAGCAGCTAAAAACTCCTAAACCAGCAGTCTTTTTGGCTAGATGATATCATCTTTAAAGTCCCCAGGAGGAGGAGAAACCCTGTCAACCAGAATTCTATATCCCGTGAGAATATACTTCAAGACTGAAAGTGTATATACTTCAAGACTGAAAGATACTTGCATTTATAAGAAAGCTATTCATATGTGTTACTAGTAGACCTATACTACAAGAACATAAAGAAAGTTCAAGTTGAAGAGAAATGATACCCAAAGAAAATGTGTATCTTGAAGAAGTAACAGCGAACACTGGAAATGGTAAATACCTAGGAAAATATAAAAGACCAGTTCTTGGGACATCTGGGTGGCCCAGTCAGTTGAGTGTCCAACTTTGGTTGATTCTGTTTCTCTCTCAAAAATAAAACATTAAAAAAATTTAAAAAACTACTTCTTTTGCTTTTAACTTATTTTAAGCACGGATGGTTTATTTTATTATTTTTTAATAGAGAGCATGTGCACGTGAGTGAAGGAGGAACAGACAGAGGGAGAAAAATAATCTTAAGCAGGCTACACACTCAGTGCTGAGCCCAACACAGGGCTTGATCCCAAAGACACCAAGATCATGACCTGAGCCAAAATCAAGAGTCAGACGCTCAACTGACTGAGCCACCCAGGTGCTCCAACACTGACAGTTTAAAGCAAAAAAAATTAACATTTCTTTGAAGAGTTCATAATGCATGTAAATGTAATGCATAAGGCAATTTCAAAGGATGGCACAGGAAGAGAGAATAAATTGCAAGATTTCTATATTTTACATGAAGTAGTACAATATTAATTCCAAATAGACTGAAAAGTTAAGGATGTAGACCCTCAAAATTCATAGTATAACCTTTAGTGCAGCCACTAAAAAGTAAGGGAACAAGTATATCTAAGGAGTCAATAGACACATTAAAATGGAACTCAAAATCTATTTGAATACTTGAAGACATGAAAGTTTGGAGACAACAGAATTAAAAAGGATAGAGGATAACCAGCAAGATGACAGCCTTAAACACGACCTTATCAATTACCTGTTAATGGCCTGAACACTGTAAAAGGCAGAGATTATCACACTGTACTTTTTTTGAGAGGCAAGATTATGCTGCCTACAAAATACGAATTAGAAAGATACAAATAGATATAATCATAAATATAGGTAGGTATTGATACCAGCGTTAGAATAAATGAAGTAAATATTGACAGACTTAAGGAAGAAACAAACAATTCCATAATAGTGGTTGGAGGTTTTCACACTCCTTTCCTACTAACTGATAAAACTAGAGAACCAATCAGTAAGGGAAGGGGAGAGTGGGCTGTAAAGAGGGAAGGAAGAAGAAAGGGAAGTTAGGGAGTGCAGGTTGAGTGAGAGAGGAATCTTTACAGGGTAATGGGAGCTAATCATGCCCCGTTTATGGAAGGAAACCAAATCAGGCTTACCACCAGAGATGTGGGACTAGAATGGAGGTTACCCACCAGTGAGAGTCAATCAAAAATAACTCCAGTGGATACTACACAATATGGCAAATAAAGCAGCCGGTGTGTCATAGCGGGAGAAAGTCCTGCAGAGCAAACAGGGCCAGCGAACTTGTTGGCCCATGCCTATTCCTGCAATGTCTCCAGTATCACTGCTCCCCAGGAACCAAGTGCTCCCCAATAAAAATTTAATTCTAACTGGGGATTGATGGAAATGACAGAAAATGACTAGATATAGAGAGCTAAGGGGAGAAAAAGCATGAATACCTCATCAAGATAAGTATGCAAAACACACTTCCCAAAGCACTAGAGGAAAATGTCAGTAAGAAAGAATAAATCAACGCAATAAAAATGCATTAAAAAATGCAAACAATAGAGCAAAACGTACATGACTTAATAAATAACCTTAAAATTTTAAAATATATAATCATCAAAATAAAAGCATACATACAAACATAATTCTAGATGGACACAAAGTAAGAGATCATTAGCGATTTGGAAGATAGTGCCAAGGAATTCACTGAAATCATATCGCACAGAGATAAAACATTTTTAAATATGTGAGAGAAGTTAGATACAAGATACACTGAGAAGCCAATCTGAGAGACATCCTATAAGGAGAAACTAACAGAGATGGTAGAGAAACCAGATAATGGCGAGAGGAATGGCTGAGGATATGGAGAACTAAAGAAAGACACAAATTCTCTGCTTGAAAATGCATAACAAATTCTAGGCAGGATAAATACTGATAAAGTTATACCTAGAAAAGTCAAAGTGAATCTCCAGCTACATAAAGACAAAATTTCAAGACTCCCAGAGAGAAAGTATACAATGGAATGATAATTATACTGAAAGCAGATTTGTCTTCAGCAGCAATATATATTGACAAAGGTAAATAGTTCCTTTGATTTGTGTAATGAAAACAATGAATCAAGACCATTATACCCAGTTTAAGTATCATATTCACATGGAAGAGGAGATAGATATTTTCAGACACATGAAAACTAAGACTTTACTACTCAAAAACCTGGCTGAAAGATCTGCTAAAGGATATACTTCAGCAAGGAAAAAAAGATGAAGATGAAATGAAGAGTCAGGATATAAGAAATCACAGAAATTAGTGAAATAAACTCTAGATTGTAAACAGTAATAACTATAATGAGTGTGTTTATAAAGGGGACTAGAATTTTGAGTAATAAGATGAATAAGAGAAATTAAGGAAATAATCCAAGCATGTGAAGGGTCTTGCCTAGTCTATTCATTCATTTAATTCAGAAAATGTTTATAAAGTGGACAATACATGCCAGAAACTGTTGTTGGTTTTGGGAGTAAAGGACCAACAGTAAAATGTCCTATGCTCATGGAACTTACATTCTAGTAGGGGAAACCAAAAAATCACGAAAAATAATGTCAGGTGCTATGATAATTTAAGTAGGGTGATCAATAATTTGTTCTTAGAACCAGAATACCTTTGAAGGTGCAAGCAGTACTCTTATGCCAGGGAAACCTCTATAAACTAACACCATTCCATACAAACTCTGGCCATTCTGTGTGTATGTGTTATCTAAGCTTTAAGTGCTATGATGAAAAAGAAAAGCATAAGATAGTGACATTGGATATGTTTAGACATTGTTACAAAAATATGAAATTAACTATAAGTGAGAATTTTAGGATTTTCTATAAAATAATAGAAATAACTGAAAGCAAAGAGGGAATTACAACTGTCTATTCAACAAAAGGTCAGAAAAGCAAGAAAAGGCAAAGCAAAAGAGAATATGGTAAGAGACTGATTGGATGCTAGGCGGGAGGACTAGGGAAGAAAAGGAATTATCAGGACCAGGGTGCTCTGGAATCCTGTGCACCCTTCCATGTGTTACACCCATCAGTCATGATCATTTTCACTTCTCAGCCAATCAATGAACTCAGACCTTGCGAGGCTGTATTTTTAAATTTTTGTTTCCCATGAAATGCATCTTCAATTATGTAATCAAAAGCAATAGAAAGAGGTTTAAGTTTTAAAATGGTGTGATAAAGGGAATATTTACCCTTTCTCTTCTCAGAAATCATCACAAAGTAATAAGGAGCAAAAGCACAAACTTCATCTTTGATTAAAATTAGAGGTATTGCAAACCCAAACCACAAATTATATGGAAGATCTTCCAAATGTGTGGGTATGGAAAGAGGCAGAGAAAGGATGCTCACAGAGGCAGATTACAGAAAAGGCCAGGAAAGATTTCTCTAAGATGAGGTCACATCTTTAGGTGCTATCTCAGAATCCTGTGTTTGCTATAATGTACTTTGGCCCACCAATTGGTATTAGAAGCTTCCTGTATGTGGTTTATTATTTTTTTTTTAAGCAGGGAGGAAGCCTAAATGAACAATGGGACAGACAAGTCAGATTTGCAGGAAGATGTCTATCAATACAATAAGGGTGAGAAAATTACTATGAATTGAAGTAATAAGTTTAAGACTAAGTCATGGTCTCTACATTACTTTGTAATGAAATATTTGCTAGCTTGAAACAGCCCAGTCTGCTCCCCAACACGCCTCCCACCAATAGCTGGTGAGCCTCACCTACCCCTCCTAAAAATTATTTTTAAAAAAGAGAATACTATAGAACACATTTATGAATAGTACTTCAAAAAGGCCAAGGAAATATTAGCCAACATAAGGACCATGAAGAAGTTGGGATGCCAGGAAGATCATCTTTATAGCTTTACATGGTATATATGTGTATTTTAAAATAATATTTTCATGTGATGAAAAATTATGTGAGTTCCTCCAACTGCTAAAAAAATCATTTATGCAATTCAACATAATTCTTTATGAAAAAAGTCAGAATGATGTAAGTATGTCCTTAAAAGCTCAAATACCTCAAGGCAAAGTCAGCTTTGACCATAATTTAAGCATTAGAAATGTTCTCATTAAGAATCAGCAGCAAGACCAGATGTGTACTTTCATCGTTTATCACTCTTCTGATGAAAAAAAAAAATTTTAATTAAAGGATAAAATTGAAAGAGAGGAGGTAACATAATTTTTATTTGCTGTTTATTAGCTTATTTACTCAGAAAACAAAATAATCAGCCAAAAATTTGTTAGAAACAATAACAGAATGTGGTAAATTGACTAAGTAAAATTTAATATACAGAAATCAAGAACTTTCACGTGTATTGGAGATATAACTGGGAAAATTTCTCACTTAAAATAGCAAACAAAAAAGGTGAATAGCATGGAATGAATTTAACAAATAATGTATCAGATCTATATGAAAACAACTTGAGAGACAACATGAAATAGAAAGGCATATAATCAGCAATGTCAGTATTCCCTAAATGAATCTTTAAATTTAATGCAATCCAAGTAAAAATGTCAACAGAATATTTGGGGGTTGGTGATAAGGACTGAAGAAGTTGACTTTAAAATTCGTGGGGTGCCTGGGTGACTCGGTTAAACGTCCAACTTCCACTCAGGTCATAATCTTCCGGTTTGTGGGTTCGAACCCTGCATCAGGCTTTGTGCTGACAGCTGGGAGCCTGGAGCCTACTTCAGATTCTGTGTCTCCCTCTTTCTCCACCTCTCCCCTGGTCACACTCTGTCTTTCCTCTCTCTCAAAAATAAACATTAAAATAATTTTTAAAATTCATGTATAAAAACAAACAAGAATAGTCATTAAATTTTGGGGGGAAAAAAGAGCAGTAGAAGGAGGAGCTGGCCCAACTGTCTATTAAACATATTAGAAAGTGACAATAAGTATTTGTAAAAGCGAAATAGTGGAAATTTCTAAATAAGGAGATAATATGCAGGCTTTAAAAAAGAAAGAATGTGGGACACTTTATGTACTGATATAAAAGATGTACATTTTGTTAAAAGAACCCATGAATAAAAGAATGTCTTTGTCATTTTTGTGTGAAAAAAAAAGAAGCAGAACTGTGTATACTGCACTCCCCTTTATGTAAAAATGGGGGCAATGTGATTACTGAATTCAGAAACTAACATACATAGACGATCTCTGGAGGCATTCCGAAGATATTGCTAATATGAGTTGCTTCTGGAGAAAGAAAACTGGTGACCTATGGGATAGGTAAGAGAAAGATCTCTTCACTGTTACATCCTTTGGTTCTTCAGCATTTTGTATAATTTTGAAAAATAAGTCAATATAGAAATATTTTATAATTTTTGGAATGTGTCCCATTTCAATTATCAATTTGCCACCTATCTGGTCACTTCTGTTGAATCAAGAAGACAATATGCTTTGGGTAATTTATGATGCTTGTACATCACTATAGCAACTCTATCAGATATCCTCCAAAGCGAAGATCAGGAAAATTCTCACATTAGACCATTATGGATATTTGCAAGGGTTGGAAGCCAACTTTGCTTGTCTGTTGCAGGAATGAAAAAAGAAAAAAAAAACTCAGGAAAAAAAGTCAGGGTGGTCGGTAGGCCGCTGGACACATTTTCTCCTATGGTGGTCTGGTGTTCTGATTGTTACAGTAACATTGGGCTTTTTATTTCACAATGGCCCATTTTGGTAATTTTTATGCAAAACCCCATTCACTTCAATTTTGGAGTTAACTTCATACAGTTCTCATTGTCTTTATGTAAATGTTTCTAATTTATGGCTATAATCCTACCATACACTGTAAATTTTCCAGAGATTAACAACACTTTCTGATCCATGCAATGGATCACAGGACCAACCCTCTCCTTACAACGTAATCAACAATGAGATTTTTCTGTTGGTTTGAGGCTTTTGGAGTCAGAAACTGGCAATATGCTTAAGCCATGTTATAGTAAGCCATATATGGCTCCATAATACTTATTTCATATCCATATATTTCACTTGGTAAATGCTGTCACTTAGCATAGCAAAGGGTGAGAATCAAGAATTTTAATATTTAGTTTACAGACTTCCAGGATAAATCCAGAAATAGACCCCAGCACTAGAGTGCCTTCTAGCACACGGAAAAACAGACGTGTGGTGCCTATGGTAACACCGGTTGTATATTGTTTGGCTCCTCAAATAAAACAAAAATTAGAAAAAAATATATACCACCACAAAATAAAAACAGAAAGCAAAAAACTATAAGATGTAAATATTTGGATAACTCTCAAACCTTTTTGCTGAACTTTCAAACATAAAATTTGAAGTTTCCAGCCTTGATTAGACACCCAATTCATAATCTGGGATCCAGTACCTACTCCCCAGACATTAGCAATTGCATCTTTCTCACGGCTACACTTTTGTTAGATGAAGAATGTCCTGGCAACAGATTTTACGGATGGAAGTAGTGGTTAGGAACTCTTTACGCGTGCCAGGTTTTTAAACACACTTCTTTCCTTCAGGATTGGAGTTGGGGCTCAAGCCAACAGTGCTTCATCAGGAAGGTTTGGCATTGCTCAGCAGAGAGATGCATGAGACAAATGAGAGATAGAAGCGTTGTGTAGAACAAGAGGGGTTCAGTGAAATGACAGTAGGGCCCCACTTTCTATATCAGGTAGTGAACAGACACTGCCTGGGGGCTGTCACTCATTTCCTTTATTCCTGTTCTTTTTAAGGAGTACAGTTGACCCTTGAGCACAAACAAGGGGGTTAGGGGTGTCAACCCTTGCAGTCAAAAATTCACATGTAACAACTTTTTAACTTCTCCAAAAGTTAAGTTTTAGTAGCCTGCTGTTTTGGAAGCTTTTTTGATAACATAAACAGTTGATTAGCACATATTTTCAATTTTGATTTAATTTAATTTATTTTTTATTTTAGCACAGGTAACATACAGTGTTATATTAGTTTCAGGTGTACAATATTGTGATTCAACAATTTCACATCAGCCAGTGCTCATCACAACAAGTGCATTCCTTAATCCCCATCACCCATTTCACCCATCTCCCCCATCCACCCCCTGGCCCGGTAATCATTAATTTAATCTATAAAGTTAAGAATCTGTTTCTTGGTTTGCCTTTCTCTCTCTCTCTCTCTCTCTCTCTTTTCTTTTGCTCATTTGTTTTGTTTCTAAATTCCACATATGAGTGAAATCATATGGTATTTGTCCTTCTCTGAGTGGCTTATTTCACTTAGCATTATACTCTAGCTCCATCTATGTCATTGCAAATGGCAAGATTTCATTATTTTTATGGTTGAATAATATTACATTATATATACATCCGTATATACATACATACACACATACGTACATATACATACATACACATGGCCCATTATGTTTATGTATATGTATATATATGTATGTATGTAATTATGTATGTGTGTGTGTGTGTGTGTGTGTGTGTACATATGTATGTATATACCACATCTTCAGTCATTCAGTTTTGGATGGACACTTGGGCTTCCATAATCTGGCTATTGTAAATAATGCTATAATAAGCATAGGAGTGCATGTATCTCTTTGAATTAGTGGTTTTTGTATTTGGGGGATAAATACACAGTAGTGTGATTACTGGATCATAGGGTAGTTCTATCTTTAATTTTCTAAGGAATCTTCATATTGTTTTCCAGAGTGGCTGTACCAGTTTGCACTCCCACCAACAGTGCAAGAGGGTTCCTTTTTCTCCACATCCTCTCTAACACCTGTTACTTGTGTTTTTCATGTTAGCCATTCTGACAGATGTGAGGTGATAATCTCATTGTAGTTTTGATTTGTATTTCCCTGGTAATACATGATTTTTTTTCATGTGTCTGTTGGCCATCTGGAGGTTGCTTTTTTTTTTATTGTTACTTTGTTGTGCTAAATCTTTTTTTTTTTTTTTATGTAGTCCCAATAGTTTATTGGACTATTATTATCTTCCCTTGCATTAGGAGACATATTAGAAAAATGTTGCTATGGTAGATGTCAGAGACATTACTGCCTGAGCACTCTTCTAGGATTTTTATGGTTTCAGAACTCACATTTAGGTCCTTAATTCATTTTGAATTTATTTTTGTGTATGGTATAAGAAAATGGTCCAGTTTCATTCTTTTGCATGTAGCTGTACAGTTTTCCCAACACAATTTGTTGAAGAGGCTTTCTTTTTCCCATTGGATATTCTTTCCTGCTTTGTGAAAGATTACTTGACCATATAATTGTGGGTTTATTTTCAGGTTCTCCATTCTGTTCCTTTGATCTATTTTTGTGCCAGTACCATACTGTTTTGATTACTACAGCTTTGTAACATAACTTGAAGCATGGAAATGTGATGCCTCCAGCTTTGCTTTGCTTTTTCAAAATCTCTTTCATTATCTTGGGTAACTTGTGGTTCCATATAAATCTTGGGACCGTGATGGAGGAGCCAAGATGGCTGAACAGCCTGGAAGTTTTTTGCATCTTGCATCCATGAAATATAGCCAGACCAACACTAAACCATCCTACACACCTAGAAAACTGATTTAAGGATTAACACAGTGATCTTCACAACCTAAACCACAGAACTCAGCAGGTATGCGGTGAGGAGAGGAGAACTGGGGGAGAGAGGAGACGCAGAGGGCAGGGAGCGGTTTTTGCTGGTGGAGAGAGGATGGAGATGGGGAGGGGAGAGTATGGTAAAAGCACCCCTCCCCCAAAAGCAGCTGGAGACAAAGTGGAAAAGCGGAAACAGCCGCATGGACTGAACTAAAAGAAAAAGGAGAGAGGAGAGGGTTTAAATTCCATTAAGACTCTATAAACAGAGGGAGTGCAGAGTCTAAAACTCCGCAGCTCAATACCTGGTAGTGCTCTGGTGGGAAGGGAAACTCCCCAGGAGTAGAGTGAAGTTCGTGGGGTCTTTGGGTCACATGGGGAGAGATGCTTCCCCTGCTGGGAGGACATTTGGTAGAGGTGGTGAGGTTTCGCCATGGGCAAAGGTCCCAGCATACCTTGGAGAATGGCCATATCCACTGGTGTTGGAGCAAGGATGTTAAGGGTGAAGGCTGGCACCAGATGTGTGTTGTGATTTTCCATAATCCCTGAAATGCTGTTGCCACACAATCATGTGAACTTTTTCTGGGATGGGCTGGCACCCAACCACAGTCTCTGGGCATCAGCAGCAGCATGGTCCCTCAAACGTTCCTGGGTGCAGCTGGCACGTGGCCGTTGCTCAATGAGACCCTACCACAGAGGGTCAGAATGGGTCAAAGCCACAGTCCTTCAGAAGTGAGGGGTTGGGAAACACAGCAACATCTGAGATAAAACTCAGGAGGGAGGAGCCGCCTGGCATCCTGATGGCTTGGTCACAGACGGTGTAAAAGTGGAGAGTAGATGGAAGCCAGAGACAGAGGACAGGCTTGTGATTGCTGATGGGGGAGAACAGAGTTTTGATACTAGAGACTGGATAGCTGGGTGACACCATTTTCACCGCTCCCGTGCATGCACATACACACTTACAAGTGCCACAACAGTCCACCCCAATAAGCTAAGCAGCGCCATCTCGTGGAGAACGGAGTTGTTACATGAAGACTCGCCCAACTGGACCAACCTTGCTCTTCAGGAACACCACAAGTTTCTCTGCCTGATTAGTTTATGGACCATACAGTGCTTCATAGTTTAACTTCTAGGGGAAATGATGTAATTTCAATCATATTTCAGTCTGTTCACTGGTCAATCTATTCAATTTTATTTTTTGTTCTTTTTGTTTCTTTTCTCTTTCTTGAATACAGAAAGAAAAAAATTATTTTTATTTTCAATTTTTATTAAAAATATTTTCCTTTTTTCTACTGTATTTTTTACTTTTTTGTAATTTTTTCAAATTCTATTTTACTTCCATCATTTCATTTTATTCTATTTCATTATATTCATTTTTTCAAATTTTCAAACACTTTTCTTTCTTTTCTCTTTTTTCTTTTCTTTTTTCCTTTTTCCCATTTTTTTCTCTAATCTATCAAGCTCCGTTCAACACCCAGACCAAAACAGACCTAGGATCTAGCATTATTTATTTGATTTCTGTGTATGTGTGTGTTGTTTTTAATTTTTTAATTTTATTTTTTTACCTAATTAATTCCTTTTCTTCCTTCAAAGTGATGAAATGAAGGAATTCACCCCAAAAGAAAGAGCAGGAATAAATGACAGTCAGGGACTTAATCAACTCAGATACAAGTAAGATGTCTGAACCAGAATTTAGAATCACATTAATAAGAATACTAGCTAGGGTTGAAAATAGATTAGAATTCCTTTCCACGGAGATAAAAGAAGTAAAAGGTAGTCAGGATGAAATAAAAAATGTTGTCACTGAGCTGCATTCTCGAATAGATGCCATGGTGGCAAGGATGGATGTGGAAGAAGAGAATCAGTGATATAGAGGACAAACTTATGGAGAATAATGAAGCAGAAAAAAAAAAGAGAGACTAAGGCAAAAGAGCACAATTTAAGAATTAGAGAAATCAGTGACTCCTTAAAAAGGAACAACATCAGAATCATAGGGGTCCCAGAAGATGAAGAGAGAGAAAAAGGGATAGAAGGGTTATGTGACCAAATCATAGCATAAAACTTTCCTAATGTGGGGAAAGATACTGACATCAAAATCCAGGAAGCACAGAAGACCCCCATTAGATTCAACAAAAACCGACCTTTAACAAGGTATATCATAGTCAAATTCACAAAATACTCAGGCAAGGAAAGAATCATGAAAGGAGCAAGGGGAAAAAATGTCCTTAACCTACAAGGGAAGACAGATCAGGTTTGCAGCAGACCTATCCACAGAAACTTGGCAGGACATAAAGGAGTGGCAGGATATATTCAATATGCTGAATCAGAAAAATATGCAGCCAAGAATTCTTTATTCAGAAAGATTGTCATTGAAAATAGAAGGAGAGATTAAAAGTTTCCCAGACAAACAAAAATTAAAGGAGCTCATGACCATGAAACCAGCCCTGCAAGAAATTATAAGGGAGATTCTCTGAGGGGAGAAAAGACAAAAAAAAGAAAAGAAAAAAGATCAAGGGCAACAAAGACTAGAAAGGACCAGAGAATACTACCAGAAACTCCAACTCTACAAGAAACATAATGGTAATAAGTTCATATCTTTCAGTACTCACTCTAAATGTCAATGGACTAAATGCTCCAATCAAAAGACATAGGGTAACAGAATGGATAAGAAAACAAGATCCATCTATATGCTATTTACAAGAGACTCACTTTAGATCTAAACACACATTCAGATTGAAAGGGGATGGAGAACCATCTATCATGCTAATGGTTGACAAAAGAAAGCCGGAATAGCCATACTTATATCAGACAATCTAGACTTTAAAATAAAGACTGTGACAAGAGATGAGGAAGGGCATTATATCATAATTAAGGGGTTTTTCCATCAAGAAGACCTAACAATTGTAAACATTTATGCTCCAAATGTGAAGCACCCAAATATATAAATCAATTAATAACAAACATAAAGAAACTTATTGATAATAATACCATCATAGTAGGGGACTTCAACACCCCACTTACAGCAATGGGCAGATCATCTAAACAGAAAATCAATAAGGAAATAATGGCTTTGAATGACACACTGGCCAGATGGGCTTAACAGATATATTCAGAACATTTCATCCTGAAGCAGAGGAATATACATTCTTCTCCAGTGCACATGGAATGTTCTCCAGAATAGATCGCATACTGGGACACAAATCAGCCCTCAACACGTACAAAAAAATTGAGATCATACTGTGCCTATTTTCAGACCACAATGCTATAAAACTCAAAATCAACCACAAGAAAAAACTTGGAAAGGTAACAAATACTTGGAGACTGAAGGGCATCCTACTAAAGAATGAATGGGCTAACCAAGAAGTTAAAGAGGAAATTAAAAAGTATATGGAAGTCAATGAAAATGATAACACCACAGCCCAAAACCTTTGGGACGCAGCAAAAGCGGTCATAAGAAGGAAGTATATAGTAATACAGTCCTTCCTAAAGAAGGAAGAAAGGTCTCAGATACACAATCTAACCTTATGCCTTAAGGAGCTGGAAAAAGAGCAGCAAATAAAACCCAAAACCAGCAGAAGACAGGAAATAATAAATATTAGAGCAGAAATCAATGCTATCAAAACCACGAAAACAGTAGAACAGATCAATGAAACTAGAAGCTGGTTCTTGAAAGAATTAACAAAATTGATAAACCACTAGCCAGTTTGATCAAAAAGAAAAAGGAAAGGACCCAAATAAATAAAATCAAGAATGAAAGAGGAGAGATCACAACCAACACAGCAGAAATAAAAACAATAATAAGAGAATATCTTAAGCAATTATATGCCAATAAAATGGGCAATCTGGAAGAAATGGACAAATTCTTAGAAACATATAAACAACCAAAACTGAAACAGGAAGAAATAGAAAATTTGAACAGGCCCATAACCAGTAAAGAAATTGAATTAGTAATCAAAAATCTCCCTCAAAACAAGAGTCAGGGCCAGATGGCTTTCCAGGGGAATTCTACCAAACCTTTAAGGAAGAGTTAACACCTATTCTCTTGAAGCTGTTCCAAAAAATAGAAATGTAAGGAAAACTTCCAAACTCTTCCTATGATGCCAGCATTACCTTGATCCCCAAATCGACAAAGACCCCACTAAAAAGAAGAACTGTAGACCAATTTCCCTGATGAACATGGATGCAAAAATCCTCGACAAGATATTAGCCAATATGATCCAACAATACATTAAAAGAATTATTCACACGACCAAGTGGGATTTATACCTGGGGGGGGGGGGCAGGGCTGGTTCAATATCTGCAAAGCAATCAATGTGATTATTCACATCACTAAAAGAAAGGACAAGAACCACACGTTCCTCTCAATAGATGCAGAGAAAGCACCTGACAAAGTACAGCATCCTTTCTTGATAAAAACCCTCAAGAAAGTAGGGATAGAAGGATCATGCCTCGATATCATAAAAGCCATATATGAAAGACCCAATGCTAATATCATCCTCAATGGGGAAAAACTGAGAGCTTTCCCCCTAAGGACAGGAACAAGACAGGTATGTCTACTCTCACCCCTGTTATTCAACATAGTATTGGAAGTCTTAGCCTCAGCAATCAGACAACACAAAGAAATAAAAGGCATCCAGATTGGCCAGGAGGAGGTCAAAATTTCACTCTTCACAGATGACATGATACTCTATATGGAAAACCAAAAAGATTCCACCAAAAAACTGCTAGCTCTGATCCATGAATTCAGCAAAATTGCAGGATATAAAATCATTACACAGAAATTGGTTGCATTCCTATATACTAACAATGAAGCAACAGAAAGAGAAATCAAGGAATTGATCCCATTTACAGTTTCACCAAAACCCATAAAATACCTAGGAATAAATCTAACCAAAGAGGTGAAAAATCTATACACTGAAAACTATAGAAAGCTTATGAAAGGAATTGAAGAAGACACAAAAAAATGGAGAAAGATTCCATGATCCTGGATAGGAAGAACAAATATTGTTAAAATGCCAATACTACCCAAAGCAATCTACATATTAAATGCAATACCTATCAAAATAACACCAGCATTCTTCACAGAACTGGAACAAACAATTCTAAAATTTGTATGGAACAAGAAAAGAGCCCGAATGGCCAAAACAATCTTGAAAAAGAAAATCAAAGCAGGAGGCATCACAATCCCAGACTTCAAGCTATACTACAAAGCTATAATCATCAAGACAGTATGGTACTAAAACAAAAACAGACACTCAGATCAATGGAACAGAATAGAGAACCCAAAATGGACCCACAAACATATGGCCAACTAATCTTTGACAAAGCAGGAAAGAATATCGAATGGAATAAAGACATTCTCTTCAGCAAATGGTGCTGGGAAAACTGGACAACGACATGCAGAAAAATTAACCTGGACCACTTTCTTACACCATACACAAAAAAAATAAACTCAAAATGGATGAAAGACCTAAACATAAGACAGGAAACCATCAAAATCCTCAAGGAGAAAGCAGGCAAAAACCTTTTTGACCTTGGCCACAGCAAATTTTTACTCAACACGTGCTGGAGGCAAGGAAACAAAAGTAAAAATGAACCACTGGCACCTCATTAAAATAAAAAACTTCTACACAGCGAAGGAAACCATCAGCAAAACTGAAAGGTAACTGATGGAATGCGAGAAGATATTTGCAAATGACATATCAGATAAAGGGTTAGAATCCAAAATCTGTAAAGAACTTATCAAACTTAACACCCCCCCCCCAAAAAAAACAAATAATCCAGTGAAGAAATGGACAAAAGACATGAATACATACTTCTCCAAAGAGGACATCCAGATGGCCAACTGACACATGAAAAAATGCTCAACATCCTCATCATCAAGGAAATACAAGTCAAAACCACAATGAGATGCAACCTCACACCTGTCAGAATGGCTAACATTAACAACTCAGGCAACAACAGATGTTGGTGAGGATGCAGAGAAAGAGGATCTCTTTTGCATTGTTGGTGGGAATGCAAATTGATGCAGCCACACTGGAAAACAGTATGGAGGTTCCTCAAAAAATTAAAAATAGAACTATCTTATGACCCAGCAGTTGCACTACTAGGTACTTATCCAAGGGATACAGGTGTGCTGTTTCAAAGGGGCACATGCACCCCAATGTTTATAGCAGCACTATCAACAATAGCCAAAGTATGCAAGAGCCCAAATGTCCATTGATGGATGAATGGATAAAGAAGATGTGGTATATATATATATATATACACATATATATATATATATATATATATATATATATATATATACATACATACACACACACACACACACACACACAATGGAGTATTACTCGGCAATCAAAAAGAATGAAATCTTGCCATTTGCAACTATGTGGATGGAACTAGAGGGTATTATGCTAAGTGAAATTAAGTCAGTCAGAGGAAGACAAATACCTTATGACTTCACTCATATGAGGACTTTAAGATACAAAACAGATGAACATTAGGGAAGGGAAGCAAAAATAATATAAAAACAGGGAGAGGGACAAAACATAAGAGACTTAAATATGGAGAACAAACAGAGTTACTTGAGGGGTTGTGGGAGGGGGAATGGGCTAAATGGGTAAGGGACATTAAGGAATCACTCCTGAAATCATGGTTGCACTATATGCTAACTAACTTGGATATAAATTTAAAAAATAAAATTAAAAAATAATAAATAAATAAATAAATAAAACATTAAATAAAAAAAGAAAGATAATGGGAAAACGTAAATAAACAAACATAAAAAATAAATTTTGGGATTGTTTGGTCTAGTTCTTAAAAAAATGCTGTTGTTATTTTCATAGGGATTGTATTAAATGTGCAGAGTGCTTTCAGTAGTATAGACATTTTAAGAATAATTATTCTTTCCATCCATGGACATGGCATGTCTTTCCATTTCTTTGCATCATCTTCAATTTATTTCATCAATGCTTTATAGTTTTGAGTGTACAGGTCTTTCACCTCTTTGGTTAGGTTTATTTCTAGCTTTCTTACTATTTTGGGTGCAATTGTAAATGAGATTGATTTCTTAATTTCTCTTTCTACTGCTTCATTACTGATGTATAGAAATGCAACAGATTTCTGCACATTGATTTTGAAACCTGCATCTGTACTGAATTCATTTATCAGTTCTAGCAGGTTTTTTTTAAGTTTATTTATTTATTTTGAGAGAGAGACAGAGAGAAAGAGAGAAGAGCAGAGAGAGAGGGAGAGGGAGAAAAAAATCCCAAGCAAGCTCTGCACTGTCAGCTCAGAGCCTGATGCAGGGCTCAAACTCACGAATCATAAGATCATGACCTGAGCCAAAACCAAGAGTTGGATGCTTAACCAACTGAACCACCCAGGCGTCCCAGTTCTAGCATTTTTTTGCTGGAGTTTTTAGAGTTTTCTATATATAGTATCATGTCACCTGCAAATAGTGTAAATTTTACTTCCTCACCAATTTGATGCCTTTTATTTCTTCTTCTTGTTTGATTGTTGTGGCTAGGAATACCAGAACTATTTTTTTTAAGTTTATTTATTTATTTTTAGAGAGAGAGAGGCAGAGAGAGAGGTAGAGTGAAACCCAAGAAGGCCCCGTGCTGTCAGGGCAGAGCAGGATGCAGGGCTCAATCTCACAAACTGAGATCATAACCTGAGACAAAATCAAGAGTTCAATGTTGAACCGACTGAACCATTCAGGCACCCCAAGGACTTCCAATACTATGTCGAATAAAAGTAGTGAGAGTGGACATCTTTATCGTGTTCCTAACCTTAGGGAGAAAGCTCTGTTTTCCCCTGTTGAGTATGACGTTTGCTGTGGGTTTTCAATATGTCACCTTTATTATTTGAGGTATGTTCCTTTGAAACCTTCTTTGTTGAGGGCTTTTATCATGAGTGGATGTTGTACTTTGTCAAATGCTTTTTCTGTATTTATTGAAAGGATCATATGGTTTTATCCTTTCTCTTATTGTGTGATGTATCACATTGATTGACTTGTAAATATTGAATTAACTTTACATCCCAGGAATAAATCCTACTTGATCATGGTGAATGGTTTTATTAATGTCTTGTTGGATTTGGTTTGCTTGTATTTGGTTGAGTTTTGCATGTATGTTCATTAGAGATATTGACCTGTAGTTATCTTTTTTTTATAGTGTCTTTGACTGGTTTTGATATCAGGGTGATACTGGCTTCATAGAATGAATTTGTATGTTTTCTTTCTTTTCCTATTTTTTGGAATAGTTTGGGTAGAAAAGGTATTAACTCTTCTTTAAATTTTTGGTAGAATTTTCCTGTGAAGCTATCTGGTCCTGGACTTCTGTTTGTTGGTGACAAAAAATTGGTTGATTACTGAATCAATCTCCTTCCTGGTAATTGGTCTGCTCAAATTTTCTATTTCTTTCTGTTTCAGTTTTGGTAGTTTATATGTTTCTAGGAATTCATTTCTTCTAGATTGTCTAATTTGTTGTCATGTGGCTTTTCATAATATTCTCTTACAATTGTTTGTATTTCTGTGGTGTTGGATGTTATTTCTCCTATTTCATTTGTGATTTTGTTTCAGTTCTCTCTCTCTTTTTCTCTCTCATTTTGATGATGATTTTGGCTAGAGGCTTATCATTTTTTTTGATCTTTTCAAAGAACCAGCCCCTAGTTTCATTGATCTCTTCTTCCTTTTTTTTCCTTTCATTTCTATATCATTTGTTTCTGCTCTAAGCTTTATTATTTCCTTCCTTCTGCTGATTTTGGGTTTTGTTTGTTATTATTTTTCTAGCTCCTTTAGGTGTAAAGTTAGATTGTTTATTTGAAATTTTTCTTGCATTTGAAGTAGGCCTGTGTTGCAATAAACTTCCTTCCTATTACAACTTTGGCAGCATCCCAAAGGTTTTGGACTATTGTGTTTTCATTTTTATTTATTTCCATGTACTTTTTGATTATTCTTTGATTTCTTGGTTGACCCATTCATTATTTAGTAGCATGTTATTTAACCTCCATGTATTTTGTGGTCTTTCCATATTTTGTCTTGTGGTTGATTTCTAGTTTCACAGAATTGTAATAAAAAAAGATGCATCAATATTTTTGAGTTGTTGAGACTTGTTTTGTGGCCTAATATGTGATCTATTCTGGAGAATGTTCCATGTGCACTTGAAAAGAATGTATATTCTGCTGTTTTAGGATTGAATGTTCTGAATATATCTGTTAAATTCACCTGCCCAGTGTGTCATTCAAAGCCACTGTTTCCTTGTTGATTTTCTGTTTAGATCATCTGTCTATCAATGTAAATGGGTTGTTAAAGTCCCCTACGATTATTGTATTACTGTTGATTAGTTCCTTTATGTTTTTTATTAACTGTTTTCTATATTTGGGTGCTTTCATGTTGGGTACATATATTTATAATTATTACATCTTCTTGTTGGATTGTCCCATTCATGATTATATAGTGTCCCTCTTTGTCTTTTTTATAGACTTTGTTTTTATTGGGCTGTTGTCCAGTATAAATGTTGCTATTCTGGCTTTCTTTTGATATCCATTTACACGATAAATGTTTCTCCATTTCATCACTTTCAATCTGCAGGTGTCTTTAGATCTAAAAAGAGCTTCTTGTAGGCAGCATAGAGATAGGTCTTGTTTGTTTTTTTAATCCACTCTGCCACAGCTGAGAGTCTTACAGAGTTTCCTTTGTATATAAGCATCTTCTTTTCTCTTGCAACCTTTAAACTTCTTTCCTTCACTATTTTTTTTTTTTTTTGCAATTTTAATTACTATATGTCTTGATGTGGACCTCCTTGGGTTGAATTTGTTGGGGGCTCTCTGTGCCTCCTGAATCTTGATTCTGTTTCCCTTCTTAATTTTGGGAAGCTATTATTTGCTCAGCTACATTTTCTGCACTCCTTTCTCTCTTCTTTTTTTTCTTAGATCCCTGTAATGGGAATGTTATCATGCCTGATGGAGTCACTGAGCTCTCTAAATCTATTCTCATGATGTAGTGTTTGTTTCTCACCTGTTCAGCTTGACTCTTACTCTATTCTCCAGGTCACTGATACATTCCTGTAGCCTACTATTTATTCCATCTATCATATTTTTAATTTCATTTACTGAGTTTTTTTTTAAATCTCTGATATGTTTTTTTGAATCTCTTTGCCAAGGATCTCACTGATGTCCTCTACCCTTTTCTTGAGTCCAGTGTCTTTAAAATAATTACTTTAAATTCTCTATCAGACATATTACTTATTTCTGTTTTTTTAGATCTTCTGTGATATTTCCTGTTCTTTTAATTGGGACATATTTGTCTCCTCACATTGTCTACCTCTCTGTGTCTGTTTCTCTGTGTTAGGAAAGTCAGGTACATCTTCTGCTCTTAAAAGTAGGGGCTTTTTAAAGAAGCCCTGTAGTGCCCTGCAGTGGAGTGTCCCCTGTTCACCAGGACCTGAGCCTTCAGGGGAATCTCCTATGTGTGTTGCTTACATCCTGCTATTTTGTCTGGGTTGCTTTTTCCTTTCAATCCAGATATCTGCACTGACTCTCTGCCTATTGTGGACTGTGCTTGCTCTCTATGATGTTATTGAAACCCAGGCCAACCAGCACTGAGACGGTGTGAGGCAGCAATATTAGAAAAAAAACTTACAGTTTTTATTTAAATTTCATTTAGTTAACATACAGTGTAAGATTAGTTTCAGGTGCACAATATAGTGATTTAGCACTTCCACACCACACCTGGTGCTCATCACAAGTGCTATCCTTCATCCCCATCACCTATTTTATCCATCTTTCCCACCAACCTCCCCTCTGGTAACCATCAAGTATTAGAAAATTTGCACTGAGCTACTAATCCTGGGTCATATCCTCTACTGCCTGGTGGGCACATGACAGTGGTGGTGATGGCTGGGGGCACTCAGTGTCTGTGTGTGGGGTGCCTGGGCAGGGCAAATTTGCACTGAGCCATTAGTCCTAGCATAGATACCCCAAAGCATGGTGCTTGCAAAGGCATGGTGTGTGGAGGTGGTAGCTGGGTAGGGTGCAACACAACATTAACAAAATTTACACCCAGTCCAGGGCTGAGGCCAACAGGCTTGGAATGGGCAAGTCCTCATCGTGCACCTAGGGTGCACTTTTAGCTGTCAGGTAGCAAGTGTTTTGCAACACCACTTCCTGCAGATGGCTTTGTGTTTATGCTAGGGGGCAGGGGAGGAAAATGGAATCTGCCAGCTACTTTTTTTCCCAGAAAAGTCCCCAAACACACTCCAAAATCAGTATAAACACATCTCCCTCCTGTTCTACACACTGCCACTTCTTTGTTGCCTCTCCATGGGTTGTTGTCTTTTTAAGGGCAGGGACTGGGCGATCACTGGCTCTCCAGGATCACTCAGTGCTGAGTCAGCTGACTTCTAAAGCTCCAGGCTCCAAGTCCTACTGGTTATACAAACTCATGGCATTCAGCTCCTCTGGTTTTCCAGGCCAGACGTTATAGAGGTTTGTTTTCCTGTGTGGTCTCTCTGGTGCTTTCCCCTCTCTGCACCCACAGTGCCCTCCCTCCTGCGGGCAGCTCCCAACCACACTTTCTGTCCTTTCTAAACTCTCAGATGCAGCTTCTCTACGTTTAGTTGTGGAGGTTTTTTTTGCCAGTCTTTGGATCACTCTCTGGTTTCTTCCTTTCTTTCTTTTTTCTTTCTTTCTTTCTTTCTTTCTTTCTTTCTTTCTTTCTTTCTTTCTTTCTTTCTTTTTCTTTCTTCCTTTCTTAGATGTGAGTGGTATCTGGTTGTAAATGTGGAACAAGTCAGCTTAGAGTTCTCCTACTCCGCCATCTTCCCAAGGGGCTCAAAGCACATTTTTTATGTTATGTGTATTATATATGGCTTTCTTACAATAAAGGAAGCTAGAGAGAAGAAAATGTTATTAAGTAAATCAGGAGTAGAGAAAAACACATTTATAGCACTGTTCTGTATTTATTGAAAAAAGAAAATGTAGAAGTGGGCCTGCACAGTTCAAACCTGTGTTGTGTTCAAGGGTCATCTGTATTTCCAAATGTAACTTTGTTCTCTCTTGCCTTATTCTCTCACTCTCTTTTGGAAGTCTCACCTGTGTTCATGGGTTTAATAATGATTTCACGTCTTTACTAGTTTTGTCCAGGTGTAGCTTGTTGCTCTATTCCAGTCCTATTTCTTCAAATGGGACAGATTTATTTAGAATATCTCACTATCAGGGACGCCTGGGTGGCTCAGTCGGTTAAGCGTCCAACTTCGGCTCAGGTCACGATCTCGCGGTCCGTGAGTTCGAGCCCTGCGTCAGGCTCTGGGCTGATGGCTCAGAGCCTGGAGCCTGCTTCCGATTCTGTGTCTCCCTCTCTCTCTGACCCTCCCCCGTTCATGCTCTGTCTCTCTCTGTCTCAAAAATAAATAAACGTTAAAAAAATTAAAAATAGAATATTTCACTATCACTGCAGACCTAACATCTCTAAAAACCCTCATCATCACCTCGCTTGTGTGGGGTTCCCCATCTTTTACACTAACAGACTCCTCCTCAGTCACCAAATTCTGCAAATATTTCATGTACTTTTCTCTTTCAGATTCAGTTCTATTACTTTGTCTGGCCCTAATCTTCAGTCTAACTTCTTATAAGAGCTACTGAGTTGGCCTGACTGGATACGGATTCTGTTCCCTCCAGTCATCTTGCATATTGTGACTGGAATGATCCTCAATCAAATTTGTCAGCAATCTTCTATTTCCTATCCAATCAGGTGGAACCTCCTTTGCCTCTCTTTCAAGGTCACCCACATTCTTTACTGTCTCCCCCCTCCTCCCATACTCTGTCCTCTCTCCCCTAACACACACACATGCTAAGGTGGATATTATGGTATCTACTCAGATGCTCTCTTCAGAGTATGAGAGTATGAGGTACCCATCCCATCTCACCTCACCCCCTGACCCCAATGAACATCAGCTACTGATGGCTCAAAGCTGGATCCTTCACCAAGAGGGGACCTTAATGAGAGAGAATGCCTGCTTCCTCCAGGGGATGCCTGAAGCCAGTGACTGGCTAATGTGGGATCCAAACCCCTGTCCTCCTTGCTCCCATTTGGGACAACTCTAATCACTATCACAGCACCAGAACTCCACATAGGATCAGATGAGAGCTCAGTTGCAACCAGTTTGATCTTCCTGCTACACAACCCTCTTTCCTCACGTCCTTACAGGTCTATGTTCTGAGACCACTCCCCAGTAAATCTCCTGCACAAAACACTTGGTCTCAGAGTTTGGGAAACCAATCTAAGATAGTTCCAGGAGTGGTCCCAGGAAGTGTACTCTAACCCAGGATTTGGAGATGGATCACTTGCCAGTCAGTTGACAGGGCCCTGGCATGCTGTAGCATGAACTGTTAATATTTTTCCCAGGCATGAACTGAGGAGGGATGTTGGTGTGGGAACTCCTAGACAGTGCAATACTTTTGGTGCTTAAGAATTATAAGGTACATGGGACACTTGGGTGCCTCAGTCGGTTAAATGTCTGACTTTTGATTTTGGCTCAAGTCATCATCTCAGGGTTCATGAGTTTGAGCCCCGTGTGGAGCTCTGCACTGACATCATGGAGCCTGCTTGGGATTCTCTGTCTCCATCTCTCTCTGTCTCTCCCCTGCTCTCTCTGTCTCTCTCTTTCGGAGGAAATAGATAAACATAAAAAAAAAGAATTATAAGGCACAGTGTGACTTTAAGGACTTTGGAATTGGGGAACAACTTCCAAGTGGCATTGATTTGTTGAAGACTCAGGGCGATTTATGACCAATTCATTCAGAACACAAAAGCAATATGGTCTGACAAACACCCCAGGAATGATGATAAGGTACTAGCCTGATTCTCAGGGTATCACAAAAACTGATCCATATTCAATGAAATAAAATCGCAAGAGCTTCCATGGTGTATGGTGGAGGAAAGTATTCATAGGCTTAGAGAAGTGGGCATGCTTCTTTATGTGTCTGCTATGTGAAGCTAAAAAAACCAACAGCCAGTGAAGGTCCCAGGAGAGCCTACATTCACCAAAGGAATGTTGCCTATGTTTGTGTCAGGAAGAGCAGCAGCATTGAGAAGCTCAGCCATGCCTGTTGTCTGTAGCCCAGAGCTAGTGGTAGGAAGAGATGCTATAAAACTAGGCTCCCTGATGGATCTTATATTATTTTGAGCAAGATCTCAAAACAATATAAGCCAGATGCCAGTGCTTAACTTTCAGGAGTATTGTGGGCAAAATTATTGCAAAGACTGATGGGATTGGAGTGATATCCAGAAAATCCCAGCTTGGAGTTGGATAATAGAACATGGTGTTCCTGGATATGATATAGATGGGCTACCAACAAGGATATTATTTAATTTATACAGCCAAAAAAAATCAATGATGGATTATCAGAGACAGGGCAGTATCTCAGTAAAAATCACGATTCCTTGCTCAGTTTCCAGATCAGAATGGAACCCATTGGCTGAAGGAGGGGCTGAGTCTTTAGAAGTAAGGAATCTTCAATACCAAGGCATATATATTCATTTGTTATTCCCCTAGTACTTAACCAGGGAATTTAGAACTACTTACTAAGGTAAATGTGCTATGGTGATAAAGAGGAATACTCAGAACTTTTGAAGATTAGTGAACACTGGTTCTGAATTTACACAAATACTTGGAGACCCAGTAAGCCAACATGGCTCCATATTAAAGTGAGGGATATATAAGGGCCATCAGAGTCCTAGCCAAGGTCTGGTTCTCAGAGGGCCTACTCATCTATTGGTCCTTCCCCTAATCTCCAAATGCCTAATTGGTAGGGACACCCATGGTAGTTTGAAGAACCTTCACATTAATTCCTTGACTTCTTGAGTAAGCACTAATGTAGTAGGGAGGGGCAAGTAGGGATTCTAAAGCTTCCTACCTCAGCGAAAAGAGTAAATGAAAAACAATGCTGAATCCCAAAGGGAATGGAGTAAATTAATGAAACTTTCAAAGACTTGAATATCATGGTCACTCCTATCATATCCCCATGTATTTCATCAGACCATTTCCTGCAAAAATTAAACAGAACACGGCAGGTGATAGGACAGTAGCCCCAGTTGTAGTTACTTTGCTCAATGTGTTTTTTGTTTGCTTGTTTTTTTTTTTGTTTTTTTTTTTGTTTTTGCTAGAGCAGGTTAAAACACCACTCATCACTTGATATAGGAAATATATTTTTAGCTGTAACTATCAGGAAAGAGAAGTGGATGCCATTGGCGTTCCCATGGGATGAACAGTGGTTTATGTTTATGGTCTTGCCCTCAAGTCTATGCAAGTTCTTTGTTTCTTTTTTTTAAATGTTTATTTATTTTTGAGAGAGAGAGACAGAGGGTGAGCAGGGGAGGGGCCAAGAGAGAAGGAGACACAGAATCTGAAGCAGGCTCCAGGCTCTGAGCTGTCAGCACTGTGCCCCACGCGGGACTCGAATTTATGAACCACGAGATCATCACCTGAATTGAAGTCGGACGCTTAACTGACTGAACCACCCAGGTGCCCCAAGTCTATGCAAGTTCTTACATCCTTTACCAAGATGTAATCTGAAATAGCCTGGATTTTATGGACATTCTGTAAAATGTCATATTTATTCACCATATGATTGACATCATGTAATAGTAACAGATGAGAGATATAAGGCAAGTATGGTGGAGGCCTTTGTTTATACATAATATATACACCAAACTATAAGGTTTACACACCATAAACCTTAGAGAATAGGTAGTACATCTACAAAGATTTATAGGATTTCTGACTCCAGACAACATGGAGTAGACACAATCTGCCTACTTCTCCCACTATAGACTCTGGAAAATATATATATATATATATATATATATATATATATATACACACACACACACACACACACACACATATATACACATATATATACACATATATATATGTATATATATATATATATATATATATATATATATATATATATATTTGATAGATATATCCAATATAATAAGGCTCTAAGAGGTGGAGAAAAAAAGGCAGATCAAGGAGGAAACTTGGGATCTAAGGAATGACATTACAGGGATTTCCCTTGCTTCTGCCCTCCTCCCTTATGTATCCCAGACTAAGTAATAGAGGGACCAACAACCCAGAAATGCCAACAGGTACAACCACCACCACCACAACAGAAACTACTTGTTTTCCCACTTTTCCCTTATAGTAAATGGCATCACTGACTGCTGTGCCTGAGAAGTAGCAGCAGTGGGATTGGGGGAAGAGGCAAGGGTGGGTAGAGGTTAAGAAGGATTTAAATGTGGGGTGCCTGGATGGCCTAGTCAGTTAAGCATCCAACTTCAGCTCAGGTCATGATCTTGCAGTTCATGAGTTCAAGCCCTGCGTTGGGCTCTGTGATGACAGTTCAGAGCCTGGAGCCTGCTTTAGATTGTGTCTCCCTTTCTACTCCTCCCCGCTTGCACTCTATATCTCTCTTACTCTCTCTCAAAAATAAATAAACATTTTTTAATTAAAAAAAGAAGGATTCAAATGATAATCCAATGATAAACAAGTTTTAACTGTATTATTTATGATTTTGTCTTATTGGTTATCGATGATGTAGAGCTAATCATCAGTGGTGTAGATCAATCATCAAAGGAACTTTCTAGGGATACATACATTCTTATGTTGTTCACTCAATAGCAAAAATTCATTTTCATTGACTTTATAACTTAAAAAATCTATCAGCCAACTTCAGAAACAAGTGAATTGAAATATCTTATCCTCATTTAAGTGGAATATTCTGCCCCATTTAATAAACTAAGATAAATTATTTATTAAGTTAAACTTCATTCCTTTGAAATCCATAGAGTAAATCAACCATATGCAATTTTATTATAGTGTTTATTTTTTATTGGTAATTGAGTTACGTGAATGTCATATAAGTCAATTAGTTGAAAAACAGAAACACTGTGATATCAAGAAATGTCGAAATGTTTGAAAGGTGATTGTGAAAACGGACAAAACCCAGGACAAATTCTGGCTTGTTGAAGACACAAATGTGGTACCCTGGTCACTACCAGGAAGATGAACTTCTGTATTTCTTATTCAAAGAACACAATGAGAAGAGCTCAAGAATTCTGTCTTCAGCTGCTGACCAATCTGTAAGAGGCTTGGAAACTCCCCAAGACCAGGACTGAAAGCCATCCCCTTCACCTCTGATCCTTGAATGCCTGATTCTGATTCTCTTTGATGGTGCCAGGCCCCAAAGGGATTGGTTGCAGGATGTAGACTAAGGATTGAATTCACCATGACTGGACAAAAGCACTCTGAACACAGTGCTCCTTCATTGCCCGCTGAAACAAGTTCTGAATCCCATTTTTTTATGGCACATCACACCAGGATCACATATAATCCTAGAGTATCTTTATTTGTTCTATAATTTAATAGTACACCTATAAAATAATTACATTATACTTATAGCTTTTCTTCATTTATAAACAGACAAAAAAAAAACAATTAAATACAATTTGAGCCATTGTAAGGTAAACTTTGTACATACCCCCAGAAGGAGCTTCACACTGCAGCATATCATATTGCTTCCATTGCTACTCCCACAGTTGGGTTCAAAGAGTGTGTGCTCATGTTTGTATTCCGTGAGTTCATAGCTTAATCCTTCCCCTATCTACTTGGGTTCTGTGTTAATAAAATGACAGGGTTGGCTCTGTTGTCAGCCAGAGACTCCCATCCACCCCTACCCTACTCTACTCCATTGACCTCAGGTACAGTCACGTGGACTTCCTTCCTTCGCAGCGTTTCTGCTGTGGGTCCCGCACGGAGTCTGGCTTGAGGTTTTCCATTAAATGGAAAAATAAATTCTAAAGCTGGACACACTCTCCACTCTTTCTCTCTATCCCAAGGTTCCAGCCTTCAAGGATTTCTGTTGAGTTCTGCCTCCTGATTCAGGGCTGCGTATAACCATTTCTAAAACCAATACCCTCTTGTGCAACAGCACATTCTGCTCCGGTCTCATGGAGTTACAGAAGTGATAGAAATGAAACCCGCAGCGTAGAGGCAGGAGACGGATTCACCGCCATGCCACAACCTTGCTCTCCGGGTGAACACCTGCAGATCCCCCATCGCTGCCAAAGGTCAGGAAGCCTCAGTTCCCCGAGCAGCTTGTAGAGGGTCTCACAAACCTGGAAATGGGTTTTTCTGAGTGCCTTTGGCAGCAGCACTTGAGATTGAGTGCTCGGGGGAATTACCAATGAAAGGCCTTCAAAGTGTGCTGCTTCCCGCCAATGGCATCTAATTCACATTTACAGATTCCATAAACGTTACTCACAGGGAAGTCTTTGCGGGGCAATCTAGCAAAGGGACTCGATGTAAGTATAAGTTTTCAGGATGATAAATTATGTCAACTTTCTTATGCCAAGAGTGCACAACATGAAAACCTCAATGATTCATAAAAATGAAAAATGAGTTGGTCATCTTTTTGTTTTTTCAAAAATTCCATTCTTTGAAAAGGAAGCTTCTGTAGGATAGTTTAACTAGCTTTCCGTTCTATATATTTTATTTTTTATTTCCTCCCACACCACAAAGTGAATGGACTCCTTATACTTTTAAATATTTCTTTTACCAGGAAATATCTTTTGTTTAGTGCCATGGCAGTGAAATAGTATAACTTCTCACACCGCATGTGCATATTAAATATCACAGGGCTTTTAAGTTCCCCCTTAATGACTTCCCAGTGAGTCCCCTCCCTACACCCTTCCATCCCAATCCACTTCCTATATTGTGCTGCAATGCTTTAGGACCTTCAGTGAAACATTATTCATTGTCAAATCACAATGTAAAATCACCTGGCGTCTCCCTGCCCAATCTAAGAATAGGTGCATGACAATGAACTGCTGACTAGGCATTATTTCTGAGTGAAACACCTTGTTGTGGGCCTGACTCAGAATAGTGCTGCAAAGCCAGAGTCCAAACACGTGAAACAATACATGGATAGGTCTATAGTGCTTTTTAACAGCTCTTTACAATACAGGTCAATTACAAAACCAGCGTTAATATGGAGACCTTTGTGTGTAATAATATTCTAATTGCAGCAATAATAGCATGCACATCAGGGTTCATCTGAGTCCACAGATGGGGGGGGGGGTGGGGGAAGTGAGGAAGAGGTGGTGGGGGCCGGGGGTAGGGGAGAGTGTGGCCTGCTGAGCAAGGTCCCCAGGGAAGCCCATTTCATGATCCCAGTGGCTCAAGTCGTCTTCTCAGTATTGGGGTTTTAGAAGAACCTCCCTGTGTCCGGACATTGTCCAGAACCGCATCACAGCAGCGCGAGGGCAGCCCTCCCTTCCCAAGGGAACCTCTCAGCTGGAGGGCCCTGGCCCAGCGGGAGAGGCGTGAGGGCCGCATCCTTCACTTCCTGGGAAGGGGGAGCTGGAGTGTAGGGTGAGGCCAGGGAAAGACTCGCTTTTCCACATGGTGGAAACATCAATGCCGGATTGGCAGGGCAGCCCGGGAAAGGCCCTCTCCGGCCGCTGACTGGTGGCTGGTGGGTTTCCAGCCACGTCCCTCGGGCCTTGAAACGCAGCCCGTTTGGGACGCATAGGAGAGGCCCGCGGTCGGTCAGGAACACATCGCAGCGAAGCTCCGCTTGTGGCCCGCGCGTGTGACGAGGGCGCCGTGGGCCCCAGGAAACGTGCTTGCTGCGGAAGGGGCCACCGGGCAGCGCGTGCGTGGGCTCAGAGGACGGGGACGCAGGCGGCGGCGGCCCAGCCAACTGGCGCGCGGGGCGAGCTGCGTCCCGCCGCAGGTGCTCACTGCTTGTCCGAGTCGCTCAGGTTCACCGACATGCACCGACACTGCTTCACCTTCTGGATCTTTTTGAGTCGGAAGGGAGGGTCCAGCCCGGGACATTCGAGCTCCACCAGGACCGAGGTGACGCGCTGGGGCTTGCAGAAGGCGCACGACTGGAAGGACTCCTCCTCCTTGCGGACGTGGCGCGGGATGTAGAAGGAGTTGCACTGGCCGTAGCAGAAGCGGTTGAGGATCGTGCGGCTGCGGCAGCCCTCCTCGCTCACCGTCTGCCGCAGCGGCTGCGTCTTGCACCAGTCACTCTTGAGGTACTTGCGCTCGGTGACCACCAGGGCCTCCTGGCTGGAGGCCAACACCTCCTTGATCTGGTGCTGCCATCTCTCCGAGTGGTTGCTGCTGCCGTCCTTGTAGGGCGAGGGGATGGCGCCCGCCGGCCGGTTCTTCCGGGCCTCCGCCGCCTTCACCAGCACGGCCACCAGGCACAAGGACAGGGAGAGCTTCCAGAACATCCTGCAACGAGAGAAGAGTTAGAGGGGGCGTCTGTGGCGGGTGCAGGCGGGCAGCCGGTCTTCGTGGTTTCATTAAGAAGGGCTGCCGTCAGGTGGGGCCGCTGGAGGGGAGAGTGCAAGGACGCTGTCCTAAATACTGCCCCGCAGGCAAGACGGGGGTTGAGACACTGCCAGGACAGTTAGAACACGAACACACGTTGGACAACTACAGAAGAATTAAAAAGCAAATGTTGTCAAAACTAGCCCAAGCCAGTTTGCTGGAGTGCCGGTGATAGTCAATAAATGTCACTGCATTTTCACTTAGTCCTTGCGCAGTGCTACCCCATGCGCATCACGCGTCTACCTCATTTGATTCTCAAAACAGTAGATGGGAGGTGGCATATATTAGCCCTACTTTGTAATGGAGGAAATTGAGGCCCGTAGACATTGAGTAATTTGCCCAACGCCACACAATGACTAAGAATGTCCCAGGATTTCGAGCCAGGCATCTGCCTCCAGAGCCACCGAAAGTAACCGCTAGACATGGATATATGATCAAGAAAATTAACAAAAAGGAAAGGAAAGGTGGGTATGGTTCCACAAGTTTCTTAACAATGAGTACTTGGGGGGGGGAGGGGAGGCGCCTGGGTGGCTCAGTCGGTTAAGCGTCAGTCTTCCTCTCAGGTCATGCGCTCACAGTTCGTGAGTTCAAGCCCCCTTCCGGCTCTGTGCTGACAGTTCAGAGCCTGGAGCCTGCTTGGGATCCCGTGTCCCCATCTTTCTGCCCCTCTCCAGCTTGTGCTTTCCCCAAAATTAATATTAAATAAATAAATAAATAATGAGTACTAAACTTAGGAATGGCCACAGATTAGGAAAAGTAGTATTTACACCTCTGTTAATTGCTGTGAATAAAAAATCACATTTAACATCTGCACGAAGATAGCCACATTAATTCAAGTGAGCCACGAGTTAGTTTCTTATAGTGGAAACCACTTCCCAGTTGTGAATTAAGAAACGAAGGCTGTATTAAAACTGCCTTAGACAATGCAAGAGATTGTATCTCCCGTCTGCATATTAGGGCCTGGTGACACAAGTGTGCAGGGATGGGAGCTGGAAGAAAACTTCCTTTGAAACATGTTTTGTAGAAAGCAAACTGATGTCTCTGAAGTTTAATTCGCAGTTTCCATTGTAATGTTTACATTAATACCCTCAAGGGACAGCAGTGCCTCTCAGTAGAGATGATTCTTACATCCTGACACCTGTAGTTCCTTCTTTACCCTTGTCATCCTCACCATCATAGTCACATGTGTTCATTGCCTCGCTGGGTATTTTAGCATTTGTAGAACTGCATGAGACTCTCATCCTTTCTTTTTTTAACTTTTTTTTTTTTTTTTTTTTTTTTGAGACAGAGAGAGACAGAGCATGAACGGGGGAGGGGCAGAGAGAGAGGGAGACACAGAATCGGAAGCAGGCTCCAGGCTCCGAGCCATCAGCCCAGAGCCGGATGCGGGGCTCGAACTCACAGACCGCGAGATCGTGACCTGAGCTGAAGTCGGCCTCTCAACCGACTGAGCCACCCAGGCGCCCCGAGACTCTCATCCCTTTAACACGTACACCCTTTTAACATGTACAAAATGGCATGTAGTTATATGTATATAAAAATTATATAGTTGTAGAGTGTATACTAATTACATAACAGGCATAAACATCATGGCTAAAATTTATAGTAAGTATATTAACTCTCTGAAGTATTATCAATGTCTTAAATATATTTCTGCTAATAATAATAGTTCGTATTTATTGGTGCTCAAAACCTATCACTCTTAGGGCGCCTAGGTGGCTCAGGTCATGATCTCAGGGTTCGTGAGTTGGAGCCCCGCATTGCGCTTTCCACTGTCAGCACAGAGGACAGTCCACTTCGGTTCCCGTCTCCTTTGCTCTCTACCCCTCCTCTGCTCTTGTGGGCTCTCTCTGCCTCTCCCTCAAAAATAAATAAACATTAAAAAAAAACATTGCTCTTACATTTTCCTTTCGTGTATAAGCACATTTAATCATCAACATTCTACGAAATAGCTATTATTATTTCTCCCATTTTATAGATGAGGAAACTGAGGCATTGAGAGGCTTCACAACTTATCAAGATCACATGGCCAGTATGTGAAGTATTTGAATCCTGGCTCCAGGCATGCTAGCTCCAGGTGAGTATACCTATCTCATTGTTAAAAATATTGGTGTTAAAATATCTATGCTAAAATATTTCTTTCTGTCATTGTTATTAGTCTAAGTGTAAGCCACAAGAGGCTTTTGCAAATCGTCTAGCAGAGAATTCCTTCATTCATCAAGTTTTGTTGAGTATTTATTCTGGAATAAACTTTAATAAGCCTTGTGAATTCCAGCACCTCCCACAGAGACAAAGCTAAAATTCTTCCAGTGTCAGATGAGCCCTGACAAGATCTGCTGTCCCCATCGTTACCTCACGGGCCTCGTCACCTACACTGTCCCCCTTGCTCATTCTGCTCCAGCAACACTCACCACCTTTCTGTTTCCAGAACATATGTGGCATTTTTTCTGCTCTAAAGCCTTATGTTTGCCTTTCTCCCAGATATCTGCATGGCCTTCTTCTACAGTCTTCAAGTCTTTGCTCAATTATCGCCTCCCCAGTGAGGCCTTAATAGGTAACTTCACCATAACCCTGGCATTCATTGTCTCCTTCTTCCCTGCCTTGGTTTTCTCCGTGGCACTTAGCATCCTATAGAATTGAATAATCTTACTGATTTTTGCATTGTCTGACTTTTCCAACTCGATTTAAGGTCCAAGAAGGAAGGACCGCCTATTTTCCATTATTATATGTCTTGCATTCAGAACAATGCCTGGTACATTATGGGTGCTCAATAAATATGTGCTGAAGGAACCATGAATGCCATGCATTTCATTGCCTTCAATGAGCTTGCAATTTCTTTTTTTTACATTTTTTTTAACGTTTATTTATTTTTGAGACAGAGAGAGACAGAGCTTGAACGGGGGAGGGGCAGAAAGAGAGGGAGACACAGAATCAGAAGCAGGCTCCAGGCTCTGAGCCATCAGCCCAGATCCCGATGCGGGGCTCAAATTCACGGACCGCAAGATCGTGACCTGAGCTGAAGTCAGACGCTTAACCGACTGAGCCACCCAGGCGCCCCTGAGCTTGCAATTTAGAAGTTAGAGAAAGGCATGCAGTTGACGGTGCTATAGTTTTAGAGACACAATGGCATAGGTTTCCATGGTGGTGATCCTGGGACGGAGAACATCTGAATCACCGGGATGCTTTAGAATGTAGATTCCTCACCTCCACCCCAAAACATTCTGAATCAGTAGAGTTGAGGTGGAGTTTGAGATCTGTATTTTAAAAAAATGCTTTGGGTGATTTCCATTGGCACCAGTGCCCCCAGGGCGTAGGGGCACAAGGAAAGAGCATCAGTTCCTCCTGGAGAGGGAGCAGGAGATGCCCAGGAAGTAACAGGTAAATGGGTGGCTTAAATTCCAAATAACGTTCTCCCAGGCAGTGACACTGACAAGAGTGCAGAGGTAGATAAATGTAATGACAAGAGGCAAGGGAAGTAAAAACACTTAGAGCAGACCGGGGAAAAAGGGAAAGATTTTCTTTTTTTGTAAAAACATTTTGTGCAATGCAATTACTGAAATTATGAGGCCGAATTTTTAAAGGACTTTCCTCATGCCTCCTTAGTTCCAACACGAATTGTCATATTAAAATGGCCATGCTTCTAGCAGACTCATGGCAAGCAATTGAGTATTGGACTCATTCAACTTACACAGCTTATTATATTTGCAGAATGATTTGTGATCTCAATAGTCTCTTAAAAAGAAAGTATGTTGGTTCCATTTTAATAACTTCCAAAATTATTAACATTCTGAGTAAACACAACCAAAAGTTTGTAAGTCCCAGCCAGGAAAGATTTACAGAGTCACCCTGGTCCTCCATACCTAGTTCCAGGAACAGCTTCACATGCATCTCTGATAGGCTAAAAAAATGCATGCTTTCACTCAACAGGTCCTAGCTGTTGTCAGGGAGAACAGAACTAAAACATGTTCTGATCAATTTGGGGCAAAACCCCTTAGAGTCACAGTATTAGATGTGATGACTAACAACATGCATTCTTTGAACACTTGGAAACATTTTCAAAACATCTGGCAATCACCCTTAGAAGTTATGCCTCATAAGAACCTAAGAAGAAAAGCAAATCTCCCATTCTCAAGACCAAGAAAAGAGGCTGATGATAGCTAGGTGACTGGGATCAGCCCAAGCTCCTCTCTTTCCTTTCCTCCATCTCATATCTTTATACTCCTTCACACATAGCAACAGGAAGGTTGTCGAGGATCTGGAACCTCAGTGTCAGGACAGGTAAGTAGGCAAGAGGTATTTGCTGCAGCGACTGTTAGGCTGTATCCTCTTCACTTCAAGGGTTCAAGGGCACACTAAAGGCTCTGAGCCAGGTTTTGCTCATGGCAGATACTACAGTGGCCCTGAAGTGTGTGGGGTTCCTCAGGAGAGAACAGGCATGCCTCTTTCTTCAGTTCACTGTTTCACACACACTTGCACACACATGTCGGTGGCCCCACCAGGACCTGAATTTAGCACTGCAGAGTCCAGCTTTGCCTTGGAGCACTTTGCTACTCAGAGAAATGCATACAATTTGCATTTCGTTGTTTGCATCGGACATCTTTCATCTTACCCTCACATCTTGTGTTTGGCTTGTCTCAGAAGAAACTCGTAAATAAATCTTGTTGGTTTTATTAACCATCCTTGTGGCCTGACAAAGTTATAAATTTGCAAGGGGTGCCAGGACCATAAATGTTGATATGCTAAGCAGCGGGGTTGGTCAAAGTAGGCTGTGGGGAGAGAGAGGTAGCAAAAGCACTTTCTTCTTTTTTTTTTTATTTTTACTTTTTAAAAATATTTTTTTAGCGTTTATTTATTATTGAGAGGCAGAAAGACACAGAGTATGAGCAGGGGAGGGGCCGAGAGATGGAGACACACAGAATCTGAAGTAGGCTTTAGGCTCCGAGCTGTCAGCACAGAGCCCAACGCTGGGCTCGAACTCACAAACCTCAAGATGATGACCTGAGCTGAAGTTGGACATTTAACCGACTGAGTCACCCAGGCGTCCCAGAAGCACTTTCTTCTTAAGTAACACCCCCAGGGCCTGGCCTTTGTTGATATCAGAACAGGGGCTACACAGACCAGGGTAATATGTAGGCAGCTAAAGAACAACTGGCCCCTTCTGTCAACCTTTCCTAGAAGTGTCCAGGGGTTCTACAATAGGAGCTTGAGCAATAATGCTTCCTAATTTCTAGGAAAGGCCGTGGCAGTGCTGAATCCTCCCTGCCAAAAGGTGTATGTAAGTGACCAGAGGCCAAGGGTTCGGTTAAGCTGATTAACTCACTCCCAGAGTGACCTTCTTGAGTTTTAGAGGTCGAGTCAAGACAGTACAGAGCTGTGCATTAGTGGAAGGTAGGATGCGGCCCGAACGTTTTCTGTGACCTGAGAATTCTAGGATATCCTTGGAAGGTTGAAGGGAAGCACCCAAGGCTGAATATCAGCGCACACATCTGAGACAAAGTTGCTCCCATGGCCCAAGTGAAAATAGAATCCAAATCAAACAGGAAACTCCAAACAAAACCCCCAACAGGGTTAGCATTTAGAGATTATCTTTGTGAGTGTTACTACTAGCACCTCAGCAGCCAAATGTACTTCATCTCTACATGGCTTCTTGGGCTGGGAGGCTGTGCTTGAGCTCTCCAACTGGTGGTGGATATTCCTTGGCTCAGGCCTCCTCCTCCTAGCCTAGACCGCTTGTCTGCTAAAACCACTTGCTTTCAGCCACCGTAATCTGCCGCTCACTATGGCCCGTGGGCCTACCCCAACCTGAGGTCTGTTTTTGTAAACAAGGTCACGTTGAATACACCCATGCCTATTAGCTACATTTTCTTTATGGCTGCTTTTGTGTCACAAGAACAGAGTGAGCAGTGGGAACAGAGATGGAAGAGCCCACCAGTCCAAAATATTTACTGCCTGGCCTTTCACAGAAAAGTTTTGCCAAATCCTGTTCCAAACGTTTTCTCTCCCAATTCAGCCATTGCTTTCTTTTTATCTTTGTTCTCTTTTGCTAGAAAAGTAGCTCCGAATTTTAAAATTTCTAACTATGAAATATTTCAAACATAGGGCAAGCTAGAACATATAATAAACTCTCTCTACCCACCACCAAGGTTAAAACAATATTAATATTTCCCATCTTTATTTTGCTATCGCTTTCAATTTTGAAAGAAATAAAGCAATATGGGTGATACCGAAGTGTTGTCCTCCTATCCTTCTACACTCCTTGAAATGACCAGCATCCTAAAGTTGGTTATATCATTCCTAGTAATATGTTTACGGGTTATGTTTTGTGTATGAGGGCATGTTTTTGTGCACGTTTGACCTTCACATATCAAGTATATATATATATATATATATATATATATATATATGTACTTCACATATATATAGCTATACTCTTCTTGAGCAACTTTATTTTATTTTAATTTTTAAAAATTTCTGAGCAACTTTTAAATTCAACAATAGGTGTTTGAGATTTTACACATGTAGACGTTTTTAGGAAGACTCTATTCACCTCCACTGCTGAATCTTAAATAACAGTTGATAAATTCACCTTATTGAAGGACAATGAGGTTGCTTCTATTTTGTCACTATGACCAACAGTGCTGCACTGAACAGTTTTGTGTATATTTATTTGTGCCCACCTGTCACAGTTTTTCTAGAGGAGACACTGAGAAGTGGAGATCCTGGGTCATGGGATATGTACAACTTGAGCTTGACTAAGTTTTGCTAAGTTACTTTTCAAGTGCTGATACCAGTATTCTCTCCCCTGAGTAATATGTGAGTCCCTGCTCCTACACAGACTTGCTAACACCTGGTGCTAACGATTTATTTCCTTTTGCCTATCTGAAAAATTTGAAATGATGTCTTATTATTATTTTAACTTGCATTCTTCCAATTATAAGGGAGTTGATCACCGAGCTCAAATACTTTAGTTGTACACTGAAAGGGAGTGATTGCAACTTGTTCTAAGTAAAGGAGGAAAATTAAAATTTTAGGAAAGGAAAAATAAGAAGTAGTAACTATAAATCTTCTTTTTTTGAATTTTTATTTTTTATTTATTTTTATTTTTTTAATATGAAACTTATTGTCAAATAAACCTGAACTGTCATGAGAAGAATAGGAAGTGGCTTAGGATTTCAAAGCAGAATGATCAGGGAAACCCACATGACTCAGAAGTTTGAAATCCAGGGGCACCTGGGTGGCTTTGTCAGTTAAGCGTCAGACTTTGGCTCAACAGTCCGTGAGTTCGAGTCCTGCATCGGGTTCTGTGCCGATAGCTCAGAGCCTGGAGCCTGCTTCAGATTCTGTGTCGCTCTCTATCTCTGCCCCTCCCCCACTCATGCTCTGTCACTTTCTCTCTCTCTCAAAAATAAATAAAGATTAAAAAATCTTAAAAAAAAAAAGTTTCAAATCCAAATGGATCATTTACTTTTCCAAGTGAAAGTGCCTGAATGGAACACTGACTATCATTTTGTTCCAGGAGAAGTTTAATTTCATCTGGAGAAATTATATTATGTTTTTAAAAAAGGTTTTCAACCAAAGAAGAAATGATACTATCATTACTTACTTTGACTTCTGGATAGCAAGTGTATCATTTAGGAATTTGTGATCAGGGTTCTTAATCTTTGAAAAAATTGTTGGGATGAACTCAGTCTGGGAAATGTAACACTGAGGCAAGATGGCAGCAAAGCGTTAAGTTAAATAAGAAAACGGATGGGAAAGCTCTTTGAAAGCTGTAAGCTTATCCACACGTGGTTGCTTTTCTCTAGAGCAGAGTCACTTGGGGATGGGAGTGAGAACATGGTTTCTGGGCCTGAGGCTGCCCATCTCATGACCTTATGTGACTCACTCCTGAGCTTCTCTGGGTTCTCCCCTGTAAAATGTTAATGGCACTTGCCACCCCCCGTTCCATGTTTCTGTTATGAGGAATGTGGAACTGAGATCCAGTCATAGTCCAAGAACTCTCTGACCGAAAAGGACCATGAGTTTTATTTGAAAGGAAGGAAGAAATTATGAGCAATCTATTAAAGATTTTATAGCCAGTGACATTATTCTCTGCAGCCGTTAAGCAGAACCTTCATCGTCATCATCATCATCATCATCATAGTTGTTATTATTATTATTATTATCATTTTCAGATGAAGATTTCAGGCTGTGGTTCAAGGAATCCGTCATACTTCAGTAATTCTG
Organism: Panthera leo; assembly: GCF_018350215.1. NCBI lineage: Eukaryota > Metazoa > Chordata > Mammalia > Carnivora > Felidae > Panthera > Panthera leo. Next base: position 9,689,305 of record NC_056696.1, on the reverse strand, counting down.
CACTCCTCAAGCCCTTGTGGGACAGCCTTGTGTGTTCAGGATGAGCTTCTAGAACAACAGGCTTCCACGTCTTCGACAGCAGAGTAAAGATTTTCCATCAGCGTACACATAAAAACAGAGTGGCCTGTCCAAAATGCTCTGAGCAAAATAAAAAGCATGTTGCCCAAGCACCCCATCAGCTTTTCTTGTTCACTCTCTAATTCTAGCTACTTTGCTTCACTTGTAGTGTGACAGTGCATAACAGTGGGACATAGCATATACCGAAGCCTCACGAAACTGTGTACCCCCTGCTCACTTCCTCTGGAATTCACGACAAGAGTCTTTTTATTCTTTCTCTTTAGTCTTTTGATGTGTTTTACTGATTTTTCTCTCTCTGGCTTCCTCTTAGAGGTTAGTGTTCCCCAAGGGTTTTTCCTGTTTTCTCTTTCCTCACATTCCTACTAAGAATTTCATCTGTGCCCATTTCAGCCACCAGCTGCTATCTGCTTATGATTCCCAGACTCCACCAAATATTCCCTGGATGCTCTGTAGGCACCTCAAATTTTATGTGTTCCAAATCTCATCCTATTTTCTCACTCATCTCTTCGGAAAGTTACTATCTCAGTGAAGAGCACAGCACTTATCCTTTCAGCCAGGCCAGAGAGATGAGAGTTAGGGCAGGCTCTCGTTGATTTACCGCCTGAGAGCCAGAGGCACGATGCTGTTCAGGTGCTGGTGCCCAGGTTCTTCATGGATGCTGCCACATACCATGGAGCACAGAGTTGATAGGTCTAAGTCAATGAGTAACAAAATGTGAGAAACAACCCCCTGGCAAAGAGTTTTACTCCCCAGGAAAAAGAGACATGCTGGAAGAACTTATTCTGGTCTGGGTTGTGCTGACACAAGGATCTGATAACCGATGCTTCGGCAGCCACCATGAAGATACAGCATGGGGTGAACGTCAAACCTTTGCCATATAAAGCACAAAATGGAAAGCTGCTGGATTCTTGATTATGTTGGAAAGCCATTGAATTAATTATCCCTAGAGCTGCTTATCTGGACTTCAATGTTGTTAGTTAATAAACTCTTTAGTATTTAAATCACTTTTATTTGGGTATGGAGAGTATCCTATCTTCTCCCATATTAAATCCATTAATAAGACCTTATTGTCTTTCTTGCCTCACTGCTAAACCTTGCTGTTACCACCTTGGTCTGGGTGCTCATCACCTGAATATTACACCAGTCTCCTCACTGGCCTCCTGCCTTCACACTCACATATACCTTCCAGAATCCTATCAGAATGAACATCCTAACATGAAGATCTGTCTATCCCTTTCAGTTAAACCCTTTTCAGATTTCCCGTCATGTGCAAATTCAAAGTCTTTGGCACAGTGTATACAACTTCTGTGATCTCTGTCTCCTCCAGTCTTATCACATTATCCCCTCACAATATGGCCTTATGCTTGAAACACACAAAACTCTGTGTCCTACCACATGCAAGGCTGTTTTCCACCTGCAAACATTTGCACAGTTATTTCTTTTGTTTCTCTGACCACCACTGGGCATTTAAGTTTCATTCAAATGCCACTTCCTTTGTGACACCATCTGTGTTTCCTGTATTCTTCATTTCTGCCACCATCATACCTGTCTCATTACAACCACAGGGCACTGGATGGCTATTTGCTGCACACTTTCCCTCACTAGAGTGTACGTTATTGGAAGATAAGATATTTAATCTTTGTTTCCATACTGACTTGTGGTGGGTCTGCAGAATAGTTTTAAATGCCTATTTATGTATGAATGAATGAAAGATTGAATGCTTTTGTAGGTTTTAGCTACACTGGTATAGATGTGAATGTTTTTATTTTGATTTTTTTTGGTGTATTTATTTTGAAAAAGAGAGAAAGGGTGGGGGGTGCAGAGACACAGAGGGAGAGAGAGAATTCCAAGCAGGTTCCACACTGTCAGCTTAGAGCTCGACGTGGTACTCAGTCTCACCATCCATGGGATCAGGACCTGAGCCCAAATCAAGAGTTGGATGTTCAACCAACTGAGCCACCGACGTGTCCTTATTTTTTAAAAAATGTTTAATGTTTATTCATTTTTTGAGAGAGAGTGAGACAAATACAAAGAACAAGTTTGGGAGGGGCAGAGAGAGAGGGAGACACAGAATCTGAAGCAGGCTCCGGGCTCTGAGCTGTCAGCATGGAACCTGACGTGGGGCTCAAACTCAAGAACTACAAGATCATTACCTGAGCCGAAGTCAGATGCTTAACCGACTGAGCCACCCAGGTGCCCCAAGGTGCCCCTATTTTCAAAAACTATAAAGAAGAACTTGAAACTGGGTTAACTTTTCAGTAGTAATGATCCTTTTTATGCAAGACTCTAATCATGATGATTTAATGCATATTAGGCTATCAAAATCAGAAGTCAACATAACTTTTTAAAGTAGAATAATTTTTTTTTTACAATCTAATAAACTGTTGCTTACATTTCAGTAGTTATATTTTTTTGGGTCCTTATTCTCTTTTTATTTCAAGCTGTTGCCCACTTCTTTTTGTATTTTCTGCCACTGACCTAATGTTTTTGGCATCTCTCATCTTCCAACTGGCAGAAGTACAGTCCTGGGGGTTACAGAAAGTCTTTCCAAGAGGTATGTGTTCAAGGGTGGTTTTGAAGGAAGCAATTTTCAAATTCTCAACCTCCATTTGTTCCTTCTCTTCTCAGAGATCTGCCCTAGAAGTTGTCTTTACACTGAAGGTGTCTGCAATGGGACAGGTAAGTCCGCTGCTTCCTGCCTCTATCAGTGTCCCTTCCCCCACGTGACAAAAGGAAATGACAGCTTTCATCCACCCTGCTTCTACTGTGTTGTATTGCTTGGGGTATAACAAAGATTCCAGGGTACAAAGTGAAAAGACAATTCTAAATATTGGTGCTCTCACTAAAAAGTAAAAGTCATTTTCATAGATCCTTTTCCATGTCAGATTGTTTTCAATAATTTGCTTTAAATCAACCCTGAAGGAAGACCTAAATTGTTGGGTGATCTGTCACCAAAAATAATTTTTTGCTGAAATGATATTTTACATGTAAATAAGTTTGAAAGGTTTTAAGAAATTGAGACATTGTTATTAGAAAACACATTTCTATTACAACCTTTTCTTGTGAACATATTTCTTTAGCATAAATTGTACACATAACATAACCATACACATACATACACACACACACACACACACTATATGGTAGAAATTTTCTGCTGATTTGCTGAATCTTGTTTCTTCCTGGCAATAACTAGTATTTATTCATGAAATTATAAATAACAGTAGTAAGTCTCCATGTAAGGGGCATCTTTTTAACAGAGGTAAATAATTAAAATTTACCTTTTTGTATTTAATAATTTGTTTACTAATTTGTGACTTATTATGCTATTTTGATCAAATACTATTCTATACTCTAATGAGTAAACAATCAGCAGGAAATATTTAAATACTTAAAGCTTACTACAAGAGAATTAAAATTTGCATATATACCTTTTGGTCACAGAAAAAGAAGGACAATGTGAAAAGAAAAGACTTTTAAACATAAAGCGTGTTATAACAGGATAAATTCTATGGGGAAAACTAGAAAGACATATGAATTCAAGGAAAAATGATGTCATTTGCTCAGGGGTAGAGCAAGACGTGAAGTGGGCTGCAGGTGGAACTCTGGGATATAAGCTTTTCCAGACACTGAGGAGAGGAAACCTACAAAGGAGGCAGAGGAAGGGTAGAGCTAGGCTTTAAGAAGTCAGATGAGAGAAGATTGAGAAGTGTTCACTGGATCGATGTTTCATCAGTCTTGGCTGGAGGAGTTTTAGAGACTTGATAGGGTGGGAGCAAGATTGCAGTGAGGATAATAGGTAATAGTTTCTGGTTTCTGTACATTGAAATGTTGTTGGTAAGCAGTAATTCATCTAACCGTCCAAATATTTAACAGTGTACTCCAAATGGAGTAAAAGGACCAACTGGGAAAGACAGAAATTACTTTCTGAACCACATCAGCAACCCAACCAATATCACCTGAAAAGCTGAACAAAATGAGGCAAGTGCCAAGCTGATGCCTGTGATTGAGGTTCCTGGTACTTTTCCTAAGGTTTCCTTGATGTTCAGATAATCTTCTCCCCAAACACCTAAGCTGCTAGTCCTCTTCAATGGAAGACTCCATCAGAATATATATCAAGCCTGTTTTGATCACTACCATATCCCTGGAACTCAGCATGGGTCCTGGCATATAGAAAATGACCAATAAATATTTATTGACTAAATGAACAAATATATAATATTTTAGAGAAATTATAGATGTCATAATTGCTAATATTCAAACAGTCATAATACAACTGATATCTGAGAAAGAAGAAAGCCTGAGAAATTAGGAATCAGTCCTTTGCCTTTTATTTAGGAAATAAAGTAACTTTACGTGTACCATTCAGGCAGCAAATATTTACTAAGTGCACATGTGCTCATGATATGTTTGGTGTCCATTCTGCTTTTTATAACTCTCTGTTTAGATCTTTTCTTGGATCACCCTAATTATAAATAATGTAAATAAAAAGACTTCTACTGAACTTTTGAAGTAATTCTAGGGAATGTTTCTCGTTAACGTCAAATAAAGCCAGTTATACCTTACGTCAAGCTTATCGAATCTTTTCTAGTGTATTGTTTCCAAACACAAGTATTGGCACATATTTCTATAGAGCAAGTTCTATTAACAATATCTACTATTTGCATTCAATACAGATTCAATATAGGACTCTCTTTCTTTAATAGGTGGTCCTCAGACTTCACTATAAATGAGACACACTTGGGAACTTGTTAAAAATGCAGATCCCAGGACCTCATACTGAAGGAGTTCTGATTCTCAAGATTTGGGCTGGAATCTGAGAAATAGCATTTGTAATAAGCATTCCATATTCTGAAAAACACAGCCTAAGTTATTTGTCTAAAATATAATTATCTAGGTTCTGGTCCATTGCCCAGGGCAAACTTCGTTAATTATATCTTCATTAATAAGGACTAGAGACTAATCCAGTGATATGGAGCAATCAGTGTTAAAGTTAATTGAAATTCAGATCTAACATCTCTTCATTCTGTGAGCAATTTCCCCATGTTTAGAGTAGAGGATTTCTTTAATGGTTTGTGACAGGAAGATGTGAGGGAGACGATTTGCAAGTATTGTGCTGTATGTTTCCATTTAGGATGCCTTTCTCTCACGCCTGTGTACTGTGGCCTCTGCAGCTCCATGGATCTTAATGTTGGGAGAAATCCCTGCACGGGGCCCAGGTGAGAGGGTCTGAACCAGGGACCGGCCAGTGCAATTCAGATGTGGTGGATGTTGGCTTTCACATGCATGCAGAGGCCTGCAAAGGAACCAACTCGTTTGATTCTCATGACCTGCCTGCCCTTCTCTTCTACTTTTCCATGAAGCTTGGGTCCCTTTCAGGTAACACACACGGAGTGGGAGCTTAAAAAGCTAAAGAGAATCCACAGCAGGTATCAACTATGGTAAAAAGGGCCACATAAGGAAACCTGTACATTTAATATTTAGAAAACCACAGGTATTTGGCAGAGGTACTGGCGATGGCAGTGGTGGGTGTTAAGGGAGAGGAATCCCTACGAGCTACCATCACTATTTAGAGGGCTCCTGGCTGCTCCAAAGCAGGTAGGCCAAAGCGAAGTATTCTTGCTGAATGTATGTTATTTTAAAAGATAACAACTATAGCTCTTTAAAAAGTGAACTGGTGTCCAGAATACATAAATCCACAGAGACAGAGCACAGATTGGAGGTTTCCAGAGGCTGGACGTGGCACGGGGAATGGGGGACTATTAATTCATGGGAACAAGATTTCTTTTCGGGGTAACGAAAATGTTTTGAAACTAGATTGAGCTTGTGGTGGCACAACTTTGTGAATGTACTAAAATGTCATCGACTTGTGTATTTTAAAATGGTTAATTTTATAGTACGTGAATTTTGTCCTAATTTAAAAAAAATAGCAGAGAAATTAAAATAAACAACGCCTTCAACAAATTCCATTTATAGTTAAAATCTAAATCAGTAAAAATCAACCATTTAAAAAAAAAAGTACATGAAGAGGTTTATAGCACATTAAATACTTTATCTCTGAGAACATACGTAAATAAAAGTTCCATGATTGCCCTTCAAGGACATTATAAAAGAGATGTCTGCCTTGGGTGAAAAATAGCATTATGCATAACCCACGTTAATTTGCTTTTCTTTTTAAACAATGTTTTTGTCTTTAAAATAATATTTTCATATGGTGGCAAAAATTCTGTTTTATACTTCTAGAAAATTTGGATAATTCAGAAAACATTAAAGAGAAATACAAATAAATTTCAATGACTGTAGAATTTTCTAATAGATATGTGTTCAGTGTACTTAATTATTCTTCCGTTTAGATTGTGTCCCAATTTTCAACTTTATGAGTATTACTGCTATAAGTATTTACCTGTGTATGTGAATTTTGGAGTATCACACAGAGATCTCTGGACTCTAAAATTTAACGGGTTTGAGCATTTATTTAGGAAATCAAGTCTCTTGGTCCAGGGACAGATAGTTGAGGTAGCTGCTGCAGGCCTTGATAAGAATGAGTGTGGAAACCAATAGTTCAGAACTCCTGACCAGTGAAAGAGCCCACAGAAGTGACAGGGGCTGAGCAGAAGCAGAGGAATGGCCTTTGATAGAAGGAATGACGTTTGATAGACTTACTATCTTCTCAGTTTACCATGTCAAAGATTTTTAAATATAATAGAAATTTTTGAAGATCCTACACAGGAGAACAGTGAGAAGCAAACATTTGGTGGAGGTTCTCTTCGAATAAATATAGGAGAAGACTTTGCTGGTGAGGAATAAAGGAAACATGTGAACAGAGTATCAGTATGAAGTGTCTATATGTGTGCTCAACAAATATCTAGTAATAAAAGGAGGGGTCTTGGGGTGCCTGGGTGGCTTAGTTGAGCATCTGACTAGATTTCAGCTGAGGTCATGATCCCAGGGCTATGCGATCAAGTCCTGTGGCAGGCTCTGCATGGAGCCTGCTTGAGTCTCTCTCTCTCCCTCTCTCTTCTTCTCCCCTGCTCATGTTCTCTCGCTCTTTCTCTCTCAAAACTAAAACTAAAAAATAATAAAAAATAAAAGGAGGAGTCATGGGGCGCCTGGGTGGCTTGGTCGGTTAAGCGTCCGACTTCGGCTCAGGTCATGATCTCACGGTCCGTGAGTTCGAGCCCCGCGTCGGGCTCTGTGCTGACAGCTCAGAGCCTGGAGCCTGTTTCGGATTCTGTGTCTCCCTCTCTCTCTGCCCCTCCCCTGTTCATGCTCTGTCTCTCTCTGTCTCAAAAATAAATAAACATTAAAAAAAATTTTTTTTTTTAAAATAAAAGGAGGAGTCTTGACATCAAATGGGACAATATCCTTTTATATTAAAATAAATGTAAAATATTTTAAAAATGATTTCTCCGGGTAACTCAATAATAGGTTAGTAGAAGCATTCTGGAAATTATGGATAAAATTTCCTATTTTCTTCCTTAGGGCCCTTTTCCTCTTTTCACAATTAATTACAGATACATTTTGATCAGAGTTTCATAAAATGCGGTTCCCTGATTAGCAACATTTATATCACCCGGGGATGTTCTAGAACTTGTCCCTCACTTCCATCCCCCAGATCTATTGACTCAGAAACTCTGGGGGAGGAGATGGGATGTTTTGGGGTCCAATAATCCACCTTTTAACAAGCCTTACTGATGATTCTGGTTTTTTTGTACATAAGCTTTCTATTACGAAACTTGTAGGTAGAGGGCTTTAATAATAAGAATTTCTAACAATTGCAATTACTTTGCTCCTTACTAATGGCACTACATTTCTTACCTGACACATTGATTTAAAAAGCAATGCAAGTGCTGTATATAAAGTGTCTTGGGGTGCTTGGGTGGCTCAGTCGGTTAAGCGTCTGACTTCGGCTCAGGTCATGATCTCACGGTCCGTGAGTTCGAGCCCCGTGTCGGGCTCTGTGCTGTCAGTTCAGAGCCTGGAGCCTGCTTCAGATTCTGTGTCTCCCTCTCTCCCTGCCCCTCCCCCACTCACTCTTTCAAAAAATGAATAAACGTGAAAAGAATGTAAAAAAATAAAGTGTCTTAATCATTCCATATAAAGTTTTCATCTGAAATACTTCGTAAAATACTCACTATAGTGCGCATCTAAAAATTCATAGTTCATTTGTTATTTCATAGTTCCACTTTTCCTGGAAGTTACATTTAGTGAAGGTGCACAGGTAAGTGCCCAGTGACACAGTAAGTGACAGAAAACTAAGTTTCAGATAGCAGGAGGTCCTATGAAGAATGAACACCAGAATGATGGGAGAAAAATGTTTTGGCTGTGGTGTCCTTAGATCGAGTGGTTAGGGAAGGCCTGTCTGAGGAGGCCATACAACCTGAGCCCAAGAAGGAATGATACTCTGATTTCTGGAAAGAGGGAAGAGCTAGCATGGGAACAGCCTGGGGTGAGGACAGCTTGTCATGCTCTTGCAAGAGAAATGCCAGTGTGGCTAGTGATTAGTGAGCTGGGGGACAGTATCGAGACATGGGGAAGAGGCAAGTGGGACCAGATCATGTAAGATCTTTTGGACTACAATGAATGTTTGGACTTTATTGTATGTTCAGCGAGAAGCCAGTACAGGGTTTAAAGTAGCAAAGTGGTATGCCAAAATTTCATGCCTTAAAAACTGCTCTGTGAAGACAGGAGAGTACATGAGTAAGAAAGCAATTTGGAGACCATTTGGGGGGCTACTGGGATAATCTAGATGAGAAATAATGGTGGTAGAGAAAAAGAGAAGGAAATGGTTTTGAGACATGTTTTGAGAATGGGAACAACACAACATATATTTGGCTAGATTTGAGAGTGAAGCAAATTTCTTGTAATAAAAAAGACTAAGGGAAAACTGGTTTTAGGTCAGAAATCAAGGATTTGATTTTGGCCATGTGAAGTGAGACGTCTAGTAGACAACCAAATGGAAAGGATCAGTTAAGTTGTTAATGAGTCTAAAGGTGAGATGTGACAGTGAAGGGGAGATGGTGTTTAAAGCCAGGCACACAGATAAGCATATTTAGGCAGACACCAGAGAAGAGTGAGTGCTAAGAACGGCTCTGGGGACTTCCCGCCTTACAAAGGTATGCAGAGAAGGAGAAACCAGCAAAAAAGATTGAAATGGAGCAGCCAGAGGTGAATAAAGTAAATGAGGAGTAAATGTCACATAAGCCAAGAGAAGAAGATGTTTCAAGAGGGAGTGGTTAACTCTTTGGAATGCTACTGAAATCAAGTAGGTGAAAAGAAAAACAACAACAACAACAAATGGTCCATGGATTTGACAACATGGAGGCCACTGTCAACTGAACAAGAGCTATTTCAGTGGAGATGCTTTAAAAGGAGGCCACATTACACAGGGATGAGGAGAAAATGAGAGATGAGGAAGTAGGAACAGTGGCTATAGACAACACTTTTTGGAATTTTGCTGTGCATGAGCACATAGGAAGGAGATGGCAGTTGGAATGGGGAAGGGGGGCAGATTATGAGGTTATGGAAAGGTTATGGATTGTTTCAGTGTATGTGTGTGCAGTGATGCCATTAAGCTTGTTCTTCACTGAAACAACAATGAATGGCTCCAACTTATCCTATAAATCTTCAGGTCCAACCAACTGAATTTTAACTTTTTCTTTACTCACAGTTTTGATTATTTATTAAATGCTTTTTATTAAGTGGACCTATTAGTCCAATGTCTTTTTGCCTCACTTTCCCCCTGAATAATTTAAAGTATTAATTTTTGTTACCTCCCCTTTGATAAGGTCGAAAGACATTAGTATAAGATAATATCTCAGAAGCGCTTTAAGTCCCTTGGAGGTACTCTATATCAGCAAGGCTTTTATTATTTTTCCTCATTTACTCATTTCCTTTCTCTCTCTGGGAGGGCACTTTTGAGATTATACGAGGTTGGGATTTATGAGTTAAACAACACAAATACTTAACAACACAACTACTAGCACTTAAAGAAAAAGGGATAGGGGTCATTGCATAATATTGTAAATTTTGGGACTAACAATTTTGTTTTGTGGGTTTTCTTCCTGAGGCTGTGTTCCAGAGAGGGCAATAAAGGGTAAAACTCATTAGTGCATCATTATCTTTTGTCTGAAGGAAACAATGTGTGGTTTCTGGGCAGCCCACTTGGTGTTTGCATTGGTCCTGGATGTATTTCAAACCAACTATATTGTTTGAACAATTCCCCCTCTTAAACATGAAAAAGACCACCACTAAACCACAGAGTTGATGCTAAATTACTAGGTGATGACTCTTCTGGCTCCTAAAGGTTTCTAGATCTCAGTCACTGAAATCATGGATCTTTCTTCTAATGAGAAAGATCTAAGCCTTTATGGTAGACCTCCCATGCAGTCTCCCCACTGCTGCCCCCAGTGTGCTCCATGGACTTCTGAGAAGTTTGCTTTAGAATCAAGGTCGTTGAGTTCTCTCCAACCCTGACTCTTAATAGCAATTCTTTGGGAGCTACAAAGTATTCCCAGGTCAAATCTGCAAATTCACAATTATCAGCAATTGTATAATAAATCAATATGTTTGATAACGAAAATCTAGTCTGTTTTCTCATTATCAAAATGAGGCATTAAGTGGATAGTGGTGATTTTATTTTTATACTGTTGTTCCCTAAGTTTACTTATCTTCCTTAGGGATTTCATTGGACTTGATTTTTGTTTTTATTTTTTAAAATGGTGGCATCAGAAGAGCATCTATGAAGAAATTGAAAAAATACATTTGGGGTCGTCTTGGCAGAAAATATTTTTCATAAGGATTTCAATTAGATATAGTACTATCTACTGTGTCTCAAAAGATTTGTTGATTAATTTGTTTGATTTGCTTATTGATTGATCTATTTATTTTATTTATTGCTTGAATTGCTTCTAGGAATCATATGTCTAGATTTAAGCAATAAAAATAAAAACAATTGGTTTATATTATTTTTCAAAAATGCAAAAGTTTCAAGGTTTGAATGTCAGAGACCTAGAAAACTGTAGGTATAGAAGAGTCATCATATACTGACTGAGCCTCAGATCTGGGCCTGAATTGTGGGTTTTATTTTTGTTCTTATGATGATCAAGTGTCCAATATGATCCAGTTATGCAACATATATGGGAAGATGATGGTTAAGCAGTGATATGGTTGTCCTGGAACCAGGCTGTCTGGGTTGCAATGCCATTTCCAACACTTTCCATTGGTAAAATCTTGAGCAAGTTTTGAACTCTCTTTGTACCACAGTTTCTTCATCTATGATCAGCTAAGGAAACTGAAACTCCATCATTATTAAGAGCCAGGGTTCAAATTTATGTCTGACAAAATGTTCCTTGCTCTTTCCAAATATACCACAATTACTAAAAAATGAAAATTTCTTTTACCTATGTATAGTTTAACAACGTGTCCTTCTAATTCTATCATTTAGATATAAAAAAACACAAAATGATATTAAAAATGGAAGGAAATTATTGTGCTATTTTGAAATTCTTAGTAAATTTTGTATAAGGAGACCCATGTTTTTAATTTTCTCTGAGTGTTCACACTTAGAGGCAGAGAATTCAGGAACTGTCTGCTCCAGGCCTCTCCTGGCTGCCCTCTATTTCCAAGGGGATTATTCCAGCACATTTATAATCTGCTGGGGCCCATTTGTGTGCCCTTGGTTAACACTGGATGGCAACTGTTTCTTCAAGATAAATTCTTTGATTTATTTTTAATTATGAATTTGTTGAAAGCAATTTAAATCCTGAAATACCACATTATAGCTAGGAGTATACCTAGTGCCAGCAGAAAATAAGAGTCCTGTGACATAGACCCACTACATAAACCCGTACCTTAAAAAACCCAAATCCTATGTAGCATCATTCAAAGATACTTCAGAGATGCCAAGACAGTGAAGGTGATACCTTATGAAACAGCAGGTTTTGTCATCAATGTTTTTTCTATTCCCTTTCACAGTGTTGAGAACAAAATATCATCATTCCTGCAAAACATGCCTGTTAAACTCCTTTCACATAAGCCAAAGAGTTGTTTTTCACGTATCTAAAGATGTCAGTTTTTCCCAGTTAATTCAGGCTGTAGTTGACTTACTTGTGCTTTTCAAAGGACTATACATTCTTGGAAGGCAAGGGAATAGAGAGTTACTCTTGAAGAAATGAAAACTGCAGTTTTGAAGTATTATCACCTGTCAAATTCAGCCATCAAAGAGACATGGCTAATTAACTCATGGTGAAAAATGTCAATAATTTTGCTAGATGTACTTGCTTTTTCTCTAAAGGTTCGGCAACAATTCTGAAAGGTCTATGTTATGTAGAGAGAAATGTGTCCTTTCCTTTTTTTCACTTTTTAGCTATTAATTCTTCCCATGTCTGAAGGTCAAAGTCAACTATTGAAGTGTAAGAGTTTCCAGATTGCTAACTAGATGAATTTATAAGAACTAGCCCTGTTCAAAAATTATGTTTTGACCAAAGAAGTATATCACATTCAGAAACATCCGCTTCATGAAGAGAAACATCCTTCTGTGTAGCAACATATTTCACTCTGATCCTGCCCCAAATTTGTGCTTTTGGTCAAAAGAGGCTTTGGATTAAAAAAAAAAAAAATTGCATGGATTGCACAGCATTACTGGACGGTAATTGGAAAATAAAAACTCTCAAAGTAGAGACTGTCTTTATGTTAGGACAGCATGTTTTTATTTCTTGATTAATTTACCTTTTTTTAACATTTATTTATTTATTTATTTATTTATTTATTTATTTATTTTTGAGAGAGAGAGAGAGAGAGAGAGAGAGCACAAGTGGGGGAGGGACAAAGAGAGAAGGGGGGAAAGACACAGGATCCGAAGCAGGCTCCAGGTTCTGAGCGGTCAGCACAGAGTCCAATGCAGGGCTTGAACTCACCAACTATGAGATCATGACCTGAGCCAAAGTCAGACACCCAACTGACTGAGCCACCCAGGTGTCCCCCTGATTAATTTATTTCTTGATAGAATGTCAGTTACTTCTAAAGACCAGTGTTGTTGTGGGTTTTCGGAGTGCAATAAAGTGGTGGTGTTGATGGTGTTTTGCTTTTTCAAGTTTCCTGAGTTTGGGGAAGGAAGAGAACTGGTTGTCAGCTTCAAGAGATAATTGTCTTGGTCGAAACCACATTTGAGAAATTGATTCATTTTAAATGCATTAAAGCTAAAAGTCCATCACTACATGAAAGACTCTTGCAATGCATTCTTTTAAAAAGCAGGTATTTTTGGAAATTGAAGGACCACCCCTTAAGTTTTCCAAATGTACATTTCACATATTAGGAGTATGTGAAAAACAAAAGTTAGTGATGTGAATAAAGTCATTTGCTCATACACTCAATGCTCTTAGGTTGGGGCTATAATTGTAATTGGTATTTTTTTCTCTCCCTGACCAAAATAATAGCTTTTTGCTCATGTCACTATCTGGATGGATTCTTCTATTATGTCTCTCTTCTAGATTCTTCATTTTTTATTTTCTTTACTTTTCATTTTAGTTGTCATCTTTATTTTCTCACTTTCTTATTTTTCCTCGTAATAGGACCTAGCTTTTATGATCACCATTTCCAAAAATAAAATTTCTTTGTTCTCATTGGTAAACCAACCAATCATACTAAGTTTCATTATTTTTGGACTTTAGGTCAAGATAAGCTGGGTATTAGCGTATATAGTATTCACTTGACACTTAAAAAAAAGTGAAACCACATTTGGTCTTTCTTCCTTTACCTTTCAATTTCTCTTGGTCTCCTAAAGTTAATCCTAGTGTTTGTCTAGTACGTTCTGGAAACAGAAAGGCACGCTTCTTGTTTTTGATGATATAATCGAAGTTTTTCCAATTTCCCATAAAATAAGTTTAAAGCAAAATGAAAAAGACTTAAAAATGTTTTATGAAAAGGTCATCCACAGGTTGTCAGAAGTTGCTTTCTAATTTGTAAAAGCCGCTCGAACTCACCTACTTCTGAAAACATTTTTTTGTGTATATCCCAAGATCATGGTTCTCCTACTCTCTTTTTTTTGGAGGGTGGGGGGGCAACTCATCTCATCACCATTTCTGCATTTTCCTTTTGTTCAGTTTCCCTAATTTGCTCGTAAAGTCTTTGAGTATAGGTGTCATGTCTTAAAACTGGAATGGGTCCTAGTGGTCTTCTTGTTCATTCTTCAGACACAGGAATCCAAGCTGCAGAATACCTACCTTGCTTTTGACTTTGTTTTCAAAAGCAGTGACACTTGGGTGAGACTCTGGGACAGAGTGAAATGCACACTCTGCTTGCAGATTAGCTGCTTCGAGGTACAGCCATGAAGCAGATATTTCATGGATGGATATTTAGATGGAAAACAAAACACTTTCATGAAAGTGGTTTGTTTTGTTTTTCCATCTAGATTTTAAATTCATTGAGAGGAGGAATTATTTTTTGACATATATATTTCTTTTAAAAGTTTTTTTGTATAATATTTTGTATTAGTGAACAAAAGAGTTTTTTTTTTTTTCAATTTAGCTTAGAATCAACAATCTGCTTCAGCATCCTGTCTTTCATGTTTTTTTGGAAAGCAGGAAAAGTAGAATAAAGTACCAAAATAGACTCCTAATATAACTGTAGTTTGGGTAAACTTTGTTTATGATCCCACTAAGTTCTGTCTTTGAGTCCCTTAGTCTCTTCTGGTTTCTCTGCTCTGAGTTACAAAGGCTTCATATTTTCCCGACTCTGTCTTGTGAGTGATGGAAGCAGTTTATAAATGTCATTAGTATGCTTTTGCTTAGGATTTCTTATTTCTATATATTTTAAATATGAAACAGAAAAAGACAGGAAGCATCCCAAAGGAAGCACAAATGACAGGATATCATGTATTAATGACATCTGTTAGAATATTATCTATTCACAGTGGAGAGTTTTCTTTAGATCTCTCATATTATGCTTACAATGGCCAACTCTTTCTATCCTTAAGGATAGAAGGTATATCCTTAAGGAAGTATATATATTGCAATTCAATCAGGTTTCCTACAAATAAAAGTGGAGGACTGGATTTTTTAAATTGAAGTTTAGTTGGCATATAGTATTATTTTAGTTTCAGGTGTACAACTATTGATTCAACAATTCTATACATTATGAAATTCTCACCACAATAAGTATAGTCATATCTTCACCATGTAAAGATATTTACAATATTATTGACTATATCCCCTATGCTATACTTTTCATCTTTGTGATTTCTTTATTGTATAGCTGGAAGTTTGTAACTCTTAACCCCTTCTGAACAAATAAACCAACAAAACCAGAAATAGACTCATAAATACAGAAAACAAACTGATAAGACTGGTAATATTTATTATACCTTGGGTTGTTCATATAAGTGATATATATATTTGTGTGTGATATGTGTTTTTAAATATAATTTTAATCCTAAAACAATAATTGAAATGTCACAGAAAATCCTGAGGTGGGGAGGGAGATATTGAGAAAGTGTTGAAACTAAAATAAAAAGTAAACATAAAGCACGGACTTGTGCAACATCTTTGTCAAGGAAAGCCATAAATAATACTCTGGGCAGAGTCTTACCTTGATCACAGTGAATTTGGCTTCTGACACATTCAAGGCTCTGTTGAATGCTTTACTTTGATAAAGCAGTTTTGGAACAGTAGTAATTAAAATGGGAAGGTAGAGTTTTAATGGGAAATACAGCTTTAACACCTTTCTGTCAGTATCTAGCAGTGACATTGAGCGGGAATGACCACTAATGAAAATTTACAGTAGATTTATGAAATGATTCCAGAGAAAATGTTATAGGTCCTTTAACCTCTAAAGGCACCATCGTCAGGAGTTCTAATCAAAAGGCACCTCTGCCCTATCAGTTCCCTTGTATAGGAATGTTTGTCCTTGCCCCTGAGAAAACATTGACTTACACATTTGTAACTTCTAGTAATTTAGGTTACAATTTTCTCTGGTGTTTGCTAAGACCAAAGCCTGTTTGGCCAGATACAGTACACTGGAACCTCATTCTCCTGTTTTACTCTATTGTTTGAAGTACCTTTCCAGGAGTGAACATTCCATCTATGTTGAAACAATCAATACATATGTCCTTGAAACTTTCCAAGGGACAAGAGGACTCAAGAACAAAACACCAAATGAGTAAAATCAAAAACTTTTTCACACCCCCTACAGATTTTTTTTTTGGAGATCCAACAATGACTTTTTTTTTAAACAATGACTATTTTAAAATAAATAGTACGTATACAAGCATGTAATAAAATGGAACAGAGTGGAGAGTTTCTGTCGTCCCTCTCTTAGCCTAATAGGCATATAATATCATCAGTTTCTGATCGTTATTCTAGAGCAGGATTTCTCCTTCTTGGCGCTATTGACATTTTAGACTGGATAACTCTGTGCGGGGGGAAGTTATCCTGTATATTGTAGGATGTTTAGTAGCATCCTTGGCTTCTACCCACTGGATACCAGTTGCAGCCCTTCCCTCCCTCACAGACACAACACCAAAAAATGTCCCCCAGATAGTCCCAAGTGTTCTTTGGGGAGACATTTAACAATATACCTAAAAAAACCTCTATAACAGTAACTCTCCATAAAGAGAGGTCTCACTATTTGGGAGATCCACACCATAATTCATTAAATGCATTATGAGAATTTATTGAACTAGTAACTTATTGATATTCCTTTAGATTTTTTTTTATATAAAAAAAGGTGCCAGTGAAACGTTATATGCAGGGTGCATATATATTCGGGATGCCAGTGAAAAGTTTCACACATGGATTATTTCAATATATGTAATTTCACCTTTAATATAAATTGCTGGGTCAAAGGTTATGTGTGTTTTTAATTTTGATAGGTATTTCTAAACAGCCCCTTTCAGAGGCCAATCAACTTACATTCTTGGTGACGAGATTGTTTTGCGAACATAGTGTGTTATTAACATTTAGATTTTTGCCAATGTCATAGGTTAAAAAGTGGTGTTCCAATGTGCTTTTAACTGTCATTCCCACATTAGGAGAGAGATTAAGTAGCTTTTCATTTATTTGAAGATCTATTTATATATCCCCTTTTACGAATGTCTGTTCATATCCTTCACTTATTGTAACTGACTTTTAGAAATCCTTTACATACATTCTTTGTGATATGTATTGCAATATTTTTTTTTATCCATTTCTTTGTTTTTTGATTGGCTTATAGGGCAGAATATAGGGTTTGGAAAAAGACTCAGATACATATGGATATTTAGAAAGTGATTATGTTGGTATTTTGAATAAGTGAGGAATTAATAGGCTATGCAATAAATGGTGTTGGGACCACTGAAAAGTCATGTGTGAAATATAAAGTTGAGTCAATAGCTTACATTATACCAGTATAAATTCTCATGGATCAAAGATTTAACTAAATGAGTAAAGAATCAGAAGAAGCCAGAGAAGTGTTTCTTAATAATCTAGGTATAGAGAAGATGTTCCCAAGTATCACAAAACAAACAAACAAAGAAAACATACTAGGTTGAAATACATTTCCTTTTTGATGCCCTTTCTTTTGTACCCTTTTTTCCTACCATAATTTTCTGAACTAGTTCCAAGACCAAAACAGACATATCAGCAGGGCCTCAGCCCCTTTAGAACAAGCCTCAAGTGACCTCAGGATAATGATGTTGAAGCATTGGGCGTTAACAGCCACACCAGGAGCAGCTCAGGATTGTGGAGAGTCCGTGGCTTTTGGACCAGGCACACCTGGTTCTGACCTTGTGTTCCTGTTGTGGAGAGACTCTATAGAACCTTGGGCAATTCACACAACTGCTCTGAGTCTTAGTTGTCTTCACTTTCTCATAACCTCAGCCGAATTAAATGTTATAAGGCATGTGAAGCGCCTAGAGGGTGTAGGTGCTAAATGACTGATGCTCATTCCCCTACTCTCCCTTCTCCCTGTAACATCAGATTCTGTACAAGCTTCTTCCTATATCCCCATGTCCTCTCCAATTACACACTTAGTAGGAAATGTCATGATTTCTTGGCTCAAGATTACTTAGCTGTACCCTGGTGCTGAGTCTCCTTTTAGAGGCAGTGTTGCAGGTAGGACTATGGCTCCTTGTCTTCTCTCCGAAGTACCTCCTTTGGAGAGATGAACAGCAAGCCCCAAGTATGTTTCTTAACATACATGGCTGTGACCCTGGAGCTACAGGGGAATTTTTGAGACTGAAAGGACAGGGGGAGGATCCTGCCCTGGAACCTGTAATCCTCCTGTATTCATTTTCTACTGTCATAGCAAATTACCACACACTTGATGCCTTAAATCAACACAGATTTATTATCTTACGCTTCTGTAGACATGGAATTCAGTAGACTGAAATAAAGGTGTCTACGGGGATATGTTCCTTTCGGGAGGCTCTAGGAAGGAATCCACTTCCTGCCCTTTCCAGGTTCCAGAGGCTGCCCACGTTCGTTGGCTCATGGTTCCCTCATGGTTCATGGCTCATGGTTCGATGCCAGCAAGGTTGCATCTCTTTGACTATTGTTTTGTACTCACATATCCTTCTGACCCAATCTGGAAGGGTTCTCCTCTAAGTACCCTTGGGTTTATTTTGGGCCCACCTAGATCATCTCCCCATCTCAAGATCATTAACTTAATTACCACTGCAAAGCTCCTTTGCCACGTGAGGTAAGATAGTCACAGGTTCCAGAAATTAGGTTGTACACACCCTTGAGAAGACGTTATTTGGTCTACCAGACCTTTATAACATGATCTGGATGCTGTGCACGATCTGGGTGGTGGGCAAACCATCCATGAGACATTGGGAATCATATTTTATAATTATGTCATCACGATAAATACATTGGCTGGGTCGTTTGGGGTGATGATTTTATCAAACTTAAGGCCCTTTGTATAACCAGCACATGATTTTAATATGCTGGTTTCTGTAGAAATCAAAGCAACTCAATCTCCTCTGTGCCTCTAGCATTAATCCAGCAAGCATTTAAACCCGTGTTCTCCCTGGCTTGCTTGGCCATCCAGGCAAGCAGTCCGAAAGGCCCTGGGTGCAGCTGCTCAGGCTATCATCCGTGCCATGGCCTGGATCAGGTTACTTTGGCCTTCTTCTCTAACTTGGCTCCCTCCCAAGAAGTACTTTGATTTAAATATTCTATTACTGATCTACCAGGCACTCTCTGACCCCCGTCCATCTTTTTGGCAATTCCAAATTTCCATGCTTATACGAACGTGTCTTTAAGAGCATCTATTGGGCAGATGCACACTTCTTTCATTGCTTCCAAAAAACTGGACTATAATGAAAGTCTCTTAATATTGACACACGGCACAAAAAGTTAATGTTGCCAGGTTAAAAATTGCATTTCTAAACTGTTTTTCTGGGCCTATGAAGAGATGGCCTAAGTGCAACTGGCTGGAGAGAAACTTGAGCCCCTAGGATGGGGTCAGTTATCTTGTTACCTTTTAACCCTATTAGCTGATGTTCCACTAGCTAAGCAGTACTCACTAACAGCGATCCTCAAAGCCCAGACTAGTGACAAGACAGTTTGAGAAGTCAAGGAAGGGAAACAGAAAGCGAGCTGGTGAACCGGAAGCCCGAATTAAGTCAACTCTGGGGAGAGGGTACTTCTTCAATACATTCATTGGTATCCACGGCATGTTGATTAATCTTGTTCAAAGTCTGTTGGCATTTTCTACCACTGTCTCAGGAGCCCATATACAAAATGGCATTAATTTTTATTAAAGAAAGGGAAATTTTATCTTGATAGGTTTAACAATATGTACAGTTGTTTATCTTCATAGATCACTCTCTATTTGTAACTTGAAGCCACTTATAGGTGTCACTAAGAGTCTTTAAAATAAAGATAATTGCAGCGGTTTTAAATCATTAAAGAACATTAGAATTAATTTTAGTGTTTTTGGTTTTGGACCAACTTCTTAGGGTATACTCAGATTTTACAGAAAATACCTTGTTTATGACAACCCAATAGAACTAGAAAGAAAATAAAAATATTTTATAATGCCATTTCTGCTGTTGACAGTAGGAAGTGTTTTGAATATGTGTGTTGGTGGGTTTGGGAAAGCCATTTAGAAGGTGAAAGAAAAAGGAGTAAGGTGTGGCAGAAAAGGAAGAGGAGAAGGACTCTAGCTGCACCAAACTGTCATTTAGTTAGTGCTTATTGTACAGG
The DNA here is from genome assembly GCF_018350215.1 of Panthera leo. Taxonomy (NCBI): domain Eukaryota; kingdom Metazoa; phylum Chordata; class Mammalia; order Carnivora; family Felidae; genus Panthera; species Panthera leo. The sequence goes on along the minus strand of NC_056696.1, from coordinate 9,669,041 downwards.
TGGAATAAATATTTATAATCTCTCATCCTTAATGCAGGTGATATTGTTTTCCCAACCTCATAGATACACAGAGTAAGGCCTTAATTACTTGTCCAAGATCACATGTGATACTGTTTTCCCAACCTCATAGATACACAGAGTAAGGCCTTAATTACTTGTCCAAGATCACATAGCCACTAAGATGTGGAGACAAAAGCAAATCCACTAGTGTCTGAATTCTGTCTTTGCTTATCCCATCATGCAATATGTAAGATTATAGAAATCACCCATGACTGATTCCGCTTTCTTAGCAGAGGAATATGAAGTTATAGAAAGTGGGTTAATGTGGAAATGCCCAAAAATAACTTTCAGACAGATACAAAAAAAATAGGTATTTAAAAAATGCACTTACAATAGAATCCTTGATTGTATGTTCCAGGTAACGAACACACATCTTATTTAGTCCCTCCAGGGACCTTTAGGGGCATAGTAGGCTCCTTACTCCTCTGTTATATTTGAGGAAGCAGAGGCTCCTAGAAGTTGGAACTCTATTTAAAAATTTATTTGAATATTAAATTTTACTCAGAACGATACAATTGCCTTTTAAATAATGAGATTTCCTATGGGATTTTGAAATTGCTGATATTGGATCTACTATGTGAATTTAGGGAAGTAGGTGCTCAACAATGTTTGTTCAATTGGTAAATTCTAAGTCCCAAATAACCATGATTCTCACTGGCTACTCACTTTTTCTTTATTCATCTATCTCCAATTCCTAAAATTTCAGAAACATAATTGGCCGTAAGGAGAAAGCTGTATCTGGATTGAAAAAGAAATATTTTGGAAATGGTAAGAATTGTTTTCTTTACAAAAAACAAAAAAAAAAACAAAAAAAAAAAACCCAACCTAGAACCACAAAACAACTACGTCAAGTTAATTAAATAAATAATTAGTACTAAACCCATTCTCAACATGTTCAGTGAGTTCCTTAGACAAGTCTGACTTGAAAACACATCTCACAGGCCCCCTCCATGCATGTCCAAGTGTTCTGGCTCCTCAGTTCCAACATTACCCAGGGCCTTGCCAGGGAAATGATAAACAGCCTGCCTGCTGGGGTTTTATGACTTTCTAGCCTTAGAACAGCTCTTTATATCCAAGTAGAGCTTTAGATTTAGCATCAAGTTTTGCCAAAGCCACATCAAGGAGAATCATTTAACTTGAATTGTTTTACATCTCTGATCTTACACCCCAGTGAGAGGGCTCTTGGGGATTTTTTAAAGGGAGCATTTGATGAATCCCTATATCAGCAGCCAGAGTTGCCCTAAGGTGAAATAGGACCAAAACTGTTTGGATTCAGTTTCCTTTATTATCTGACCACTTAAGATGACAAGAAACTTTTAGCCTTAGTTCAGTAGGTATGTGAGGGTGTTGGGGAAGACATTTTTCTGCAGGACTTTCTTGTGAGGTGAGGGAAGTCAAAATGGATGGGTTCTTACAAAGTCGTGTCCCAGAGATGGCATGGTCATTTATATTGTGCCTTTTTGATTGACTCATTTGAGCCACTGGATAGACTTCTCCTTAAAAATTGCCTATGACTTTGGTTTTCTTACAGTTTGTTAAGCTTGTGACAGCATGCTTACGTCAAAGAATTTAGGAAATGACAACAAGGCATAGAAAGTCAGAACCAGAATGAACATAGGAAAGTGACAGCTCATTTAGCAAAATGGCATATCCTCCCAAATTGCTGATCTCATGCCTCATCTTGACACGACTTCCCAGCAGCCTAACCCACGGGGCTTCTACCCTAAAGCAAGCTAGTGTAAATATCTACCTGATATATCTATTATTCAAAATGGTTAGTAATGAATATATCAGATAAATAAAAAACAAAGGAAAACAAAAAAACAGAAACAACTTAAGTCTGCTCACAGCTCTGTTTTATTCACTAAATTCCAGGATTGTCAAAAAGTCCCGAATATATTTAATGACTTAGAAAAATGGAAGTGCAGTGAGTATATGAGTTGTATAAATTTCCCTAAGCTCCTGGAGAGGAGATGCTTTGGTGATGTACTTCCCAAATGATGTCAGTGTACTATTGATCCCCCTTAGGCTGGGCTTTCTCAGGTTCATTTCCACAGACACTAAGACACTGACCATACCGTTGTTGCTTAGATAAAAACAATGTATTTTATTAATAAGCAAACACAAAGCAAGTCCTTACATTTACTACCCAAGGACTTTGATAAAGTAATCTTAGAACATAGGTTATCTCTAAATGCTAGTTAATGTTTCAGTTCCAAGATTCTGGTTTTAGATAATAACTGACCACTGACAACGTGATTGGGCCCCAAGTTTCTTAAGAAAAGGGAGTAGTTCAATGTTTCCTAAAACATGAATCTCAGAATGTTCATTCCATGGAATAATAGAGTTCTGTGACCAAATGAATTATGGAGACTAGGGTTAACATGGCTATACAGCCTCCTTTGCTGAAAGACTTAAATGTGACTAATGTGATATGTGAGTCTCTAAAAGAGAGTTATAGTGTGAAGTATTTCCTGACTTCTCAGACAATGGGAACTTTGGAGAAGTATCTCACCGGACTAGTGTTACAAGCTAGGGACATACTTTGGGACCTTCCAGACAAGATGATTTCTAAAAGTTTTTCCTGCTCTAAATTCTCTGATAATCTTTGGTTCACACGAAAAACCAAGCTATTCTCCAGATACTTCCTATACGCCCAGCTCTCAACATTCCTTTCTAAAATATATGACTCCTTTAGAGTGTAAGGATCAAAAGGATCACATGTGGCTTCCATGAAAAGAAAGGTATTTTGAAATTGTAGTGCATAAAAAAACACACAATTCAAGGGGAACTTTACACATAGTTTTAAATAATGTTATCATCACTAACCATTCTGACATGGAACAATACTAAATGAAATCACTCTTTTAAAAAATGAAAAGATCAATGTATACCAGGCAATGAAATGATAAGCTCGATGGAGAGCAGCTATTACCAAAAAGCCAGAGAGTCTTTCTGCAGTGGACATGTATGTATAAAGGACTCCAAGTTGAATGTTATGTCTCTCATATTTTTCCTTGCATATAAATTATAAAAATTGGGCCTCACACTTTGAGGGAATCATTCATTTTATCTAACAACCAAATGCTTGTGAACAATAGTACAAAGTGAACCGATAAGCTGGATGGAGAGACAGTTGTTCCTAGAGCTAACTTTTGCTGCTTTAAAGAAATTTCAGAAGAAAAATAGACAATCCTGTAAACTTTGAAATGCAGACAGACAGGTAGAAGCCTGTGCTATTAAGGGCTTTATTTTATTCTATTGAGTTCTCAATCAGATTTGTTGACAAATAATTTGGATAACTGAACTTATTCCCAAGAAGTTTGTGGGATTAAGAAACTTGCTTAACCAAGGAAGACTCATTTAGAAGCTCCCGTTTAGATTCCCACAAGAGGAAGAAATAGTCTCAGCTATTTAGCAATTTTTTTTCTCTTTCTGGCACAAACTGATATTTTTCTTGTATGTTCTCTCAATCTCCATTTATAGAGATTTTCTTTCTTTACCCTACCCTTCTGGAGTACCTCAAACAAATTGATGGTATAATTAAAATTTTGATTTTTCTGGGAGATAAGTTAATAAGGGAAGGCAACATAGTTAGAGCTGGACAGAAGTGGTGAGATTAAACATGATCAGATCTGCGTGCCAGCCCTGGGGAATGTGTCCATCTCAACTCATGGTTTATAGTCACTGGAGTTTTAATCAGATTTGTATATAATAGTATTTCATAATTTTCCACAGAACTCTTTTTCCTTTCTTTGGAAAAAAAAAAAACCCTCCCAAACAAAGGAAATAAAGAAACAGAATAGTATAGTTGGTGTGTGGTTACGCAGCAAGGCCAGTCACTTTTCCACCCTTTTGACATCTTTCTCCTCCCTGACATTGACTCAAGAATCTTAAGGTGCTCTCATTGTTCTTCAGATCTAATAGTCACAAATTTCATCAATCCAAACAACTGGGAATAATAGGCATTGATATATGCTTTGGTTCTAGTCCTGGATCTTCACTAACTAGCCTCTAACAAGCCATGTGATCTACTAGTTCTTCATCTTTTTTAGCCCCTATTTCCTGTTATAAAAAATGAGGGTTTTGAACTAAATGGTCTTTATCGTCCCTTCCATCCCAAACATCTATGAGTCTTGAACTTAAAGAAAATTTTCCAAAATAAACCAGAGTTATACAATTTATTTTCATTCTTACAACAAATTTTAATTAAAGGACTAATAAATTAAAAAGTACAATTTAAAGCAAATTGCCAGACACAAGTAATAAAAATGTAAATGACATTTATTAAGGGCCAATCTATGTCAGGTACTGTAATAACCAAGTTACATGAATTGATCCGTGCAAGAACCTCACTGTTACCACTTTACAGGTAAGGAATAATGCTTTGAGAGTTGAAGTACCTATCAAAAATAGATAGCTAGTCACTAGCCAAAGTGGAATTCAAACCCAGGTTCTTTATCCTCTAAAGTCATGCTCACAACCAATGCAGTTTACTGCCCCTAGAATTCTGCTTTGAATTGTACACTGGTTCCCTCATACTTTTCAAGCTTTTTAACTTTTCTGAACTTTATTTGTATTGGTGCATTCATTCATTCAACCAGCAGCATTCGAGTGCTTACATACCATAGGCATTATGATTGATATTACAATACAGGGGTGACTACAGCATTAAACCTATGTAGGAAGAGTTCTAGTTTTGTTAAGGAGTTGGGCAAGAAAGGTTGTGTTTAAAATAAAATGTAGTAGGTACTATGAGATATATGAGACAGGTGTGCATGGTACCTGAAAGTAGAGATCAGGGAAATAAAAATCAGTTCTTCAGAGAACAAGAAGTGGAGGGATATCTGAATTGGCACTTTAAGAACCAATAGAAATGTGCTAGCTGAAAAGGCTAGGAAAGGGAAAGGCATTCCAGGCAAAGAGAACAGATGAGTTCAAGGGTTTGTGGGGGTATCACATTTTCTGAAAACTGTATTTATCATACACAGTTATAGAGAGGCACTGTGTGTATGATAAATACTGGGAGATGACTCCGTAAAACTCTATGACTGTATGGAACTCCATCCTGAAAACATTAGAGAGTCCCTCTAGAATTTTAAATATATTTATGTAATAGGGAAGTCTCTTCAGAAGCAGCGATAAGGCATGAGTAGGATGGAGGGTGTGGGTGGCCCTGTCTAGAGGTAGGAAGAAGATTTTAAAACGTTTCACAATATGCAGCCCCCACCCAAAACTCAAAGGATTCAACTGGTGGAATATAGAGAAGCAGTTGAATATGAGTGATGTGTGGAGGCGGGGAAGCAGGATGGAAAGGATTTTGGTGATGGAACAGATATTGGAAGTAGAAGAGAAGGAGATACTAGTGGCCGTGTCTCCAAATTTCTGGTTTGGCTGACAAAATGGATGGTAGCTGGCTCTCTTCTTGGGCAACTAGTCAGCAGAAGGAGGAAAGACTTGAAGAGACACACAGTTTAGTCTGGAACATGATATTTTTGAGTTGCCTGTGAAGTTTCATTCAGGTAGGTAAATGTTCCTACCACATACCAAATAAGACATGGTGTGCTTACCTTGGGTCGTATATATTTGAGAAAAGGACAGATTATAAACAAATAACAGTGTCAAATGTGTATTAGGCATAGGTATTAGTTAAAAATTATTATAATGGCAATAATATTAATAAAACTATAAAACTATAATTTTAATCACTATGTACAGGAATTGAGTAGTGTATACTTTATATTGATGCATACATTACCCCATTAATACCCTGATAACAGTTTGGAAGTAAACATCTGGATATGAATCCTTTTTATAGAGATGAGAAATATGGATAAGATAATGTAACTTATCCAGGGTTATGCTGTTAGTGAAATTAAGTGTAAGAGCTGACACTTACAAACTCAGGTTTGTCTCTGTCTTCAAAACCAGTGTTTTGTTTGTTTTCTTAGCCACAACACTTCTTTGAGTTTGTAAAGAGGGATGATTATAAAAAGAAGAGATCATAAAAAGAACAAAGAGCCAAGAATGACAACGTCTAAAGAACAAATGTGAAAAAGCATTATTTGTACAGCAAATTTTGGGTAAAAAGATAGAAAGCAAAGTTCAGCCAAGGCTTTCATATAAACCAACAGAAAGATAATATCAAGAAATAGGCAGTGATATACCATGTTAGCTGTGGCCAGGAGGAATAAGATAAGGATTCAAGTGAATCCTTTGAATTTGGAGATACGCAAGGTATGAATGATATTTGTCAGAGCAATTTTACTGTGGCAGGTGTCACAGTGACCAAATTGCATAAGGCTGAAAACTGACAAGGATGTGAGAACTTGGCAACACAGTGCAGACTATTTGCTCTTCGTTTTAGGTAAAATTGGTATATAACATTATAGAAGTTTCAGGTGTCAAATGTTATTATCCAATATTTGTATGCACTACCAAGTGTTCAGTCTTAAAATCCAGCTACCATTCATCACCATACAATTGACCCCTTCACCCGTTTAACCCATTCCCCACCCCGCTTCCCTTCTGGTAACCACCAATCTATTTTCTGTATCCATAAGTTTGGTTTTATTTGTTTTTTAGATTCTACATATGAGTAAGACTATACAGTATTTGTTTTTCTCCAACTAACATATTTAATTTAGCATATCTTCAAGGTACATCAATATTCTAAATGACAAGATTTCATTCTTTTTAGTGACTGTGTAATATTCGTGTGTGTGTGTGTGTGTGTGTGTGTGTGTGTGTGTGTGACATCTATATCATTCATTCATCCATCAATGGCTATTTAAGGTTGTTTCCATTTTTCCATTTCTTGGCCATTGTAATAATGCTGCAATAAATATTGGAATGCATGTATCTTTTTGAATTAGCATTTTTGTATTCTTTGGAATACACCCAGAAGTGAAATAGCTGTGTCATATGGTAGTTTTATTCTTAATTTTCTGAGGAATCTTCATACTGTTTTCCGTAGTGGCTTAACCAATTTACATTCTCACCAACGATGTGTAGGTTTCCCTTTTCTCCATATCCTCTCCAATACTTGTTATTTCTTGTCTTTTGATATAGCCGTTCTAACAGCTATGGGGTGATATATCATCGTGGTTTAGATTTTGGTATTTCCATAATTAGTGGTGCTGAGCATCTTTTCATGTGCTTGATGGCCATCTGTATGTCTTTGGAAAAATAACTGTCTATTCAGATCTTTTGCTCATTTTTAATTGGGTGTTTTATTGTTGTTGACTGGTATGAATTGTTCATGTATTTTGGAATTGATCCCTTCTCAGATATATGATTTGCAAAACACTTTTCCCATTTAATAGGTCTCCTTTTGTTTTGACGATGGTTTCTTTCACTTGCGCAGAAGCTTTTTAGTTTGATGCAATCCTCCTTGTTTGCTTTGCTTGAGGAAGCATGATCCCTTGCCTTTGTAGTCATATCCATAAAAGTATTGCTGAGACCAATATAAAGATTACTACCTATATTTTCTTCTAGGAATTTTACAGTTTCAGGTTTTACATTCAAGTCTTTAATACATTTTGAGTTAATTTTTGTGTATATTGTAAGATAGTGGTCTGGTTTCATTCTTTTGCATGTGGTTGCACACTTTCACCATCACCTTTTATTGAGAGACTGTACTTTGGATGTTCTGGGTTCCTTTGTCATAAATTAATTGTCCATATATGTGTGGATTTAACTCTGGGCTCTCACTTTTATTCCACTGATATGTGTGTCTTTTTTTATGCCAATATCATGCTGTTTTGATTACCATAGCTTTGTAGTATCGTTTGAAATCAGGAAGCATGATACCCCCAGGTCTGTTATCCTTTCTGAAGATTTCTTTGACTCCTCAAGATCTTTTGTGGTTCCATAAAAATTTTGGAATTGTTTGCTCTACTTCTTTGAAAAATGTCATTGGAATTTTGATAGAGATTGCATTAAATCTATAGATTGCTTTGGGTACTATGGACAATTTTAATAATATTAATTCTTCCAGTCCCTGAGCATAGAATATATTTCCATTTATTTATGTCTTCTTCAATTCCTTTCATCAGTGTCATAATTTTCAGATCTTTCTCTTCTTTGATTAAATCTATTCCTAGGTATTTTATTCTTTTTGGTGCAATTTTAAATGAAATTATTTCCTTAATTTCTCTTTCTGACAGTTTATTAGTGTATGGAAAGCCACAGATTTCTGTATGTTGATTATGCATGCTGTTACTTTGTTGAATTCATTTATTAGTTCTAACAGTTTTTTGGTGGAGTCTTCTGGGTTCTATATTTGTCATCTGCAAATAGTGACAGTTTAACTCCTTCCTTTCTGATGTTGATTCACTTTATTTCTTTTTCTCCCTGAATATTTTGCATTTTTTATTTTTATATCTTTTAATTCAAGTATAATTAACATACGGTATTACATTAGTTTCAGGGGTACCATATAATGATTCAATAATTCTGTACACTTGTTGGTGCTCATTAAGTGTACTCTTAATCCTCCTTATCTATTGGACCCATCCTCCACCTGCCTCTCCTCTGGTAACCATGTTTGTTCTCTGTATTTAACAGTCTGTTTGTTGTTGTTTGCCTCTTTTTGTTTGTTTGTTTGTTTCTTAAATTCCACCAGGAGCCCTCCTGCACTGCTGATGGAAATGCAAATTTGTACAATCACTGTGGAAAAAAGTATGGAAGTTCCTCAAAAAATTAAAAATGGAATTACCATCTGATCCAGTAATTCCACTACTGGGTATTTCACTAAAGAAAATAAAAACACTAATTAAAAAAATATATGCACCTCTATGTTTATTGCAGTATTATTTACAATGACCAAGATATGGAAGGAACCCAAGTGTCTATTGATAGATGAATCCATGTTTTGCCTTTTTGTTGTCACACTTCAAATTTTCTTATTTTATGCATCTTTTAAATAATTATTTCATTTTTAATTATTTTTACGATTCTCACTATTTTACTGTGAAGATTAAACTAGTTGCTTTAAAAGTGCATACCGTTACTATGCATTTACCTTTTCCAGTGAGATTTTTACTTTTGTATGTTTTCTGTTATTAATTAGTGTCATTTCAGTTTAGAGAGGTTCCTATAATATTTCTTATAAGGACAATGTAGTGTTCATGAACTACCTTAGCTTTTGATTATCTAAAAAAACTCAATCTTTCCTGCAATAATGAATGGTAATCTTACTGGGTAGAAGTCTTCGTTGCACTTTTTTTTTCCCTTCAGGACTTTACATATGTTGTGCCACTCTGTCTTGCAAAGAAAGATTTCTGCTGAGAAATCTACTGTTAGCCTTGTAGGGTTTTTCTTCTGTGTATTATGCTGTTTTTCTCTTGCTGAGTTTAAGATTCTCTCTTTATCTTTAACGTTTACCTTTTTAATTATAATGTGTCTTGGTGTGACTCTCTTTGGGTTCATTTTATATGAGACTTTCTGTGCTTCCTGGATCTGTATGTCTGTTTCTTTTCCAGAATTAGGGAATTTTTCAGCCATTATTTCTTCAAGTAAGTTTTCTGGCTTTTTCCTCTTTCTTTTCTCTTTCTGGGACCCCTATAATGCCAATGTCATTCCACTTGATGTTGTCCGAGAGAGTCCTTTAAGTTATCTTCATTTTTAAAACTCTTTTTTCCTTTTGTGTCTCTACCTGGGTGAATTCTATTACTTTGTTTTTCCAGGTCACTAATCTGATCTTCAGATTTTCCAGTCTGTTGTTGAACCCCTCTACTATGTTTTTCAATTCAGTTGTTTTATTCTTCAGCTCTGTAACTTCTGTTTGGATCTTTCTTATATTTTCTGTTTCACTGTATTCATCCATTCTTCTTGTGAGTTTAGTGAGCATCTTTATGGCCATTGCTTTGAACTCAATCAGATAGATTGCTTATTCCAATTTCACTAATGTCTTTTTCTGTTCTTTTTTTCTTTTGTTCGGAATGTATTCCTCTGTCTCCTCACTTTGCCTGACTCTCTGTATTAGGTAAATCAACTCACTTTCCCAGTCTCGAAGGAGTGGCCGTTTGTAAGAGATATCATGTGGAGCTCAAAGCACGATTCCCTCTGACTACTAGAGTTAGGGCTCAAGCGTCATCCCTGTGTGAGATGCATACATGCATTTGTTGTTTTGAGGCCACATCCATGGTGCAAGGGTGGGTAGGGCTGGTGCCTAGCCTGGCTACCAGTACAGACTAGTCTTTCAAGAAAAGTGATTAAGAAGGGAAGGCAAAAGTGGCTACACTGAGACACAGGTTATGTTTCCATCACAGCAGTGACAATAAGACCCGTAACAATTTTTGCTAGGTTCATGAGTAAAGAGTGGATGCAACTAGACTTTTCAATATTAGAAACTATTAAGGAATAATGTATCTTAGATGATTTGCCAAAATAGCAATCAATGTATTTCCTACAATTTGCCTTCTAGGGCCCTAAAGTAAATTGCTTGAAGAAATTGGATCTTAAAGATTGCAGATAGAGAATTTTTGAAGTATATCCATATTCAAGCAGAGATCAAAGAAGCCCAAACAAACCAAAGGAATTTTGGGCTAACGATGACGACTGGGGATTGAGTAAAAATTCTTAAAAGAAACCTTTTTAACATTTATTTATTGTTGAGAGACAGAGACAGAGCACAAGCAGGGGAGGGGCAGAGAGAAGGAGACATAGAATCTGAAACAGGCTCCAGGCTCTGAGTTGTGAGCATAGAGCCTGACTTGGGGCTCAAACCCACAAATTATGAGATCATGACCCGAGCTGAAGTTGGACACTTAACCAAGTCACCCAGGTGCCCCTGAAGAGTTCTTTTTATTTAAAAAAAATTTTTTTTTAACGTTTATTTATTTTTGAGACAGAGAGAGACAGAGCATGAATGGGGGAGGGCCAGAGAGAGGGAGACACAGAATCTGAAACAGGCTCCAGGCTCTGAGCACAGAGCCTGACGCGGGGCTCGAACTCACAGACTGAGAGATCATGACCTGAGCCGAAGTCGGATCCTTAACCGACTGAGCCACCCAGGCGCCCCTGAAGAGTTCTTTTTAAATGAGCTATCTTGAGGTGTCTGGGTGGCTCATCAATTAAGTATCCTACTATTGTTCTTGGCTCATGTTATGATCTAACAGTTCATGATTTGAAGCCCCACATCAGGCTCTGCACTTAGAGTGCAGAAGCTGCTTGGGATTCTCTCTCTCCCTCTCTCTCTGCCCCTTCCCTGCTCATGCTCTCTCTCTCTCTCTCTCTCTCTCTCTCTCTCGTTCTCTCTCTTTCTCTCTCTCTCTCAAAATAAACATTAAAAAAATGAAAGTGCTACCTTGAAGATTATGACTCAGATTTTTGAGGAACTAAGGTATTTGACAGTGGAAGAAATCACATGTGAAATTCCTTAAATAAAAAAATGACTTTAAAACATAAGAGAGAGAAAGAGAGAGAGAGAAGGCAAAAGATCAGCACTCAACTAGAGTGGTTAAAAGAAAGGCAGCTCCAAAGGAGGTAGTTTATTATTTTCCATTAATTTATTTTTCTAGATTATAAATACATGTATTTTCAAAGCAGAAAGGGAAAAAGTAGAAGGAAGCAAGAGGTTTAAATTACAATAGTCATAGCCAAATCATATAGTAAGAGACTATAATGAATCCTGGAACAAGATCTGTAATGAAATGAGAATGAAGGGGCATTCAGCCAAATGCACAGGTAGATGTGCTGACCTTGAAATGATCAATGGGTAGTTTGCCTTTGACTTCAGGGAAAATATGTAATGATGGAAGAGTAAATTGGTACATTTGTATAAAGAGGAGTGAGAAGTTGATGCTTGTGCCTGAACCATTTAATTTTCTCAATCCAGGAGGGGGTATGGCAATTTTTTCCTAGTATGAAATATTGAAAATATGGGTTTCATGTGTAACACAAAGTTCCAGCATGGGTTGTAGATCTGGAAGCCATCTGTTATGTGCATGAGAATAAGATCTTCCAGGAGTGATGTGAGGTTTAAAATAGGTAAACATTGAACCTTGGAGAAAAATGATATCTGGGACGAGCAGAGGATAAAATTCCTTCAAAGGAGATGGAGAAGTTTGGAAGAAGCATCACGCAGAATCCAAGAAAGGCAAGAGTACCAAAGAGCTGAGTGCTGAACAAAGCATACTGCCACACCATGTTAGAGAAGATAGGATGGAAATGACCAGTTAATTCCTAACAAAGTAGGTACCTTAGTTAAAGCAGTTTTGTTTATGCTGTGGGAGAGAAAATAAATATAGGACTAGAACAGACCTTAGAAATTACAACCTTCCTTCCTCCCTCCCTTCTTCTCTTCTGGTTCCTTCCTTCCTTCCTTCCTTCCTCCTTTCTTTCTTTACTCTTTTTTAAATTTCAATTTTAAGTGAAAGCTATTTCAATATATTTTAAATTGAGAGCAAAAAATGGAGTGTGAAAATAGAGGAAATAGAGAAAAGACTGGGCAAGATTGGACATTGCATTCTCTAAGATGGAAAGTAGGGAGAAAAGAATGGTGACTTGTGGATGGAAGTAAGTTCTCTAGGTGAGGAGATTCATGTCTGGTAGCCTCTCCATTCTGTGAAGCCGTCTACTGGGTTGACATGACTGTGAACATGGGATGAAAGCTAACAAAAACATGGTAAATGAAGGAAATAGCACTGCAGGAAATTAAGAAGGGAGATAATTATGCCCAAGGAAACAACAGAAAGAGTTCGATAACCTCTACTTGTAGCATTTTATTATAAAAATGAAAAAAAAATCAATAATATAAATTCTGAAAAATACACATGACTTACGCAATAACTTCCATAATGTCCTATGGAACTTTGTGTCAGACATTGAGCCCTGAAATGATTGAAAGACTCCATTTCCTCCAATAAAAAGACCGAGTTCTGCCTTATTAAAACTAAAGAAACATTAAACCTCAATAGATTTCATATATTTGAAACATTAGAATTTAAAACTAACAAAAGTCAATAGAGAGAGGAAAAAGTCAAATAAGATTGTCTAGAAAGTAAAATTTCTTGGCCACAGGGGCTTTAAATTTAATTACTCCTATTACCTCTGTACTAACTTAAAATGTCCAGGGGTTAAGCTTTAGTGTGTCCCCAAATGCCAAGGTCTGTGCCTATGTCTTGACTGTCTTAATTAAAAGAGATATTTTAAAAATCATCTTGAGAATGGTTTTTCTTAGCTCTTTCTTGATTTATTATTCCCCTAACAATGTCAACCCATTTAAGTAGAAATAACATAAAGTAGCTTCCTTAACTTCAATAACCTGGGAAAAGGTTTACAAGAGTATGGAATCATCAAATTATCCTCCCATCCACGTCTGTATTAAGGACATGTAAGAACTTTTTAGAACAAAGTTTGGCTGCCAGCATATACTCAATTAATATTGCCTATTTATAAAATATTAAATTCAGTGAAATACTATGTGTATGTGTCTGTCCCAAAATGAATCTGAAACTTGGCACACTGGCTAAAAATGCTTTGAAACATCTCTCAAATGAACAATTTTTAGATATTACATTTTAGAAATGAAATGACAGTATCAGATAATTGGCAGCAAAGTCATTTTCCCAAGTACCGATGCCAAGCACATGGCAGACATCCATTATGGGCTGATGTAGATCAAAAGGGGCTGAGACACCATCTCATGCTTATAGAATTTCGGAATTAGAGACATTTGGAAGGGAAAAGTTAGCATCATTTGCCACGTGAAAGCCAAGCCATGTGCACTGAGCTGCATTTCCTCACTAGGCAGGACCCATTCCTTCCATCCTTATTTACCACCCCCTCTGGGTTTCTTATAATAGCCAGTGAATCCGGAATTCGTCAAAACTAAATGCCTCACTCCAGTTACAACAAAGGCTGACTTGGGGTCTTCCTGTTGGTGATAGGTCTCCTCTCTATGTGCCTGAGAAGCCAGAATCTTTCCCCCTCTCCAGATAAGCGTGCATGAGTGACCCATCTAAAAGTACTTAGAAAAAAAAACCAAAACCTCTGATACTTCTAGAGAAGGGAAAAGTCAAACGCCGCTCTCCTTTCCTGGACCCCCATCCAAGGGCCTAATTGTCTTCTATGAGACCGCATTCTCTGGTCGCTCTTTCACATCAGGCTCTTTAACAAAACACATTTGTGAATTGAGGCACCGTTTTAAAGTGTGCTTGAGTACTTCCAGGACTTTGAAAGGCCTCCTGAAACAATGTAGTGAGACTCGCTGGAACACGCGATCCGCACACACATGGCGAAGAAATGACTTGGAGCTAACAGTAGGCTTTGGAGGGTAGAAGGAGGAAAAGGGCAATTGACGTGGCACGTTAAACTCTGTGTAACACGGATGAAGCGGAGATTTTAAACTGCAATGTTATTGTAAATTTTCCAGTAATCTACATTTCTGAACTGCAAATACTGGAAACCAGTTCTGCTTTCCTGCCTCACACTGACAGCGACACTTTGCTTACCCACATCTGAGACCTTGTGGCTTTCGATTCGTGCTGTTGTTGATGCCTCCTCTTCTGTTCTCTCAAAATGTAAATATTTGTTCTGTCTGCATCCTAATTGCTAGTCTTGGTGTCTTATTGTGTGTGAGGGCTGTGGTAACTCAGATGCCTCAGGGTCCCTTGCTATGTGCTGGGATTTCATGTCTCATGACATTAGCTTGGCATAGTAGTCAGCTACCCTGTTCCATGCCCCTGACTAAACTGCAGTTATGTCTCTAATTGAAAGCCAAAATTATTTGAGTCCTCTCTACAGAGAGGAAACCCAGAACTATTATTCTGTACACACACCAAACCACAGGAGCCTGGGTGAGGGTCTGTAATGACAGGGCCTCCTACACAGCACATTTGCAAGCTTTCTACTAATTACCTTAATTTTCTTTGTCTAGACTAACTTATTGCGTTGAAAAGCTCCTTTTCTAAAGGAGTGGGGGTGGGAGTGAAAGGGACATCGTTAGTCCTTCAATTCCTGCCAAGTAAAGAGGAGAGAAAGACATGAATAGAACCAAGAAAACAAACAGAACAGAACCAGAAGATTTGCCCTTGAATGGACTGTTTCCTAGAGCACATGCTGATTTAAAATTGCTCTGGGAGTCTGTGATCTAGGAAGACTGGAATCACTACATCAGAAAACACATTAAACAATATATAAACCCAAAGAAGAGAGGTGTTTCATAAGAGAAAACAGTCACTAAGCAGGAAAATGACACTCTGATGAGTGTCAATTCCTACATCACCAGCCATAATGAAAATTCTGTTCTGTTCTGCTTTCTTGACATTTTCCCGGTTTGTCTTTTCAGACTGAAAGTAAATGGGTTTGTGTGGAATAACCTGGCTTCTCTTTGGCTCATTCTTGTGGTGAACACTAAGAGAAATTTAATGTCTCAGCTATAAGCCATTTTGAAAACTTTTTTTCGTAGATAAAGGGGTTGGATCAGCTTAAGTAACTCAGGCTGCATTTTCACCATCCCTAAAAGCTAGAGATGAAAACAAATATTGATATTTACAGATTGTATGGCTTTAAGGCTAGGAAGAGGAGCACGAGAGGTGCTCATAGATGGCCACAGTGAACTGAAAGGCCAAAGGGCAAGGCTGGCTCTTCCTGGGCTGCAGCTGCCCCTTTGGTTGCCAACAGGCCAAGGCCATGGGAACATTAGTCCTGGCTGGGAGCCCTAGAAACTCCTTTCCTGTGAGACATTCTCTTTAGCCAAATTCGTAAGGCCTGCTGGTTAACTGACTTCCCACCTCTCCTCTGTTGGGAACATTACATGTATTTCCATTTGCCATAAGCAAAGACTTATTGGTTTCCTAGGATATGATGATGGGTTTCATTTTACTGCTATCTTGCGTCTCCATTATGTTTCCCTTGATTGATCTACTTTTGAGTTAGGTTAAAGTAACTCTCAGTGGACCAAAAATTCAGTGTTTATTTTTATTTTTGTTTTCGGGGGTTTGTTTTTGCGTCTTCGTAAATTGTGCATGATAAAGATATTTTTCTGGATTAAATATACTGATAAATCCTCAAACTAGGTGTAAATTGAAGAACTGATGCTGTGTTTTTCCTAGCAGAACAAGGAAATAGCTTGAGTTTCTCTTTCTAAGTCTGAGGGCACCATTGTTGTGAAGGTCCCAGATGTGTCTTGGGTCACTGGCTCTAGGATAGGCGTAGGTAATTTGGGCTGGGCAGCTACACACTTGGAAGTGAACAGTGCTGCCGCGGGCTTTGTCACTCATTTATCCAGAGTAATTTATTACAGAGTAATTTATTACATTTATTATAGAGTAATCTCTGTGTCCCATTTCTAGGAGTGATAATTAGATATTGATTAGATTGGTGGTTTTTAGCCAGACGTGACTTTGCTCCCCAGGGGATGTCTGTCAATGTTTGGAGTCATTTTTGGTTGTCACTACTGCGGAGTGGAGTGTTACTGGAATCTAGAAGGATAGGCTCCAGGGATAATGCTAAACATCCTACGGTGCTCAGGACCATCCTCCACAAGAAAGAATTATCTTGTCCCTGATGTCAATAGTATCAAGAAATTTAATTCATGAGAAATCATGAATTAAACTGACAGTTTGCTGCTCTCTCACATCTTTCCAGATTGACAAACCTTTCCAATTGACAAATTGACAATTTGCTGCTCTCTCACATCTTTCCAGATGCGATGGAATTTAGAGCTATCTCTCGTCACTCTATGGCAACTGATTCAGCATTTTACTTTCTTAGGAGCTGATCCGTTTTTTCTATAATGCTGGATAACTCTTTGGATTTTTTCCCTCAGTTTTAATGGAACTGGAATCATAAGAAGCTTTGGCGTAAGAAATTAACACCAAGCGAATCTGCTATAAAACTTTGCTAATGCTTCTGATTTGGGATAAAGGTGTCATATTTTTTTTATGCCTGGTAGATTTTTATCTAGATTTTTTTCCTAGTAAATTAGAGGTTGTTATAAAATTATTCACCACCAACTGGAAGAAAAAGTTCCTTCCATTTATACAAACTCTATAAAATCCCACAAAAAAATCACCTTCTTTTTGAAGCCTCCTACTTTCTTTCCAGCACATTCTCAAGATCTCATTAAAACATCAATTCCTCTGTGAAGCATCCCTAAATGTCCTAGGCTGAATTTTCTAGATCACTGTATCATGTTTATTTGTCTGTAATTTTATCCCCCCATCAGATTATGAATTACCTAAGGTTGGGGCCAAGCTTGCTTCACGTTAGGATGACTCTACAACCCAGCAGAGTAAACAGAGAAAGTGCTCAGTAAAATGTGTCAGATAATTAGTCTAGAAATTATCACAAATATTTCATGTTAGTTTTAGGAACAGAGTACACCTTTAAAAAATATTTGACATAAACACAAAATATGTCATCAAAGGTAACTTGCTATAATAGTAAACCTACCTTGACATTGATCTTTCCTAGCAATAAGTAAATAATTACATTTTAAAAGGGTTGATACATAGGCTTAGCACTATTTCTGAAATTTGACATTTTAAGAGAAAAACTATATATGAGACTATTATAATTTTAAATTTTTTTTTCAACGTTTTTAATTTATTTTTGGGACAGAGAGAGACAGAGCATGAACGGGGGAGGGGCAGAGAGAGAGAGGGAGACACAGAATCGGAAACAGGCTCCAGGCTCCGAGCCATCAGCCCAGAGCCTGACGCGGGGCTCGAACTCCCGGACCGCGAGATCGTGACCTGGCTGAAGTCGGACGCTTAACCGACTGCACCACCCAGGCGCCCTGAGACTATTATAATTTTAAAAGCATATTATATCCTTTGCTATGGAACCAAGAATAGAACTAAGGTTCATATATTCAAAATGCCCCAACTGTGACTTGAAAAACTCTTTGTATCAGTCACAGCTATGTGGTTTCTATTATTATTAGAAAAATGATTCCACTCCTATGTTTTTAAGCATTTTCAAGTTCATCTATGCCCTTTCACACATCTCCTTTATTTTGTTTTATAATCTTTGTAGTTTGAAATATGTGATTTTGGCATACTGAATGCTATACTCTTTTCCTTTTCTTATCTTAATTGCTAATGTTGTTTTATGTATGATTTGTGTATGTGTTGTAAAGAACTAAACTATCAGACCACTCTAAATCTTCTCATCCCTCTGGCCCACGAAAAGTTTTACAATTCTCAAAATTCAAGACTTCATATTACCCACACCAATTCATTTCATAGACAAAATTAGATTGAATATTACAGATCACTAAAATACAATACAATCAAAAGACAGTTTTGCATAAAACTATACAAAAAAAAACCAATGACAGTTGCTTAATTAACCAAGTAATACTTATTAATTAGTTATCACTTAAGTCAAAATATATGTTATTATTTATTTTTAAGATTTTATTTTTAAGTAATCTCTATGCCCAACATGGAGCTTGAACTCACAACCCTGAGATCACGAGTTGCATGTCCTATAGGGGCGCCTGGGTGGCTCAGTCGGTTAAGTGTCTGACTTCGGCTCAGTTCATGATCTCACGGTTCCTGGGTTCGAGCCCCACATCGGACTCTGTGCTGACAGCTCAGCGCCTGGAGTCTGTTTCAGATTCTGTGTCTCCCTCTCTCTCTGCCCCTCCCCACCTTGCGCTCTGTCTCCCTCTGTCTCAAAAATAAAATAAATATTAAAAAAAAATTAAGAGTTGCATGCCCTACTGACTGAGCCAGCCAGGTAGGTGCCCCATAAATAATGTTTAAAACAAAACTAACTAACTACTCCCAACTTATCCCCATCTCTTCACAGTTGTTTCCAATTTCTCTAGGAAGAATTTGTCACTTCATAATTTGTCCACTTTATGTATGTCTCACAAAACCGCTCACTGCCAGAGCCAAAAGGTAGGGACATGCGCATGTCTCATCACATTTATCTTGCCCTCCCACAGTACCTATCACAGAGTTCTGCACATAACTCACTAAATTCAATGGAGGTATGCACTACAGAGAAGCTTGCAAATAATACTCCTTGCATCTGTGCTTCAAAGGTAGGCTTCTCAGAAATTAGTAAAATGTACTGCAATGTGTTGGCACTGTCCATGGTATCTTTTGGAAATGAGAGATAAAATAAGATTTGTATTTAATTGAAAGAAGTAGTTGTCAGCTCATTAATATTAATCACCTGCCTTGTCTGCTTAATATTTTAAAGTACCATTTTAGATGCTGGCAACACAAAGAAGCAACTTGTCCTTTGTGGGTTTATAATAAATACAATTAGGAAAGTAAAATGCACACGCACAATGTCAAAAAATGCATAGCAACATAGGTTATCATGTAGAAAATGCCAATGGAAGAAGGAAATAGTGACACCAGAGTTCACAAGAGAGAAGACACTGAACAGTAAGGTCCCTGTAAATGCCCTAATGAAGGAGGTGAAAATTGGCCTGACCTTAAAAGGAAGAAAGGGATTTAAAGGGGAGGGGATTGGGGCACCTGGGTGGCTCAGTGAGTTGAACATCCTACCTCAGCTCAGGCCATGATCTCATGGTCTGTGAGTTCAAGCCCCGTGTCGGGCACTGTGCTGACAGCTCAGAGCCTGGAGCCTGCTTCAGATTCTGTGTCTCCCTCTCTCTCTGCCCCTCCCCCTCATGCTCTGTCTCTCTCTCTCTGTCAAAAATAAATAAACATTAAAAAATTTTCTTAAATAAAAAATAAAGGGCAGGGAATGATGAAAGGTATTCTTGGCAAAAAAAATGTGAAGAAATGCCTTGGAAGCTGGAATGTATTTAGCATGGTTACAAAGGAGAGATGGGAGAGGAGTATTTTTATGTGAAAGAAGGTTAGGAAGGTGTCTCTAAGAAGACAGAGTGGTGCATTAGACTAAGAATGTTAGATACCAAAGAAATTTAGATTGGTTTTGATAACTGAAAAGATCTTTAACAAAATAGTCAATGAATTAAGAGTTGTTTTCGGAGGATTAACATGGCACTTAAAGGAAAATTCTGGGAACAGGAAGTCTTTGGGAGAAAATTATAATCATCTACTTATTATATTAAAAAAAACCAAGAAGTCAGGTTATGGCACCTTAAATGCTGACTGACAAGTTATTGAATAAATGAGTAAATAGATTTGAGAATCACAAATATGTGATAGGAGAAAGAGAAGGGAATGTTAAGTTACTGTAAAGAAAGACAATAAGATTTAGTGATAAACATTTGCTTTTTTAAAAAGGGAAGAATTTATATGGATTTTTTTATGTTTATATAAAAAAACATAGAAAGAGGATTTAGGTTATTTAATCTCATAAAATATCTAAGACTTTCTTTTGAAACTTCCAAATCTTTCCCAATTGCTCAGATTTAATTTCTCCATCCTAGTCCTTAGAACTTTGTAAGCAGTTCTCTTAAAGCTCTTATACTATGGTCTATATTGTATTATTTTAGTACAAGACTTAAAAGCTTTGGGTTTGGGTTGATAAGAAAATAGTGTTTCCAATAACTTATAAAGAATAACTAGTTTTGCCAAAAAAAAATACATGAGTCTAGTTTAAGATATTGAGAGTTTGAAGTAATTGTAGGACTTTTAGTAAGGGGTGTCTAATCGATAGGCAAAGATAAAGAGTTCAAGAGTGAGGATTTGACAAAAGTGTCCCTTTAAGCCATGAAAATATTCAGTTGAGATTCCTGAGAGAAAAGGAAAAAGGTTATACAAAATGAATGTCCATGTTCAGGGAGGGAATGAAGAAAAATGAAGCCAGTGAATTTCATTTAAAAGAAAATTTCTAAAGTAAAATAAGAACTAGGCCCATGTGGAATCACAGAAACTAAAGGAGGGAAGGAATTTTAGAAGAAGATAAGAGTAATCCAGGAGAATAATGACTGAAAGAAAGATCTTTGGTTTTGGTATTTAAAAGGTCACTGTTAACTGTTGAAAAAAAAGAAGACCCAGGCAAAGTAGCAACCAAAGTCAGATCAGACTTAAGAAGTAAAGCAAGAAGTAGAGATAGAAAATGGAAGGAGCTTGAAGGTAATATGTTAATTACTGAGTCAAATTTAGAAAGAGAGAAGTCACCATAGGGTTAAAAAAGAAGTTAGGGTGTGCCTATGTGTTAGGAGGTCTGAGCAGATTTACAAGGTAAAGAATCAATAAGGAGTAAAAGATTAAAGACGGAACAGGAAATACTGTGCATCAGAGCAGCAGAAAGTTCAAGAGGATATGGGAATTTATAGTACAGAATGACTAGAAGGGAACTAGTCTTGTAAAAGAGGAGATGCAGCTCTTTCTCTGAGATAAGATGGTCCGGCAAGCTATGAATATATGCTTTGAGCCTGTGAAAAAGATGTGGCTCTGAGTTGTGCAGAGGTGGCAAGGAATAAAAAGAAAGGTAGAGTTCCATTTATGGAAACAAGTTAGCCCTTGAGAAGGATAGAACTGTGAGAAAAGACTCTGGAGGCAAGGTAAAACAGGATTAGGGGCAAATTTAAACCATGAAGACCTTATAATGAGCTTATAAATGAGTAAGTTTTAAACTCATGGCACAATTTTTTGCTTTCTCCAGCAATGCTCAGAAGACTGAGTGAATGTGGATGTGACTCAGGATGTGGGGGGCAGCATAATTAAAGGCCCCAGTGAGATTTGGTGTGGGGGGTTGGGGAGTAAGAGGAGATGGAATAAGGCCAAAAATGGCATTAACTCAAAAGCTAGAAAGGATTGCTTTCTGTTAAAATGAAAGATGAAAATAGAATTCTTTTAAACATTGTCAACACCCAGTTTCTAATCTTTAATTTTCTAGCTTTATAATGGCATTTCCTTTTTGGTCAGTCTGAAAAGATTTTAATGATACTTTTGTTATATGCTAATTAAAATGGTTTTCATTGCAAATTGCAATGTTTTGATTGATCAAAAGCAGATATTGTGCTGACGTATGCAATAAATGGGCATTTTCAAACATTCCCAGACTATATTCTTTAAATTAGGTCTTTCATATATCTGGACATATTGCAAATAGTATGACAAGACCATGAAGATCAATTAGAATGGAAAATTAGAATTTAAAATACTGATTTTGAAAAAAAAAATCTTCCATGGCCTAAAGAACCTACTAAAAGTGTTCTATAATGAGCTAAATATTGCAAAATGTTCTTCCATTTGATTTATTCTGTTGTATTCTGAATTGGGCTGGTTTCTCATCTTCCCCATGCTTTCAGTGGAGCTGATCCAAGCACAGAGTCTTCTTTAACATTGGAAGGGACTTTGCATTTGGATCTCATCCACAAGGATTCAAAGCTAGATGGAACACTGGTTCTTTGAAATGAAATGACTGTGGATCTTAAGTCCCTGACATTTGAAAAAAAATCTGGTTGATTCGTGTTGAGATCTGAGTTCAGTGACGAATACATATATTGAGTATTGGGGCCTCCTTGTCATTAAACATTTTTTTAAATGAACAGTTGAATGAGGTGCAAAGTTTAAGCACAAATAAGAACGAAAAAAACACATAGAAATCAGATGTGTGTTCTCTTTCTTTTTTCCTCCTTGAATGCTGAGTTCAGACTAGTTGAGGCTATTGAAGACAAATCTTTGTTGAATTAATGGAGACAGGAGGAAGAATCATTTAGAAAATCAGAGGTTCTTGGAGCCAGAAAGGATCCTACAGATTATGTCACCGTTCCTTATGAATTTTGTATATCAGGAAAACTGTGACTTCAAAAATAACATGATATGTCTAGGTTTACACACCTATTTACTGAATAACCCAGGACAATCCACCAGAACTTTCAGTTTAGTTAGCTAACTTTCCATTGCATCATGCTGCCTCTTAGAAGTTTCTCTTAACCCAAATAATTTATTAATTGGATAACTTTCCATAGAGAGTATAGATTTTTCTTGTAGCAATAGCATGAGGATTCTAGGGTAATTTATTTCTCTCCCTATAGGAATCAGCTACATTTAAAGTATTCAACTAAAATAATTTCTAATAGTTATCTTTGAAAGTGATTTCAGTTTTTCGTAGTCTTCACAGTTTTAAAAGAGATTTTTATATTTTTAGAGAAGTTTTAGGTTGACAAAATTTTTGAGAGGAAGGTAGAAAGATTTTCCATATAACACCTGACCCCACACACTCATAGCCTCTCCCATTATTAACATCACTCACCAGAATGGTACCTTTTTTTTTTAGCTAAAGATGAACCAACATGAACATATCATAATCACCCAAAGTCCATAGTTTACCATAAGGTTCACTTTTGGTGATGTAAATCATGTGGGTTTGGAGAAATGTATAATGATGTGTCTCTTATCATTATAATATCATACAGAGTATTTTCAGTGCCCTAAAAATCCTCTGTGTTCTGCCTGATTATCCCCCCACCCCCACCCCTTGTTGGCAACCACTGATCTTTTTAATTGTCTTCATGGCTTTGTGTTTTTCAGAATGTCATATAGTTGTAACCACATGGTATGTAGCCTTTTTAGTTTGGCTTTTATCACTTCATAATGTGCATTAAGGTTCCTCTATGTCTTTTAATGGTCTGTTAGCTCATTTCTTTCCAGTGCTGAAAAATACTCTATTGTTTAGATATATCACAGTTTATTTATCCATTAATCTATTAAATGACATCTTAATTGCTCCCAAGTTTTGGCAATTAAGAATAAAGCCACTATAAACATCCTTGTGCAGGTTTTTGTATAGGTATAACTTTTCAATTCCTTTGGGTAAATACTAAGGAGTATGATTGCTGGATCATAAGGTAACAGTATGTTAAGTTTTGTAAGAAACTGCTAAACTTGTTTCCAAGGTGGCTGTGCCATGTTGCACTCCCACCAGCAGTGAATGAGCATTCCTGTTGCTCCACATCCTCTCCAGCATTTGGTGTCATCAGTGCTCTGGGTTGTGGCCATTCTTATAGGTGTGTGGTATCTTATCATTGTTTTAATTTGCATTTCCTTGATGATATATCATGTGGAGCATCTTTTCTTATGCTTACTTGCCATTTGTATGTCTTCTTCGGCAGTAGGCTTTATTTTATTTATTTATTTTTTAACGTTTATTTATTTTTGAGACAGAGAGAGACACAGCATGAACGGGGGAGGGGCAGAGAGAGAGGGAGACACAGAATCGGAAGCAGGCTCCAGGCTCTGAGCCATCAGCCCAGAGCCCGATGCGGGGCTCGAACTCGCGTACCGCGAGATCGTGACCTTAGCTGAAGTCGGACGCTTAACCGACTGAGCCACCCAGGCGCCCCAGTAGGCTTTATTTTTTAAAAAAAAATGTATTTGTGCATAGGAAAACAGTTTTTGGTGGAGCATAAAGAGCCCCAGGACAGGCATCAGTAGATTTGGTCTTGTCATGGATCTGCTGTCTACAAGCTGTGTGATGCAAGATCCAGCCTTCTTGAGCTCATATTCATTAGCTGTAAATGAAGAATGATAAAGTTCTTCTAGCCCACTTTGATGTAGGGATGAATCTTATAAGATGTTATATTTTAAAGTTCTTGAAAAATGCCTATGTAAACTGATAACACCTTTTCCTAATTATTAAGCTCTTCTCTTATGTAGTATGCCATGGATATTAAGAGTAGTTGGTGACCACTTTCTATATATTTGAAGATTCTCAATCTCATTTTAAACATTTCTCTTCTATCAATTGCATTCTTGTCTAGGTACCTGGAAAACATCTTATAAGAAAGAAATTCAGTGGTATTTCTGCAAGAGACTCTGTATGGGAAATAGTATATGGCAACCTGATTTCAGCATGCTGAGATGCCAAAGAATATTAGAAGTCTACGGGAAATCACAGAGGCTTTGAAGTGTCTGTCTCCTGACCACTGAGCTAAAGTGACCCCTGAGTCAAAATCTTGTCACTTGTGACAATGTGGATGGGCCTTGAAGGCAAATGTTAAGTGACATAAGTCAGACAGAGGACAAATGCTATATGATCTCACTTATTTGTAGAATCTAAAAAGACCATATTCATTAGAAGCAAAGATCAGACTTGTGGTTGCCAGAGGTGGAGGTGGAAGGGGTGGAGGGGTGAGGGGGTGGAAGAATTTTGTAAAGATGGGCAAAAGGCACAAATTTATGCTAATTAGATAATTAACTTATGGGGAGATAATGTGCAACATGATGATTATAATTAATAATAATGTGTTGTATATTTGATAGTTTCTAAGTAAGTGTATATTAAAAATTCTTATCACACGGAAAAAATTGTAACTAGATGAAGTGATGAGTGTTAACTGATTGTGATAATTAGTTTATAATGTATGCATATAAAACATTACGTTGTACATCTTAAGCTTATACATTGTAAAAGTAAAGGTACTTTCCATCTTGACCATGATATGGCCTAAAAGGAGAATCTAGCCAGAGGGTGGAAGGCTAAACTAGGTTTCAATTCTCTTGCAGTTGGTATGTGGCAGCTTTCATGGCCGCAGGGCAAATGGCACATGCAAGTTTTATTGTCATTTCCCCATTCCCTAGGAGTTAAATTACATGGTTTTCTTTTGATGTCTTCACTAGGGCTCTCTACATACTGGCCAATCTGTCAGATGTGTAAAAATCCCCTAAATTCAACACGAAATATGGACATTGACACAATCTGACAGGACTCCACATTTAATTAGGCACACGTTCCCAATTAACAATCATAAAGGAGCTCACACACTTTAAACAGTTAACACTTCATTTTTAAGACAGTATGAGGTCTCAGTCTTGCCACCGTTTATCTACACAATGAATACTTTTGAGAGCAATTGAAATGAGATGTATATGGAGAAGTATAAAGAAATGCTGTGCACAGGTCTATAAATAATCTAAGTAGAATTTAGTTCCTCAACAGATAACATCTGAACTCTTACAGAGTTTGGTTTTCTTAATTCCTCTCCTAAAATTCCATGGAAAATACTCCACAGATTTACAGACAATGTGAATCTGCTTTAGAATACACTGACCTAGAGAAAAAAAGTGAAGAAAAACAAATTCCAGGTATAGGTGGATGAACTCTTCTCCAAGAGTGAACAATCATCCCTGGTTGAGGGGCTTGCCAGTGTCCCATGAGTCTAGAAAGTCCCCAGCCTCTAGAGTTGCTTGAATCATCAACTCCAGACTTGGATGCTAAATGCATTAATGTCTTGTCTTCCTTTTTTCATCATTTCTTTCTTCTTTATCCTGGAAGAAAGCAGTGACCTATGATCTATCACTTTCCAGGTTTTTTGGAACAGTTTCTAGAGTCAGCACCTCTTTCTCAAATACTACTTATAACCCAAGAAGGAAAGAGATGTTCTTTGCAACTAGTGAGAAATAACTTCTTGAGCAGAGGACCATCACTGCCTTTAACTCTGCCTACACATTCAGGAAAGCCACATAACACAGTAAAATGGAGTTGTGAGTTGGAAGTTTAAAAATTCATTTATTCCAATTCAAATTAAATTGAGAAAAAAGTAATGTGTTCGTTTGATTTTCACTTTGAAAATGAGGAAGGTAGAAAATGAAAAAAAATTTTTTTTGCTCTAACATGAGTCTTCAAAGACACTTGACATATAAGTTACAGTTAGAAATAAATGCATAAATATGGAAATAATATAAAGTAAAATTATACATTAGGGAAGCTGTCTTTTAGGTGTTTTCTCTTTGAAGTCACTATCTAAAATCCTCCTTTCAAAAAAATATAATTTATTGGACACCTAGAGTTGCACCCTGCAGTAATCCTTGGAGCTTAAACTTTTGATAAACAGACAAAAAATAAACCAACTCATGAATGCCTATCTAATTCTGCTGCCATCTTCCCTTCCCTTTTCCAAATAAAAATGAATCTGCCCAGGTCCCTTTGGGGTAGATCATTCCCTTCTGCTAAGTGTGTCCTTTTTGGTAGCACATTTAGATTTTTAAAAATAATTCCTTGGGATGCCTGGGTGATTCAGTCGGTTGAGCGTCTGACTTTGGCTCAGGTCATGATCTCGCTGTCTGTGAGTTCCAGCCCTGCGTTGGGCTCTGTGCTGACAGTTCGGAGCCTGGAGCCTGCTTCGGATTCTGTGTCTCCTTCTCCCTCTGCCTTTACCCCACTCATGCTCTGTCTCTCTCTGTCTCAGAAATATTAGAAAAAATTTTAAAAAATAATTCTTTGACGTTAAAAAATGAGAATTTAATGACTCAGTGGGGAAGATACAAAAGACTGAATGGATTAATAAAAAAATGAATGAATTGGCAAATTCAAAACATATTTTTTGAACATCTTCTATGTTCCAGGCACTGGAACTACTAAAAAGAACAAAGCATATATGGCTCATAGATTCATGACACACAGTCTATAGATGACCAATAATGCCAGGATAGCAAAGTATTTGTCTGCCCTGAGTAGCCCATGGAAATTAGAGATAATTGCCTCCTCTCCAGTCACATAAGCGATTCTCTTGCACTGTCCATCTCATTTGAAGTAGATCATCTCATGCTTCTTGTTATAATAATTTATAAACATGTTTTAGCCATTCTCCACTTTATTTTTCTTTCACTTGATTTTAGGTTCTTTTGAGAACAGAAACAGGGTCTTATTTGTCTTTACATTATTTACAATAACTATAGCTCCATAGAATATTTTTAAGAAATTTAATTTGTTTTCTTCTGGTTCAGAAGAATGATCAAGAACAAATAGAAGGCAGAAATTTTTTTTTATTTACCTTCTTTATTTTTTTATTTTCTTTTTTAAAATGAGAATACTTAAGTTCTACGCTCTCAGCAAATGTCAATTACACAATACAGCGTTATCAGCTGTAGTCACCATGCTATACATTCAGTTTCAGACCTTATCACAGAAAGCTTGTATCCTTTTACCAACTTCTCCATTTCCCTCACTCTCCAGCTCCTGGCAACCACCATTCTACTCTTCTTTCTACAGATTTGACTTTTTTTGTCTTTGCCTGGCTCATTTCACTTAGCGTAATGCCCTCTAGGTTCATCCAGGTTGTTGCAAATAGCAGCATTTCCTTCTTTTTAAGGGTTGAATAATATTCCACTGTGTACATATATACCATATTTTCTTCATTCATTCATCTGCTGACCAACCCTTAGGCTGAGATGATCATGTGATTTTTATGCTTCATTTTGTGAATGTGGTGTATCACATGTATTAATTTGTGTATGGTGAAACATCTTTGCATCCCAGGAGTAAAACTCACTTAATTGTGGTGTATGATCCTTTTAATGTATGGTTAAATTTGGTGTGCTAATGTTTTGTGGATGATTTTTACATCTATATTCATCAGGGATGTTAGCCTATAATTTCTAGAGAAAGTGTGTTTTTTAATTTGGAAGCTTTCAGCACCTAAACTTAAAGTTCAGATTTTAGAAATCCCTAATTAGTTTCAAAAGAAAAGTTAGAACTGAATAAGCTGAAATGTTTCATGGTGTATAATTTTCAGATACTACATAGTTCCTGAGTTGTACTTATTTAATTCTGATAGTCCTTTTGGTATAATGCTAAAAATTTTCAGACTTCAGCCCAGGAATCCTAGACAGAAAAGCTGGTAAATACACAAATGTTGCATTCGTTCAGAGTGCTTAAATCTATTCCAGAATGGTACCACCAGGAACATAGGTACAGTATGAGATTTTTTTTTTCCCATAGAGCCGATAGTATTTGGTTGCAGTAGTGATATCTCCTAACCACAGCTGTCCAAGTAAGCACTGATGTCCATAAGTAAATGTTGACATGGACAAACACGTTTGCATAAGCAGAGCAGCAGTGATTACTAAATTGTTATAAAAATTTCACGTGGTCACAGAAAACAGAATCGGGATTTAAGTTTCATCGTTTGTGCACTGCATTTCCTTTATTCTTCACAGTTTTATCTCATTCCCATAACCACAGCATGTTTTTCCCTGTTAGAGTTGGAGTTGGCATATCTTGTCCCCTCCCTCTCACTTCCTTCCGTGCTGTCAGTGCAGAGCCCAATGTGGGGCTCAATCCCACAAACTGTGCCATCATGACCTGAACTGAAATCAAGAGTCAGTCACTAACTGACTGAGCCACGCAGGCACCCCTAAAATAGAATTACAAAATTTTAAAAAAGGAATCAATCATAATTTAAGAATTATGGCCACATAACTAGGAGGCCATATTTTGTCATGTTAAATAATGCAGAATCTCTATCCAAGTTCAGGCCTCACTGTGCTTTGGTTCTACATTCATAATAACGAGTTATTATAAGGACTGGATACAGTTTATATGTGTAAAACATAGCCTAAAAAGCATTAGAAATAGCTACGATTGGGGATCCTGGTTGGCTTGGTTAAGTGCCCTACTCTTGATTTAGGCTCAGTTCATGATCTCGTGATTCATGAGATCAAGCCTCTCCTCGATCGGCACTAGCAATGCAGAGCCTGCTTGGGATTCTCTCTCTCCCATTCTCTCTCTCTCTCTCTCTCTCAAAATGAATAAAGTTTTAAAAAAGGAAGAAATAGCTATGATTATTGCCAATGTGAAAATGAGCACATGTTGGTTTCTAAAGTGGGGTGTATAACTCAAATATCATTTTAAATAAAGAGGATTAGTACCAAGATCAAGCAGAAATGAATGATGCAAAATGACACTGTGACAGTATTTGGTGTGCCCTCCTACCGTCTCTGAGGATGGAAGAGAAAGCTGTACATAAACTAGGATTGAGTGTATATACCTCGGGGAATGTTGATGTCACCCTTATTTTGGTTGCAGATGATCTTTTTAGGAGTAATTTATCGGCAGATCAAGAGATGAGTATAAAATAGATCTTCAATGATTTGAGTTTAAGATATTTGTACTGGGAAGATATTCAAAGCATGTTATTCATTAACTACTCACCCCAGCTATCCTTGGAGAATAATGTTATTTGAAACAGATGCAAAACCTCCAGTCAATTCATAATTCCCACAGAATAGATAGATTTTAGTTGCCAGGACATTTTAGTCACCTTTGATTTAATAGTCCTTGGGTTTTCTTTTCTCTGTCAAATTTATTTTTCCAAGGTGGGACAAAAATTAGCTTTGTGACATCTCTTTACAGTTTATATGAGTTTCTAGTAGAACATATCCTAAAAGCGTTTATTCAATAAATACTTGTTGCAAATGCTGAGAGACTGACTTTAGTCACCATTTATTAATGAGCTACAGCTTTCTCTGTCATCAGATTCCAGTATCTGTATGCGGCTTTACATACTATATTCATTTAAGTTACGTTTGATGTTTGAAAATGAATAAATCTTCAGTTAGTGTTATAAATTAGTTCAAAATTTAACAAAATCTTTAAAATTTTCTTAGTCTCTGCAAATCCTGGAATATAAAATCTCTGACAAGTTTGGGAAATTTTGCTGAACAATAAGTAATAAAAATCAAAGTAGGCTTTTATTTAAAGGTACCAAGTTGAACACATACAAAAACTGCCAATGCCTCCCCCAAAAAACTGCTTAAATGACAGGATATTAAGAAAAGGATGAAGGATGAGCACCTGGGTGGCTCAGTCGGTTAAATGTCCAATTTTGGCTCAGGTCATGATCCCACAGTTTGTGAGTTTTGAGTCCTGCGTCGGGCTCTGTGCTGACAACTCAGCGTCTGGAGCCTGCTTCAGATTCTGTGTCTCCCTCTCTCTCTGCCCTATCCTGCTTGCATTCTGTTTCTCTCTCCCCAAAATAAATAAACATTAAAAAAATTTTAAAGAAAAGGATGAAGGTATTAGGTTAAAAAAGAGATATAAATCAAAATGCATACAAATCCAAACAGGAGAACAGACAATAGCAACAAAATGTTGGAGGCTGGAAGGATGGGGTTGGTAATTCTCTAAACACCCTAAGCCAGCAGGGAAGCAGTCAAAAAGTAATTAAGTACACAAGGAATCTCACAAATAGGGGTGAATTGGGGGCTAAAAACAGGAAAGTTGGTTTAAGGTCTGTTTAGGACAGAGTCAGACTTTAGCACCTCTACTGCTCTATGTAGAAAGAGATCATCTCGCCCCAGAGTGTGATGTATATGTTTATTTTTTGAATACACACATGTACATTCATTCTTTGGAGATGGTCAAAGCAGAAGGTCTCTGGACTAAAAGACAGCTATAAAGTGAGGACACTTGTTAAAAAGAGGGTGACTGAGGGAATGTTGGAACAGGAAGTCTCCAGACATCCTCCTAACTCAGCAACCAGAACTCTGGCAGCCATCTCCTAGACAGGATAGGAAGAGCCTTCCCAGGGAAATCTGTTAACCCAATGTGCGATGGAAAAGGCCTAGTGATATTGCCTTTGGGGTCTCCCCAAATAAAGAACTAACATAGATCACTCATAGTACATTTTACTATTACCAAGTCTACTCAGCAGTACTGCACTGCCAATCAGTTTTTTAGTTCAATTTTAAATTTGTACCAAAAACTGCGAGGATGTGTGGTAGGCATCTGAGGAAAGCCTTTAGTATTAAAGAAAGCCCCAAATCAGCCAACCAATGAACAGAAACAATTCAGAGGAAATAACTATTCGGGAAAAAAAATCTTGACATCCTCAAGGAAGACATCCTCAATGGAACCTTTGGGAAAAAAGAAAACACCACCAAGAAAGGACTCTTCAGGGAATAAAAGAGAGCTCTTGGAAGCTAAGGAATTCTATAGCAAAATAATTAATAATAATAATAACGCAAAAGATTAGAAAAACGTAATAAAATGGGGAGATAAAGTTGAGGGAATTTTACAAACTGAAAACAAAACAATAAAAAATGGAAACAGGAGAGAGATGATTAAAAAAAATTAAAGGACCTGTCCAAGATTTATCTGAATAAAAGGAATTTCAGAAGGAGTAGAAGGGAAGAAATTATCAAGAAAATAATTGAAGAAAATGTTCAAGCAATAGAAGACTCCACCATTATCTATCATAATGAATGAAAACTGCATACCTAAATACATTGTTAAGAATTTTCAAAAGTGAGGCAAGGTGAAAATCCCAAATTCTTCCAGAAAGGAAAACCAACAAAAAACAAGAATAGTTTTTACATAAATAACCAAGGATGAAAATAACATTGGACTTCTCAACAGCTCTACTAAAAAACAGAGCATAATGGAACAAGGGTTTCAAAATTCTGAGGCAAAATGATTTTCAAACTGCAATTCTCTTTCAAATTAATAAACCTATTTTTATTTCTTCATTAACAATTAAAGTAATACATGTATTTTCAAGCATGCACATTGTAGGAAATTCAATCTTCCATGTGTCTTTTTTGATGAAGTTACCAGACTGTGCCACACCAGATTAAGGAGAAACATAATAAAGGGGAAGACATGGGCTCAGAAACAGATGCAGTATTTGGTGAGCTGTGCTGGTGTGAGAGATCCCAAAGATGGCTGCTGTGCAGCTGGCCCCAGAGCAGCTTCCGGACTGGACCAGGTCAGAGGGCACTCACAAACACTACCTCAGTAAGATGAAAATCAGAGAACAGCTAATGTGATTAAAATATCAACAGGAGATGATGCAACTATGGAAAGTTTGTGGCTGGAGAAGCAATAAATAGAAAGAATATAAAAATAACAACCAATTATTAACTCAGGGAAAATAAAAGATGCAGGAAAGGGAAATTAACAATAGTGCACCGCATAGCTCCATAGTGAATTGTGTTTACATATTTATAACGGTATATGGAGTTAATATTTTACCTAACCAAATCTCTAGTATTAGGAGGATGTGTATTAGGGAACACGTGTGTGTATTTGGGAGATGGCAGTGATGGTTTTGGTGCCATGAGGTGACAAATCTCAATCCTCATCTTCCACGGATGCTAACGGCTGAAAAATTAAGATCTCAACATATAAGCAAGTTATATACAGAAATAGAGGTAAATACCAAAAAGATTAGCTGTTAACATTGGAAATAATTGCCTTTCAAAAGTTGAAAATTTGGTGATGGATTAGCATCTGAGGGGTTTCTGATTTCTTAATTAAGCTTTGTAGAAAAATTTGCCTCCAAACTGTGAGAATGCAACTTTGATGAATTAAAAAAATAAACTCAAGAAGAAACAAAGCCTAAAAGTATATAAAGCATTCCAATAAATGAATAAAATAGTAACTATGGAAAGAAAATACATAACTAGTAAAAGCAGATCGAAGAAGTTCAGCAAGTCCTGAATTATAATTTAAACTCTGATAATTAGTGAAGTACTTTGATTTCTTTTTCTTTTTTTCTACACTGATTTCTACTAATTGGAAAGATAAGGGAACAACTGAAAAGTGGGTAAAGTCTTCCTTGGACACTCCACAACTGGCTACTCCAGCAATTCTTGAACTTGGCCTTAGAACCTTTTTTACTCTTAAAAAAATTATTGAGAATCATGAAGAGCTTTTGTTTCTGTGGGTTGTATCTATCATATTAATCATATTAGCAATTAAAACTTAGAAATTTTTAAATTAACTTATTAATTAATTTTCATTTACAAATAATTATAATAGATTCACTATATGTTTTATGAAAAGTATATTTGTCAATAGGGAGAAGAATAACATTCTTTTAGATCTTTTGTAAATCTCTTTAATATCTGGCTTAACAGAAAACAGCTGGATTTTCATAATCTGCTTCTGCATTCAAACTGTTGTGTTGAAGTACATGAAGAAAATCTGGCCTTACAAAGATATGTAATTATGTACCCTTTCTAGATACTTATTGTGAATGTTCTTTGGTAGTACACCAAAACCTGACATAAAATTGTTTCTAAGGGTTAGTTGAAATGTGGAATTTAAAATGATATCAATTAACTTCCTGAACTCTGTTACATTAAAACTCATCCGTCTACCATTCACTTCAAATGGATCTTGTATTCAAACAGGATTTTATCAACATCATGCACTGGCTTCCTGAAATGCAAAGATCCTGAAAATGCTGACACACTTATACAATATGAAAGAAATCAGCCATTATATCACTGCCAGTCTCATCAAGAAAGTCTTTGACAAGCTGTCAAACTACTGTGGCAGATAAAATTTTCCAAACTTCTAATATTTTCTTGGAAGGTCGGAGTTTTCCATTGGCAATAAATACTATCAGTTGCTCTCCTTGAAGTGACAGACTCATTTTGTTCCGTTTTGTTAAATTCTTCCAGATATACATGTTGGAGTAACCCTAGTTTTCCTGATGTTTGTTGGTACTCGATGGTGTTCAACTCAGTCACACAAGTGCTTTGCCTTGAAACAGTCGTGGTGTTTCAGTGTGCAGCAAGAATGTTTTTTGTGTGCTTCTCATTTGCCACATACAGTATTAAAAAGACATCTACTCAAGGGTTGATATTTAATAAAATTAGGAATTTTTACCACTCTGTTGAGAATGTCCTTAGGTGAAACTGAAACTGGCAAGGTTCTTTTTTTTTTTTTTTCTGTGATTGCATGGTCAAATAAGACTATGATACAGTTTGGAGACACTGCCCTGACTGGTGCTGAGACACTTTAAGTTTTAGCCGCCACTGCTTTTGTACCATAATTGCCAATGTCAACACAGTTAAAAAGACCAATAATGTCTTAGTATTATTATGACCTTTTGGACTGCCAGAAACTGTTTCAGGGACTCATTCTGGGCTAAATAGTATGCTCCTGGAAAGTGGTGATTAATCCTTACTCTTCTTTGTTTCTATAATATATGGTCAAAAATATAATGACTTGAATGAAGATAGTTGAATGCAACATTTATGTGGAAAATAGTAAATTAATGGGAGAATGTGACAAGAGGCAGACCCTCAAATAACAAATTTAAACTTCTGTATGATATTACTGCTTACTATTTTCCTTAAACCTTGGCCTCCACTCATCCTCCACCTCTCCTACTGCTTCCCAACTGGCACTATATTGGCCTATAGAACAAATCAGCATTACGCCAAGCCTTGCATCCAAGACGTCTCCATCCAGCTGAAACCAATGCCTTTGTAGTTTCTTTTCCCTGATCCCTAATAAATTACTTGGTTTCTTTCCAAGAGCTGATTGTTCTGTCCCCCTACAGGCAATATCCTTCTACTATTTCCTAACTTCTCTACGTTTTCCCTGGTCTTTCATATCTGGCTAAAATCCAAATATTTTTATGATGTATTTCCTGGTCACCTGACCCTAGTGACATATGCCATCCCTGGCCAATGATTTAGGTTAGGTTTAGATCACATGACTTAAGATTTTATAAGTAAGCAGTCAATTTCTTGCTAATTGATTCATGGGTATTAATCTTATCTCCCTAGACATCAAGCTCTTGAAGTGTGGAAATCATCTCTTTCAAGATGAGCCCAAGAAGGAAGGAGACAAGTTCAATGAGTGGCTTGTGAACCAATAATTATTACGTAATCTGTCATCATTTATTTTTCTTGCAGACTCCATAGTGTTAATAAGATACAGGCTTATTATAGGTCTTCAATAAATACTTGTAGATTAACTGAATGCAGAAAGCAAGGGTTGCTATTTGGGAGAAAGATTATCCACAAGGGAGTTAAAAGACTTGAAGGGTTGTATGTGGTAAGTTTGAACACAGCAAAACCAAGTAAAGTTGGTAGATTCTAGTTTTCCAATTGATTTTAATTATATTTTATTTGTCCACCATAATAGGCCCAGGCAAGAGTGGAAAAGAAGAATGCAGTTAAAAAGAATAAAGCCTTTTTGTTCTATAAATAGATTACTCTACATAAAATAGCTCTTTCAATAATAGTAAGATAAAATTTTCGCAGAATCAGTCATTTTTGTGTCCTGATACAAGGTTTTTACTGAAAAAATTTCCTTGAGACACTTGCTTAAAACTGAGATTTGGTCATCAATCTCACAAAATAATGCAGCACTTAAAACAAAAAAAAAACACCATAGAAATTGTGAAATGGAAATATTTATTGTATATTTATTATTTGTCAGATACGTGGATATCACTTATTTAGCCCTCCCACCAAGTCTTCAAAATAGGTATTTTTATCCTCTTTTAGAGAAAAAGTCACTGACACTTAGAAAGAGTAAGAAACTTGACCAAAGTCACAGAATGGCTAAGTGTGGGTTCAGTGTTGGGCACTATAGTCTGAACCCATGTTCTTTTCTCTCTATCCCATAAAGGGATTTCTTGTTTTAATAAGATGTAAAATAGCCTGATGAAATATTGACTAATTAAATATATTACAAGCTACTCTGTGCCTACTAAATGCAATACTATGCTTCTTCTTGCTAGTTGAAAGATGCCCTACCAAAAGAAAAAAACATAAACTTTTTTGGATGAGGTGTGCATTTGGGGTGATGGTAGTTGCTTAGAGGCAGGTGATGCAATCGCCTGCTTGTTGCTGACTCAGAAGGGCAAAGCGATTGTAAACATCAACAGATGGTCCCAAGGTCCCATTCCTTTGGTGAACTATGTGACGCCAGCTCAACAGATCTACGGTTGTGGCACTGGATGCCCTTCTACTACATCATTTTACCTCGTCAGTCTGATGAAATAACTGAAATTGAAAAACGACAGAGCTGCCGTAACCTTTAGAAGCAGCCCTGCCTCTGAGACACAGCCATTTTGTGCTCTGAGGGATTACGATTCCTACGCTAACAGGTGGTGTGTCAGAAAGCAGAGCCTAATCCTCCAGGGGCTGCCTTGGTGTTCAGTTTCGCCTTTCACTGTAGGTGTAATCCATGCCATGAGTTTAATATTTCTCTGTGGGAAAGACACCAAGAGACAGGATCCTGGAGAATGTCCCGGGATTTCCAATGTCTCTAGAGGAAATTATTTATATCTGACGTAGGGCTTTCCCTTTAGAATTTCCTATATAGACGTTTGTAGAACTACAGAGTTTGTAGTGTATGTATGCAAAAACATATTTGTTTTGAATTTAACATCTCTTTACACACCCACTGCATATGCCCAAAAGCATGAAGTCCTGTGTCTGGAGAACACAATGCTCCTTGGGCTAAATTCAGGGAGGATGAACTTCTGTTTGTTGCTGTACATTAAAGAGTAAGAGGCAAGTTAGCAAAATTCCCTGTATGGATACATTCTGTCGTATAATGGCATAACAAATTGATTTAGACAAGAACAAAATAGCTGAGGATGGAAAAAAATGTTCTGTGCCCAGCTATTAATCCAAGTATGGGATAGGATTGCTACCTTTTGTCTGAGTTTCCCAGGATGTTAGTCAAGGGGACCCATGTGTAACTTAGGCAGTCTCCATAGCAACTGCTAGCATGACCAGGGCAACCTGGAATCCCACAGCATCTTGCAAATGTCTGTGTTGGCAGGACCACATTACCTAGATGGCCTTGCCTCGCCCACCTTCCCATCCCTTACCCACTTTTTCCCATTAACCTTCCTTCCACTTTATGTTCCTGGCCAAATAAAAAAATAAGACAGACTCGTTCCCAATGGCTTTTGAACTTTCAGTGTTTAGGGATATATAAAAAGAAGATCCATAGGAGCACCCAGAGTTGAATTGTCTAAAACTACTTTGGAGAGAGGTGAAGGTGTGACAATTTTAAGCCCTATTATCAGTATGTACTACTGCCTTGTCTCTTACCCTTCCTTCTCTGAGCTGAATCTAGGATAAAGCTAATGAAGTGTAACCTCAGGGTCCCCTAGAGGCCAGCAATATACTCACATGGTCAGATGGTTTTGTAACATTTGCAAAGGTAAGGTATATTAGCTGCAATTGGTTAATACTGAAAATCTTTCCATTTCAACCTGCCCTTCTGCATACTTTCCCTCGTCAGGTAATACCGGCATGGCCAGGGGCCCACTTTGCACTTTTCACCTCTAGGAGAAGCAGAGTTGGAAATATATTCATTCTGGGTTTGGTAGGATGCATTTATGTGGTTCACAGTCACTCCTGTACACGGGTGAATGAACTTCCAGTAATTGATGCCTTTTAGGAATAGTGCATTGACTTTCTTTTCGTCAGAGCTATATATTTGTAATTTTAGATTCTGTTCCTTGAAGAGGTTCCTCAAATTAATTTTTAAGCCCCACGAAACCTGGATCTTCCCTTGACTTTCTTTTATATGTCTCTTGGTGTTTGCCTTATGTTAATATTTTATTCTATATGGATAGAAGATTTCCTGTTGTTAAACATATGATTGTGGAATCCTTATTACACTTTAAAAAATTTAGTTCAGGACAGTGTTCTATTCAGGGTTATGCATAGCCTCTATATGTTCTAATGCCATAGCGTATTTACTTTTGAGAAAGGTTTGAGATATGAATATTTTACATATGGCTTTGTGGACTATGTTTTTACTAATTGCAGTGAGTGTCATCGATTAAAGCAATGTTTTAGGCAGTACATACCTAACGTTTACCTGTTGGTTACCTGAAGTTATTCCTATTTATTGTTTCCTCCATAAACTTAATGTCACTGAATTATTTGACAGTGTAGGGAATAGTCATATTTAACTCTGAATGCTCATGTTAGATTTTTTATTTGCAGTGTTTTGCATCAAAGCCACAGATGGACACTAAATCATTTAATCTTTGAGCTTTTGTGTTTTTCTTTGAAACTGGGGGACATTTTTTACTTTGATATTTCAGCATCAAACTTTAAAGTATTAGTTAAAGATTCTGAGAAATATAAAAACACAACATCCTCCAAAAGAAAATGTAGATTTGTTTTATAACAGGTTACAAATTAAATTGAGGATCTCTGTTTCTGGCCAAGTTAGAAAAGAGGGGACTGAATTTGTGCTCCTGCCTCAAACAACCAAACCCCAAAACCAAAATCAACCCAAATAAAACAGACAAAATATTTGAAACTGTGGTTTTCAAAACAATGAACCCAAGGAAACAAAAGACACTGATCCTTGAGAGATGGAGAACAAGAAAGGTGAACCTTATGACTGCCCCAGCTTACTGCTTTGAGAGTTTCTAGGTTGCACTGCAGGGAGAGGGAGCACAGGTGGAGCCCTATAGACCTCCTGAATTGAAGAGATAAAGCTGAAAGTCTGGGGAGATCAAGGTAGCTAGAGTTCTCAAAAGAGAGTCTATAAGTGGAAAGAACAGCACAGGGAGAGAATTTCAGATGTCTTTCGTGGGTCCTCTTATAGCGTTCAGCTGAGTACTGATCAGAGAATTCATGTGAAGAAACTACCCAGGGCCAGGAAAAGAATTATCTAAATGGATTAGAGATCCAAAAGGATCAAACTGCTTCCATGTAACTTGACCACTTCCCAGAACAAAACCCAAGAATTTTTAAAGCATTATAGAATTATCCAGTGCCCAACAAGGTAAAATTCACAATGTCTGGCATCCAATCCAAGATTACCAGGAATGCAAAGAATTGGGAAACTATAAACCACAATGAAGAGGAAAAGCAATTAATTGAAACCAACTAAGAATGGACACAAACGATAAAATTAGCAAAGAATTATACTAAAAGGTTATTATATTATAGCTATATGTTCAGAAAGTTGAGACACAAAAAATATAAAAAGACCCAAACAACTTCTAGAAATGGAAACTACAATATCTGAGATTAAAAATACACTGGGTAAGGATTAATGCAAGATTATATATTGCCGAATAAAAGATTAATGAACTTGAAGACACAGCAATAGAAACTAGAGTTGACACTTGAACAACACAGGAATTAAAGGTGCTGACCCTTTGTGTAGTCGAAAATCCACACATAACTTCTGGATCCTCAAAAACTTTACTAATAGCCTACTGCTGACCAGAAGCTTTACCAATAACATGAGCAGTTGATCAAAACACATTGTGTATGTTATATGTATCATATACTATATTCTTATAGCATAGCTAGAGAAAAGAAAATGCTGTTAAGGAAATCATTAAGAAGAGAAAATACATTACAGTAGTGTATTGTGTTTATTATATATAAAAAAAAAAAGCCCTATATAAGTGGACCTGTGCCGTTCAAACTTGTGTTGTCCGAGTCACCTTAAAAAAAGAACTTAAAAAATGAAAAGAGCATCAGTGAACTGAGGCATAACTTCATTTGGTCTAATATATGTACAGTTGAAATCCCCAAAGGAGGGGCTGAAATAGAAAAAAATATTTGAAAAAAATAGCCTAAATTTCCCAAATTTGGTGAAAACTATAAACCAACGGACCTGAGAATTTCAGTGAACACCAAGCAAAGAAATATGAGAAAATTATGTCAAGGACCATCATAATTGAATTGCTCAAAAACAGTGAGGAAATACAAAAATTACGAAAGCAGCAATATAAAAGAGACATATGTACAAAGAAACAAAGGTAAGGATAGGAAGAGATTTCACTTCCGAAAGAATGCAAGCGAGAAGACAGTGGAACATCTTTAAACTATTAAAAGAAAATGTTACAGCAAACACTAAAATAACAACAAAGAATTATAGATATAAGCCAACAAAGCAGTTATGTAAGATACATTCATAAAAATTTCTTACTTCAAAAGAAGGCAAAAAAGAAGTAAAGGAGAACAGATATAAAATAAATTGTTAGATGACGGACTTAAACCTAACGATATCAATAATTGCATTAAGTGTAAATGGTTTAAACTATCCATTAAAGGAAGATATTGTCAGATTAGATGAAAAAGCAGCTATATCTATAATAAAGACCCTTAAATATGAAGTTAGATTAAAATAAATAAGAAAGTAGATTAAAAGTAAATGGGTGAAAAATGGTACACCATGCTAACACTAATCAAAAGAAAGCTAGAGAAGGTTCCAGATGGAAAGGAAGGAGTAGCATTGTCTTTATTCTCAAATGACATAACTGTCTATGTAGAAAATATGATGGAATCTATTAAAAGGTACTAGAACTAACACATGAGCTTAGAAAGATTACAGAATACAAGGTTAATATATAAAATCAACTTTACTTTTATATAGTGGGAACAAACATTTGTGAATTGAAATTAAAAAGTGATATCATAATAATAACAAAAATATGAAATACTTAGGAATAAAACTAACAAAAGGTACACTATATACTACAGAACATTGCTGACATAAACTAAAGCAGACTTAAGTAAATGGAGAGACATCTTGTCTATGGGTTAAAATGCTCAATATTGTTAGGATGATAACTATGCTTAAGTAGATCTACTGATTTAATTCAATTTCAATAAAAGCCCAAACAGGCTATTTTTTGTAGATACTGAGCTGAGTCTAAAGTTCAAATGAAAATGAAAAGAACCTGGAGTAGCCAAAACAATTTTGAAAAAAGAAGAACAATATTTGTAGGTGAACACTTCCTGACATTAAAACCTTTTATGAATTTATTGTAATCAAGATAGTGTAGGGATGCCTGAGTGGCTCAGTTGGTTAAGCATCCCACTCTTGATTTCAACTTGGGTCATGATCTCACGGTTTGTGAGATCAAGCCCCGCATTGAGCTCTGTGCTGACAGCATGTAGCTTGCTTGGGATTCTCTCCCTCTCTCTCTCTGCTCTGCCTTCCCTCCTTCTCTCTCTCTCTCTCTGTCAAAATAAATAAATGAACTTAAAAAAAAAAGATAGTGTGGTGTAGCATCAAGATAGACAAATTAATCAAAGAAAAAGAATAGATTGTCCAGAAATAGATCCACACATGTATCCACACATGATTTTTGACAAGCATGTAAAGGTAATTCAGTGGAGAAAGGACAAACTATTCAGCAAATGGTGCTGAAGCAACCAAATATCCGTATTTGAAAAAGTGGACTTTGATCCATACTTTTGCACTGTATGCAAAAATTTTGTGATAGATATGAAATCACATATAAAATCACAAATTTGTGATAGATATAAATTTATTTGTGATAAATTTATTTGTGATAGATATAAATGTAAAACTTAAAATAAAAACTCCTTTAAGAAAACAGAAGAAATCTTTGTGACTGTAGGCCAGGCAAATATTTCTTAGCTATGGCACCCAAGGTAAAATGTATTTTTTAAAAAGCCTGATAAATTGGATTTTATCATCAAAATTTAAAATGTCTGCTCTTCAAAATAAACTGAGAAAGAAAGATGTTATTTAAAAAGTGAAGACAAGAGCCACAGACTTGGAAACAATATTTGTAGAACAGATATCAGATAAGGGACTTGTATCCAGACTCAGTATATCCTAACGTCTCCAAATTCATTAATAAGAAAATAAACTAATACATGGGCAAAAGAACTGAGTCATCACTTCATTAAAGAATATATACAGGGGCGCCTGGGTGGCTCAGTCGGTTAAGCGTCCGACTTCAGCTCAGGTCATGATCTCGCGGTTGGTGAGTTCAAGCCCCGCGTCGGGCTCTGTGCTGACAGCTCAGAGCCTGGAACCTGTTTCGGATTCTGTGTTTCCCTCTCTCTCTGACCCTCCTCCGTTCATGCTCTGTCTCTCTCTGTCTCAAAAATAAATAAATGTTAAAAAAAAAAAAAAGAAAAAAGAAAAAAGAAGATATACAGATGGCAAATAAGCACATGAAAAGATACTCAACATCATTAGTCATTAGGGAAACGCAAATTAAGGTCATAATAATACTGCTGCATACTTGTTAAAAGGCTAAAAAGGGTGACCATATCAAGTGTTAGCAACTGGAACTATTTCACCGTTGGTGCAAATGTAAAATGGTACATCCACTTTAAAAGACAGTTTGGCAGTTAAAATAAAAAAGTTAAACCTGCACCTACCATTTGATACAGTCTTTCCATTTCTAGGCTTTAACCAAGCGAAAAGAAAGTATTTCTGTATCTAGACTTGCACAAAAATGTTTGTAGTAGCTGTATTTATAACAACTCAAATGCACATCAACAAAGTAAATGGATAAACAAATTGTGGTAGAGCCAAACAGAGGAAAAAAAGACTGAACATAAGGATACATTGAACAAAAGGATACATACAACAACATAGATGAATATCAAAACAATCACCCAAGTTAAAAGCCAGACACACTTAATGTTTCCATTTATACAAAACTCTAGAAAATGCACTGGGTGGTAGAGGGATTCCAAAGGGCTAGAGGAAGCTTCTGAGGGTGATGGATAGCTCACTGTCCTGATGGTGGTGATATATGTCAAAATCCTACATTTTAACTAAGCATAGTTTATTGTACAATTTTACCTTACTAAAGCTTTCTAAAAATGAAATTGAAAATGTGTGTTAATTCTGTATTCGCTGGTTTCCCGGTGGTCGTGTGGACTTCTGATCCATTATGTTCTTACAATTTGGTTGGAAATCTCTTGTATTCTTCAGAAGCTTCAAGTTGCAGATGTACAGATGGAATTGCTTGTTTGATTTTCATAGGCATTGAAATACTTTCCCTGGGCTTAGTGTTGTTAGGTCTCTGATACTACCTTTTTAAAGCTAAATTAATTAGGATATGAAGGTTTTGTGAGTAAGTTGCAGAAAGTTGAGGAAGCTCTAGTAAAGGACAAATATGCCTCATTTTTTTTTTAATTTTTTTTTTTCAACGTATTTTATTTATTTTTGGGACAGAGAGAGACAGAGCATGAACGGGGGAGGGGCAGAGAGAGAGGGAGACACAGAATCGGAAACAGGCTCCAGGCTCCGAGCCATCAGCCCAGAGCCTGACGCGGGGCTCGAACTCACGGACCGTGAGATCGTGACCTGGCTGAAGTCGGACGCTTAACCGACTGCGCCACCCAGGCGCCCCTTTTTTTTTTTTTTTTTAATTTTTTTTTCAACGTATTTTATTTTTTTTTGGGACAGAGAGAGACAGAGCATGAACGGGGGAGGGCAAATATGCCTCATTTTAATAAAATGCCTGAAACACTTATTGTCTAGACAGCAATACTCTACTGATGGAATTGCGTTCTCTATCAGGGATTTTCAAAGTGTCTTCCTGGAAAAGTCAATGTAGTACTGATAATTCTGTTTTGTAGTTTCACTTCTTCATTTATTACCACCAATAAAGTCATTCCAAAAATGACAGTGACGGGTAACCTAAGTAATCATGTATTTGTAGGTCATGTGCCACGTTGTTTTTGAGTGAGTATATTAGTAAAATGTACAAGATGTAATCATCTGCATAT
Source organism: Panthera leo (assembly GCF_018350215.1). Lineage (NCBI taxonomy): Eukaryota > Metazoa > Chordata > Mammalia > Carnivora > Felidae > Panthera > Panthera leo. The sequence continues at coordinate 9,625,092 of NC_056696.1, read as the reverse complement.
AATTCTATGTTAAATTCCTTGCTCTTTTGATATTAATCATTACTGTTCTGAGCCAAGTGCCCCATACCCTATGGGCATACAATTAGTGAATCTTATGATTTAAGTAGGAAACAGTGCATATAGGAGAGACCTGGCCTATCCAGGTTAAACATCCGTGTATTACCAATTTCATTCATATAATATTTCAACATTTGGAACACCTTTAAAATGTTATCATTAATTTTGATATAGAACCAGTACATCTAAAAAAAAAAAGAACTAGTATGTCTATAAAAGAAACATCCAGATTTTTTAAACTGAAATTTCACGTGAATGTATTTTTCTACTTTGTGAAAAAAATTGATTCTACTCCATGATCTTCTAATTATATTCAACTTAAAACTGGCAATCCTTATGAGCAAGCAGAACTGACTAGTAGAAGGAACATTGGATAACAAATTCCATAAATCTGTATTCTATTCTAAAAGGTGGGTAGCCTTGAAGAAGTTTTATCACCTGTAGAATGAGAGCTGTTTGGATTGACTGATTTCCAAGACCCCTCCCAGTGTTACATACCTGATTAGGACATATCTTTAGAGGAGGATTCAGGTCAGTTTCATATCTGGTATTTATGGTAGTCTCTGCCATGCAATGAACATTTTAGGGGTGCTACATGGGTCCTCAAGTTCCACTACCAATTACTTCTCAGTTTTCTAATTGAAGAATTTGAATTACTGTGTTTGAGCACTGAGGAAATAATGAAGCCAAATGCAAGTGCTGGGTTCATCATCAATCCTCTAGTTCCTGAGACATTCTGACTGCCAGAATCAGGCATCTACGTCAGCATCACCAGTGAGAATTGGCTGATTCCAAGAGGGAGTCTAATTACACCCACAGGGCCCCATGAGAATTTTGGCACCTTTTGATCCAAGATGTAATTGATGCCGAAGTAATGATAAATAAGCTTATTCTTCCCTTTCTCTTGTCTTCTCTAGTTTTAAGTACAGCTGGAATATTCCAATAAATTTATTAGGAGTCTTTTATTTTATTATTTAAAAAGATATTTGTGTTCTGGTGTATCCAGACAAATCTTTTACATTGCACATAGTTTGTAGAAGAATTTCAAGCAGTAGCTAATGAGGAAATTGAATTTATCGCACTGGTGTGTTCCCATTGCTTTAACTGTCTATAAGGTAATAGAATGAATCAGTAGCACTGGAGCAATAACGAAAGTACTTGACAGATGAGACATAGAATGACTTTTCTAAACCTTATTTTTCTATATAATTAGACACACCACCATTAACTCAAATTACCTTAAAGAGTTAAGTCTTCTCCAGCAGCTGACAAGTTACATCCCTATGTCAACAAAGGAGAGACACTGACAACATCTGGTTTATTTTATCCCCAGGTGGACTTTGTCTTTGACTAATGATTATAGAGAGTTAAAAATCAATTTTCTTACAGTTTTGAAGTAATCTCCCATAAGTCTTGTTTCATATAGATAAGGCCCTGTTTTTCTTGGTGGATTGGTTGTATGGGATATCATCAATTCAAAAATGTTGACTGAAAACCCTAACTATTTCAGGCAAGCAGTCAAATAGGGTGACTAGTTGCATAATCATTAAATTAAGCATTTGTTTTACCCAAGTGTCTAGACTGGCACCACACATTGAGGTATAAGGAGGGAAATGATATGAAAAAGGAGTTTTGTTGTGATAACACAGCTGACACTAATTCTCAACTTGCTTTACTGGCAAAATAAAATGATATATCTTTCATTTGAATCATAGAGTCTTTAATCTTGTATTAGAGTTAGTCACCTGCCTTTGGAAGTGAATCTATCAAAATAGTGCTAACATGTGGGCAGAGCTGGGACTAGGGTGAAGCAAGTAAGGTGCTTCCCTCAAATCAAAATTTAAGTAGGAGCAAAAAAACTCAGTAATTAAGATAAACAACATTTTTTTTTAATTTTTTTTAACGTTTATTTATTTTTGAGACAGAGAGAAACACAGCATGAACGGGGGAGGGGCAGAGAGAGAGGGAGACACAGAATCAGAAGCAGGCTCCAGGCTCTGAGCCACCAGCCCAGAGCCCGACGTGGGGCTCAAACTCGCGGACCGCGAGATCGTGACCTGAGCTGAAGTCGGACGCCCAACTGACTGAGCCACCCAGGCGCCCTGAGAAACAACATTTTTAAAAGATGCTAAAAAGAAAACCCAAAACCAAGCCAAACACCAAGTCCATGCAAAACTATCCATGATGAGTAAAAATATCAAAATTTTAATAAAGATAAGATCACTATTATTTGGATTTTTATCCCTTGTGGCTTGAGCTTAGTATATATAACTTCACACAGTATCATTGCTGACACCATCTATATTTAAAACTTTGATATTTTGTTCATCATGGATTTTTTTGCACTAATTTTGATTATTTAAAATATTGCATTAAAATATTATTTATCTTGATTACTTAGGTTTTTTGGCACCCTCTTGAATGTTGTACCAGAGGTGTTCTTGTCTTGCCCTTGTACCAGCCCTGGCTTTCTACCTCAATGCGCAAGGTCAGGGATTGATATTCCAAGGTCACACAGTCAATAAGTGGTGAAGTCTGGATTCAAATTAGGCCTCATCAGGCCTTCTGTTGAGGACTGTGGTCTAATACTTCCTAAAGTGGCTGTGCAGTCTAACAGCTCTGGAGAAACCAGCTTTGCTTCTTTCCAGACTGGGATAGTAAATCCAGAGCTAACAATCTCAGAGATGAGACTGAACTTTGACAGGGATCCAGGAATGAGTTAAGAGCCAATTATCTCATGTCAGAGGAATCTTTACATTTTTTTTTGTTATTGTTATTGGACAGGATTCAACCCTAAAAAGACAAAAAAAAAAAAAGGAACTGGTAATGCAAAATGGTAACATCTAAGGAGTAATTTCTCAGAGAAGAATCTAGTTTTATATAGCCTAATGATGAAACAATAACTTCTCTAACATAGTCCTGGTGCTTTTCTGATGTTACCTCACCTGTGCATTTATTTCATGCAAGCAAGAGCTCTGGTACACAAAAGTAAGCCCTTGGAAGAGGAAGGTGTGCTTTCCTCTGAGATAGGACAGAAGATGTCAATGGCTAAAAATAAGGGAAAATGCTTACTTGCAGAACAGAAGAGGAATATCAGATATTTGCAGGTAGAACTAGTAAAGTTAAAGTTGCTCCAGACAGCCAGCTTGGAAGTCAGTGAAGTAGATCACTGGAACTATTGGTGGGCAGATGGGGGTGGTGAGAATGTGGAAGGAGAGGGCAAAGAGGTGGACAGTTTTGGAAGACTCTTTGTGGTAAGTGTGGTGAGAGTTATTCTAATTTTTTCACAAAAAATAAGACCACAAGATCATAGTCCAATGGGAACAAATCTAAGATTACATGGTGGAAGAGAATACGAACCTAAGATTTACTTAACTGAAACTTAGTTTTAAATAACATTTCATTTTTCATTTAGGAAATTTTCCTAAAGGGTAACTCTTCTCTTCCATTTAGTGTGTTGTTGCATTTATATTATTAACATGTTGTTCATTCCAAGTACCATCACAGCAAGATTGTTCATTAAAAAAAAAAAAAGATTATACAGAAGGAGAATGAATAACAATATCAGAGTTTGGGTGATACATGCTATACTGGGAAAAAAAGAGGAAAGAACAAAATCACTTCTGTAAAATCATAGAGCATTATCAATGGTAAACCCAAGAAAGAAAGGCTATTTTCCCAAAGTAAGAAGCAAAATTAATCAAACTGCTATGTGTCCTATGGAAGTAACTTTTAAAAACATTTCTTCCAACTCCTCATGGCAAACAACCACATATCTTATAGAAATGAATTCTCTGGAGAAAACAGACAATGAAGAAAGAAAACCTATGAGCTCAATGATGTACACCAGCTAATCCATAAAGGCAAGCATGAAAGCTGAACTAGAAGTCTGAATTCATAGATTACTCACTTTGAATTACTGGGGCCAGCAATGGAATTGGCTATGTTCTCTCTGCACCTTGGTTTAGCTCCTCCCCCCCCCCCCAAATGTAGTGTTTTTCCAATCTTGTAAATGGATCTGCCTTCCCTTTCTTGACTGAGCTTCCTGCTTTCTTCTAGGGAATGTAATGCAGCATTTGTGACAGCTGGTCACATTACTAGCACCACCCTTCCATATTTTCTGTTCAGATATCAGGCAAGCCACAAATTCTGGAGAATCATAGCTTTGGTTTGGTTTGGTTACAAAATATTTTTTAAGAAACCGTGAAACCACACGAGTCCATAGTCCCAAAGGCTTCCAAGCATCCCTGGTTGACTTAGTACTGTAGTGGAAATGGGGAGGGGTGAAACTTAAAGAATACAACTCTAATTAAAATATTCAGAAGGCTTTCAAAAATTTTAAACTGAACTCTTTAGAGTAAAAACAACTAAGCATTTGGATGTGATAACATATCAGAAATTATAACATTTTTTTCTAAAAATTTCAAGTATCCCAATGGGAACTATATTGCACTCAATAAACTGAGATTCATTGAGCTCTGCTAGTTCTTTTTACATTTGCTTCCAGTATTTTATTTTTAAAATAACCACATAATCAATATTTCAGAAAAGAATACATAAGAATACTTGGCAATATTTTTTATTCTGTTTCTGATGTATATTTCTTAGTAAAGTGCTACATGGTTTCCTTGCTCAGTCTCAGTACTCATCTAATAAACAAATCAACAGATTTATATTTGAAATATTTATACAAAATTTCCAAATGAATTATTTTGTCTCTATTTATAGTAGGCTTCAAAATTCGTCTTTGGCTTATAGTGGGTCTTTCTTATTTTCCTTTACAAAGTCATGCAAAGCCAGGATCTCTTCTTTAAGTGAGTTTTAAAAACATTCCTGGCAGTGTCAGTATCAAAATAAATAGAAGTTCCATTCCTGAAAACTAACATGGAACTGAGTCGGCTATAAAAGTGATGTTGTCGCAACTTATTTCAACAAAGAGAAGTTCTAAAATTAAAAACATGTTTCTTCTGTCATGTGTCATACAAGAAAAAAATTGGAAATAAAGGAAAACTCAGTGTGTTCCTAATTTAGATTCCTCTTCTCTACTATAAACATAACTTTCTCCGACAACGACACACAAATATGTTGTGCTACTCTTGAGTATTGAAGGAATTTCTTTTTTTATGTTTGGTTCCCACCATTTGGACACAGCATTAAAAAATAAAGTTTATATACATGGATGATAATGAGAGGTGGGTCTACTATTTATTTACACGTATGTTTTTTTAAATAGGGTGTTAGTCCTAACTTGAAAACCAGAGCATCATGAAACATATTTCTTTGAGAAATTATAGTTTGGGATGTTAGTCTGAATGCCAAGTTTTTAGATAGTTTGATTAATTCACAAATTATTAAATTACCTGGTTAATGATATTAGCAATTTCTAAATCATAAGCTTATGGTTACCTATGTGTATGTTCTATATAAAATATTTTGTGATTTTAGCTATAGGTTTATGGAAAATTCACAATGAATATTAATCAAGTACAAATCAAATCCATGTAAGCAAATCTACATTTTTTAGAATAATTGAGGTGACTAAACAACTTATTTTCTAAAAATAAAATATCCAAGAATTTGAGGCCATCATTTCTTGAGAGCAAGTCATGAATCTTTGTATACCTGTGGCATTAAATTCAAAGAGCAGGAAGCTGAAGGTATGTGGTCTGAAGACTGTAGGGTGTTGGCTTATTCTTTTCTTTCTGGCTTCTCACTCTATGACCCTTGGCAAAGCAATTCTCTTTCTCCAGTGTGCTCTTCTAAACAATGGGTATAAAAGCACTTGCTACTCTACTATTTAGCCTGACAGAGGCTTTCTGAACAATGCTTCTGGTTTGTATGTCATATTTCCCAATTATTTTGTTTTTATTTGTTTCCAACCTGCCTCCACTCAGGTTCTGAGATCTCAAATTCACTGATGGTAAAATAAATGAAATTGGAATTCTTAACAGATGCTTCGCCATAAATTCTTACGGGTTTCAGCCAAATGCATGGCAAGCTTTACGGCTGCTTATGAGGGTTAATAAGATTAACATCTAAGAAGGGCTCTTGGGAGGAAACAGCAAGTTAAAATGATCACACAAGTAATCCACATGCTGGACTCACAGGGGCACATTATATTCCCTTGTTTCCCAAATTGTGATCTACTAATCACTTTTATTAGAATTACGTTAAAACATAGATTACAAGACTTTGGTAGACACTAATGAATCAGAAGTCCTAGAGCAGAGATTGAAAATCTGCATTCTTAAAAAATCTCAAGATTAGGGAGTTGGTGAATCTTATTTGAGAATTTTATATCTCAGGCTTTCTTTACACAACGGGGCATGGAGAACAAGCTTGAGCTGAATATCAGCTGAAATCAGGGTGCTGCTGTCATTCGCTGTTACTCTCAGCTTCCTCCTTCCCCTGGTTAGACTCCTGGTTTACAGTTCTCATTGAGATACCCAACTGAAATGATTTGGAAGGGATGGTAGGCAATTGTTTACTGGAGTGATACTTATCCAGAATACAATAAATAGTATATATTGAGTCTCATAAGAAGGAAATTGATTGAAAGGGAACAATCTTCACACTCAGGTAGGAATTCATCTGGTATTTGGCACTTTTGAGACTAGAAGATCTTCTCCCTCCTGTTCAGACACTTGTTGTGAGGGCATTTCTCGAAAACCTTCAGGGAGGAGAGATGAATTCCCTAAGCCATAGCTGCCAGATTCCACATAGCAATTACATCCATACCAAATTCTCTCTGCCACTACTCTCTGTGGAGAAACGTAGAGATTTGTAGAGAAGTCTACAGATTGTGGGAAAGCAATGGAAGGCCGTAACATCAACTTTACAGGAGGATCCCAACTACCCCAGGATTGATTAATTTATTTTTACATTTGTCAGTTCATTCAACAAATATTTCAGGACAGATGTGCATTAGAAGGAGCACAGAGTCAGAGTGCAACTAAGCCAAATACTTTCTATTACTCTCAGATTCATCATGTACTGTAAGAGAATCATGATTATGCCTACTTTACAGGGTAGATGTGAGGATGAAGTGGTATCTGGGGTGAAGGCACCTTATAAATAAACTCTAATGCAGAGCAAGCATTCTTTTTCCCATGTGCAAGATGCTGCAGTAGAGGTTACAGGAATGCAAGGATGTCGAAGACATGTTTTCTCCCCCTCAGAGTAACCGCAGTGTCATAAGGTGTTGACATCCACACGAGCAGCTATAGTGTGAATGCCATGGGAGTGGATGAAATGCTAAAGTTCTGAAGGATTTTGTCTGGGATCACATGGAAAGTTTTGTTGCAGTGCATAACGGCATATTATTTGGGCTTTGAAGTGTGGTTAGGATCTCCAATGACGAGTAACTAGACGGGCATTTCTCAGAAAGGAGAGGACACGAGGAACAATGTAGGCTTTCAAGGATGGAAGATGTGCTTGGGAGAAGATACACTTTGCCTCTAAGTCCATCCCTACCTTGGGACCATACTCTTCCATGTGGCAGTACAGAGAGCAGCTATAAAAGGAGAGTAGTTGGGGCGCCTGGGTGGCGCAGTCGGTTAAGCATCCGACTTCAGCCAGGTCACGATCTCGCGGTCCGTGAGTTCGAGCCCCGCGTCAGGCTCTGGGCTGATGGCTCGGAGCCTGGAGCCTGTTTCCGATTCTGTGTCTCCCTCTCTCTCTGCCCCTCCCCCGTTCATGCTCTGTCTCTCTCTGTCCCAAAAATAAATAAAAAAAAAAAAAAAAAAAAGGAGAGTAGCTAGGGTCAGCCATATATGCTTGTTGCTCTTCATGAGACTCAAAGAAACCTAAGCCAGTATGTCTCTAAAAATGGAGATTTCTCTCCAAGATGTTTGAAATTTGGGCAACCGTAAAACATTATCAAAAGTTCATGTCAATGCTAAAATAGTTCACAGTAATATGTATGCAAGGGTGGAACATGAATAGATAAATTAGGCTTTTGTTAAATTTCTCTTCTTAGCCTATTGAAAATAAAAATTGAATTTTCCCAAGCTTTCTCTTCATACTAATCATCAACAAGTATTTTCATTTGTTGGCATGCTTAATCAATATATAGTTCTTGTTTAAAAAATTGATAACTCTCTTTGACAAAATGTTTATGGAGACACTTGTCTTAACTTGTTAATTACTACTACATACTTCATCTTCTATGCAAAATTTAGTTGTAAAATATTCAAGATATTGTATATATTATATAAATATTTGCATTTAAAAACCTGAAATAATGGAGGGGGTAGCCAGCTAGTTAAGAGCATGAACTCTGGGACAACTGAGTGATTTGGTTGGTTAAGCATCTGACTCTCGATTTTGACTCAGGTCATGATATCATAGTTTGTGAGTTTGAGTCCTGCGTTGGGCCCCATGCTGACAGCATGGAGCCTGCTTGGGATTCTCTCTCCTTCTCTCTCTGCCCCTTCCCTGCTAGTACCCTCTTTCTCAAAATAAATAAATAAACATAAAAAAAAAGGAGCATGAACTTGGAGTCAGACAGCCTGAGTTTTTAACACAGCTCTGAGATTTCAGTAGCCCTCTGATCTCAAGCCAGTTACTCAACCTCTAGCTGTCAGTTACCATATGCAAAATACAGCTAATAGTATTCATCTTTTACAATTGCTATAAAGACTAGGGGCGCCTGGGTGGCGCAGTCGGTTAAGCGTCCGACTTCAGCCAGGTCACGATCTCACGGTCCGTGAGTTCGAGCCCCGCGTCAGGCTCTGGGCTGATGGCTCGGAGCCTGGAGCCTGTTTCCGATTCTGTGTCTCCCTCTCTCTCTGCCCCTCCCCCGTTCATGCTCTGTCTCTCTCTGTCCCAAAAATAAATAAAAAACGTTGAAAAAAAAAAATTAAAAAAAAAAAAAAAAAAAAAAAAGACTAGGAGGACCCTATATGTAGTCAATTCTGAATGGATTGTAGCTAATATTAAGTCCAAATATTTTAAATCAAATTGACTCTTATCAAAAAGCTTAAAGAGAGTTTTATAGCCTCATAAAAACGTTAATAAAATGTATTAAATCAAATAACATTTTAGTTAAACTAAGTTATAAAAATTAATAATTTTACTTAATTTACATTTTTATTATTTATAAAAGTAATGCATCTTGTAATAATGTAATATATAACACATATATAATATATTATATGTGATTTATATAATTATATTTTACGTTAATGTGAATATATACAGTGATATTATAATAAATATAACATAAATGAAAATAAACAATATAAACATAAACATAAATATAATATATGTAAGTGATACATATTATTTATATAATTATATTAATGTATTATATAATAAATAATATGTATATAAAATAATAATTAATTGATATTTTATTAAAAATGAATTCTCTTTCTCAATTGTACTGCTTTAGATTTCCAGAAGCATTTTTGGGCATGAAATATTTTCTAGATAAAGAATTAAACTTGAAATTGAGCATTTCTATGCCTGTTAATTTACATATATAAATAGCTATTGACTAAATAAGGGTTCTGACATCAAATTTTCAATACAAAGATTTCTGCCTTTAATTTTTAAAAAGATATTAATTACAAAATAAGCTAATATGAATATATAATTGATTATGGTGGTTCACCAAAGCAAAGCATTAATATTCATAGTTCAAGTAAACTCTTCAATAGATATCTATTTGGAACCTGTAAGGAGATTCTGTAATAAAGTGGTCCTCAAACTTCAGAATCATGTGAAGGCTCATTAAAGCACTGATTTCTGGGCTTTATCCCCAGATCTCTGATTCAGGAGGTCTGGGTGGAGGTGAGAATTGCCTTTATAACAAGTTTTCAGGTGATATTGATGATGCTGGTCAGAGAACCACACTTTGAAAACCACTGCTATAATTCATTACAAGAATTAAAAATGTTAGATTCTTATTGTCTCATATGAACAAAACTTTATTAAGAAATCTGTTATATTATTTTTCTCTTCTTTGAACCAAGGACCAATTATTTGTATGTTTTTCTTTTGTCTTTCTTTTTTTTTCTCTTTAGATTTTTTTTTCTTTGAGTACAGTTGACACACAATGTTACATTAGTTTCAGGTGCACAACATAGTGATTCAATTTATCTATATATTTGTTCCTGAATTCAAAGAGTAAATAAAATCTAGGAAAATCTGTTTCTTGGAAAACGATTTCTGGATTCCATTGCTGACATTTTTTCTTCCACTTTAGATATGCTCTACTAAGACCTCTTTGTATTTTATTTCTCCTCCTCACCATACTTTATTTTAGTGATAATGACAATCTCCCTTTATGGGATTTTAGGATTTTTCTTTGCCTAAGTCCTAAAAAAAAATATTTCCTTGTATCTACCTGTACATTGTCTTATAATGTATAGTTATGTTGAATTACCACCTGAAAATACAATTTCTGGAATGTGACACTTTGGAAATAATCCTTAATTGCAGAAAATGTTGCTTATTCAGCATAATATGCATTAATTTCATGGAGGATAAAGGGGCAAAAGAGGATAAGAATATGTTCAAGCCTGAGTAAACATCAGAAGTATCCAACCACAAAAAATACAGATGTCATTTAGGAAAAATAAAAAGATGTGACAAATAGCTAATAAGAAGTTGCCAATTTTCCTATTTCACCAAACATTCATACCAGGAACTTTCCTTGCAGGTGCTGCACCAAATATGCCTGAAGCCAGTGCCTTTTTTTGAGGCAAGTGCTCCATTCAAACAACAGGGCTTGAATTGCCTTCTATAATTTTGCTCTGATGACCAAAATATGCTCTACATGAATTCAGACTTCTAAATCACCTTCTTCTATCCTCTTCTTCCTGCTTTCTTCCCTCATCCTGTTTTTGTCCATTTGATTCTGCATCACATCTAGTTTTGAACCTGAATCTTCTAGACACACGGCTATCTCCTTCCCTTCCTGGTGCCTGAACAAGAATGTGCAAGGAGTACTGCAGAGTTGGTCATTGCTGCCACCCTCCCATTTTTGTAGTTTCCTTTGCATTTGGAAAAAAGAGTGTGGTTTAGTACACACAGTGTGGCATTAAAATGAAGCTGTAGGCTCCAGTCTATCCATTAACTGCGATACCTTTACCTACAAATTTAGGTTCCTTATCATATTTGTTTGATTTCATGAGATAGTAGTGAGAATCAAATTAGATAATCCAGGTAAGTTTCTTTGTATGCTATGTAAGCATAACCTACATAACAGGGCTGGGACTAGGGTAAAGCAGGTGAATTGCCTGGGTGCAACATTTAGGGAGGTGCTCACTCTCAGGGTTGTGGCAACGCAGAGTGTGAAGGCTGCCTGCAATTTTCCACCCTTAACTGTTGTTGTCATATGCAACTCAGCTGTGATTAAGGGGTTAAAATCAGAATGAAAAACTGGCATTAAATAGATTAAACACTATTCTTTTCCCCAGGGGGGATGTAATTAACAGAGACAACAGTTTGGGGATTAAAGAAAAAGAAATAAAGCTCCTAGCTGGTGAAAGACCCCTCAAAAATTCGCAATGGATACATGGCAACATACTCTACCCACAAATAAAGCTAATCCTGGGTTTCAAGAACACTGATTTAAGAGTACTAGCAGGGAGGAAGCTTGCACTTTTAAAAAGAATTTGCATTGACTGAGCGCCTTCTCAGAACAATTTTCCCACTTGGGTCCTCAAAGAAAAGAATTTAGAAGAATTTTACTATATTTAATTCAGAACCCACATTAAAAACAAACAAAACCCACACATAATTAGAGCAGGAAGCCTTCTCTCTGACTTATCCTAGAAACTGTTATGCTTCACAAGCAGATTGAAGGGAAATTTCTCCCTGCCTCAACATAACATTAAGACAAAGATTACTACATAGTGACAAAGCTAAATCATCTCAGGAGGATAGAGTTCCTTGCTCACTAATGATTATCATGTGCCAAGAACTAGCATGCTATTAATACTTGCAAAGTTCTCTGGACTAGGAATCCATTACTAGCAAAAGTACAAGTCCATTTTTATTCTAGGTAATTAATCTAATTTGACTTTCTCCTGATTGCTGCTTAGCAGAAATGGATGCTGACTCCCTTCTCTGTAAAGAACAAGTAGATCTTTACAGTTCTCGCCGAGTAACCTTACAGCATAGTTATCTCTCTCTTTATCATGCCCTGTCTATGTTCAGTGAGTTCTCCAAGTGCAGAAAATTGTCCAGGGCTATGATTATTAGCATAAAAGATATCTAGTGCCCAATGGCTGGCATGTAAGGAAGGAGGGGGGCCTGGGGAGAAAGGCCCAGGAAAGACCCACAATCCAGGCCCCCAATCCCAAAGGAAAATAATAACTAAACCCTACACATTCAAGGTGATTTCCCAGAGAATACAGAGTTAGGCAGCCTTCAACCTTCATATGTTGCTTCCTTCAAAGAGAGCTGAAAAAGCATTTACCTCACTATAAATAAGATGGCTTTTAAAGAATGAAGTTCAAAAGTGTTGATTTCAGGGATTTACTCAATCTGTAAAGATGCTTCAGGCAAAGAAACATGTTTGAAAATATCCTTCCAGGGTTCCATGCAACCCACTCTTCTACTGAAAGTGAATTAAATTGGACAAAATCAGAGACTGCAGAAAAGGGCTGAATACATATCAGTCATTAAAGCAGTCAGTGGAGAATTCTGGAAATAGATATGACATATATTATAGATATTTCTGGATTAAATTGATTTTACTCTCTAATCTGATTGTTTGACCTACTCTTGGGTATGATTAATTTTGCTATTCTAAAGTCAAATTGTTCTAAGCAATATGTCAGAGAAAAACAAAAAGGCAGAGATAAATGGAAAATAAAATCCCTGAGAAAACTGCCACCCAAAAATAACCTCTGCTAAAATGTACACTGTGTATAAATATTTCCTTCCAGACTTTTATGCATACTTATATACATATGCTTATGTCCAAAAATGTTTAACTTGTGTTGTCACTTTAATGAGCATTTTTCATGTAAATAAATAAGCTTTCATACATTATTCTTACCCACTGAATTGTGTTCCACTGTGTAGATATCATGGAAGTTATGAATGCTAAATTTAGATTAGACTGAAATATACTATAATGAATGGCATCCTCATTAGTCCAGATAGACCACAAATGCTTGGTTTTCTTTTTTCTTTTTTAATTATGAAAAAATACCCTATGTTAGATATGGTCTTTACTAGGAACTCACTTATGTGGTGTAATCTCTAATCTTTGACCTGATGTGCAAGCCACAAGAGTAAAGCCTGCCAGAGCCCCACCATGTTCCCTCAGTCTCCTTACCACTTCTGTGCACTCCAACCTGGTTCTCAGGAACTAGCGCCTTCCTCTTTGATGGAAGACTGCCATCACACCGCCACACCGAGCTCACTGTGCCTGCATGCACAGGCAGCTGGCAGTGCCTGGGAGTCCATGTTCTCCCTGGGGCAACCCTCAACCAGTAACTGACTGACAGATGTAGATGTATTAATATCTCAGCTCTTTCACTTCTGGGCAAAGATAATTCTGAGGTTGAATTTTGCACTGTACTTTGGTGTTGTCCCACAGGATTCAGAGCCAACTGCTCACCATGGTTGCTGGTTTAAAATGCACTCCTTACTGACTGCCTTGCTCTCCCTGGTCACGTCTGTGCACTTCCCAATATACTGCTTGCACTTGAATCCTTGGCCCAGGGTCTGCTTCTGGGATTACCCAAACTAAGACACCTGTTATGGTCTCTTCACCAGGAGGGTGCTGAAGGCACCACCTCTGTGTTGTTGCAGAAGTAATGTAGGAATTCACCCAGTCACCAGACAGGAATACTCTCCTCACTGCACATCCGTATAGCATTTGATGTATTCACAGAAAAGCAAAGCAGTGAAGGCCACGTTTATTTTTCATATTGAAAAACTGTAGACTCTGAGGTTAAGAATATTTTGTACAAGGTCATGCAGCTAGTTACCAGAGGATCTGTTTTCTTATTAGACAATCGTATCTTTACTAAGTAGCAGTTGTGTTTCAAAAGTGAGGTTAGCTTGGGATGGATATGTTGCCTGAATATCTTTTATGAAGTCTCAACCTTGAAATGTATAGTCTATTCAGAGTATTTTAAAAGCATAGTTATTTGCTTTATTCCTGATCATAATCTCCGCTTCCCATCCTCTTTATGTTATGTCTGCAGCACCTCTCTCACTTCCTTTGTCACCTAAGGGTAAACTGTCTCTGCCATGCACTCTATGGGGTCATAAACTCCTAAGTGCCATTTAGCTGAACCTTAGTAGGTTGGACTCAAGGGGGGACAGTGATGTGCATAGTTATAGTTCAAGGCAGTGTGCGGTAAGCACTCTAAGAGAGGTGGAAAGTCCTTTGGGAGGACAGAGGAAGGAAAGATAAATTCTGGCAGAGGGAGCAGGGAAGGCTTGATGGAACAGGTGGCCTTTAAGCTGGACTTGGAAGAATGGGTAGGATTTCAACAGGCGGATGTCAGGGTGGGGAGGGGCAAGGAGAAAAGAGCAGCATGAGCAAAGAAAAATGAAATATGTGTTCAGGGAACGTCAAGTGGAGTGGGGTAACGGGTTCACAGAGCACATCGTCAGAGATGGGAGAGACGTGTTTAACATTACATGCCGAAGGACTCTACTCTTAGTGCCTGGGGGGTATCATTTTATTTGGTGAGCAGCAGATCTGTGAGCAAGGAAGTGTCTTACTTAGTGTGTATTTCAAGAATATTTATCTGAAGACACAGTTTTTTTTTTTTTATTAAATGCTACTGTGTTGTACTCAGTCATCTTTTTGCTATAGAATAAAGTTCACACAGAATAACATCAGAGTCTTTTGCCATGACTCTGACACTGTATAGTATCTGGCTTTGCCTGCTTTCCACCTCAAATCGTGCCACTGCCATTGGTACACTTAGCTCTGAGCACATTTGCTTCTAGAAGTTCCTGGAAGTTCCTTCTGGTCATCTCTGGCCCAGGGATTCCACACTGCTCCTCCTTCCAGCCTCCACTGGCTTCCTTCCCCCACCCCCCAAGTTTTATTGAGGTATGACTGACATAGATCATTGCATAAATTTAAGGTATACAGCATAATGGTGTGACCTACATATATAGTGAAGTAGTTACCACAGTAAGTTTAGTGAGCATCCGTCATCTATATAGAAACAATAAAAAGAGAAAGAAAAAAAAGAGACATTTTTCCCTGTGATGAGAAGTCTTAGGATCTACTTTCTTCACAACTTTCCTATACATCCTGTAGCAGTGTCAGCTGTCGTCACCGTGGTGCATGTCACATCCTGGTGCTTACTTGTCTTGTACCACAGGTTTATACCTTCTAACCATCTTCCTCCAATTCTGCGCTGGCTTCTTCTTAACTGACATTTTTTCAAAGAAAATCCCCTTGCCCACCCAATCTAAAGTAACATTTGTGCAATTTTCTACATAGAAACTAACAAAATTATTTATGATTTGTTTGTTGTACCCTCTCTGCCACTGTAATTGGCTCGTGAGGGCACGGATCCTATAGTCACGGTCTTTCAGGGCATCCCCAGAGCTCGGCAGGGTGACTAACACATACAAGAATCTAAAAAAAAAAATTGTTGAATGAATAAATTGAATGAAGTAGGATTAATATTGTTAGAAAACTGAAAGACATAACACCGCTTTGAGATATCTCTAAATAAGGTATTCAGCATCTGATTATGGAGGTTTGTATCATGGTCTCTGAAACATACTGGCTCAAGTGTGTAGAATATCATACAGTTTTGGATTTCCTTGCTAGCTGATGCATCGTTTCTAGGTGGAATTTCCTTTCACTACATTTGTTCCTTCTTCCCCACATTTCCCACCTCCAGCATTTTCTGGCCATTATTTCAACTAAGTGCTAGGCTTGGTAATTTTCCTAATGATCTGGAAATGGATTGCTCTCTTGCAGATGGCCATCGATTGAGTTGCCCAAGACCTGGTCATAAGTCATGACTTGCTGAAAAGAAAGGGAGTTTTTTGAAGTGGAGGGGCCTTTGGAGGTCATCCAGCAGCTTTTGAAACAGCTCCAGAATCCAAACTAGTAGACCCAGTACCTTCCCGGGCAATCTGGTTTCCTGATTTACTATGAGGTACGGAGCTGTTTATGATGCTTTTGATAGAAAATAAATGACTCTTAATTCCACTGTATGATGAAGTTCATATTTGAAATGTTTGAATAGGTTTTTCAGACCATGGTCCTACAATTGGCTATAAAATTTTACAGTCTTGTTTCAAGGATATAAAAATCTGTGATTGGAGCCTCTACTCCAGGCTACAACTGGAAGAATCATAAAGCTGAGGCTACAGCTGAGAGACACTTCTTCCTGGCTTTCGAGTAAAAAAATGCATCAAACTAAAGAATCAATGTATAAAGGTTGGTAGGCCTGATTTAAGACTACTTCTAAAATTAAGTTTCACCTGGAGGCTGAATGAAAGAACATTAATTAACACGCCCAATGATCTCTAGAGTGAAAGGCAATCAGAACTGTCAGACACAGTTTATTCCTAAACTGAGTTCACGTGGAAAGGAATTACTTGTTTTATAATTATTTTTATCGTGCCAATAAATGGGCACAATGAGATATCATCACAATAGTGGCAGTTTTGATATTTGAAGGGAAGCCCTACCTTTGTTTATCATGTGGAATTTCTTCCCTTCAAGCACATGATTTCTTGCTGTACCTCCACGAACATAACACAACTCATTCTCAACATTTCAACGTTAGAATAACCCAAGGAACATATGTATATGAATTGCCCGAAGTTATGTTGTAGGTAAGTATCCATGGCTCGAATAGAAGGTAAAAGTTTGTATTTCCTGGAGCTGTATGATTAAAGTGGCTCCTCGTATATGTAAATATTATTTTTTTTTCAACGTTTTTTATTTATTTTTGGGACAGAGAGAGACAGAGCATGAACGGGGGAGGGGCAGAGAGAGAGGGAGACACAGAATCGGAAACAGGCTCCAGGCTCCGAGCCATCAGCCCAGAGCCTGACGCGGGGCTCGAACTCACGGACCGCGAGATCGTGACCTGGCTGAAGTCGGACGCTTAACCGACTGCGCCACCCAGGCGCCCCTGTAAATATTATTTATCTCACATCTTTGAATGCAGTCAAGAACCGGAAACCAAGTTAAAATGATCTCTGAATAGCAAAAATACGTGGTGCAAAATTCATGCACAAAATCTTCTCCATTTTTTTAGAAGACCGTCTTCCACAAGCTTGTGTACTTTTATTTAATACTTAATTTTACTAAGCTCTGTTATTTGGCTTTCTGTTGCTAATGAAACAAATTCACCATGGTTGAAAGTAAGGAATAAGAAACCACAGATTGGAAGGAGGAAAAGGAATAGAGTTCTTATGTGATTTAGTACACAGCATACAGATGAGAAATGTCTCAGTCTCATAAAGATGACAGGACTTAGTTATAAAGCATTTGGAACAGTACCTGGCACATAGCGAGCACACTATAGATACTTATTAAATTAATATAAATAAATGTGTGCTTAATAAAACATGAGGGCCTACGGCACAATTGATGTTCTCTAGGATGATAATGATTTTACAAAGGAGGGTTTTATCACTTTTAGTACATTATGTTTAATAGGGCAGAAAAATAAACAATTTTGAAAATATTTCCATCAGGGAAAACAAAACATTTAAACTTAAAAAAAAATAGCAGTTAGAGTGGTACATTGTGATTATTTTCAAAACTCACATAGGGTGGAAGTCCAACACCTGATGTCATTGGACAAATAGGGTTTTCCGAAGTCTTTCTGTTCTTGATTTATTCCTTGATTTACTGTGTAACATGGAGTCTATCACAATTCTGAGATGTGACAGAAACTACTTTCTAGTGACAGCAGTATATTTGGAGTCAGTTTGTCATGTGAAAGGAAATGCTCGAGGTCCAGTGGGGACCGAGCTTCTGCATCCATCTCTGGCCTTAACAGTGATCTTACAGAACTTACAGAAAACTGCCGAAAATCATATGCTTATGCACCTTCAAAATGCTGTCAACTTTGGGCCTTCTGCTCTCCACCACAGAGACAAGCACTCTGAAGACACAGGTCCTGTCACTGCCCCTTACACCATGATGCTGAACGGGAGAAATTTGCTTCCCTGGCTGGCCCCTTGCCTGGAATGTCTCCATCCCACTCCTCTACTCCCTGATGAAATTCCAGGATTTCTTCAAGGCCCATCGCAAATGCTACCTCCTTGGTGATGCTTCCCCTCCCCGCATGCTCCACACGCACCACAGGAAACGGGAGGCTTCTTTGTGCTCCACCATCACTGGGCATCTACGTCCACCATGACCTCTGTCTTAGTGTCCTCCACTGGGAAGCAGAAAAGCATGGCGGCTATGAGCAGAGGCTATGCACGCATCGAGGCTTGTAACCTGTTTCCACCGGTTGTATGTTGACAGACCTTGGACATGTTCTCCTTGCTGAGTCTCAGTATCCCAGTTTGAAAGGCCAGCATAAATATACTACTTAGTTTATAGGACTGAGTGAGAATTACACGGGATAATGAACAAAAAATCAATTAACAGAGAGGGCGTCATATGGACAGTTCTCAGGGAATGCTGGCTGGCACTGTTACTATTACTAACATAAGTCATGCATGTATCTTTTTTCACTAGATTGTGAGTGTCAACAGTGATTTCTTTTTTTTTTTTAATTTTGTTTAATGTTTATTTATTTTGGACAGAGACAGAGAGAAAGACAGAGCATGAACGGGGGAGGGTCAGAGAGAGGGAGACACAGAATCCGAAGCAGGCTCCGGGCTCCAAGCTGTCAGCACACAGCCCGACGCAGGGCTCAAACTCCCGGATCGCAAGATCATGACCTGAGCCGAAGTCGGATGCTCAACTGACTGAGCCACCCAGGTGCCCCAATAGTGATTTCTTAATAGTGCCCAGCCCCACCCTGGCACACAGGAAGTTCTTAGTACTTGTCAATGAATATATGTGGTTGCCTTCAGTGTCACATGTGATTTTCCAGGACTGTGTTTTCCTGAAGGGCTTACACTCCCCGAGGGGCCAGACCACTCTTCTTCCATGCCCTTGTTTGCCTGTAATGGCCTGCCTTCTGCCTGTTGTCCCAGAATATTTATTAACAGCACCCACTTAACCTCTGAAAAATGTCTGGTTTGGACAATAAATTTTATGGTCACCTAGTTTTGAGTGGCATCTCATCAGCTTTATTCCCAGCAACTAAGTTCCTTGATGTACAGAACACATACTACATTTGACATTGTGGGGAACAATCAGTTGCTTTCTGGAGCTAAAGTCCTTCCTACAGAGGAAATATTCAATAAATAGATGATAAAAATAAATGGATGAAAATTGAGTCATTATTTTCCTTTTTGGGGGGGAAATAAAATAGGGTGAATACAGGATATGAGTCTAGGAAGCTAGGAATATTGGACTGGGAAACTCTTTCTGCCATTTAGAATTAGAAGTGGCATCACCCTACCTGGGTAGAACATGAGAGCATTTAATAATAAATCCATAATGAGATATAAGGGCAAGACCAAAGAAAAACCCAAGTTAAGGGTATATACGCTTATATATATGTTTGGCCTCAGATCTACTTATGAATAATATTTTCAGGGAATACTACTATGAAATTTAAAGAAAAAACTTAGTTCAGAGCTTTCTGGGTGTTTGCTTGTTTGTTTTTTGATTCTAGGCAGTGTGATTCACTGGCCTAGCCCTCAGGAAAATGGTGCAGTACTTGCTTCCTCATTAATCCTCAGGTTCCTTTTCTTAACTTATTTTGCTCTCTCAGCACTAGGCCCCCATCCCCTCCCTGTGTACCCTGTTTCCTGTGTCTCTCTCCCCCTGTGCACCTGTATACTGGCCTTGGCAATCCAGAGTTCTTTGGTCAATCTTCAAATACCCCAGCAGTGTTTTTCTTTCCAAGTCACTTTCCAAATTATGGAATGGAAGGTGTTATTTCCTATTAAGGGAATTTCAGGCACCAGAAAACCCACTGGGAGGAAAGGCAATCTGAGGATGAGGATAGCATCCTGGAACATGTCTGGAGGCAGCATATTGAGTGGATGGAAAGCATGGGCTTTGGAGTTCGGCCGAGTTGGGTCTGAATTCTGGCTCCTTGCTACTGGAAGTGTGGCTTTGGGTCTTCATTTGTGTGAAAAGAATAACAATAAGACGTGACTCTAAGGTTGCTTTGAAAATTAAATGGGATTGTCTTTGTAAAACACCTAATAATACGTGTGTAGGTTGTAATCTTGCTGAAGGTTATGAGTTAGAGCTTTGGAAGTAGATAGACAGAAGGCTTAACTTTTGCTTAAGGGGAAATAACTTGACACCCATGCTTCTGAAGCACAGAGATAGTAGTGCTTTTCTCAGGATGGTTATTAAGGCTTAAGTGCACGTAAAAAAGACTGACTCCAGTCCTTGAAACATAGTAAGTCCTAAATGAGGTGTGGCTATTATAATAACAGTTATAATTAGATTGTTCTACTATGGACGGGCCCGATGGGTGATAGAGATTATTTTTCTTGTCATTATTATTATCAAATCTTTGGCATTTCTGAATTCGTTTGAGAGATGGATATCTTCCTTATTTCAACATAAGGTAGAACCCTGAATCTAATCAATCATTTTATATAATAACATTTCTTATGTAGGGGCAACTTAGTCAGTGTTTGAAATCCATTATGTTTTTCCAGGGAGAAGCTAAGGAAATGCAAAAGTACATACAGATCACTTGTTATTTTCTGTCCCCCATCACCACTTACCACAGTCATTTGCATGCACCCACCCGATATGACAAGGTGACTGGATCTATCTTTAATGCCATCTTGGGCCGCGGAGAGCAGTTTAGAGCACTCCAGGTAAGCCGCTGTTATGAAACAGGATTGTCAGCTGCCTCTAGTCACGTAGATGTACCCAAACTTATGCTCTGACAGAAAAACAAACATTTGGTTATCTCCTTGTGCGTACTTGGGGGAGAGGGGGGAAAAAAAGAAAAAAAAGAAAAGGATCTGACCTTTTGATATTCACTTTCTCCATCCTGCGTTCTGGCCAGTGGACAAGTAAATAAAGGCTGGAAACTACAAGCCTGCTGTGCCATTCTTCGTCATGAACTAAAATCCAGCCAACGCCAGATATGAAACCAGAAACAAGGAGCATTACTACTCTACTGAGGCACATTGCCTTCCTCGGATCATGTTTTTCCGAAGAGCTACACCTGAATGTGACTTGCTGGGATTCCAATAATCCTTTTTTATGATCGTGGTTACGATCCTTTCGGAAAAAGCCAGTAATGAGACCACTGTCTCTGGTGTGCAGCAAAACCCAGAAGCCAGAGCGTTCCGAGAGCAGAGTGCCGAGGGAGCCTCCTGAGCCACGGGCAGGCAGACCAGCAGGACATTTTAGATGCCACGGACTGTCTGCATTTACTCTTAGTTCAAAGAACTAGGAAAAAGTTGCACAGCACATCTATTGTACTCTCACAAAAGCAGAGCAACAACAAAAACGAAACTGCTAAGCAGATGATGTGTGGGAGTTGTAAACTGCTTAGCATACCAGGCGCACGCTCTCCTCCCGCACAATGTGTGCTTCCTAGTCTCTACAAAGCAAAACTAGTGATTCACATTTGCCCCTTTTGCCCCGTTCCCACTTCACTTAGCTCAGAGGTAGCCCTCCCTATTGAATGCTGCTGTTACCTGGTTAGCGTGTGTCTCCCCTGCTGGACCGGGTGCTGCAGGAGGCCCGGAGCACGGCTTAGTCCTTTTTTTATATTCCTCGTGCCTGGCACACTGTAAACACTCAATAATGTGTGTTGATCGTATGTGTGTAAATCAGAACCCTGGCGAAACAGGGCAGAAGTTCTAAACTGATGGCCAACTTGCTAATATTACCTGTGACTTCTTCTACATTTAAACAGTTATAGATCCTTACTTTCAACTCCACATGCTCGAAGTTACTCGTTTTTTCACGCACCCTAAAAACATCTTCAATGCACCTACCCTTCAGGCCAGCTACTGAAGGGGTTTACACAGATGGAAAAAATCTTTTCCCCTCCTTTAATGAGATTATTGAGTCTGTGTCATGAGCCACAGTCTATATATTCAGAAGCCTCCCTAATAAATATTTTTGGGTTTATTTGATAGTCTTGGCTGTCATCTGAAACAGAAAATCAGTTCAACGCCACAGCAGTTACTATTGACTAAACAGCTCCAAACCTCAATTGGCCAATGTTTTAATCATATGGAGACAATCTGAATTTTACTGCCATTGAGAAACAACAGGAATATCTAATGCAGGAATTAGGAATGCATATCAATTTTCACAGTGCAGTGTGGCCATTATGAGAGTACACTTTCTTGTTGTCATTAAAAGGGCTTTCTGGTAGCCAAACTATTGTTCTGGTGTGTGGTGAGTCTAAAGACTCCAACGGCCTCTCTGCCTTTGATCTTTTGAGTTTCTAAAGTTGTGGGATTTTGCATGCTACACTGATAATCTGGGAAAATGTACAATCACTATAAAAGGAAATTTTCCTATTAGTCCAAGAATAATCGTTTATAGCAAAACCACCTGACAGAAACATGTGGGTGCATATCACCCTCGTGAAGACCAAAGATATTTTTACAACTGAGGATTATTTTCTTCCCTTTGTACAAATCCATATGGTGCCTATTCAGACATCAGTCATCAGCAATACTGTCTAATTCAACCCCAAGAATAGAGTTCACAATTTTTGCTCCAAATATGGATAAAAAGAAATTTTATGAAGAGTTAGCTGTTTCATCTTCCACAGCCCAATTACTTGAGGTCAATGGCATGTAAACTCAACTGGAGTAGGGAAGCAAACATGAATGAAGTAGCCAAGGAGTATGGCTTTCCTGCTTTGAACAGACCCTGCTTCATCTATGCCGTTTCCTGCTGCTTCCTCTCCTGGAGTAAAACATCTTCCTCACTTTGCAAAGGATAATGCTTCTCCCACATTGAACAGTCCATCTGTTGCCAACTCTCATGGTAATCTGGGGGCACCACAGTAAGGACTGCTGAGCCTCATTCATTCATTCAATAGAGAGTAAAGGAGGGAGGTGCCCACTATTTATTGGGGGATCTGTCCCAGGTGGACGTCTGGTTGTGCATGTCTGGTTCCAGAAATAAAAGGAAAGAGGAAGGAAAAAAAGCACTGTGCCAACATGACTTGGCTAAGGAAGAGCAGAATGTTTTCCTCCTGAGAGTGACCTTCCTCTGACAAACAAGAGGGAGAAGGTTCTGGATGGACTCTGACACCAACTCTTTTCTTTTCCCAAATCCTGTCCAGAGGTTGCATTTGTTGGTGAAAGTAATTCTAAGTATGACCAAGCAAACCAGTCTAACCAGGGCATTTGAACCAGAGAAGACACTAGTTGTTGGGGATGAGGAAAAACCTGACTACATATATCATAAGAAAGATCCATCCTTGATCCAAACAGAAGGAAAGGAAAGTCATTGCCATTATTTCAGTAAGCCAAAATGTACTATGACACTTGGAGACCTGAGAAGAAGAATTTAAGGCTACTTTACTCCTCCTACTACTTTATTCCATTTTCTATCTGTTCATCACTTGCATTGAAGACACTGTTGGACTTCTAAAAATGACTGGGACTATTTCAATGGACCTCAGCCTTGGAGAGTTCAAGCTCTGGGATTATTTAGTATTACAGAGAGCAGGAGAAAAGTTCATCCAAATTAAACAACAACAAACTCCACTGCATTTATACAAAATCCTTCTACTGTCCCCAAAGCAAAGTGATTTCTCCCCCACTTTGGCACACATCCTGAAGGCTGCACCTTGGACCTTTGTGAAATCTCCTACAGCACTTCATGTACTGTTGATTTAGGCTTAGCGTAGTGGTGGAGGTCCACTGGGGAACGCGGTGTAGTAGAAAGAGGAATAGGCAGGGAGATAGGGAACATGGATTCTACTACCAGTTCTGCAAAAAGCTAGTTAACTGTCTTTTAAAAAAATTTTTTTTTGAAAAAGGTTTATTTATTTTTGAGAGAAAGAGAGAGAAAGTGCAAGAGACAGAGGGGCAGAGAGAGAGGGAGACACAGAATCCAAAGCAGACTCTGAGTTGTCAGCACAGAGCCCAATGTGGGGTTCAAACCCACAAACTGTGAGATCATGACCTGAGCTGAAGTCAGACGCTTAACCCATTGAGCCACCCGGGGGCCCGGGGGCCCCCAGTTAGCAGTCTTAAAAATCACATGACTTTCTGAGCTATCAGTTCCTTATCTGTAAAATGAGAAGATCAAATGAATTGTTTCTTTGTATCTCTAAAACTGGAAGTTAGAAGACTAATACATAACACGGGTCATAGGGTGGAGAAAACAGAAAGGTAATCATGAAAAACGGCGCACGGTATGATTTGCCCAGGCCTTAAGCATCAAAAATTCTTCAATGGAAGTGACATCTCAATCCTCCAACCCCCCTGGCACCTTATCTGCCCACATCCTTACCAATTATATCCAGTTTTCATCTTGTGTTTTTGTTATTGAAATATATGTTCTATCTTCCCCATCAGCTATAAGTTCCTTGAAAATATAGTCCATCTTCTGATATTCTGCCATTTCTAGCTCTGGATCCATAAATAATCGTCCAAAGAATCAATGGTTCGGATTTAATATTTAATTCTTTAATTAACTTTAATTCTTCTACAAATTATTACATTTGAAAGATAAAATTAAGACTCAAACATTGATCTCAGTTTATAAAATTGGATTTGAACTCTCAATTCTAAAGTATTCACAGAAATGAGCTGTTCTTTTAGTAAACATTCACAGGTACTCATTCTGAGAACCTTTGCTTTTTTGCCCCAATGCACTAATACCAAAAGCCTGCTAAATACATACATACATACATACATACATACATACATACATACATACATAAAAACAAGAGTTACATCTTTGTGCCTGGGTTGAACATATTATCTTATATAATTCTTAAAACAACACTATGGAATTTTAAATGAGGAATACTGCTACTAAGTAGCTACTAAGTCATAGTGCCACTCAGACAGGAATGGAGCCTGGTTTATCTGATTCCAAAGTTCATGCTTACCAGTGCATGCTCCCTCTGTGTTTGATTATCCACCCAACACAACCTACCTAGACTGTTGTCTCTGTGAGTCTTTAGTAGGAACCCTACATCAATGTGAGGCAATACAGCTAAAATTATTGAAGAAAAAGGCAGTATGTAAGAGCTTTGTTGTAGTGAAAAGGCAGTGAATTTTATTTGGCGTTCTTAATTTAACGCTTACTTAGCCCCCTGATGGCTTCACAATGTTAGGAAATTTACTGAGGCTTAATAAGCTTCAGTTCTTTGTCAGTAAAATGTGGACAATAGCACTTATCTCAATAGTTTTTATAAAAAATTCAATGAGATATTGTATGTTGAAATACCTGAAATGCATAGTATGTGCTCGATATGTCCTTCTTTGTCCCCCTCCCGAATCTGCCTTTCAGCATAGGCACTGCCTTCGCAAACAAAGTCTGTAACAATAAAAAATGCTTTACCTCCTTAGAAGTTACCGGAAGGCACCAAGGCTCCAGCCATCCTGAAAGCCATTTGCTATCAACACTTCCATTGAGTTGAATGGAAGTTGCTCATCCTGCCATATACAGGATTCTTTTTTGGGTCTTATTTGAGTACTTCGTGGTCCAGAACTATGTTCTCCGTGAGCCAATCTCACAATGATACTTATATTGAGTAAAATCACAAGTATCCTTTCTCATATGTTCCTCCTTAATTTATTTTTTAAAAATGCGGCCACTGGTTCTGCAACAACAGTGACCTCTACAGGGGTATTCATCGATTCATTTGCCAAACATTAAGTATCTTGGACTAGAGATGTAAAGATGAAAATGCATGGCCCCTTAGATATCTCACAGGACAGCAGGGGAGAAAAGAAATGAAAAGACAGTTAGAATGCAGCATAGAGCTATCTATGACTGACTGGGAAAGCCATGCAAAGAGTCTCTGACTCTTTAGGGCACTCGCCAGACCTGATCAGCAACTGTGGCCTTCAGCCATCCAATTCACTCATCCAACAAGTCCTTTCTGATGTTTGAGACTAGCCTAGAAACACTCGCAAAGATATGTGGTATGAGACATGACTTTCAGGACTCTTCTCTCTTTATAGAAGCTGGTTGGCTCAAACCCTTGCAAATCCAAATTGAATAAAGCAACGTCTTTGTCTTTTGGTCTTGACCATGTAGCCTCAGTGTTATGTGGAAGCATCAAGGGCCAACTCCATATCTGATGTATGACTCCCCGCAACTGAACTCAATCCAGTGCCCCCCTCACTGCCGCCTGCCAGCAAAGCTTCCTTGGCTCACAGGGTGGCTCATTCCAGTTGAAGCAACTTCAGCTGATAGAAAGTCTGCCATCGAATAAGCCAAATTTACCATCCTATAGAGTGAGGTGTCTTACATTTTTGTCCCCCATGGACTTCCTTTGGGTCTGATGAATCTCCTTTTCAGGATAATGTTTCTAAGTTCAGAAATGTATACTCTTAATAGAAAACTGTGTGTGTGTGTAATATAATAAAATATAACAACATATATTAAAAACAAAGTGTGATATAGATTCATGAGGTCTTTTTTATAACCTATTAATAATAAGATCTAGAAATAGGTATAATAATTACCATAATTTTGAAGTAGTGATATGTGTGATATTTTGAGACATCTGTATCAACTGTAATGTGATATGAAAATAGCTCTGGGGGCGCCTGGGTGGCTCAGTTGGTTAAGCGGCCGACTTCAGCTCAGGTCACGATCTCGCGGTCCGCGAGTTCGAGCCCCACGTCGGGCTCTGGGCTTATGGCTCAGAGCCTGGAGCCTGCTTCCGATTCTGTGTCTCCCTCTCTCTCTGCCCCTCCCCCGTTCATGCTGTGTCTCTCTCTGTCTCAAAAATAAATAAACGTTAAAAAAAAAATAGCTCTGATCTCTATTGGTGACAAAGTGATGGTTCTGCTAACACTACTGTGGTTTGTTGCTCACATTCATAACTAAAAGAAATGGGAAATTACAATCACAGGGTAGTGGAAACAAGGATGCAGTTTTTTTTCCACCCAAATTCACAGACTCCCCTGAGTTCTCATAGACTACCCCATAGTAAAGAATTCTTTCACAGAGATTTTTAAAAAACTGTTCCTTGCAACCACAGACAGCAAATAAGTCCTCTTGAACTCTCCTGCTTCTCCTAAATTAAGCCCTCCAATTCAAAAACTGACATTGTTTCCATATTCTTCAGTAACCTTATCACTTTGTCTGTATGAGATAGTTTGCTAATTCCTAATTAAAGCACCGAGACCAGAAAGTCAGCAAGTATCCCAGTGTGTTACAACTAGCCCACAAAACCCCAAAGGGATGAAGGATAAACTTGCACTGGCACCCTCTCATAATGAAGTTGTCTCTCACAGGAGAAAAGTCTGTCAAAATGGTTATTAAGCATTTTAAAGTCAAAGCAATACTTTTTTAAAAAGAGGAGTAATTGACTTTTAATGACAGTTGATTTTCTTACTGAAATGATCATTTTAAACAAACGTGTAACACAAGGCATCAGTAACACAAAGCAAAAAATGAAAAAGTTTTTTCCCAAGATGACTGGATTTGTCATTTTTTTGGCCTATGCTACATGTGTGTATTTACAGGTTTTTGAAGACTGCACCTTTCAACAGATAATAAGCAGGAGTCTCTGATCCTAGCCATAAACTAGATATAATTGGATCTCAATAGAGGTACAATTAATTAAGCACCAATTCTGCTCTGGAAATAAAAAGATGAATAAGAAATGGCTTCTGTCCACAAGGGAACCTAAAATTTATTGAAAGATGTAAACATATGACAAAAATAATTATACAAGGGAGACTAAAACCATCATTTATTGGAGGGGAAGAAATAGCCAAATAATGTAAAGAAAAGATAATAATCAGTAGACTTATATTGTCAATCAAATGGTTTTGTTAACAAGGCAAAATGATACCATAGACTTTCAAGGCATCCTGTATTATAATACTATGCAAACACCATTATCATTACTAGGATATTCTTTGTCTTTCCCACTTGTTTGAGCTCTTCACAATTATCCCATATAACCTTGAAGTACCTCCCACATGGTATCCTCTCCACACATAATATAAATAAGTGAATGAAGGTGTAACATACTATGCGAAAGGCGGAGGACAGGGGTTTGAAACCCAGTTCTGCAATTTGCTTGGCTGTGTTAAATTTGAAAGCTCTTAATCTCTCTCTAAACCTTAGTCATCTCACCTGTAAAACGGGGATAATAACAAGAATACTAGGATTTTGGTATAGATTATACGATACCTATAAACTGTTTAACAAACAATCATCCTTCAAGGAATGTCAGCTATCGTCACAGAAGGAAGCATGTAGAACTGATGCTCAGAGCTGGAATGAAATATGATGACCCACTTCCACTTTCTCCTTTTAAAGAGTGAACTCAAGAGATTGTAGGTTGTCCCTAAGGCCATATTTCCAGTGTGAAAAACAGGAACAGGTGAAATCCCAGTTCTCCTGAGCTTCCCAGCTTAGTAAGTTTTAATAATAACCAGATAACACTCTTCTAGGTCAAAAGAGTCTTAATACCATTTGGTTCTCTAAAACAAAGTAATGTTATTGTCTGTTTACTCCAAAGTTTACATTCTCTGAATTCATAAAAGTGAGATACCTTAAGTACCTTTCCCATATTATTTGTCAAGTTGAAGTCTTGGATATATATCCCTGAAGCATTTCTATTGCTACAAATATTTAATGAGGAACAATGAGGCATGCTCTCTGCAGGCTAGAGGATGTGGCCCTGAGACACGAGCACATCCTTAGCAAAAGTGTTAAAATTGACACCTATCTATTTTTCTCTCAGATACTAGGCTTGAGGATTAATATTTTTCATTTGTTTACAGTCTATCAAATGAGACACTCCTATGACTACAGATATAAATCAAGCCACAGTCAATCAAGATTATTTCCATATATGTAATTTTAATCATTTAGTGATGAGTTGGTGATATAGAAAGAAGTTTGCTGTTGTTGTTTTTAACCGTATGAGTAAATGGCTTATACAGGAATTAAATGCAACAATGTATGTGGAAATATAAAGGGTCATGCTGGTGATAATAACCATACTATTTTATTACTGTTGCTGTTGTTACTGCTATACAAACAAGAAGCTCAAGAGCTATTTGTTGAATGAATGCTTGCATAATGGCCACGTTCTTAGCTATCAAATGTTGTGGTTATCATCAACCGCCTTAATCAATAAAACTTGCAGAAGATAAATCCTCGAGGTTGTAGTAAAGATTAAATCACATAATATGCAGGAACGTGTCTAGTATAATCTGGTAAGTGTTAAGCATTCAAGAAATGTTAGCCGAATCTTAACTTGTAAAATGATTAATAAGGACAAATTAAAGATAGCTTGAAAATTTGATGAAACTTAGATTCCTAGAAAAAGCAGTTGGCAATGAAATCTCATTACAGAGCTGCTGGATTTAAATGAACTCTAAGTACAATATCACACATTTATCAACTTTCCCCAAATGCCGCTACTGCAATTAGAAAATATAACGCATTACTCAGGGTTTGTGTTGTAATTGCATAAAAGCAGAGCGAAGGTGGCAAGTTTCCCACAGGTGATAAGATTAGCTTCCTCCAGCTTTTAGAATCATGGTCATAGAACCAGGTGGAATGATTTTTAATGCAGACAGTATTTGTACTAGACAAAGTCAACTTGGCTTAGCATTTCACATGAGCTAGTCAAGTGTTCGCCTGCGCAGTGTGGGCTCTTTTTCCGCTCTCTTGCTGTTTAAATAAATTATAGGAGAGGGGAATTTTAGTTTGGAACTGCTACTAATCCATAACATGAAAGTCATGTTTGCGAATATTTGTGCTCTTGGCATCATATCCTTCAAAAACTCTATTTCAGGAGAATTTTTCCATTAAGTCATGTATTTCCTTTGTTTCTAATTCCCTTGCATTCATAATTCAGAAATGTTTTCTTAGTGTAACATACCCTCAAGTATGTCTTTTCCTGAGGGTTCCTGTATCTGCCAGAACACTATGATCTTACTTACCCTGTTTTGCCTCTCAAACAGGTAAGTACCTTCAAAGAGATTTCTCCTTCAGCCATGGGATTCCTTTATTGCAAAGTAATCTAAAAAAAAAAAGAGATGGAAACCAGAGTTTCTCTGACTGAAAGGAGCTTCGAAGCGATACAATAACTGAAAAGCCACGGTGGAGATTCTCAGCCTCTAGGATTTATCTCTTCCTCCCTTGTTGCTAACACCCCACTATTAAAGCATTGTGTTTGGTTCTGTGGTGACCCTGGATGAATCCTCCCCTTTCATCCAAGCTTTCTCAGCATTGGGGCACTGCATAGTTCCAGACGGTACATGGGAGTGCTACAGAGGCTAATCTGACTGCAAATGCGGAGGACACACAGTGACCTCCCTTTCTTCCCAGACACCAAGAAATCTTTACTTTGTCCTTGAAAAAACCTTTTTCTCTGATTCAAGGACACCATACCTCCCAGCAGAGTAGAGTGGCACCAGAGAGAAGCAGCGATCAGAGCCTCCAAGGCCTCATTCGTACACACAAATTGAGCCTTGCTGGGCAGCCCCTGAAGGTCCCAGGATTCACTTTCCTGAATTAGCCTCAGAATTATCCTTTCTTGACACAGAGGTCATGGCTTCCCTCACCCTCCTGTGCCTGTCCCCAGCCCAATGTCCCTTCTGCCTCTTGTTCTCCCAGGAGGAACCTCAGCTTTTCACCGAGAATGTTTTTTTCTGGGCCTCTCAGACTTTGTTTTAAAGCCCCCTCCTGAGCTGCCTCCTAGGGCCTTCATATTTAGCAGCAAGTTGTGTGGCATTTGAACTAAAGAGGGCAAAGAGACAAAAGTATCCTGTAGCTAAAATCACCGACCTAGCTAAATTGAGACGAAATGTGCAGAAATTACCACTGCCAGTTGCAGGCTTCCCACTTTAAGAGTGATTATCTCTCCTATGCACATTTATACTTTGCCCCCATGATTTGGCTGATCCGTGAAAGAGACAACAGTGCGAGGCTTATGAGCCTTGAGTTTGTAAAAGGCTGGACCAGGTGTGCTAAGGACTAGGTTTGACCATCTCTGAGATTCTAAGAGGTGGATGCATAATTCTTATTTGTTAGCACATGGTCTTAAACTCTGGAACACTAAGAGACGCTATTCCAGCCCTTCTGTTTTGAAACCAAATTCGCGAGGATTCTAGACACACTATTGACTGCCAGCACATAAAATGTATTCTTGTGGCCTTGAACCTGCCTTTGACACATGCTTCATGTAAAGGCTAGGTTTATGGCTAAAGCAGCGCATAAGCCTTTCCCCTGGAGAACCAACTCAAGAAACCTTATTCTTTTTTTATCTTTTATTCTCTGCATTCTACTTCCCTTTTCCCCACCCACCTGCGGGCAGAGCAAAGATAAAGACTGAATAGCTTCAAAGAGTGAAGTTAATTCAAAGCAAGAGAAATTGAGTTCTCTCTTAACTATGTTGCTTTCCTTATTTTGCCAGGCGGCACCAAGTCTGGAGGCAAAGGTGGAAACAAACCTTTCTGAATGTGGTATCCCTTGTTAAGTAAGGCCCTAGACTCTGCTTTCCAAAATAAGGAAGGTGCAGACAATTAGGGAGACAGGTTCAGCTATTTGGAGATTGGAGTCTCCCCCTGGTCAAGAGGAGGCAACACTTTTCAGAGTTTGTATGCTGCCCTCTCCTGGCCTGTGTATACAGGAGTGTTAACAGCTCATCAAGCGTATCGATTTTCATCCCATACCTGTGTGCAAGGTACCTGTGTACACATGAGACTGTTTAGAATACTCAGAAAATCTCACTAAATTTGATACTTGAAGCTTATTTGAGGAAATAAACTCATTATTGCTTTGACTCTTGGATTCGTATTTAAGGATGCCAATCTTTATGCCATCTTCTCTCATACCCTAGTGCTTTGACCCTCTCCTTATTCGTCCTCTTACTGCCATGTGGGGCTCTGCTCTGCAAATCAGTGTTCCACATGAGCTGGGTCCTATGGATGTCCTGGCCAAAGACATCTTCCCAACTAAAAGTGGTGGCCATGGGAAATATCTGTATTTAGATTAGTGGTTTGAGGACCATACTTCAGCCTGACATGTGATCAAGAGTAATTCTATGCATTATTAGTCAGCACGTCCAATTCATATAAAGGAGTACTCTGTCGTAGGAAGAGAAACAGCTAAGTGAACACAGGAATAGATGGCACCGGAGGCCGAATTTATAATTGCATGTTTTCCCCTTCGAAACAATTTGTCTTATTTGGGCTGGTCCTTTGTGTGACTTGTTTTAAGCCCAATACTTGGCACGTTTGGTTGCAATAATTCATTACTTTCTCCTAAATACTTAAAGGACCCTGATACTGAGAAAATGCTTACAATCTGGCATGATTGCTGTAGCGACCCTGGGGTACAAACATGGCTGGTCTAATCTGTTGTGTGCCTGTGACTGCGCAGCCTCTCAATGTTTGTCCTTGACCTAGGCCGGCCAGGCCTCTCCATATCAATAGGAACTCGGGCGCCCAGACTGGAAGCCTAATTCCATTCCTTTGCTTTAGAAGAAGAGGGCTAAGGAAGAGGTGTTTACTCTAAAGAGATTTAAAGGCATGTACCTTGTTTAAACTTTACCAAACGGGTAACTTGCGGGCATCTAAAGCTCTGGCTGGCTATACTAAAATGCACAGGGAATGAACTTTTGATTACTTCTCTCAGTGAAGAATGATAGCACAAAACAATGAGTAATCAAAGCATTGTTTACATTTATCTTCAAAAAGCCATCGTGTCTCTTAGTTCAGACAAAGTGTGTATATACATTCAGTCTCAAATTTACTTTGTCACCACCAACATGACCAAAGTTGCTTTAGAGTTTGAATGGCAAGAGGGAAATGGGCCTCAATTTATTTCAGATATTATATTTATAGATTGAAAATGTTTATAGTGACACAAGACTACACTTTTAACTGTAAATAGAATTTAGTTGGGTCAATTAATTATATTTATTTAAATAGGTGAATTCTTCACAGTCAGTTTCCTTTGTGATGTAAAAAGAGAAAATTATTCATCTATAAAATAAAAATGCTCTCTCCTAAATAAAATATTCATTTGCCATGTATATTCTCTGACATGATTTCAAAAATACCCTGTTAAATCATTCAAACTTGGCAATGGGCAAAAATATGGACATTTTTCATGACTACATGCATGCATTTTCCTTAATGACAAAAGAACATGTTCATTTGATAAAAAAAAAAAAAAGGGTCAGTGTAAATTCTCCATTGTGATATGTAAAACAAATACCTTTCTTATAACTTCCTTATCTACCTTGGGCAGGCACATGTCTTGGATAAGGAGTGCCCTGAAAACCAGCCATGACAGAATGGGGAATTGATTGCGAATTACCAACGGATGGTTTGAATATGTTCCACCAAGAATCCACAGAGAACAGTGCTAGTAAGATAAGGTATTCTATTGCTCTTGCACCTGCTGCAGTGGCATTCTCTTGTTGAACTAGAGCCTCAATCCGAATATGTTCTTCACTGCAGGAAAAGCTGGTTTTCCAGGCATTCAGAGCAGTTATACACCAGTTATTTGAGGATCGCCCAAAGCAAGACTAATCTTTTAACTCAGGCTTCATTCAATCTCTATTGGCTTTTCGAAGGGCAAGACTGAACTCATTAAGCAATGTTAATTTAATCACAAGTAATCAACAGGAAAAAAAAAGTTATATAACCATCTTCAAATTTTGAAATCAAACATGGTAAAAACCCAGGGAATAGATTTTTTTTTAAACAAAACTCATGTCTCAAAATAAGATGAAGAAAAAATGGAAAAGAAATGGCCAGATGTCTACCGAATTTAGTATCAAATAAAATCAAACCAAAAATGGGCATTTCCTTACAAGTATCACATTTATAATACATTTCCAATTCACGACTTTTTCATGGAGTAATATATGAGGTCTTGAAACTCATCCTGCCTGAGGGTGCAGAATACAAACGCATTTTCCACTCATAAGACGATGTAAAAATAAATCAGGTACACAAGAAGAGTCACTGACCATTACACTGAGAAATCCCTTTCTCCCTTCTCTCTTCTTCTTCAACCACAGCAAAGCGATACAGAGATATTTCACTCAAGAGCTTAGTCCACGTTGGCCATTCGCTTTAAAGATCAAAACCATGCTCAAGTCCGCTCTGGTTCCTGTTCCTCTGGGGAGGCTATTAACCTGATAGGTAGGTGGGAACGCTCAAAGCCTGCTTTCTAACAATCAGATAGTGTTTGAGTTGCTGTAGGTCACAGTTATAACGGAGGTCACCGAGATACAGAAGTGGGCAGCATGGCAACATGCAGGTACTGATGTTATTTTAAAGGAAGAGATGACGGTCAAGTTTGAAGGTCCTTGTTTTACACTCACGGATAATTCGATAGGTGAATACACCCTGTGGCCCCCAAACACATGTTAACAGCTTTGATTATCCAGGGTGAATCAAGCGAGCCACTCACTCAGTGCTTTCTACTCTGACCGGCAGTGGAACCAACGATGTCCATTACTTTTAAGTGCCCGGCGAACGTAGAAACCAGAAACCTTGTCTGTGCCACATTAGTCGTGACAAGCTGCATACCTGCAATGACGTGATGGAAGCCTCCTCCTCGGGTCCCTCTCCTCTGAGCTATATAGTCCACTGCCGGCCGCGCGCTGGCTCTCCCTCTGCCGCCTTCGGGGGCCGGAGTGCCGCGGACGCGCATGCGGAGGCGCGCGGGGCTGGGGGCCGCGGGCAGCCGGCTCCGCGGGGCGCGCTGGGCTGCGGCTCGCAGATGTGCACGGGCGCGAGACTCAGCTCTGACTCGGCGCGGCGCTGCACCGGGATATTACCGCGGTCTGGGATTTCTATTGGCTCCGCGCACCAAACAAATCACACCCGCCACCCCCCTTCTCGGTTTCACTCAGCGCTTGTTTCTCATCTAAGCCACAAACGTTGCAGCCACACACACTTCACTCGCTTGCAGTGTTTCTCTTTTCCTCCTTCCAGTCTGGATTTACAACCCTGTGGTCAGCTGTAACATTTTTTTTAGCAGACTTCCAATCCAAACCTTCTTGTTTATGTAGAGAAATTCTCCATCCTCTAAACCCGCAAAAACCACTCATTCCCCTCAGATCTTCCTCCTTTTGTTGATGGGTTTGCAATGTGAAGAATGTACAAAGCCTGCGTGTGTGTGTGTGTGATGCGTCCGTGTGTGCGCGCGCGCGAACACACACACGCACACACGCGCACACACGCACACACTCACACACACACACACACACACCAGACTCCTTTTGTTTTGAATAACTGAGGTCAGTGAAATTAAAGGCAAGCTGAGCCCAATAACCTAAGTGAGAGCTCAACTAATAAAATCTTGAATGAATTCAGTGGAAAACACTCATTGCTTGAGTTTGTTTTCTGCTCCAAATAGAGCTTTGGTCATTATCCCTATTTTTGTTTATTGAATGCAGAGGTTTTTAATGCAAATCAGACTCTTACAGCATCCAGTGAACATGGAACAATGACGCCAGACCAATTCTTGTGCTGCGTGGGCTCCGTGTGTTGTATCAGAAGGCTCCAGTGACGCCTGCCTGCTTTCTCTTACTCTTTTTTGGTCTTCGGTCCACTGAGGGTCTCAAGACAGACACTCTCTTAGTGGGATTCACTGGCCAAAGAAAGCTGGTGAGACTCTGCTGATAAAGTTTCCTGAATTAAAAATTTCAATCTGTATATGCCAATAGTGAGGAAATGGGCCCCTCAGCAGAGAAGGAGCCCAAGAAACATTTTCTGAGTCTGACAAACTTGGCTTGGAAAATTAAGAATAAAATAAAATTTCACTGTGTTTTCTCAAACAGACCTTCCCTTAGCTTCCATCCCCCCTAAAATCATTTTTACTTGTGCCTGTGAAAATTTTAATGATGGTTATTTTTGATAAGAAACGTTGCTTCTGAAATACTGAGCTCTATTTTGATTTTTGACTTGAAATTTTTTCCCAATGTTATGACTTTTGTATACTATTTTAGTATTTGATATTCTGGTTTCAGCCCAGCTCGCAACACATTTTGTTGCAAAGTCATAGGAAATAAAAATTAGTTTTGAAATTTATTATCACCAAACAAACTACGTGCTTGTTTTTCTTGCTTGGACATGTTCCAAGAAGCCTTATTTTCAGAAGAGGCCAACCTGAAACCAGCCGAAATTAACAAAAGAAATACAAAACAAAACCACATTTATCCACATTGGTTTCTGTCAACCACAATCCAACTTGAAATGGCATCTCCTTATTACTTTTACAACTCCAGTCCGTTCCTTTTCCTTAGTTAAAAAAATAACACTGTCATAAATCTTTGAATGTGTGAAGTGTATTTCCTCTAAAGGTCTCAACATGTGTAGAAAGAAAGGAGGTATAGGTAAGACTTTCCAGATTTTCCAGGTGGAGAAACAGAGTCAGAGAGTGATAAAGTGATTTGCCTTAGGTTATGAAGGTAGACAGCAAACAGAGCTGGGGGATTCAATGATTGCTTTCCTTCTTATCTTTTGAGATTACTGTTCTATACAAATTATTCAACTCAAAGGAAAGTAAAGTGTTAATACAGCAGATTTTGGATTCGCATGTGCCTTTGCAAAGAAGAGCTAACAATTCGTGAAATCATATGATCAACTTGATAAATAGTTATTTTACACATTATTCCAGGACATGTCATGGTATGTTCTGATAAATTGCCAATAATTTGTAGTTTCTTAGAGTTGTCTTTCTAGAAAGAAAGAATTGACTGATAAAAACAAGCAGGTTATGATATTTTCTGCTTGTTATTGGGGGTTCACTATC
The DNA here is from genome assembly GCF_018350215.1 of Panthera leo. NCBI lineage: Eukaryota > Metazoa > Chordata > Mammalia > Carnivora > Felidae > Panthera > Panthera leo. Next base: position 9,588,050 of record NC_056696.1, on the reverse strand, counting down.
ACTCTTTGTATCCCTGAAAAGACAGTGTCAATAAAATCATGGATAACTTAAAGTCACAGAGAAATCTTAAACTTTATTTTAGGTGATAATTCAAGCCTTCTTTCTTTTCATTAATGAGGAGCAAAGCTGGATGGTTAAGAGACACCTCTTCTAACCAATTAGTCACGTGATTAAGAGAAAATAAATTATTAGTATTTATTTTTCTACATTTTATTCTTTTGATCATTTTGCTACTTTTAAAAGATAGTTTTCGAATACTTTTCTCAAATGCTGCAATCCAATTTGCTCTTTGTACATGACATAGGTGGCAGTAATAGGAAAAACTGCATCTCAGAATGCGCTACAGTAGACTGGCAAGCAGATTAATGGCAGAACAATCCTATTTTATTTTCCACTCATTCAGCCACATCAGGATCATCCTGTTAAGGTCACTGTGTGTGGCACTTTTTACAGGAGACGTTCACAAATTGGCATGTATCCAGAGGAGTCAATAAGACACATGATTCTGGATATTATAATTTATAAGAGATGATGGAGAGAATTGGGAAGTTTGTCTTGGAGAAAGGACTTGAGGTGAACATGATAACAATTTTCAAATAATATATGTGAAAAAGGAAATATATTTATCATCCATATATGCTTCTCATGTATTGTCATTTTCACAAATATTTTCTTGAATCTTTTAAGAGCCCTATGAGGAATATAGGATAAGTAGTATTAGCCTGATTTTACAGATAAAGTCTGTATAGAAAAGGATAGTAAGCTAACATGATTTAGTTATGGTTAAGCCAGTAAAGGATGGGAAAAACTTGAAAAACATTCCAAGCCCAGTGCTCTTCTGGGGAGAAGGTAAAGAAGGTGAACTAAGTTCCAAATAGGGTAAGATTTCTCATAATAAGGGGATGCAATTAATTGTAAGGATTTCCTGGCAAATTGATGCTTTGGCAAGGACTGAAGTAGTCAAGAAAGGGCTCACATTCATTGAAAGAGATTATTAAAGCATCGCAGAAAGGGTCAAACTGGATGATCCATGGTCTATTTCAGTTTGACAGCATCTTTGATTCTATTATGGGCCTTCAGATGTTGTAAAAGAACTTGTAGTTTCACCAAATGATCTTCATGATATATTATTAAGTTTAAAAAGGCTTTGATTATGATCTAAGTATATTTCTGGACTAAAAATGACTACAGGCAGTCTTTTAACATTTTACAGGTATTATAATATGTATAGTTTGTAATAGGAAAAAAATAAAAAATGATATATGGGGAAAAATAAAAGAGGTTGCAATTTTTCTCTACTATTCAAAGATATGAGATTTCCACATAACTAGCATACTGAAGACTGATTGCATTCCTAATAATATAAGCATCATACTTGATGTTTCCTATACCTATTTATCATTTTCTTTCCAATTTATATTAGATACCTTTTTAATGCTGATATTTTTTCTTGCTTATCTCATATTCATCTTAGTAGCTTTCTTTTAACCTCTCAATTTATTGATAAATGTATAAATAAATGCTTGTTTAGTCCTTTTATTGCTATAATAATTTCCCTTAGGTTATTATGACAGTTTAAATTTGAAATTATTAAAATGATTTTTATATGTGAAAAATTTTAATTCTTCAATTTAAATTTATCATCATACATCAGATAAAAATCTTCATTTTATAGAAGGTAGAAACTGTTTATTAATGTTGCATACTCTCATCAAAATCTCCAAATGAAATAATATTTACGATTCCCTGATATATATGAATCTACAGTTTTACCACTCACACATTTCTACTGTTTACATGTATGGAATAACATTTATCTCTCTTGTGTCACAATCTTCCTGCTCCAAATGCATACGAGTGATTTATAAGATTTATATGAGTTTTATAGCAAAAAATATAGCCCTTACTGGGTTGCAGAACAAACTCCTTGAGCATGAGAGTGCCATCTGTCATGTTTGTGTCACCCCAATGGAGCAGAGAGCACAACCCACAGAGGAGCTTGGGAAATTAACAGGAAAGGGAATGACCACATATTCAGCTCAAGCTCTATATTTTCCCTTAAGACCCAGGGAGCAGGTGGCTGTGGGTGTTTTTGATTCATTAGTTCCTGTTCATTAGATGTCAGCAAGTCCTCTGCACTGTACTCTTAGTTCTGAGATATGTATGGAAGGAAGCTAAGAGGGCAGATTCAGAGTAGAGGGAAGATAGAACCACCTCTGGCTTCAATGTGCTTATGACATGGCAGATACAGGAGATAGTTAAAATAAGATTTAGTAATGACAAATGTGGTTGAGATAATGGCCAGGACAGTCTCAATTATAGTGCCTGCCACCCCACAGCTCTTTCCCCAAACTCACAGCCCAGTTAAGGAAGTACTAGATAGTTTCATAGATGAGTGTAAATGCATCAAACTCATGTCCCTATCGCTACAGATATCAGACTGGACTAGGCTCAATGGCAGCCAATCCATGCAAAGATAATGGTGGTAAACTGTCACGGAGATTTCCTCTTTTGAGAATCTTGAACTAAGGCTATTTATGTATCTCTCTCTCTGTCTACCTACCTATTTATCCATCTATCTATATCTTTCCATCTATCCACTTATAGTTGACAATTGATAGCAATAACATAAGCTTAAAAAGTCTGAAAATCAGAGAAAAGAGAATATCCTACTTATGATCATGCTAAAAATGGTCATTTATGAAGTTTTGGCTAGGAATGCAGCACGAAGAATGCAAGCCAAGATGAGGTCCAGTTGTTCAATCTTTCTTAGCTTCCACTGGCTCTATTTATATTTCTCTCGTTTGTATGCATTCTTATACCAAATCTCCCAATGCTTGAGGTACGTTTTGTGAGTTTCTCCTCCTTGGAAATGAGACTACAAGAGGAAAAGAGTGCAGTGAAATATGGGGGAAGCTCCCATAATCTGAAAAGTTTAGATTAACCACAGGCTGAGTTTTGGACGATGGACATTACTGCACTATCATTTGGCATGTGGACTTTGATGTCAACACAGGGGTGAATGCTGAGTCACTTACTGTTTGTGATTTCTGCTTTTCTTCTTGGGTTTTGGTTTTTACATATATAAAATAAGGTTAAAATACCCACAGTGTAGACTTCAAGGAAGATTAAAGTAGATTTTGCTTCAGAGAGATTGTACAATGCTTGGTCCAGAGAAAATACTTAATAAGATGAGGAATCCAAACTCAATAGAGCAGACATTTCATATGCTATGGATAGCAAGAGCTGCAGAAATTCACTAATCAGCATTTGAATGCGGATGGGAGAATCTATGTTCAAAATGAATTGGGAAGAGGTTGTCCTCTCTGGGATTGCCTTTAACACCCACAATATAGTCTACTGATTTGATTTTTAGAGATAATCCCAAATCCTCAGAGCTGTACCATATGGGAAAAGACTAGGCTGCCTATTTCTATTTTAGAATAAATTAAGACTATACAATTATATGATAAGTCTCTCTACACTCCCTAAGGGGAGGGACTATGTCTCATTTGATTTTTTATATCCAGTGCCTACCAGTGTTCCTGGTACATAGCTGGCACTCATTAAAGTTTAGTTGAATGGCTTATTTTATAAATAATTTTATGAGAAAATTGACTGATTGATGAGTTGGTTTGTTAATGGAAAGATAACTTCTTTACATGGATTGTAAATTGGCTTGGAATGTAATTCTAAAAAAAGGGGTTCCAATCTGTTTTGTCCAAGAGAAATACTGTTTGAAGTAAGTGGCTAACGGTGCTTAATTGTATTATTGTTCAAAATACTAATTTCCCCACTCTATTGTACCCATCCCTAAGAGAGAGTTATATAAGTCCTCTTCCTTGACTAAGACTTGGCAATTTGGCTTACTCTGGTCATAGGTTACATTTTATTTCCCCAACAAAGCTTTTAGAGCTATGCATGGCTCCCAGTTGCCCACCGGCTCTCATTTTCTTCCAGGAGACCAGCAAGGTCCTTGGGTCTCTGAATCAGGACAGCATGAGGACAGCCAAATTGATACAGATATGAGGATGAGAAATAAACTTTAGTTGTCACAAACCACTGTGATTTTGTGGTCACTTAGTGACTGTAACAGAACATAGTTTCAGCTGACTGATACCACACACTTTTAAGTCACTTAAGATACCAGAACTCTTTTGCATAGATAAGATCCAGTATGCTTGTTAATAGGCAAATATCCATTTGTCTTACTTACATTGGATATTACACTAATATAAATGCTATGTAATGAAATGCTAATAAAGAAGTATCAGATTTGGCACCTAATTCTCCCTTCTGTGTTCAAGCTTTATTCACCCCAGTGCCATATACTTTCTGAATACAAGGCTCATGTGTAATCAGGAATCATTTGGTGAATATTTCTGAAGCTCATTTCCTGACATGAGGCCACAGAGGACACATTGGGTTGACAACTGTGATGCTCCAGAAGGGGCCCATGCTGGAATGAACATCCACACCAACAGGACCTCTGAATGTGTCTTGATCACTCCTTTCCTTCTTCAGTGACTCTCCTAGGAAGGACAATAGCAAAGGGGGGGTTTGTTCTAATTCTTACCAGACTTACTGATCTATCACACTTTGTTATAGAAGTCAGTTTCCACATCTGTAAGATGGGAATGTTAAGACTTATCACCCGACGTTGTGTAAAAACTATCCATAATATAAGCAAAGTGTTGAGCAAACAGTAATGTGTGTTTACACCTCTGTGGATTTTCATGTGCACTTTCTTCTTTTTGAAATAGTTTTTCACCTTGAAAATTCCTGCCATTCCTTATAGACTCAGCCTGATGCCACCTTGTCCTTCAGCATCCTCTTTTTGTAGTGGATCAGACATTCCTTTCCTTCTAAAATTCCCATTATAGAAAGTCTCCCTTTGTCTTGTTATTCTTAGTGAATATAATATGTTGCCCATATTTTACTGCAAACTGCCCAGACAGATTAACTTCACAATTAAGACAAAGAATTTGGGAGTCAGACAGCCCAGGTTCAAGCCTTCACTACATCAGTGTCTCAATCTCTCTCTGACTCAGTTCCCCATCTATAAGAGGGATATCAATAACCCTTCTTCATGTATGTATCTGGTAGACTTCTTGGCAGTAGACATACAAATAAGCTTTGTTAAATGAACAAGAGGCTGCTTGTGCCATTGTGGAAAGAAACTCTACTTTTCCCTCTCTTCTAGTATATTCTATTTAATAGACACCTTCCATGACTGCTATGTAACATCCATTGGTTACATCTCGGAAAAATTTCTGGAGGAACAGTCAGAACTTAAACACTCTGTAGTGATTTTCTTTGGTTGTGCTTATAATAGTAGAAGGTATTAATTTGTAATTAATTTCTGTTAAGAATGGCAATATACAATATTATTATTTCTTTAAACTCTAGTCTGGGTTATTTAAAATGTACATTGATCGGGTCACCCCTCTCCAGTTCAGAGCCAGAATTAAAATAAAACAGTCATCACTGTCGCTTCTGTTCTCCCACACACACATTCCTGCTGTCTGAAAGGACCCAAAGCAAATGTTCCTGATATATTTGGAAGGGAACAAAAATTAGTACGGAACAGCATTTGACCTCTGTCTTATATTAATGTGAATCTTAGGCTGCCCTACACGAATTTCCGAAAGTGACATATCTCCCTGTGGGATCAGTGACAGGGGGACAGCTGGCCAGCCTCAGAACAAGCTTGGCCCCATAAGGGCTGCAGGGCTGTCCTGTTAGAAAAGCAAGGGTAACAGACTCCTCCCCAGCTGGTGCCTTTGTATGGACTTTCTCATCAAGGGTAGTTACAGAACCAGGGTCAAGGAGTCACAGATCTATGGGGATTTGGTAACAATAGGATTATGTTCTGTTAGGCTTAAGAATTCAGAAATTCATGAATATTGAAGAAATGCATGTGGTCACCATAAGAAAATATTGATTAAACTTCTGTACCCAAGTGTCAGCATATTAGGAGTTAATAAAGTGAACCAAATTGATTGGTAACATTGATCTCTAACTCAGGCAGTGGAATTAGACCTTGGGTGGGTAAAGAAATCAAAACCAGTAGACATACCCTGTGTCTTTGCAAATAGGTCTAAAGTTTATTCTTTGGTTTCATATTATCAAAAATATTCTTTAATTTAATATTTATGTATGTATGCGTGTGTGTGTCTGCATATATGCATGTATGTATGCGTGTATGTATTGACAGTCACTTGTAGACAGGATGCAAGACAGAGTTGAGTTTAGTGTGAGACCCCAAGGCATTCATATAAATCACATTACAAACAGAAGTACCTTGTCCCTCTGTTCTCCTCTTGAATGGTTGGTTGCACTACTGAATAACTCCTTACCACATCTTCACTCAAATTGGGATAAATTAAAAGAACTAACATCTCTTATGGGTATATTAAGCTCTATGTACTTTCAGTAGTTTACTTCATTTAAGCTTAACTATAATACTTTAATTTCAATAGCGTTGTTCTCATTTTACAGGTAAAAAAATCAGAGGCTTCCCCAGCCAGCAAATTTAAGACCTCAAACATGAATTTGAATCCTCCATACTCCACAATTTATGCTTTCTGTCTTGCAATAAATATTTTCCCATAAGAAACATAATGCATTCTTACTGTAAAGCTCTAATGTAAAGCTCTAAACGCACGGTTAAAAGAAAGCATATCAACCATAATTCCATCACTAACTTTTTAGTATTCTCTTTTCTGACTGTTCGTTTTTTTGCTCAGTTGAGATCATACTATATATTAAACTTCCATATTGCTTTTCTATTTAGTATTATATGTGAACATTTGAAATCTGAAACAAGATTATTTAAAAAAAATTTAAATGTTTATTTATTTTAGAGAGAGAGACAGAATGTGAGCAGGGGAGCAGCAGAGAGAGAGGGAGACACAGAATCTGAAGCAGGCTCCAGGCTCTGAGCTGTCAGCACAGAGCATGATGTAGGGCTTGAACCCACGAACCATGAAGTCATGACCTGAGCTGAAGTCAGATGTTTAATTGACTGAACTACTCAGGCGCCCCATGAAACAAAACTATTTATAAAGCATGTTGTGGTTACATAATATTCTAGGTTATGAATACATTAAAACAACTTTTCTTATCAGACGTTTGAATTATTATCAGATTTGCTATTATAAATAAATTTGTAAATAAATTTGATTATATAAAAATAGCTATACATTGTGGATATCATAAAAGATACATTCTGAGAGATGGTTCTGGGTTTTTGTATATTCAGCTTTTTTTTTTTTAAGTTTATTTTGAGAGAGAGAGAGAATGAGAGTGGGGAGTAGCAGAGAGAGAGAGAGAGAGAGAGAGAGAGAGAGAGAGAGAATCCCAAGCAGGCTCCGCACTTTTCAGCATAGAGCCCAATGCAGGGCTCAAACCCATAAACTGTGAGATCGTGACCTGAGCCGAAACCAAGAATCACGCTTAACCGACTAAGCCACCCAGGTGCCCTATGTACATTTAACTTTTAAGTAACACTAATTTTCTCATTGTGACGTTCTTAGCCACCTATTCTTGCTAAATTTGGAATTCTGTGCATTAACTAACAAATATCTCAAGCTCTTCAATTCTGATAATATCTTCCTTAATTTAATATTTGTTTGCGCACTTATTTATTGGTGATTAACACCTCTCAGAGAGGATTCCAGACAGAGCCAATTTCATGTGAACCGCAAGGAATTCATATAAATCATATTCTAAGCCTGAGTACCTTGGTCCTCTATGATCCTGATGGGTGCATCAGTCTCCATCTTGTTTTCCCAGAAAAGAAATTCCAGGTATTTTCCGGGTTCCAGTACATTTCTGAGTGAACTTTTATTTGTTTCTATGACACCAGGTATTTGTCAATCATTTTAATATTTTATAGTATTTATCCTATTTATTTTACAAAAACTAATGACTATTGATCGTGGAGGTAGAAAATGGAAATTATTATGTATGGCCAAAGTGGCAAATTTTTATCCTCATTTGACCCTCACTAGCCTTCAGTTATTTGACTATGTGTATGTTCAGTAATGAAAACACAATTAAGAAACATATGAAATGTTGAAAATGCATGTAAAAGATAGTGTTTAAACAGTGAGGTGAAATTAGGGATATTAGAATGATTTCAGCAATTTGGTGATTGAAACTTCTCTTTAGAACTATTTCTTAGTTTGTGGCCTGTGGATGGTCTGTGCCAGAATAACCTGGGGTCCTTTTGAAGAATGTAAATTCCTCTGCTTCCACCAGGAGTGAGAGGTGGAATAAGAAATGGCATTTTAACACATTTCTCAGGAGAATCTTCGCCACTTTTAATTTTGAAAACAATTGCCCTTAAAACTTCTTTTTCCACTGGTCAGCGTTTCCATGTTTGGCATTTGAGTGGGTTTTCAGAAATATGTGATAAATTCAAGGAATGTCTATAGTACATAATACTGTTAAAGGCTACTCATACACATATCTAAAATTGCTTGAAAACTTTCTATGCTCTGCTGTTCCATAATCTATGAAATTGCTAGTTTCTTATTACAGGTATCATTTTTTTTTCTCATTTGTCCAATCTTGGATTTGTCCTTTGTTGTTTCCTGTTTTTAATAACAGGACAATTAGGTGTGTGTGTGTGTCTTAAATTATCAGTGTGTGTTAACCAATTTATTTGCTTACAGTTGCCTCTTGCCATCCACTCTTGGCATCCAGGAGACAGTAGAGCATGGTGGCCAAGTGTGAGTCTGGGTTCAGATGAACTGGCAGACCCTGACCAAGGAGAAGACCCTGGGCAAGTCAACCCAAATTAGGTGTTATTTTCATCTGCCCTGTAGGAGCCAGTGTTTACAACAGCCATGTGCCTTGGTATTCTGTAAACTGTTTCTTTGTATATGCTGTATTCCTTTAACTTTTAAGATCTTAGTATGTATTTTTCTGAATCTATGAAGTAGTTCTTTATATAGCAACGGTCTTAATCATCTGCCATGTTTATCATAAATATTTCCACAGTATATTGTTTCCCTATACATTTACCCATGCTATTTTAGAAATATAGCATAAAAGTTTTAAAGTATATTCTGTCAATATATTAATATATTTCTTTGTTATGTCTTTCATTATTTTGCAACATTTGAAATCTATTTCCCATCCAAGGGTGAAGTCAATTTTTGCCTATATTTGCTTTTATTTATATTTGAATTATAAAATTTGACAAAGAATAATATATTAATACAGGTTAATTTTAAGTAATATGAAGTAAATTACATTTAAGTTAGGTAAAATGTATTTCATTACATAGTGTAAGGTGACATGGTTGGTGAATAACACTTCTAATTTATATTAGACTAGATATTTGTATGTATGTTAGATTATATGTGTTTTATATATTGATTATATTTTATATAAATGATATACCCATTTCTCTGCTTAAACGGCCCTTAGCTAACAAAATAATGGTCCTGATCCTATTGGCTGTGGGAATTTTCATAGTAACATAGGTACTAATCAACAGAGTGGTTGTTTTTCTCCTGATTTGAATGGTAATAAGTGAAAGTTTTACTGTTTCCCCATTAGGTATAAAGTGGGTGATTAATATTTATAAATATTTGTCATAAATATAATATTTGTTATATGTTATTTTATATTGGTTAATTATGATAGGGAAACGTTCTTCTGCAGTAAGAGAATATTTTGAAATGTAGTTAGTGTGCACTCCTCCTTACGCTCATTTTGTGTATAGCTAACTGTGCTTTAGGGTAGGGACCTAACAGCAAGAGGAGAGAAAGCATTTATTCAATGCTCAGCTTTTGAATTTCAAAACAGACCTTCTATCTTCCACATCAGGACACTTTTGATTGTGAAAAGAGGCACGTTTAATTATGTTAGGACAACAGGGTAGGCCCAGACTGTTCCCAGCTACATTGAGAGAGTCACAGTCATTCCAATCACAAAGGATAGAGTTGGAATAATGCATGCAAATGTAAGAGGAATGAAAATCCTCAGAGCTGGTGAGACACCAGACAGTCGAAGGAAATGCAATGGATTTGGAAATTGTTCAATGTCCCTCAGAAGGGATTCTGAGCAGATACTCCAATTCCCTTCTGGGTCTAAATCCCCTGAAGGCAGAAGGAACCTGTGAAGTCCTAGTTATTCTTATCCTGCTAGTGTGAAGCTGATATGGCTGAGGGTAAGTTTAGGTACAGGCGGCTCAGTCAGGCTCATAGGACCATGCCCAAACAGGGTGGCATGGGGAGCAGTCAAAGGAGTGAGGCATGTGCATGGGGAGCCAGTGAATCTGGCAAAGCCCCTTGATAGGGACCAGAAGGATGAAGGAGCAGATGTTGACGTGGACAGACACCTGGAGTGAGCAGGAAAACTAGTTTCAAGAAATGACAAAGGGAGGGGGAATGACCGCTAAGGACCATGGAGCAAGGATGTGTATGACAAGATCGGGCTCTATATTTGGAAGATAATTCTGACAAAGTTATAGAAGATGTACAAGGGGAGAGGTGTAGATGGAATCTGTAAACACCCAGCTACCAATACCGGAAATCATCCAGTCATCTTTGCTTTCCTCTCTCCCTCAGCCAAGCCTCCCGTATAGCTGAAGACCAAGTCCCATTGTGATCTTGAATCTTCTTGCTCTAACTCAGATCTTCTTTACATAATTCATGTACTTTGAAATGACTTTTTTTCTGCCACTCCTTCCACATTTCACTAGCTCTTACTCTTAGGAGGTAAGCCATGGATCTCGCTGAGAGTCTATTAAAATGTATAGACCTACTCAGTCCAATATGGTAGCCAGTAGTAACACGTGGCTATGGAGCACTTGCATGGTGTTGGCTAGTCCTAATTAAGATGTGCTGTCAGTGTAAAATTCATACCTGATTTCAAAGATTTCATATTTTGAAAGGATGAAAAACATATCATAATTCATTTTTTATTATATTTTGAAATGATAATATTTTGGATACCTTGGGTTAAATAAATTAAACTTTCTATTAAAAATAATTTTACCTGTTCCTTTTATTTTTTATGTGAATTCTAGAAGATTAAAGTTACATGTATGGCTCACATTACATTTTACTGGGCAGTCCCAGTATAGATACTTGCTTTAGAAAAATACACATAGTCACGTGAACAATTTATTTTTTTTCAATATATGAAGTTTATTGTCAAATTGGTTTCCATACAACACCCAGTGCTCATCCCAAAAGGTGCCCTCCTCAATACCCATCACCCACCCTCCCCTCCCTCCTACCCCCCATCAACCCTCAGTTTGTTCTCAGTTTTTAAGAGTCTCTTATGCTTTGGCTCTCTTCCACTCTAACCTCTTTTTTTTTTTTTTTCCTTCCCCTCCCCCATGGGTTTCTCTTAAGTTTCTCAGGATCCTGAGAAACGTGAACAATTTAAATGCATATTTAATTGCTGGCATCTATAATCCTATGTAGGATTGGTAGAATCCAGGTAGAAAATCGTAGGCCCAGGGGCACCTGGGTAGCTCAGTCGGTTGAGCGTCCAACTTTGGCTCAGGTCATGATCTTGTAATGTGAGTTTGAGCCCCGCATTGGGCTCTGTGCTGACAGCTCAGAGCCTGGAGGCTGCTTCGGATTCTGTGTCTCCCCCTCTCTGCCCCTCTCCCACTCATGCTCTGTCTCTCTCTCTCTCTGCCAAAAATAAAAATAAACATTAAAAAAATTAAAAAAAAAAAAAGAAAATTGTAGATCTAATCTATTCTCCAGAATGCTCTCTGATGGAGCTTTCAAATAACAGGTATAAAAATGTCATGGCTGGATCTCTCATTACCTACAACATGAGATATGAATTACTGTAATATGAATTTCTGTATAATATTTACTTTTCCAGTCCTTTTTCCGGACACATCCTGAGCACACACATCCTGTCCTTCAGTTTCTCCAAACAATTTGACCTTCTCCCAAACAGATATGTATACAGCTTTTTTTCCTTTTCTCAGCCTCTTCCCTCAGCCTAGGTATTGCCTCCTTCCTAGTTTTCCTGTCTAAATACTCCTCATTCAACAAGTTTCCATTCAAGTATCATTTTCTCTGTTAATCATTTTCTGGCATCAAAGTTTGAGGTAGTTACTGCTATAGAGTCATTCTGCCCAATTGCAGTGTAGTCACATTACTATTATGTCAATGTACTTCATGTTGCAATTATATATACACATAATTAAGGGTATTACACATAGATATATGTATCTGTCTTCCATACTGCAATATGAACTCTTTCAATCAATGACCTTAGTCATTAATAGTAACAAAACCTAACAACACAAATAAACAAGAAAAACACCAAGTGAAAGAGAAAGTTGACCACAAGTTTCATATGAATTGACCTCTTTCTTAGCATATTGTGGGTGCACCATAAAAGTTCGTAATGAATGAAAAAGAAATCTTAGAGAAAAGATCACGTATTAGATTTCTGTTTATGTTAATAAAGGCTCAAACTATGTGAATGGAATTGTGGAAATAGAAGAGAGATAAAAGAGATCCATCTCATGTTTGGATAGAGAAAATAAGAGAAAAAAGGGGCCAAACAGCACTTTGAGCCCACGTGATGGAAATGAATGATGATGGCATTACTGGAAATGGTGGGAGGCTGGGAAAAGCCAAAATGGCAGAAAGGTTAAGATAGAGCACAGAAAGCTAGGTGCTGAGCCCAACTGGGTGTCCGGTAACAGCAGGGTATATTATGAGGAGATTCCAGCAGTTACAAAACATTTGACTAGAGAGTTTGGGTGACATTTGAAAATTATCTGCTTAAAATTTGTAAACACAGCCATGGGAGATGTGATCAAGGGAGAATATGCGGAAGAAAAAGAAGAGAATCAAGGCCAGAGTCCTGGGTGATAACACTTAAGGGTGGGAAAGAAGAAGTGAAACCCAACAAATAAGATAAAGACAAAGAAACTAGAGATGGAGAAAGAGAGGGAGAAAGTTATGCCAGAAAAAAAAAAAAAGAATGGAACAAAATAAAATATATGCAAAATTGGGCAAAAATAAGTATCAAGATGATGAGGAAGTTGTGAGTGTTAAATGTCACAGAAATCAAGTGTGATGAGGACAGAGAAGAATCTATTAGATTCTATGTATGTGAGTAAAATTTCTTTGCAAGGAATAGAAATTGTTTGGGAACTTCAAGCAGAAAGGGATTTACTATATGAAATTAGGTGTTTTTGAAGTTGTTGACAGGGAAGGAATAGTGAAAATGAGGGGCTGATGATTGGTTTCAAACTCACATGATCCTCGTGGAAATCAGTGGTCAGCATGGTTCTGCTTTTGTTCCTGCTGGTGTCACCACAGCCCTCCACCCAGGGAGCTGACCACACTTGTCCACTTCAGGAGGAAGATGGTGATCACCTCACCCAATATTTTGGGATGAACAAGTTACATGTGACCCGTGAAAGAATGGTTTTAGCAAAATGGTAAGATCTGAAAGCAGATCTGAATAGGTAAGAAATGCAGAATAAAATGGAAGAGCGGCAGTTGAAGCATAACTGCCCTTTTGACATGGTTCACTATTTTCTTGCAGGTTCGAAAAAACCTCGCGTTTGTTAGGAGAATAGCCTCTGGACTAAATCTCAGCTATTCTACTTACTAGTTTTGAAATTCAGAGCAAGTAGCATAAGCTCTAACTATCCACTTGCTTATTTGTAGGATGAGGGTAATAGTAATACTTGCAGGATTCACTCTGAGGGTGAAATTATTCAATCCTTACCGAGTGCTCACAATAGCACTGGGCACAATGCAGCATACAAGGCTCTGGCACTCTTGTTAGTTGGGCCCCATGCCCTTTTGAGTAGGACCCCTAGCTACCATAACATGAATTTCCTAATTTTTATCAAGTGTTACATTAGTTTGCTAAGGCTACTATAACAAAGTACACAGAACGGGAGGCTTTACCAACAGAACTTTCTCACGGTTCTGGAGGTTGGAAGTCCAAAATGAAAATGACAGCAGAATTGGGCTTTCCTAAAGCCCCTCTCCTTGGCTTATAAATGGCTGTCTTTTCCCTGTGCCTTCAAATGGTTTTTCTACTGGGTGACTGAGTCTAAATTCTCTCTTATAAGGAGGCCAGTAAGACTGGAGTAGGGCTCAACCTAATGACTTCATTTTAACTTTAACTCTTTTTTTTTTTTTATTTTTTTTTATTTTTTTTTTTAACTTTAACTCTTAAAAGATCCTATCTCAAATATAGTTATATTCTGAGGTACTTGGGGTTAGGATTTCAACGTATGAATTTTGGAGGGACAAAATTTAGCCCATAATAGGTGTATCTGACTGAAAAAAACTTTACATTTTATCCTTTGGGGAGGGAAATTTGGAAGCGTGTTAAAGGACTAAGTCAGATACAATTTTTCACCAGAGGAAGAACTAAAAAACTCAGTCATTAATTGGTTTGCTTGAATTCACACAGCTGATAAGTGGCAACAAATTCTGCCAAGTTTTAACACAATGTTGTTATACACTTGACCCTCCTCTGTTCCTCAGTGCCTCTTATTTATGTCATCTAAGCCTGAATACTTCTATATATATAAGAACAATTCTTATAGCTTCCGTTACTTAGATATTGGATTAAGTAGTGCTCTTATTCCATTAGGGTGGAAAAGGCAGAGAACTAGACGCTTTTACAACAGAGACTGAGTAAAAGACAAAAATACAAAAAAGCCCTTGGGTAGGGCTGTCCCCAGAAGGCAACTTGCTACTGTGTGGCTACATGAAGTCTCCACCAACTCCGCGTAAAACCTGTTACTGGAATCCTCTAGCTCAGGCCCCATGGCTGCTTTTAAGGCAGTCTGTGCCACATATGTATCTGACTGATGTGGTCAGTGTGGTCATATCCAGCTTATTAATAAACTCTTTTGGCCGTGCAGATTGCCTAGAAGATTCCAGATTTCCCCAACTACTCTGTTTGCTGGACAACTATCATCAAGTCTCAAGTAGGACAGCCATCTCTGTCCTACTATTTAATGATTGGGCATTCTAATAGTATAATGTACTCACTTTGAACAGGTGATCTATTCTTTTTTTTTTAATGTTTATTTATTATTGAGAGACAGAGGACGAGCATGGGAGAGGCAGAGAGACGGAGAAACACAGAATCCGAAGCAGGCTCCAGGCTCTGAGCTGTCAACACAGAAATCCACGCGGGACTCGAACTCACAGATTGCGAGATCATGACCTGAGCCGAAGTCGGACGCCCAGCCAACTGAGCCACCCAGGCAGCCCACAGGTGATGTTTTCTAATCAGGAATTAAACAGTATATCAACTCTTCCTTCATCGTCCTCTGTGAGGCGTAGGCTTTAGAGGTTAAGGAAATACACTTGAATTTGATCCTAGCTCTGTCTGCCCGTTAGTGGTTTTATAACTTGGTGCAGATTTTAATCTTCCTAACCCTATTTTTCTTACCTGTACAGAGGTGATAATAGTACTGTCTTCCCTTAAAGGTTATTGTGAGTATTAAGAAAATGCAGGTAGCACGAGTTGCATAGTCTATGGTATATAATATGTACTCAATAAATATTAGCTATTATTAATATATATAACTAGTTATGTTACATATAATATATAATTACATATAATATATAATAAGTCTTGGAGGAGGAAAAAATGCACATGGGGAAAATAGCTGAAAAATAAGCTTCTAGTTCATATTAAGCAACTGCTCTTTGGGGGCTAAGTTTCCAAATTTATATGTCACATATAAAATTTTTGTTCAGAGATCTAATCTCCCTTTTCACAGCTCACTCTTATTGATATTTCCAATTTTTGCCATTTATGTTATTATTATAAAATAATTCTGTGATGTAAAAAGTACGGAGAATAATACAATGAATAAGCACATACCTACAATCCAACATGACTTCACACATTACAAAGCACAAGTGGAGCCTATTGTAAGTTTTTATACAATGCCCTTAACCTCTCTCTCCCTCTAGATCTTCAATCTTAAACCATCATTCCACCTTAAATCTTAAATTTTGAATCATTATTCCACATTAAAATGGGCATGACTTCCCCCAGATAATAGTTCTACTTGATAGCTAGTGAAGGAGCAAGGCTAGAAACATCTATAACTGGGTGCCAGACTCTGAAAACTGTGTTTTCCTAGTGAACATTGTTCTATTTGTTAACTTACAGAGAAAACTGCCACCACCATACTTTTCTCACCCACTGTATTTAGAGGAACGGGTTTTAAATTCTATGCCCTTACTCATTAGTGAGTCATGAAATCAAGTTAGTGGGTTGTGGCCTGCATGATTAAAAATAATAAAATAAGACAAAATAGAAAAGAGAAACGAGGAGAAAATATCAAAGTGCACATAAGAAGGACAAATTTTCTTATGTGAACTTTTTGTTTCACTTGTTTCAGACTTGTACATGATTACATATTTATATATGTATACACAGTCGCTATGTGAATTATGTTTATGTATTATAATTCAGAAAATTAGATTTCTTCCCATGATTTCTATTGAAAAAAATCCTAAAAATGGCTGAGGTGGAAGATTTGAAAATGCTACAACAGACCTGCTGTCCAGTCTTCAGCATCTGAGTGAAGAGGAAGCAATGAGATGATAGTGCAATACCAAGGCAGTGCTTCAAGACCAAGGCTTCCATCCAGAAACTTGAGACAGGAAATGTACCCTCAGTCCTTCTTCTCCCATGTAAACCATTCACTGCCTAGGAGTGTGTATAAACAAGAGTGCACCCTCCATCCTGAACACCAATACCTCTGAGAGCCGAGGTGGGGTCTTACTCTTCCTTGTGTTCTCCATCCCTCCCACTACCCAGTGACTTTCAAAGTAATATGCATGAAGTAGGCTTTTCACTAAATGTTTGTTTTTTATGGGGACCTGGGATTTATATTTATTGTCAATGGTAAGATATGTGGACACAGAAAAGACTGTCATGAAGAAAGAAGTGTTTTACACTCACAGATTCTGGAAACAAGAACCACAGCATGTCATGCAGGGCCACATGGGGAAACACCGAGGTCAGTCAGGAGGTAGAGAAAGTGAGGGATGAGCATGGGCCTTTACTGTGATTTCTATGGGAAGGAATGGATGAAACAAGCTAAGTGAGTTTTGGATCAGTTATTTTGAATTATTTCAGTGGCCTCTGGGGCCAAGGAGCTG
This sequence comes from Panthera leo, assembly GCF_018350215.1. Classification (NCBI taxonomy): domain Eukaryota; kingdom Metazoa; phylum Chordata; class Mammalia; order Carnivora; family Felidae; genus Panthera; species Panthera leo. The sequence goes on along the minus strand of NC_056696.1, from coordinate 9,570,888 downwards.
TCCCAAGTTGTCTGGTACCTGACCCTCGGGTGATTAGGACAGGTGGATAGTGGCCCAGAGTGTGAGAGCCCACGAAGCAGGTGGTTGGGTATATGGGCTCAGAATTGTTGGTTTGCAAATGAAAGGCATACTGAAAGGTGAACTGTTTGCTATCTCTAGGAATTGGCTGGTCAGAACCAGCATCAGCAAGACCTCAAGATATCAAAGCATCAAAAATACAGAAAATAAAGAGATACGATTAATGATTAACACAGTTCGAGAAATGGACATAGACTGAGTAATAAAGTTGTTTTGTAATAGTTGTGCTGTGAAGCATACAGCAGAATATATGTCTGTAATTTTTATGTTGTTCTCTCTCTCTCTTTCTCTCTTTGTCCCCTATTAATACGTCTAGTTTGGTGCTTGGTATTCATTTTTCTTTTTATATTTAAATATAATAATAATCTTGAGTTAGTAGATATAAATTAGTTTCTGCATGAGAGGAGATTCATTAGAACATCACTTTGCATCAAACCAGGAGTTATAATATATTAAATGAATGTATCTACTCATATGGAATCCTACTTTTTTGGCATAATAAAGCAAAGAAAGAGTGATAATAGTGGTTTATATTTGTTAAGATTTCCAGGTAAGATACAGAATGCCCAATGAAACTTGAATTTCAGGTAAACAACAAAAATTTTTAGTATAAGTATGTTTCTTATACTAAAATATTGCATGAGATAGACTAAAGAAATATATTGTTGTTTTCCTAAAATTCAGTTTAACTGGGTATTCTATACTTTATTTTTTATTTTTTTTCCTTTGGCTAAGTCTAATACCTTAATGTGGTAAACAGAATTCTAAAAATGGCTCTCTAGGACTCCACACTTTAATCTCTGGAACCTGTGAGCCCGAGGAATTTCCACTCCCATGATTATATGATGATACATACAGTTCTATAGAACACAACTGACCTTAAGATTGGAAGGTTTTCCAGTGAGCCTGATCTAAGCAAATAAGCTTTTATAAGCAGAGAGCTTTCCCTGGCTGATGGAGGAAGAAGGAACAGAAAAGAGGGCAGAAGAAGAAATCAGAGAGATTCAAAGTGGGGACGAAGTGAAGACTCTACACTCCATGGCTGACTTTGAAGATGGAGGGGGACCACATGATAAGGAGTATGGGCAGCTTAGAAGATGGGAAAATTGCAAGGACCTGAATTCTGCCCAAACGTGAATGAGCTTGGCAATGGATTTTTTTCCTAGATGCTCCAAATAAGAACTCAGCCCATCTAATACCTTGATTTTGGCTTTGTGACAAACTGCACATCATACCCAGATGAGCCCATCTAGACTTTGGATCTACAGAATAGTGAACTTATATTATGGATATTGTGATTACCGTCTATGTTTGTAGTACTTATGCAGCAGGAGAAAATAGATATAGCCTTTATATACATTTGTTTTCAATACACTTCACATATATTTTTTTTTAATTTTTTTTTTTATTTATTTTTGAGACAGAGAGAGACAGAGCATGAAAGGGGGAGGGGCAGAGAGAGAGGGAGACACAGAATCGGAAGCAGGATCCAGGCTCTAAGCCATCAGCCCAGAGCCCGACGCGGGGCTCGAACTCATGGACCGCGAGATCGTGACCTGAGCCGAAGTCGGAAGCTTAACCGACTGAGCCACCCAGGCACCCCCACTTCACATATATTTTATAACTTGATTTTCAAATGGAAGATAGACACAAGATGAGTTTTACTGCAAAGTTTAAGGTCCCCTGGCTTTGCAGATATAATTAAAAATCAGATTGTCAGGAAGCTTTTGTTTTGTTTTGTTTTGTTTTTGTTTTAAACAAGTGTTATAATAAAATACTTGAAATAAGGCATGGATGTTTGTGAAAACCTAGATTGTTTGTTCTTTGCTTTTTTTTTTTTTAATCTCTCCCTTAATTTTCCAGATATGAAAGCCATCCTTTTGGAGAGGATTTCCCATGTTTGGTACCATGGAAGAGTTTTTAAAAGAAGTGAGCTTTAATGGGATTGAAAACTAAAGAAGGAGTCAGTTTGGGGGCCTAAAGTAGAAGAGATAGAGAGGATTAAGGGCCTATATATAAGGTACCAAGGGAGTAGCTCCAAAATTATTCTGTCACTTTGGTTGTAGAGATAATCCAAGGCTTTGTGTGTGTTCTACAGACCCCTAGCCAAGTATTAAGTTCAAAAGCAGCCTGCTCCATTTTTCATTCCACATCTGAGCATGGCCAAGGAATAGGATTAGAAAGCAGTGAGCTGGGGCTCATACTCTGGCCCATGGGGCTTTGAGAACATGATCCACGTTTTCACAAAGAATGAAGACTGACAGTACGGAAGCTTGCCTGTTCTGGCCTAAGGATTCACACTGCTAAGAGATAGCGTGTCCTGAGCTATACCAGGTGTTTATTGTAAGGCCCACCCCAAACAGCTCCACAGAAGGAGATTCACACCATTTTCTTCACCCCAGCTTTCTCTGACTATACACACAAATTCTCTCTTATTTCCATTGTCTTTAAGGTCAATAGCCCTTTCCCTTTAACCTAATAGTTAAGATCGTAAGCCCTAGAGGCAAATCAACTTGGGTTCAAATACTGGATGTAGAAAAAACTCTGATTTTCAGCAAATTACTTAACTTATCCAAACCTCAATTTCCACATCTGTAAAGTTGGAATAATAATAATCAAACTCATAGGGTGTGATAAGAATGAAATAATATGTAAATGAAATTATCATTATGCTTGGCATATGTTATACATTTTTAATAATTAATACCATTGACTTTATTCATTATTTGTACTATAATTAACTGTTCATTTATGTTCATCTCTTATCAGATTATGAGTAAGTTTGGAGAGTAGTGGCCATATCTTACTTCTATTAATTTCCCTGAACGTCTACCATGATGTTTGGCACGTAATAGATACTCAATAAATGCTTGCTGAATGAATGGATTGATGAGTCAGAAATTGCTTTGAAGTGTCCCTGCTAGAAAATGTGTTTGGCTGATTTTTTAAAAAATTAAAAGTATGCAGTGGGTTTGGGTAAAGACAGAAGTTTTTCCTTACCAGGTCTGGGACAACACATTGTCAGCATCCTTGTAAACTTGGAAAAAAAGCATTGGATGGCATGCTTTCCAGATATATCACATTAAGTGACAGGCCAGCTAAGTTTCAGTCTTGTCCCCATGTACTTTTTTAATTGACCAGCCATGGCAACTACCCAATCCAATGGCTTGCCTTCTCTCTGCCCATAGTCTGTTTCCCTAAATTTATCCCCATTATCAAAGTGAGAAAACTGCTCCCAAACTCACTGCCATGTGGACATACCAGCATGGTGTTAGTTCATATTTTGCCTGAGGTGTTAGAGCCATGTGGATGCACTTGAAAAACAGGAAAGCCAAAACGATTCCCAAAGGATTCCAGAAATTACTTTTGGAAGCACATTTAAAAAAATTCCAAGTGGATGTGTCTGGAGTAAGAAAAGCCTGCAAGTGTGTATGTCCACCTTCAAAGTTAAAGTTTCTCTAACTCAATTGCATACTTATGGGTTTGTTGTTTCTAAATGTCTGGTAAGATGCCCTGAACTATTTGTGTACTATCACATACATCTCCATATTTCAGTGCAATTTTCCATCTAAAAACTTTCCACATTTTTCCATGGAGATAATGCAGTTTTCTTAAATCCACACATACTCCTTATGAGTCAAGTAACCTACATCATTATTCTCAGACAGGAAGTTTGTCTGTGTGTTTGTGTATGTGTGTATAGGCACACATGTGTGTGTGAGGTGGAAAAGTAATGTTTATGTTTGACTATTCAAAAGATTTCACTGATTTCCATCCTCATTTCTAGAATACGGTCCTCTTTCATAAGATATGTTTCTGTTGGAAAGATTCGTTTGGTTCCTAAAACCAATCACTTATACCTATAAGAGTGTTTGTTCAACAAACATTTTTGAGCACTATGTGCATAAGGCTCTGATAAGAATTCTGGAAAATGCAAAGTGATACAACAAAGCTCTGGATAAATAGGAGTCTGATTGTATACAATTATACAAAATGCAAGCAAAAGCAGAAATGATACCGCTTATGGAGTTCAACAAAGAGTGATCATTTCTGGCTCTAGTGAGCTGGAAAGACTTTGGAGGAGGTGAAATTTGAACTCAACCTTGAAGTATGGGCAGGATTTTTGTCAATGGAGTAAAAGAAATATGGTGGGAGAAACTTCCCAAAAGGTAGATGAATAAGGAACAAAGAGACAGAGCTAACAGATTATAGGAATGTGTCAGGAATGCATACAGGCTTGTTTATCCAGAACAGAGCTTTTATGTTGAGAAGGAATAGGAGGAATATTTGCAAGGTAGACAAAAGTCACTAGAAAGGTCAAGAATGGCAGCTGTATCAGGACTCATTAGTTTGTAAATAACAAAATACAAGATAAATAAATGACTTAGAACCCTTCAGGAAAACAAATAAACAAAAGAACCCAAAATTGATACAATTCCAGGCTTCAGGAAAATAAGGTGTTGGAAATACCCTGTGGCACTTCAAAGAATCAAGAGAAGACTATAGGAACCAGAAGAAGGGATATAACCAGCAATCAGTGACTCCAGGACTCCAAATCCCCCTTCCATTTGTTTTATTTTATCCCTTTTGTTTAGTTGTATTCTTTTCTGTTACACAAATCTTTGCAGAATAGAGTTAAAAACAATGGCCACCTATAAACCCCCACTTCACATACCTCTACTGTCATGCTGTTAGAGGCAAAGCTGCCTCTTCTTCTGCTCTAAATCAGGAAACAAAGTGATTGGACTCTAATTTACTTAACTTCAGTCACATGACCACCCTAGTCCAATCACATAACAATGGGAATTGCCATTATGATTGCCAGGCCTGTATCACATGCCCACCCTGTCATCCTATGAGAAATGAGCAAGCTTTCTGGAAAAAACAAGTACAGTAACAGCCACAATTTATTGCACCATGCTAAGAGTTTTATTCTTTTTGAATTAATTCACTCATTTATACATTTATTTCTTTGATTTTCATCATATAGACAAAGGGGAATCATTAAAGGTGTTTTATCTAGTAAATAAACCAAAGCAGAGATTATAGTGTTCTCCAGGGTAGACTGGAATGAAGAAGAGAAAGCTATTTGATTATCATACAAAAAGTGATGCAGCTGGAACCAGGGAGGGGTCATGTGAATGAAGAGAAAGGAAGTGACAAACTGGATAGTTAAGAGGTAGATCATTATGGAAGAGACAAGAAGACTGCAATTTAAAATATGAATAATATAGGAGTCAAAAATGACTACTGACCAGAGTAAGGGAGACTATTAAGGCAATACAAATTGAAATTGGAAAGTCAGAATGAAAATTAGACTGAATAAGAAAAGAATATTCCATAATAATAACATTCTGGAAATAACGGGTTTGAAGTGATAGGGAGTCATCCGGGTGATATTTCGTGCAGGTAGTTACAAAGTGCTCCAGAGGGAAGTTGAGCTAAGGATTCACACTGGGATCATCTGAATCAAGATGCAGTTTGAAGTTATGGGAGGGGACCAAAATTCCATAGGAAAGGATATAGAAAGACAAAAAACAAGAAAGCATATAGGATGATGGGGCAGGAGGAAGAAATCTTTAACCAATGATGGTTCTTATTATGAACAGAATTGTGTCCCCCTAAAAAGATATTTTGAAGTTCTAACCCTGGGTACCTGTGAATGTAACCTTATTTGGAAATGAGGTCTTTGTAGATAAAATCAGGTTAAGATGAAGTCATTAGCATGGACCTTTAATCCAATATGAGAGATATCCTTACAAGAAGGGGGAGATTTAGAGACAGACATAGACACAGAGAGAATACGGCTATGTGAAGGTAGAGACAGAGACTAGACTTCTGCTGCCCCAAGACCAGGAGTGCCTGGGACCATGAGAATCTGGAAGAGATGAGGAAGGATCCTTTCTGAGAGGCGTCAGGGGAAGTACAACTCTGCTGACATCTTGATTTTGGAACTGGTGAAAAAGGGCACACAGATCATATTATTGAGAGTTTGGCACTCTTCATGTTTGGGAGTGAGTTTTCATCTACTCTGAATAGAAACAGTCTGCGGTGTAGACTCTTCCACAGCTGAGCCATTAGGGAAATTCAGAAAAGAGAAAGTTTTAGGTTGGGAGGAAACATTTTGGGACTGCTATGTATTCCCAGGCAATAAGCCATAAATGGAAGGAAAGGAGAATCACCTGGTCTCCTATTTCCGGAGTTGTGAACACTCCTGGATAATATCACAGGCAAAATTAGGAGACAGAAGACATCTTTTAAAAAGGGCCCAGTGTTTGGGATACATATTTACTAAATTTTGTTAATATTTTAAAATTCCCTTTAGGCCCATGGGTTCTCTGTGTTTAAAACTAGGGGATTAATGTAGCCAACTGGACCATCCACTGGAGAGATTAGCCCATATTCTTGTGAAAAGCTTGAACTAAGAAAATCTGCCAGCTGCATAACAAGCTAGTCCTCTGACAAAAGGGCTACACATATTTTCACTATGCTTTGTGTGTTCATGAAATGATCCAATAGCTTTTTTGTCAGTGAAGACCCAATGGATTGCTTAAGATTACTGGAGACTTTCACCGACCTTCAAAATTTGATCTCTGTACTAAGTTGTTTTAGGGCCCAACGTATTATGTAGCAACAAATGGATAATGTTTTATAACAAATCCTTTAAAAAATATGTCTATAAACATCCAGTGTTGTAGTACAAATGCAGTAAATGTTATTCCTGGTAGCCAGAATAGGCTCCCATACCAGGAGCAGGCTCAGTTCTGCTTAGTGCACCAAGCTGAAATTCACCATCCTCAGGGTGGCCAGGATTATGAGTTTTGCTTAAGATGAGGCCAATATCATGGTCAAATCAGAATGTTTCCTCCCCTGTACATGCAATTCCTTTAGGAATGAAGAAATGCTTCTAGAAGTCAAACCTTGGGAAACAATACTCTCTTTGAAGTGTTTTCCTTCAGTTTTTGCACAAGTAGCTTAAGAATTGCCTGATTGAGACGTGAAAACTTTCTCCCGAGTTTTCTGCTGAAAGGAACATTTTGGCTACCGTTTGGAATGAAAAGCATTCTTCTCATATAGGAAACCTCAGTTAAAGTACCACTAAATATATTAGCTATGTGACTTAGGGCAAGTCACTTCACTGCTCCAGGCCACAAGTTTCTCTTCTGTAAAATGGACAATAGATTATTTCTGAGCAGGTTGATCCTATAATTTACTTTCTCAAGTGAATTATACTAGCCACAGGAATGCACTGGAACTATCCTGGGGAAACTAGAATGTATACTCATTCCTCTCTCAGGAGTTTTGAAGCCCTGTAACCATATGGTTCTCAGGTTTACTGTCTGTACCCAAATCTAATCGCTGGGCTGGTCTTTATGTTACAACTTTCCTCTGGGCAGGATGTGTCTATTCTGCTTTGGAGAATAGTTCAACTTAATGGAAGTGTTTATGTCTCTTAGGTACAGCAGAGGTAAATGTTAGGGCTTGGGTAGCTGCTGGGGAATAGTCAGGTCTCTTATGTCTTATCTAAACAAAACCCAACTCCAGACTCACTCTTCTCCCACATGGGTTGATATCCAGGTCCCAAGAGAGAATGTTTTATTCCTACAACCTGGGATCTGGGTAACCATGAGCCAGTACTAATCCTTTGCTGTTCTGAGAGTGATATTAAAAACCATTGCAGTGAAGACTGTGCATAGGTTACCATCTTTCATTTGTGGTGATAATAGCCATGATTCTTACATTGGAGGAGGTAATAGAGTCTAAAGGAACCTAGGAGTAGCCCATCTTTTTATCATTGGCAGATTGGAGACTAGAGATACGATTTTCAGTTTAGAACTAACCTACTTCACTTATGTAATAATTAATTCATCCAGCAAAAACTTAATGATTATAACTATGCACCAAACATTGTAGAGGAGACTCAGCTTATCGGCTGGGAAACTGATAATTACAATACATTACAAAATTGATGGAATAGAAATCTCAACAAAAAATTAAAAAACCACATACTTTGTGAGGTGGTTCTTATTTCTCTCCTTAATATGCTTTTCCAGTCTACATTATTTAAATTACTTCAACTTACTAAAATGCAGGAATTTAGTTAACCCTTTGTCATCCAATTCTACTACCCTGTTCAGCCCAGAGGAGTTTAATGTTGGTTTAAAATGGATTTCTTGTTAGCTTATCTCTAATTTTTTTAAAAAATAGTATTAAAAACATATTTCATTTTATTAAATGTGCATTTAGAAATAATTTATTTGGGGGACATTTACTTTGGCACCCATTTTAAATTTATTTCTCCTTTGTTATTTTAAGAGATTAAAGGTAATTCATGATATAAAAGTAATAAAATAAAAAAAATAAAATAAAATGGATTTCTTGTTAATGACATTGAATTGACATCCAACGCAGTTATACTAGAGTGACATTGTATTTACACAAATTCCCTCTTGCTGGAAAGAATCTAGTTTCATCCATGTTTTTTCTCTCTTCTCATTTCTTTCATTTATTTTCCTTCTCTGTTCTCTCGCACAGACACTTAGTCACACATATGGTGTTTCTGTGACACATATTCGTCTTTGCCTTCTTCACTCTGTCACACGCTCACTGTCCTGGGCACATACGCATCCCTAATCACTCATCCTGTCGAAGCCTCTTACACACTGAGTTTCTCACTCTTAACTACACATGATCTCAAGTTTGTAATTTCCTACAGATGCTCTCTGTCCCTGGAGACACATTCTCTCTCCTTTGAGCACACATCCTTTCTCCAACAGCTTTGCTCTCATATGCACACACCCACATCTGCAGGCACTCATGCTTTTGCCCCCGGCCCCTCCTACACCTCAGGCTTCTCACTGGTGATCAGAGTAGGGATAGGAGACAGGAAGGGTGGAGGAGATACCAGTAAGTCATCTGCCTTCCACCCACATTTTCTTTAATTTTTTTTCTTCCTTTCTGGTAAGCAAAGAGAAAACTTGCTGTCGTATGGTATGGCTTTTTCCAAGCATAGCTGTGGTGCTAAGGATTAATGTAATAAGAAGGCATTTGAGAAACCTTCAGAGTGATGTCTTTACAGGGGACAAGGAAACATTTTACTGTCCCCAAAGAGAAAAACCTATCTCATTAAACAGCTATTCTTCTAAGAATTGTGACCAATGAGGTAGTTCATTAAATAAGGCACTGTGTCTCTACCACAAATATTAGAATTCTAGAAAAGACAGTACATGAAATAATCAGGAGTTATTATTGAATATTGATCTATATCAGGAATTGGCAAACTTTTATGTAGCAGAAGCCATATAGTAAATATTTTTGGGCTTTTAGGCTACAACGATTCAACTGTGCCATCATAGAATGAAGGCAGCCATAGGTAATACATCAGTGAATATGTGTGGCTGTGTTCCAATAAAACTTTATTTATAAACACAGGTAGTGGGCTGGATTTGAACCATTGTCCCTAGTTTGTAGACTCCTTATCTACATAAACAACACGATGTTTAATTATACTTTTTCTTTTTTCTTCCTCCCCCCCCCCCACCCCCCACAGTTTCTCTTACCATTTGATTTGAAAATGGCTGGATGAAATTCTCATCAAATGTGGAAGATTCATTTAGAATGGTCAGATGTAAAGAAATCAGCTTTGTACTTCATGAAAAGTTCTCATTTGCTGGATCTAGAATCATGCTAAAAAGATAAGAAATCATTTTCTGAAGTAGTAACTGTATCATGCAATGAGAACAGATAAGTAAACAACTGTTTCAAGTATAAGCCCCAATTAGATTTTTACCAGAATCAGGCTGCTGCTGCATATGTAGCCACCTCTCTCTCTATCTCTTAGGATATTCCTGGTGTGTAAGGGAATAACATACAAGGGGAATGAGCCCTAGTACAGAGAAGCTGAGACAGTGGGAGTGAGCAAGACCTTGCTAATGGGCATGTTGAGGAAGGTTACATCCACACAAGGGAAGCTGGGGAGAAGGGTGACATGATCACCTTGGGGACTAGTTGACTCCAGTAATTCATAGTCTAATTAAGGTTTTTAATTTTTTTCTCCTCCAGTAAAATTTCATCTGAAAGTATTTTCTTCTTTCTTTTTTATTATATATACATATATATTTTTTGAGAGACAGAAATATTGAGAGCATAATCAGGGGAGGGATAGAGAGAGAGGCAGAAAAAGAGAGAATCCCAAGCAGGCTCCAGGCCACTAGCACAGAGCCCAAGGTGGAGTTCAAACTCATGAACAGTGAGATCACGACCTGAACTGAAATCAATGATCCAATGCTTAACAGAATGAGCCATCCAGGCCTCCCTGAAAGTATCTTGTTCTTGAGCCAACCAGCTAGAAAGTAGTTGTAGATTTGCATGCTGCACTCTTTATTAGTTTTCCTTTGTTCTTGAAATGCTATTTAAATTTGGCAACCATTTCTGAATAGTAGAATATGGTGAAGATATGTGCATATTAAGATATTTATACAGTATATTGTTAAATGAAAGAGAAAAGCAGATTTTAGTGAGGTCCTTATAGGAAAATCTCACATTTTGTGTGCATGCATATAGACATAGACACACATACACATATACACACTCTTGTCTAGAAAAGTTCATACAAATATGTACAAATTTTTAACATGGTCGTTTCTGGGCAGCATGGTACTACTAAGGTACTATACTTTCTCCTTATCTATTTCAGTCTCTTTGTCTTCGTCTTTGTCTTTCTAACCATAAGCAAATATTAGGCTTATAATTCAAAAGGGCAATGAGGATATTTTCATTTAGAATATTTTTTAAAGTTGAACAGTCATGACTTCAATTCTAGAAGGAGGGTTATTCTTATGTTGAGACTGGGGAGGAGAAAGCCTTCCTCTTATTTACCTTGCCAGGTCTTCTTGGCCCTTCCTACATGAGTTGTTGGAATAAAGTTACTTCCCATATGATTCAAGAACGTGCTTTATGAAGTGAAAGGATAACTTTGCCCTTGCATTTAACATTATCTATGAGTCCACAGTTGAGCCATATTAAAGAAAAAAGAAGATTTTGAATGCAGTGTTCTTTGTAGATTTGGGCAAATTACTTAACTTCTGTGAAACTCTATTTCCTTATTTCTATAAAAGAATTAATAACACATCTTACAAGTATATGAAGATTAAGTCATGGGGCAACTGAGTGGCTCAGTCGGGGAAGCATCTGACTTGGTTTCAGCTCAGGTCATGATCTCACAGTTCATCAGCTCGAGTCCCACATCTGGCTCTGCACTGACAATGTGAAGCCTGCTTAGGATTCTCTCTCTCCCCTCTCTGTATGCCCTACCCTGCTTTCTGTCTCTCTCAATATAAATATATACATTTAAAATAATAATAAAAAAGATTAAGTGACCAAACAGAAAACACTTAGCAGAGCCTAACCCATGATAAGCACTTAAAAACAAAAAACAAACAAAAAAACCTAACTTCTTTCTCTTTCTCACATTTTCCTTATCCTCCAGCAACAGCTTTTCCAAATGAAAGGAAAAAGAAATGGGTTATACTGCCATGTTTAATAAGTCCCATTGGATGTTCTCTAAATTCCAAGCCATTTGCTTTCTCTTTCATTCTCTGAGAAGGCAAATACCCAGACAGCAAGAAAATACTGGCGGAAGAAACAGATGACAATCCAATCTGTGCTTTGAATGGTCAATATAATTTCATTTCATAATGAAAGGCTAGAAACAACATTTGAAATAATCCAATTATTCTTGATAATATCATTTTGGGGAAAAAAAATCTTGATTCAGGCAGGTTTTATTTTAAACCAGAGATTTAGTTTACTGCATGTGATATCATTTCCCCAAACTCCCCAGTTCACCACTGAATTACCAACCCCTTTCCCTGATTCCTTGTGACCCAAAGACCACCAAAATTTACATAACATCCAGTTTCTTCCTGTTAGTGGAAGACTGTCATTCAAATGTGTGCATATTTCTTGATTTTTCACTATTCTACACATCACTACCTCATGGTATGAACTGGTATGTCATGCCTCCCTATCAGGAATGTTGGGGTTTTCATTGTAGACAAAGGTATTAATACTGATTATGTGGTTTTTCATATAAGGGAGAAACAGTGTCAGCGTCAGCATATACCAAGGTGAACTCACAAATGTTCTCTACAATCTCCTTCTCTTGCACACACATTCTCTCATAATAGTATCACATTTAATCACATCATCCAATTTGAAGGTATCATCCTTTGCTCCTCCTTTGTTTTTCTTTAATCATCTAGTCCTCTCTATCCCTGCCACCAATGCCAAATTCAGGCCCCTATCATCTTATCTGACAACTGCAAGATGGCCTTCCCATTTAGTGTACTTGCCCTCAGTTCCTTTTCCCTCAAATCCATTCTCCACGTCTATGTCATTACCAATGTTAATTTGATGGGACACTTTTTTGTTTACAAATACTCATTGGTCCTCAAGACCTACAGAAAAAACTCCATATTTTCTAACATGGCACTCAGGACCCTTTGTAATCTTGGGTCAGCATCCCTGGCTAGATACATGGATACATATCTTGCCATTTTCTGCTTCCAGTGTTTCATTCCAACAGCATAAAACCGATTCCAAATTCCCATATACATCATCCTATCTCATGAATTCTGTTTTTGGCTCATGTCTTCTCCTTTTGAAATGTATTTTTTCCCTATTGGCTAACTTCTAGATGTTCTTTAAGATATAATTCAAGTATAAAAATTCTATGAAGCTTTGCCAAACTCTCCTGGATAGATTAAGTCCCTCTTTTTGTGTGTGTTTTTATGTAACTTTTTCATTGCACTTATCAACTTGAACTAAAACTATTTGTGTATCCATATTTCAAATGGTTCTATTAGCTCTTAGAGGGCAGATAGCTTGTTTTATTGTGTCTCTGACGTGTATCATAAAGATTGAAAGACTGTAGATGTCTGCAGATACCTACTGAATAAATTGATTAATCCATAGGTATGTATTAGTTATCTGTTGCTTCATTACCTCAACATTTAGAGGCTTTAAATAACAGATATTTGTTATGTCCCATAGTTCCTGAGAGACAAGAATCCAGGAGTAGCTTAGCTGGATGGGTCTAGCACAAGGTCTCTCATGAAGTCAAGATGTCAGCTGAGGTTGTAGTAACCTGAGGGTTTGGATATGGCTAGAGCATCCACTTCCAAGCCCATTCACATGGCTGTTGTCAGGGACACTTCATTTAACCTCTCCATGGGCATCTCCACAGAATTACTCATGACATGCTAGCTGGTTTCCCCCCAGTGAGTGATCTGAGAGAGAAAGAGAGACCATAATCTAGATGAAGTCACACTGCCTTTTATAACTTAATTTCAGAAGTGCTGTAGCATTACTTCAGTATTACTGTAGTATTACTCCAGTATTCTACTGGACACAAAAACCAACACTGGTACAATGTGATCTGGATATCAGAAGGCAGGGATCACTGGGTCATCTTGGAGGCTGGCTACAACTGGCAAAATTTGTCACATTCCTAAAATCCTCCTAAGTAGATATTCTCTCATTGCCTACTTATAGGTCATTTCTGGACATAGAAATTATCCACAAAGCAATGGAAATAAAAACAAAAATAATAGTCCAGTTGGGTTCCTAAACAAATGGTACTCAATTCAGGGCAGAAAAGCATTCGGACAAGAACAAATACAACGGATGCAGTTTGTATTGAGCTCTGTAGACAACAGCTCAGCTGGCCAAACTCTTTGAGCCCTTTTGTTTGCTTGTTTAAAGAATGAGTGTACTGATTCACATATAAATATATTTTTCTAAAGAAAGACATACTCACTCATAGACAACCTTTTTTTAAAGAGGTGAGATGGCAGCTAGCCCTGCACAGAGGTTGCTTCCTTCCTGGCTGGATGCATAGTTTCCATGCCTCACATTTCTAACATGGGGTAGAGTTCTTGCCTCCCAGGAGGGAATGATTTTTTTCATTCAGTTGTTTTCCATATTCCTTACTGACTTCCTTCCAGAGGAGGAGTAACTTACCTGGCTGGAAACTGGGAAAACAGTGCAGCTCTCCATTTTTGTTTGTTTGTTTGTTTGTTTGTTTGTTTTGGCTGTATCTCATATTTCTGGCCACTCATGACTATATGGACTATACCTATTCTCAGGCAGTCCATTTTGTCATTGGGTCCAAGCCACTTCCTCTGAACCTGTTTATTGTTAAATAAAGTTGTTACGTTGAACTTCTATGATTTCCATATCTGTCCCTCAGCTGGTTCCAATACACTACAGAATCCCAGGTTCAGTTAGATTTCCCATGTATACATTCTCATTACACTCTAATTTTTCATGGCACTCCTTACACGTGCAATGTATTTTTTCCTCTTCAGACAGACATGCGTTATGCCATAGCAGTTACAGTATGCACATGGAAGTCATATCTTCTGGGTTTACATTCCAGCTGTAATATTTATTATTTATATGCAGTTTAGCAGGTTACTTAACCTTAAGAAAATAGTTCACAGAAAAATTGAATTCTGAAAAAACAGAGTTCTCATATACTCCTTCTCCCCTTCACCACAATTTTCCCTATTCTTAACATCTTGCTTTGATGTGATACATTTTTTTTTACAATTGATGATCCAATGTTGATACATAATTATTAACTTAAAGTCCAGAGTTTAATTTAGGGCTTATTCTTTGTGTTGTGCAGTTCTCCAGTTTTTGTCAAGTACATGATATTGTGTATCCACCATTATTACAGTATCATACAAAATAGTGTCGCTGTCTTAAAAATCCTTGTGTTCATCCCATTCATCCCTCCGGCCCCCCAATCCCTATGAAACCAATTAATAAAAAAATAAGATATTGGATTTTACCTTTATTTATTCTTTCTTTAATGTTTTCTCTTTCATTATGTAGATCTGTGTTTGTGACCTATATCACTTTTCTTCTCTCTGAAGCTTCTTTTAACATTTACTGCAGTACAGGTCTACATGAACACATTTCCTCAATCTATATTTGTCTAGGTCCTTTTTTTCTGTGTTATTTTTGAAAGATAGTTTTGCTGGATATAAAATTCTAGATTTTTCTTTCAAGATTTTTATTTTCCTTTGATTTTTCTACAGTTTTAATTAATTTGTCTGTGTGTAGGTTCCTAGGTATTTCACTTGTTTGGTGTTCTGTGAAGTTGTTGGATCTATGGGTTGATGTCTGTTATTAATTTTGGAAAATTCTCAGTTATTATTACTTCAAACATTTCCTCCATTTCTTTCTCTTTTTCTTCTCCTTCTGACATTTCCATTATAAGCATGCTGTATCTTTTATAATTGTCTCATAGTTCTTGGATATTCTGTTGCATTATTAATTTAGTTTTTTAAATATCACATTCCCAGGACTTATTTTTTTTGTGATTGGAAGTTTGTAGCTTTGACTGCCTCATCTGTTTTGCCAACCCTTCTACCCCCTACCTCTGGCAGCCACCAATCTGGCCTCTGTATCTGAGTTTGATTTTTTAAAATCCATATATAAGTGAGATCACACAGTATTTGTCTTTCTTATTTTACAGCATTTATCATACAGCATTTGTCTGACTTATTTCACTTAGCAAAATGCCCTCAAGGCCACAAATGGCAGAGTTTCCTTCCTTTTTAAGGCCTATATATGAATATTACTAATATTCATATATTATATATATTCATAAATATTATATATTCATATTATATATATATTCATATATATATAAATGCGATATATATATATATTATATATATAATATATATATATATCACATTTTCCTCATCCATTCCTGTTGATGGACACTTAGGTTAATATGTTTTGGTTATTTACAATAGGTTATTTAAATACACAGAAATGGAATTGATGAATTCATGGTAGTTGTATTTTTAATTTTGGGGGGACCTCCAAACTGTTTTCCATACTGGCTGTACCAGTTTACAATCCCGCTAACAGTGCATCATGGTTATCTTTTTTCCACATCCTACACATACACTTGTTATCTCTTATCTTTTTTATGATAAACCATTCTAACAGGTGTGTAGTGATATCTCACTGTAGTTTTGATGTGCATTTCCCTGATGATTACTGATGTTGAGCATCTTCTCATGTACCTGTGGTCCATTTGTATTTCTTTTTGGAGAAATGTCTATTCAGATCCTAAATTTTTAATTAGATTGTTTGTTTCTATTGGGTTTATGGTTTTTTTAAACCCATATATTTTGGTTATTAACCCCATGTATAGCCTTTATGATTTGCTCATATTTTCTCCAATTCAATAAATTGCCTTTTGATTTTGTTGATGGTTCTGTTTGCTATATAGAAGTTTTTAGTTTTATGTAGTCCCACTGGAGTTTTGTTTTTGGTTTTGTTGCCTTTGCTTTTGGTGTCAAATCCAAAAACATCATTGTCAAGACTGGTATCAAGGAGCTTAGCCTTATGTTTTCTTTTATTTCCTCTGTTTCTTTCTCTTGTCCTTCTGGCATTCCCATCACGTGCATATTGTATATTTTGTAATTGTCCTTATAGTTCTTGGGTATTCTATCCTCCTCTTTCTTCTTATTCTTTTTTTTTTTTGCTGTTTTGGGGTGGTTTTTTTGCACCTCAGCTTTAGAAGTTTGATGTATTGATGTCTGTTTAAGCCCAGTGATTCTTATATATCTAGTCTACCAATCAACCTGTGAAGTGCGTCGTGCACCTCTGTTACAGTTTTTTTTTCTAGCATGTCTCTTTGATTTTTCCTTAGATTTCCCATCCCTCTGCCTACATTACACATCTGTTCTTGCATATTGTCCACTTTTTCTACTAGTGTACTTAGCATATTAATCATAGTTATTGTAAATTCCTGGCCTCATAATTCAAAACTCTGTGCCAAGTCTGAGTTTGTTTTTGATGCTTGTTCTGTCTCTTCAGACTGTGTTTTTGCTTTTTAGCATGATTTGTAATTTTTTATTGGAAGCTGGATGTAATATATCTGGTAAAAGGAACAGAGATACATAGGCCTTTAGTCTGAGGTCTTATGACTTTGTGGCTAGGAGTTAATATGTGTTTCTCACTAGGAGTTAATTTGTGTAGCTCTGATGTCAGAGGCCAAAATTTCATCTAGTGTTATTGTTTTGTCTCCTCTGTTGGTTTTGGGTGTTTCTATAGACTATTTAAGTAGGGTATGAGGCTTGCAGTTATTTTAGCTCTAATCTTCTGGAAACTTCATGAAGTAGGGGGTAAGGTAGAGAGGAGGGAAAATATTACATAGTCCTACAATTAGGTCTCTTTTAGTGTGTCTAAGTTAGCTATTTCAAAACTCAGTAAGTTAGAGGAGACTGGGGCACCTGGGTGGCTCAGTCGGTTAAGCATCCAACTCTCTGTTTTGGCTCAAGTCATGATCTCACGATTTCATGAGTTTGAGCCCCACATCAGGTTCTGTGCTGACAGTGCAGACCTTGCTTCAGATTCTCTCTCACCCCCTCTCTCTACCTCTCTCCTGCTTAACACTATCTCTGTCTCTCTCAAATCAATAAATTTAATAAACAAATTTTAAAAAGTTAGAGGAGACTGGAGTTGGATTTTTCCATTTTTCCAGGTTGTTTAGGCTTTGGTAACAACTCCTGCTAGTTAGGATCCAGTAAGAGCATTTTCCTTGAGGCAGCCTATTTTTAAGGAGGACAGAGGATTTGGGTCATATTTAAAATGGCTACTTTTCCTTTCTCCTGCTGGAAGAAGGAGAGGATTTTTTTTTTCCTCAGGTTTTCACTGTGAGAACTTGGTAGGGATCCTGGAGGTAAGACTCACAAAAATGTGGAAGCCACCCAAGACTGCATCCCAGTACATTTATTCCTCAAGCTAATCTACACTGAGCATCCAACAATGCACCAATTACAGTTTTAAGTGTTCAAGCTGATACTGGATCCAGCTGTGGAATTTTGCTCCCGGGCTTCCTTTCCTCACAAATTGTGGTTCTCTGCATCTATGTGTTTGTTTCTCCAGTTTTCAGGGCAACAGTTTACCTCATTGCCTCAATTATCTGATGCATCTAAGAAGAGTTCTTGAAGTTTAGTTTGTTTAGCTTTCCTTTTTTCCTGTTAGGAGGACAGGAGAGATGGCTTCCAACTTCCTTATATTTTGGAACAAAAACTGGAACTCCAAATTACTTAATTTTTTGTACTTTACTTTCTTCATTTATACAATGAGTAGAGTCATATCTACATTACAAGATTGATGTGAGGTTTAAATGAGTTAAGGG
Organism: Panthera leo; assembly: GCF_018350215.1. Classification (NCBI taxonomy): domain Eukaryota; kingdom Metazoa; phylum Chordata; class Mammalia; order Carnivora; family Felidae; genus Panthera; species Panthera leo. The sequence continues at coordinate 9,552,575 of NC_056696.1, read as the reverse complement.
GTATGTAGAAATTGCAGCAGAGCCTGGCATGTACTAAATTGACAATTAGTAGTATTATTAAAGGGCATAGGGAAGGGACCAGGTTTGTCTTGTTCATTCTGCTCCCCGGCACCTAGCACAGAGTAGGCCATAAATATTTGTTGACTAAATGGTCTTGAAGACTGACTAAAACTTTGTATCTCTAACATATCACATGTTTTCTTTCACTTCTACAATCATAGGATTGTGTTCATGTCTGTGGCTTTTTAACTCCAGATCACAAACAAATAGGGCCAATGACACATGTGAGGAGGGACGGCATTGTAGCTACTTCCCACAGTCATTCACTGGAGATGAGGGGCTGACCAGTGACTAAAGAGATTCACATCATGGTACCATTTTATATTTTCATTAATCCAATAGAATGTATAATACAGGTCTGAACCAACTGTTAACTACTGCATAGGATGATGGCTTCCATCACCAACTCTATATCCCTGTGACATCTTGAGTTGTTTTTTTTTTGTTTTTTTTTACCTAGTTGGGTCCTTTCTATTGCCTACATAGGGTACATCACATCCTTCTTACCTGAAAGTCTGGTCAGTCTAGGAAATTATGAACGTGACAGGGAACACATTCAGAATTCCTTATCAGAATGAATTTCACAACGTCCATGTCAGTGAGAACACTTTACTATGTAGGTAATGGGATATTCTCAACATTTCAATACCAAGCAGATATTTTTGGCTTTACTCCATCTAGTGGTTAAAATCAGAAATATTTCCTTTGGCTCTTTCCCTTTCTTCCCACTTTATCCTTGCTTTTCTTCTAATTTCTTTTAAAATTTACTTTCCTTAATTTTAGGTCATCCAGTCTTCTCCAGATCTTCTGCCTCCTATAGATGCAAAGGGTTGTCTGAGATTGTAGATCTTTGGTTTTACACTTTTTGTCTTTTTGTTAAGGTGTGTTCAAAATAGCAGGTATTGAATAGGTAAACACAATTTATGCTTCTTTAAAAAAGATAGACTTTGGTCCTGTCTGTTTCCTTTTAAAACCCCTGTCCATTGAGAAAAGTAGCAAAGGTAGGCTCTAAGAAAAAGAATTAGCATTTAGTCAGCACTTTATCTCATTATTTTAATTACTTGTTCTAGAAAATAGTTAAGGTAGTTTACAAAGTCTTATGAACTTTAGGAAGAATTCTGCAAAAAATAGAGTAAAATTAGGAAAAGGAAAGAGGCAAGGGCATAACATGGAAGCTCAGACAATAAGACAATCAGTAAAGATTGAGAAACTTATATGAGGGCCACAAATTGCCTATAGAGTGTCCAGCAGTGACTCCTGAAAGGGAAGTCTGATTAGTCACTAGTTTCATAATTATGTATCAGAAAAAATGAAATCAAAGATACTGAAGAAGTGCAAGCATTCCTAACAGACTAGAGTGGAATATCTGCCCAGATTAGCATAAAGATTGTCCAGTGTGTTATTCTGAATCATACCTTCAACAACATTATTAATGTCAGTACAATGTTAAGGTATTATAACGCCACAGGGGCATCTTTCATGATTCACATTACCCTCCTCAGAGGTATACATGAAAATGAGATCCAATTCATGTGGTTTGACAGGAGGTCAAGATGCTAAGGTTCAAAATCACATCTTGTGGATGGTCTGCCTCCATAAATGGGTGAAATTTAGAGCCACAAGAGAAATGACTGAGTCTATCCTGAAAGTAGTTTCTCTCCACAGTTGTTCCTAAATGTTGGGTGTCAGTGAGCTGAGATTGTTACAGTATCTAGTGATTTCTAATAAAATAGTGGTTTCTATCTTCGTCTCTTCATGAGGGTTTCCCTGAGATGACCCCAGTTTAGACCAGCAGCCTCACACTTATTTGGTTGCACATGGGTATCTCTGCCAACAACCTGTCTAACATATTCCCCCAGACTAATCCTTCAAAATTTGCCTCTGATCACACCATCCCCTGTTCATAAACATGAAGTGGTTTCCTTATTGTTTGAATACTTCAAATCATAAATCTTATCTTATTATTTAAAACCTTTCAAACTTACCATTACCGTGTAATGGTAAACTAACCTATCACATCCCCCTGCACAAATGTTTGAATTATCATACCATTGTTGACAGTGTTTTTGCAACTGTCGTATTTGTGGCCTCTTACATACACCACCAAACCAGCAGAAAGTGTATCATTTCTGCAAATCGTATTTCAAATACCAGCTCTTCCATGGTATGTTCTAGATCCCGCTTCCTCCTTCATCCTCTGCGTTCTTATGTAGTTTGCACATCTTGTGGACCTCATCTTGTTCCAATTTACCTTTTCATTTCATTTCAAGTGCTCTTCTCCTAGCTCGCTGTGTTTCAGCCACCCTGGCTTCCCTTCAGTCCCCAGGGCCACCATGAACTTTTCTGCCTTGGAGCCTTTGCCACCCGTCTCCTGTCTGACAGGGTGTCCAATTATTGACTCTTTGCATGGTGACACTTATCTCAGTTCTCAAGATGTCCCTGCTATAAGCCTTCCTTAATAAAGCTCATAAAGTGGATGTCCCTCTTTATTCTCCATTTTTCCCATATGACACATTTTTCAAGACATAATTTACAGCTGCATTCATTTGTTTGCCAGTTAATTTTCTATCTTCCTCCACTAGATTGTGAACTTCAAAGAGTGGGCTTATAATAAAATTTTGTTCAGTGAATGAATGACATATCATGCATGCTGTTATAGTAAAATATTGTAATTATTTGTTTTTATGAAACATCACAACTTCTCTACGCCTGGTACAGTACTGAAAACAGAAGATGATTGATAAATAAAGATGTTTCTTGAAATCAGTTGATTGTGTGGCTTTCTCCTTCATGGTTTGTAAGACTTTTGAGGACAACAATGGTGTTCCTAGGTGATACTATTTCTCACAAAATGGTACACATGACAGTAGTTGTTTTATTGTATTGAAACAATAAATAGAACATTGGATTATGGAAAATGCTTCCTTTTTATTTGTTCCAGAAAACCAGTACATTGAAACTATGAAATTTTATGGAAGATCATTATAATGTGTTATCATAGTATCCACATGTAATTAAACACATTATAATGGATGTATAAATAACAGGCATGTTTATATAGCACTGCACATTTTTGGGGCAATAACTTTAGTTGATAATGTCAGGGCAATCACCCTCATTTTCTTCTAAAATGGGCATGTTGCCATTTCTAGTGCTTCTTTTCAGGATTGAATGAATGTTATTTTCACTGGCTATTTTTATCATCCACAAAACACCGTTTACACACGCAAAAAAAAACCTTTTTTTTTTTTTTGTTATTTTGGTTGTCACAAAGTCCAAATGTAAATATCAACATGAATTAGCGGATTGGTAAAATAATGTAGTGGAAAAGAGCTTCAGCTTGAGCCTAAGTCTGAAGTAGCTTTAAGCTAGGAACCAAACCACAAGAGACTCTTCAAAACTGAGAACAAACTGAGGGTTGATGGGGGGTGGGAGGGTAGGGAGGGTGGGTGATGGGTATTGAAGAGGGCACCTGTTGGGATGAGCACTGGGTGTTGTATGGAAACCGATTTGACAATAAATTTCATGTTAAAAAGAATGAAGTAGCTTTAAGCTGTGGCTTTACAGTAGACAAGTTTGACCCTAAGAAAATAACTGGTCTCTTTTCAACCACAGTCTCTTTCTCCTTTTTGCTTAGGATTGTATGCAAAAGGGAATTTTGTATATTGCTCTATACACAGTAAGTGTTAAGTATTATATCCTAATAATAAATAAAGAGGAAAATTTTGAAATAGGAAAATAAATTCTTATTTGCTAGTAATTTTCCTAATGTGATCAAAAACTAGCCAATCTATGTGGCTCAAAAAATTTTCCACTTTATGTATGTTGATTTCTTGCCTGAAGGCATAGTTATTTTCTGGTTTGGAATTTTTCTCAAACTTTGTTTCTGCCAATACTCTTTAGGGTAATGGCTCCATTTTAAAGGAAATAGAGTACTAGATGTATATAGAAAGAGCTGTCGACACCTCTGTTAAGTCAAGTGGAATCCAATCTGAGCCCACCCATTGCACATGGAGAAATGGTTTATCTGCAAACTGAAAAATCCACTTCATTAAAAAAAAATAGCTCTTTATGATGTGATCAATTACTCAGAATGACCTGAAAATGTCAGATGTGTGGTCCCTACTCCAGTCCAATGAAGGGAGTAATTTTCAGTCACTTGTCCAGTGGTTGAGCCAAGAAGAGAGTAAATATTTATAGGCTTATCCTAGGGTGCTGGCTAACAGAGTGCCTGGACAGCTTCTAGAGCAAATAAACAAGACTCCCCTACAGTATTTAAACTTGTCCACTATTTCTCAGCCAGCTTGATTATATACCACTCATTTCCAACCACATTTTGATTGTCCTGCTGCTAAGTTATAACAAGTATTTTAGAGGGGACAAGAGTTGTTTTCTTTCTTTTTTTTTTTTTTTTTTTTTTTTTTGGACCGCATGTTTAGATTACATGAGCCATTGTGTTTATCCCATTTTTTACTCCTTAGCTTGCTTATTCCGTCTTAGTAGGTGACCACAATGTTTGCTTTTTCTCATTAAGCTTTTGAACATCACACAAAGTATCACAACAGAAAAGTATTTAAACAGTCTAATACATAAACTGATTAAGTAATTTCATCTGAAATCAAATATCTAACTTTCAAGAGACTTGCAGTTGAGAGACAATTAATTTTATGAGGTTCTGAGAATTCATGAAGACTTTAATTTCCTGTTTAAATTTTCATTGATTACATTAATAAAATCATATCTGTTGTAAGGATTTTTTTAACCATGTGTCTTTTTAAGTTCATATGTGAATCTTCCTGACAAGTCTTAGAATTTTTCAGCTGGGACTGATCTTGGAATTTATTCATCTAGTCCAAACCCCTCATTTTACAAATAAGGCAATTGACATCCTGGGAGGTTAGTAAGGGATATGCCTCAAGATTCGATGATTGCTAGTGATTTTGTGGTATGTTTTCCCAAGACGAGCCTTCTAGCCTTCCTGATAACATTTTAATTGTTGTTTCATGAACATGGTGCTATTCCAAAATACAGAGGAAAAAAAAACCCACCTGGTTTATCAAAATATTTCTTAAGCCCATAAAGATGGTAATTAATCTTCTTTGGATCATAAACTCCTTTGAGAATCTGCTGAAAACTCTGGATACTCCCAATAGAAAAACTCACACAGACAGAAATTCACATCTCATTTCATGGAATCCATAGACTCCTGAAACCTTAATTCCAGATTTATTTATTTATTTATAAAGATCTATCATAATAATGGTGGTCTAATTATATTTCTGTACTTGAGTCAATTTAGATATTAAATGCCATTTGAAGTAGTGTGAGGGTTACTTATTAAATGACAGCTATTATTACTAATAAGAGTAAAAATAATACACTCAGCAAAAATACTATTTTTGATTTCTATGACCACATTGTCAGAAATAATGCGACTATTTCCTTTCAATTTCAACTCAAAAAAGTAAACAGGTTTTGTTTCACATGATGGAATGCTTTACAGACAACACAGAATGAATGTTCTCAAGATTCCCTAACATACATCTAAGAAATAGCAATAATAAATGCCATTGATCTACATTCAGGAATCGGAGGGGATTCCTGTACATCATAGCAGAGTGTTTTATCTGATATGCAATGGCCACATCGTAAGGGGCTTTCTTATGCAGTGGGAGGCTAGCACAAGTTTGTATCTCTCCAAGATTCATGCTTCAGATCTCAGCCATGGCAGTGTCAGCGCAGCTGTAAGGAAAGACATCCACACTTATTCACGCTTAAAGACATAAAGAGAGACGTTATGTTAAAAGGATACTATGTTAGCAGCTTCTAATCCGGCCTCTCCTAACAAATACCCCATCAAAATACCAAACAAGACAGAAAAACAAGCATAGGAAAAGATAGGAATCTGGGTGGAATTTTTAAATTGCCTAACTTAAAAAAATGCAGATGCCAGTGTTATTCTACCAAACAAAGCAAGTCTGCTTGCCTGAAATAAGGTCAGAAAACACTTCCTATTTTCCCAGCTGTTTACTGTAAACAAACATAAATAAACTGGAAAACTAGAAAACTGTATTTTGCAAAGATGCTGCTCTTGAAGGCAGGTCTGAACTCTCCAGCACCTTTTCTTCCACTTCTCTCCAGCACCCACTCGGAGGCCAACCCAGGCAATGAAGAGGCAGGAAGAAGGGAGTGGAGGCAGTGATGTGATATTGCCTTGGAGGAGAACTACTCACAAGAGAAGCACAGCGTCTTCACAAGTGATCCACAAAATGAGGAGGAAAAGGCTTTCTGACAGGAACATTTGCTGAGGATTATGGTCATCAAGAACAAAGTTTTACTCTGATGTCACCAGGCATTGAGATAAGAGATCCACCCTCGTGACAGCTGAGTGATACTAGATGAAAGAAAGCCCTCCAGACTTTTGCAATTGGTTGAGGGGCTCTGCGCATCAGCCCACCTTCCCTCCATTAATAGGAAATGTGGATTCAGCCAGAGTCAACGTGAGTAGAATGAATGAGCCAAGAATAATCCAAGAAGGCTGTTGGGTTTGAAAGTTTTTATTGAGGTCTTCTATTATTCTAGGATGAAGTAAAAAAAAAAAAAAAGGAATGAATGTGATAAAATACTTCAGGACAAGGGAACAGAACCATCAGGATCTTAGAAAATTTGAATAAAAGTATGTTAAATCACATACTAATGTATTCATGATATGATAGTGAGTGTAAGAAGCAGGGCACAAATCTAGGCATACACTATGAACTCAATTTCATTTTAAAATTATATAACACACCCACATACTCATATACCCAGATCAGTAAATGGTGAAATTACAGTTTATTTTTAGTTTCATCATAGTTTTATGTATAATTTTCCACTATAAACGTCTGTCATTTTTGTATCAGGAAAACAGAAAAAAAGTTTTTAAGAAAATTAATAAAAAGAAATATTAAGGAATTGACTGAAGTAAAGAAACATGATCTCCAGCCTTATTTTAGCTCTTCAGTATAAGACATGAACAAGCAGAGTACCTTATATTTCACAATAATACCCATTATCACAGTGTGTTTGGACCACAGGGTGAATATATTAGTGGCTGATTTCTTTCGGGTTCTTAGGTTTAAATGTTTAAATATTTCATTTTTAAAAATTAAAAAAAAAACATTTCAAAATGTTACTAATTATTTTATAACACAAAATTTTTATTTATTTTTATTTTTTTAAGTTTATTCATTTTTGAGAGAGAGAGAGAGAGAGAGAGAGACAGAGCATGAGTGGGGGAGGGGAAGAGAAAGAAGGAGACACAGAATCCAAAGTAGGCTCCAGGCTTTGAGCTGTCAGCACAGAGCCTGACTCAGGACTCGAACCCACCAGCCGTGAGATCATGACCTAAGCCAAAGTCAGATGTTCAACAGATTGAGCCACCCAGGCATCCCAACACAAAATTTTAAACCAGTTGATGATTTATTAAATGTGTTTAGTTTTTTCCAACGAACAAACAAACAATAAACACTACTAAATCTATTTTATTGCATGAATTTTTTTCATTAAATCCACTGCTTTAGGATTTCTGTGGCCTCTGTGTTTTGTTCTAAGCCTTGTGCATTGGCAAAATCATTAGATTCCTTTCAGAAATATTGAGGCTATTGTCAGCAATAATTTTTTGCAGGGACTCCATGATCAGCACACTTTGCCTTCAAATGGAGATTGTTGTGGTATTTGTGGTACCATTCAGGCTTTCCAATTCAAAGAATCTACTAGTGATAATGTGACTTATTATTTCCCACGTAAAAAGATCAATGCCAATGGTGCAATGTGGTTTCATTGGCTTGTAGGCAGTTCAGTATTTGCACTCATTGGAGACAACTGGATGTTTCAAGATAAGTCAGGCAGTTCTCAGACACAGTATAAGCCATGAGAATATACTCGGGTTTTTGGTTTGCATTTTTCCAGACCTGTGGGCTAAGGTTGACTTATGTTAACATAACTAATCTCCATGCATGTGGAATAACAATTTTCATACCATTTATGAATAACTCTTTTTATCAAATTTAGAAGTTAGCAACACTAAAGATTGTCTTGCTGATTTGTCCAACTCCTTTACTTTAAATTGTTTTTTAGAACTAACAAATCTTGTACATTAATCTAAATTTCTCTAGTTATTGAGAAAAAGCTGATAAAAACATCTGTGTTAGCTTATATGTGGAATCTAGAAAAACTGAACTTGTAAAAACATAGAGTAGAATGGTGGTTAGCAGGGCCTGGGGGCTAAGGGAATTGAGAAGATTTTGTTTAAGGGTACAAACTTACAACTAATAGATAAGTAAGTTCTGGAGATCTAATGCACAACATACTGATTGTAGTCAACAATACTGTATTATAAACTTTAAAGTTGCTAATAGACTAAATTGTAACTGTTTTCAATACAAAAGAAATGATAAATATGTGACACGATAAAAGCATAAACCAACATATTGTGCACCTTAAACTTATACACTTAATATATCAACTACATCCAATTTTAAAAAATTATGAAAAAAGATCTGTGTTAGTATTTGTATCTTTGACATCCATGCTGCCAACAAATAACTAATGCTTTCCATATTGAGATGTCAGAGAATATTGAACTGTGTGGAATTCTCGAACTTGCATATACCTTTGGGCTCACTGTCCCACTTTTAAACATGATAGCATGTTTACAGGGAACTGATTATGCTGTAGGTGGGAGGGAAGGAAATTATAACCCCCTTAAAGGGAAGTCCTTATGTATCAGTATTTTGGTGTTGCCAGACTAATGCTATGTAACATACATTCCCATAATCAGTATCTTAATAATCATAATAACATATTCTCAAGGATGTGCTAGTTGGTTAGGGTGACTCTGCTGCTTGTGACTGAGCTCATTCATGTAGGGTGGCTTGGATTTCTTGATCTAGCTGGGACATGGATGTATAGCTCTACTTTTTGCTTCAGGTCTGTGGGTTGGCCAGTAAGCTCAGCTCCACATGTTTCTCATCCTCCTTGGGGCAGCAAGCCAAGTAGGCAAGTTCTTCTGATGGCATGACAGGGGCTGAGAGGGCTGTGGAGCCAAGCACATGCATCTAAAGCCCCTGCTTGCATCATGCCTTAATGTTAATATCCCTATAGCCAGAGAAAGTCACAAGGCCAAACCCAAGGCCAAGTGGAAAGGAAGTACCCTTCTCCCAAAGTGGTTAGAAGAAGGAACGGGAATTTTTTGAACAACAATCAAATGTATTACATCGTGGTAAGTTAAAATGCTGGTTGAAAAAACCTGCTTCTGGCCATGATGAAGTAGCTTCAACTGGACTTAGCCTCACATTGGGAACTACTCTAAAAGCTGGAAACACTACCGACACGACCGCTTGAAGACATCTCAAGTCCGAAGGCAGCCAGGAGTTGAGAGGCTGAAACCCAGAGACGAGAGAAGCACATGGAACTGAGCACCACGTGGCCTTTTCTTTTTCTGTTTGGAGCACGTGCTCATTTGCAGCACGTGAAGTAGAGGCCACATGTAGAGAAGCGTGTGGGGCTTGCAGCAGTCCCTCTGAGCTAGAGAGCTGGAGAACACAGATCAGTGCTTCCAAGGCATCCACTACTTATGAAAATCTGATCAGAGAGAGAAGGAAATAGAACTCTAGAGACTTGAGCCTAAAAGTCTGTGTGAAATGCTTCCTGGAGTGTTGTTGTTGTTGTTGTTGTTGATGCTGCTGCTGCTGCTTAATATGTACCTATGTGATGGGGCGCCTGGGTGGCTCAGTTGGTTGAGCGTCCGACTTCAGCTCAGGTCATGATCTCTCCATCTGTGAGTTCGAGCCCCGCGTCAGGCTCTGTGATGACAGCTCAGAGCCTGGAGCCTGCTTCGGATTCTGTGTCTCCCTTTCTCTCTGTCCCTCCCTCGCTCATGCTCTGTCTCTCTCTCTCTCTCTCTGTCAAAAGTAAGTAAAACAGTAAAAAATATATATGTACCTAGGTGAGGCAAATATTACTAGAAGGGTAGAGAGCTAGGAAGAGATTTCATCAGTCTTATAGTGCTGCAAAGACAGAGGTAGTTTAGGGTATGCCATGCAGGAGGAGACCGAGGAAATACTCTTCAATGAGAGTCTTCTGGAAGAGAACTAAAAATCTCTAAGTATTTGTAAATTAGGCAATACATTTCTAAGTGACTCACGGGTTGAAGATGACATCAACATAGGAATTAGAATATTAGTAATAAGAAAATATTTTGAATGGATGACAATGAAAAATAACATATACCTTGTGGGATTCTGCTAAAGCAAGGCCTGGAAGAAGATGTAAGTGCGTATTCTAGAACAGAAAAAAAAAAAATGCTAAAAAGAATTGATCTAAGTATTCATCAAATTAGCTGGGGGAAATATGGTAAATTAAGACCAAAGAAAGAATAAGGAGTGGAATAACAAAGCAAATGGCAGATATCAGTGAAACAGCAAACATAATATAGAGAAAATCAATAAAGCTACAAGTTAGTTCTTTGTAAAACCTAAGGTCCATAAACTACTAGGAAGATTGATATCATAAAGAGACGAAAACACAAATTGCCAGCATAATCATGTCTCATAGATATTGGAGAGGTTTTAAAAAGGATATAATGAACAACTTTTGCCAAAATTAGGTTATGGTCAAATGGACAACATTCTTTAAATATAAAGGACTACTTAATAAAACCAAAATAAGAAAAAAACCCAGAAATTCTGAAAAATGAAATAATGAAAAAATTGAATCTGTGATTACACACCTTTACACACACATGCATGCGTGCGCGCACACACACACCCACACCCACACCTCCCCACCCCCCTACACACACCAAAACAAAATCCCAAACCAAAAAACTCCAGGCTCAGTTGTCCTTACTGGTAAATTCTTGCAACATTTAGGGAAGAGATAAGGCCAATGCTTCAGAATCTCCTCCAGAGAATAGAAAATGTGGGAACGCTTCCAAACTCACGTTTGAGACCAGCGTAACCTGACTACTAAAACTCCTGAAAAAGATATTAGGAGAAAGGAATATGAACATACATAAGAATAGCCTCCACAAAGTAGTAGTAACATATCAATTCCAGCAACATTGGACAATAGATAATGACCACATTGGGTTGATTTCAGGAATGCAAAGTTGTTAGATACCTAGAAAATAATGTAACTCACCTCATTAATAGGATAAAGGAGAAGAAAATAACATCATCTCAATAGATTCAATAAAGTATTTGACACATTTAATGTCTCTTATCAAACTAGGGATAAAATTGAAGATAAATGAGTCTTCTATGTGTAAAATTATAAAACATTACTGGAAGAAATTTTTAAAACACCAAGGTAAATAGAGGGATAAATCATGTCTATATTGCAAAACTATAAATTGATCCCAAATTGGTTTATAAACTGAATACAACCTATGTAAGATTCCTGCACATAGTTTTGCATGTATGGGAAAATGAAAAACTAACTTTGAATTTCATGCTAAAATGGAAATGGCAAAGATAGCTAAGTCAATGTTGAAGGGAAAAAACCACAAAGAACTTGTACCCACAGATATCAAGAATTGTCTTAAAGCTATAGCAATTAAAACTATGCAGTATTGGGGGAAGTACAGATAAGGAGATAAGTGTAAATGTAAGAAGACTGCAGAAACAGATCTATTTATATGCAGTCATTTAATTTATGAATATGCTGCTGCAATACTATGGGATTGTATCCACAATATGAAGTTGTTCACAAAAACGATAATCATAGGGATTGTCTTTTATCAGTAAACACATCATTTCCCTTTGAAATTGAAAGCATCATTGGTTGATACCTGAAGAGCTCATTCACCTTTAAGAGAAGCACCTTGTCACTTTATTGTAATTTTGACAAACAACTGAAGAACACTGTTTCTTAAATGCCAGTCTCTTGTGTATTCTGTAAATTAGGCCGGGGCAAGGAGGCTCCTCTCTAACACACGAGGACATTCAGAGCTAAAACGAATTATTCTTATTATTTGGAATGAAACAAAGTGGAAAACAGTCTCCACTCTGCCGGTATAGACACTTCAAATTCAGGTAAAGTGCCTTGCACTTGGGTCATTTGTACTCTTACAAGAAACTGAAATTTTTACAGCTTCAAATCTATTATAATTTTTAGCTGGGATGAGGAGAAAAGAGTAGGAAAAACCCCAGTTGTCAGGCAGAACAGGTATCTGACTTGGTCTGAAGGCCATGCTTTAATTTCCAGCCAAACAAACAAGGTTTTTTTCTGTCTGTCTGTTTGTTTGTTTGTTTGTTTTGGTGTTTTTTTCCCCCAAGTTATATCAAATATCTGCTACCCAGACCCACCCTGGTATCCTGCAATGAAAACCCTTGGTTTTAATTTGACAAAGTATCAAAGAAACAGGGAAAACTCTTTTGGGACTAGTTTTAACATGAACTCTGTGCCCCCAACATGCCATTCTCACTTAAATTTCTATTACGTGGCTGTTCTGAATCTATTCACCAATCTATAAATGGTAAATGCTCAGACCCGGTTTCCTTTCTTGCGTCAAACATTCCCATTTGGCCAAAGTAAGGGAAGTAGAGAGGGCAGGATCAGCCACTGGTGTTTCTACTTTACATTGTTATTCATTTAGCTATTTAGGGTAAAGAAACTTGGAGAATCAAACTACTGGTGTTGAACTGGTTAAGCAGATTATTTTAGGGGATTTCTCTCTGCTTTTCACCAAGAATCCACTACATCAAGAGGAACTCTATTAATACGAGAGATGAGCCATCAACTATTTTATATTTTCAAGGCTTTGGAGGCTGATGTCAGTCCAGACACATTATTCCCTGGAGCTCTCAAGTCAGGCCCACTACCTTTTAGTGCTGAGAATTTGAGTGATCTGCGTGTTCTGGCTTTAAATAAGAGCATGTCGTAGCAGAAAAACTGGAAAGTGAGGCTGGGTATTAAGTCGGTTACAAACTAAGTGGTTCTTAAGGGTTTTGCTGCTTTGCCATGAAATTTGCATCTAGGAAACTGGATCTGTGCTCTAGGCACCACATATGTTTCATATTTGCCAAATAAAGTTTCAAACCTTCTCCTCTTGTTCACCGATTTCCCATCTGTGATGTGCATCTCTTCCTTTTTCTCTGAACGACAGTCATTGTGTTCTGCCCTTTCAGATTATTATCTTATAGTGACTGGAACTCATTGGCCTCAGAAGGGTTCTTTCCCCCACCCCTTCCCCCTGCTTCGGGAACGTAACCAGACAGCTAGACCATTCCCAATGCAAACTATGATTGAGACAATACTATTTTAGAGCTGGGAGACACAGTTTCGTGCCATGGCAGGTAACTGTTTTAGGTAAAAGATACAAGACCAACACAATCATGCAAAAGTCTTAATGATCGGAACAAAAACGGCCAATAAATAGAAATAGAAGAAAAGGGTCCACGTGCTTAAGTGCCAGTTTACACTGAAGAGCATTTGGAATTCACCACTCTTGGTATGCCGTTGTCTTCTCTTATTTTATTTATCTGGTTTTTCTTTGGGGCAGGGTAGGAGGGAATGACCCGCCACTAATAAATCTGTGGGACACAGCTAATCACTGTCCCTCACTAATAACCTTGACTGACCCTATGTTCTCAAGCATTTTCAAACCTCATTTAAAAAGCTAGCCTGCACAGCAGGAGATATTAATCTATTGTATCTGCTAAAGAATTATACTGTCAGTGAGATTTCATGAACTGAATGCAAAATCATGTATAGATACATATGTTTATTTTTGGAGAGAGGTTGTATAGCTTTCTCCAGATTCTCAGAGCAATCCAATGCTTCCAAAAGGTTAACAGCCACTGTAATTAGAATTGCTTCTTTGTTAAAACACACCCAATCTCTGGGTTTTATACAAAGTACTGAAATTTTAGGTCTCTCTTGCTTGCCTAAGCTACCATCATTTCTGTTTATTTTCTGAATTATTAAGAGTAAAGGGATCATATTGTTCTGCCTTTTGTGTTTTTTTAAATTTTATTCTTGTCTACATCTGGGCAACTTTCAGAAAAGCAGAAATCTGTGTTTGGCTTCTCATCTTACTTTTGAAGGGCTGGCAGAGCAGTGACTGCCCACCCTGGTTGCTACAGGACTTTTGTTATTGTTGTTAATTATTATGTTTCTGGGATGCTTTTAAAATATTCTTTTTTTTTTTTCATTTCTGTCTCAATTACCCTCAGCTTTCTTAGCTCAGAGGAATTCAAATAAATTACTTGTTCCTAAGAAATTTTATGCTGGTAGATTCTTGAAAGACCTTCTCTGCTTTTTGCCTTCCATTCTTAGACACAATGACAGTTTCCTGCTTATCTTAAGGGCTATCTTGTTTCCATAATTCACTTCAATGAAATTGCCAACTGTATAGAGAATTAGCTCTCTAGCTCCAGAGAGGTATTTGGGATTTCAGTAAGTGGAATTGCTATATTCTATTTACTAAAGAAAAATGCAGTCACCTTCATCTATCCCCCAGCTTTGCTTAGATCACAGACCCACAAAGCTGTCTGGGTAGCCTACAGTCTGGCCATATTCATCCAGTTCATTCTTCATTCAAAGATACCAGCCTACAGCCACCTATTACTTTCCTACAAGATCTCTGGGGAGGTGATTTGTCAGTAACTGGGTCAGAGGACAATGGACTGGGATAAAAGTCAAAGTTTGAAAGTTAGATTTTTCAAAGTGCTTTTAAAACATTTTGAAAGAACAAGGAATATTAAAGAACATCCCTTGGTGATTTGAAAATTTTAAAAATTTGTTAATAGGTTCACATTTTTGAACTGGCAAACTGATGTAATGAGTATTATTTCATAATTTACACATTAAGGTAGATGGAAAGTGATCATTCAGCTAAGACTACTCATCTTCCTAATCAGTTAATTTTTTTTAATTTTTTATATGTTCATTTTTTTTGATAGACAGAGAGACACAGAGCACAAGTGGGGGAGGGGCAGAGAGAGAGGGAGACACAGAATCCGAAGCAGGCTCTAGGCTCTGAGCTGTCAGCACAGACCCTGACGCAGGGCTCAAACTCACAAACCGTTGAGATCATGACCTGAGCCCAAGTCGGATGCTTAACCCACTGAGTCACCCAGACACCCCCTAATCAGTTAATGTTTACTGGAGAGAAACCAAAGACCTAGTCAAATGGCTGGTACTGCTAAAGACACAGAACACAAAAGTTGCTTACGAAAGCGTTCTCCCAATTTCTGCTAAAATTTCAAGAGACAACACTTGAAATGTTGCTTCACCTGAGAATATATTTGAGTGTTTTCCTCAAAACTACTTTTTTCTTTATTCAGTGTTCATTCTATGGGCCCTGTATTTGGAAATCCATAGGCTGGTTTTTGATAAAACATTTGCTTTTTTTCTGAGAATGGAGAGGCAAGGATAGCTGAGGCTAATTGCATAAAAAAGTCTGAGCTACGAGTCAGTGACCCACCAAGAAGCATGCACAGGTTATGAATGCCATTCAGTAATGAAGTTATTTTTATTAATCTTGAACTCAGGAAGTTAAAGTGTTGGACCCACATCCTAATTTCTTAAAGGGCTGATCTTATGAAAATTTTAACCTTAGTTAACCCAGCTTATCACAATACTGAATAACCAGGATGAGTACATAGTTGTTTGTTATGAAAAATAAACTGGGCTGTGTTGTACAAAAAGCACATAAGAACAAATTTACCCTCTAGATTTTAGCATGAAGGAGAAAGGATGCAAGTTATCTAATGATCCCAAAAGATAAGAGCAATTGTCTTACCTCCCATCCTGTGTTCTTGTTGGTCACTTGGGATCCAAACCTATAGTCCCCAAATCCCAACATCACTAATAGTGCTTACAGCCTACTGACTTCAACATAGATAAATGGCTCCGTTAATGTCAGGGCAGTTTTGTTTGTCTGTCTGAAGAACATACATCTGTATTTTAAATTGCGTTATCCAGTTTATCCATGGGATAAGAGATGTTTACCTTCACAAATTCCTGGCTTCTGAGCTGAACTAAACAGGACAAGTTTAAAGACAGGAACTCAGAGCAGTTCATAGCCTTTTGGCAGCTCTGATGTGGTCTGCCAAGGCTGAGTTAGTAAAATCCAGGCTTATCTCTTGGCTTCTGGTTTGACTGCAGTGGGATCTCAGGTCTTTTTTGCTACCTGCATCTCCAGTGGACTCCGTGCAAGGCTGGTACTTGCAAAGACGATGAAATAACACTGCAAAGTATTGTTTGGCATGGGATGAGTGTTCGCAGATGTGAGTCCAAGGAATTGCTCAACAGCTTGCGGAGGCCAAGTATGATCTGCCACATCAGTGGCACGCCTTCCTAGGTCACCTCACGCTGGCTCTGGTCCAGTTCAGTTGCTACAGCCAAACCCAGGCTTTTCTCTTATCCTCTTGTTTCCAGTTTGCTGTGTGTCTATGAAATGAGGTGTTTCTTCATTATCAAGAAGGGCAGAAAGGTGGAGGGAGAATATGAGATAATGAGCACAGGACTCTAACAGGTCAGCCCCTCCATTCCACTAGGTTTGTGCTGGCTTGGAAGTGAGCTGCTGACCAGTGTTGGACAGGGCAGCTACCCACTGCCCTCTACTGTGTTCCCTGCTTCCATCAAGCACCCTACCACAGCTCACAGTGAAGAAGGAATGGGAACCAGAAGAAGCAAGGGATGGGGAGTGTCCTCTTTACCAGGCAGATCCCATGGTCATGCAGCTATGGATTCATGCCAGAAAAGCAGCCACCTTTCCCATAGTGAATGAGCCACAGTGATTTTCAGGACATTTTTTTTCTTTTCACTAAAATGTGATTATTTTTTCCATATTACGACATTCAGTAGGAAGGAAAATGTGTGTGCAAATAAATATAGGTTAGGTCCAATCGAATGCAAGGTGTCTTGTATCATTGACAATAGAATCCATTGGTCATTATTACACGTTTTGAACCTCTACTCAATAAATGTTGAATTAAAATGTAGAACAAAGAATTACTGGTGAGTAAGATTCTAGATGTCAATTTAGAAGATACGCATCTAAAGATGATCTTTTGTCCTGAAGTCATCACATCACCCTCCCTTCCAACAGCTGAATCACTTTACTTTCTAAATCAGACTCCATAAACGATCCCATTTTTAAATTTCCAGATGCCGACAGTAATGTGTCTTCCAGTGGCAATTCTCAAGTGAAACAAGTAAAATGAAATTTTATCTGAATTCATTGTTGGTCTATTTAGTTCTTGATTATAGATATTGCCCTCCCTGACTTCTGCCAAATGCAGTTTCCTGAATATAGTCAGTGTTTGGTCTGATGTCTTCTTTTGAAGACCTTTCACTTCTTTTTGTCCCAGATACTAATTTTAGAAATTCAAAGCAAAGACTCAATTTTGTTTAATTGTAAGCATTAGGAATGAATCTGAGCTTAAGTGTTGAATAGGTTGCCTTTTCAAACTTTGAACTTATTTTCTCTTTCCATCCATTTATTCAGTTTCAATAATGATGAATTTGCTAACGAATTATATACAAAATCTCTCTTTTGCCTTCCTTCAGTGTTAGTTTCTCACTTCCTAGCACTGTTTTGTGGGATAAAAAATAGTTTTATCCTATAAAGTTTATAGCATAAACTATATAAATTCTGTAACAGAGCCACAGATTAAGTTGAAGTGAATAACCATGGGTCACATTTGGCTTTGGGGAAATAATTACTTATATTACTTTCATGGTTGAGTTAACATCCAGGATCCAGTAGTGCACCTTCCTGAAGTGTCATCAGTCTTTAAAGAGCCATGTCATCTTTACCCTTTAACTGATAATGAGGAGGATTTTTTTTTCATTCTCAGTCTTGTATAGGATGATATGAAATGTTTCTTTCACTGCATGTTACTAGCACACATCTATCCTCTGAAAGTTTATTTGGTGGCTTGTCAATATCAGTCAACTTGAGGATAAGGTAACAGTAATTTGATGAGTAATTCATCCTTTTGTGAATTCTAATAGACAGTGCTGTAAATTGGAAATGAGAAAAAATATGCTGTGATCGGCCGGGTCCTGTGATGTGTGCATCTACTGACAAGAAACCATGAGCACGTGCGTGATCCATATATCTAAGTTTATGTAATAATGTATATCTTTAAAGACAATCTTTTGTAAGTGGGCATTAAGCTTCCACTTATTTTAAAAGTTCCACTAAATGTTCCCACTACAAAAAGAAATGGTAGTTATGTGATGTGACGGAGATGTTAGCTAACACTGCAAGTGTATTTCATAAGTGCGTCAAATCAACATATTATACAACTTAAATTTACACAACGTTATCAATTGTATCTCAATTGTATCTCAACAATAATCTTTTGTGGGGGGGGGGGAGTGTCAGACACTGCAATAAGGATCAGAATGACAAAATTGAAGCAGTGTTTACCTCTTTTGTGAAACTTTTACTTAACCACTGCCATCTCATAGTACAGACTCATTCTTTTATACTTTGATTGTACTCCATACAGACAGTAGAATGTGGATTTACAACATTTGTTGAACTTTTTGTTTATATATATCTCTCACATATTAGACTGTAATCTCATGGAAGAGAAACACTATGTTTTTTTTTTCAGTATATGAAGTTTATTGTCAAATTGGTTTCCATACAACACCCAGTGCTCATCCCAAAATGTGCCCTCCTCAATACCCACCACCCACCCTCCCCTCCCTCCCACCCCCCATCAACTCTCAGTTTGTTCTCAGTTTTTAACAGTCTCTTATGCTTTGGCTCTCTCCCACTCTAACCTCTTTTTTTTTTTTTCCTTCCCTTCCCCCATGGGTTTCTGTTAAGTTTCTCAGGATCCACCTAAGAGTGAAAACATATAGTATCTGTCTTTCTCTGTATGGCTTATTTCACTTAGCATCACACTCTCCAGTTCCATCCACGTTGCTACAAAAGCCCATATTTCATTCTTTCTCATTGCCACGTAGTATTCCATTGTGTATATAAACCACAATTTCTTTATCCATTCATCAGTTGATGGACATTTAGGCTCTTTCCATAATTTGGCTATTGTTGAGAGTGCTGCTATAAACATTGGGGTACAAGTGCCCCTATGCATCAGTACTCCTGTATCCCTTGGGTAAATTCCTAGTAGAGAAACACTATGTTTTAATTACTCTGAACTTCTAGGTTTTGTTGCCTTACACTTAGCAGATATTTAATAAATAGTCATTGAACAAATGAATTAACAGTTTCTGATCTCAAACAGATGGACAAAAATTTTGAACACATGAATTGTGAAAGAGAAATTGAAGGTATATGCCAAATCCTTACGTAGAATATTATGTGTGAAGATTGGACCCAAAAAGCAATTACTGTTGTATTTTTATCTTTTGTCTTAGAGTCAGAAACATTTAAATAAGAAGGGATAATGTGGCCTAATATGTTTATTTTGCAGAGAGGGGAAGAAGTTCTTATAAAGGTCAAAAGACTTATCCAAGATAAATAGATGCTTTATCTGTTTAGAATTAGCACTAAAATCTCCTCATCCTTTGAAAAATACATGTATTTTTCAGGTTGCTAGTTGTGTGTTTTCAATGTGATATTTATTATAGATCTGCCTCGGTTTACCCTTTAAGTATGCATTTGTGAGAAGTGTGAATGCACGTGATCATTAAAAATTATAGTTTTTATTGAATCAAAATAAAAGTAATAAAATTCATAAGTGTGTCATTCACAGTCATGTATGAAGACATACAATTAATAATAATGAATACTTACCTTTATTGAGAGCTTATATATTACCATGTATCAAGTGCCCTTCTAAGCATTACTCATATATTAATTCATTAATCCTCTTAACAAACAGGTATATAAAGTTAAGACAATAGTGACAAAGCAATTATGTGCACTGGCCAGTATCACAATCTAGTAAGTAGCAGAGGATGATTTGAACCCTATCTTTCCCTGGAATCCAAGCAATTGACTTCTAGGCTGTTTTCTGCTTCAGATCAGACATGGTCCTCACCATCGAAACAGGTACATAAATGTGTGAACACAGCACAAGGCAACAAGTCCTAAAATTTAGATATTTGAGAATCCAGAAGAAGTAAATAGTATTCATTAGGCTTCTAAAAGTGGCCATAAACCAGCAGGGAGCTATGTATGCATTGTCATCTATAAACTTCGCAGGGTGTTAAGACCTATCACTTGACTCCCTCCTACAATAAGCTCACATTATCCTCCTTGATTTCTTCTTCCATTGCGCCAACTTTGGTGTTGAATAAACATGTTGCTGGATCCTGCAGAGAATGTTTGTGGAGTATACCTTTTACTAACTCTTAGTCCTACAGATAACATTCACCCGTTAGGAGCTCTGACACTTAAAAACAAGAAGACATTGGACTAACTCCGTTTCTCTCTGGATGTCTCTATGAGTTTCTTTCTCCTTTATTCCTCTTCAAAAATCCAATATATCATGTTTATTAAGAGATCTTGGCAGAAGATCAATAAACCCATATTATTGGGATTTTGATTTAGTGTTTAGTGAGTTTGGAATCAATACTAGAGTATTCAAACACATATCAGAATTGATCTATAATATAGTTGAGGTCCTGGTAACATATTTGCCATGGGGTTGCTTTGAAATGTGTTCCTGAATTCTCCTACCAGAGAATGTCAATTTCTCCTGTATTTAAATTTGCCCATTGAAAATTACAAATCCCATGAAAACTTGAAATATATTATTGACACTATTTTTCATGACATAATATCATCTGTGTTTAAATAACAAAACCATAATATGGAAGAAAAAGCATTATTTACTTGCTTGTTCTTCTGCTCTTTTCTTTCCATCCCTGAATGGAATAGTGGAATGGTTAGCACTAATGAGCTAAACCAACAATTGAAATGGATATAAGAAATCCAGGCATCCCAAAGCAGACACAGCTTGCTGATTTTAGACTCAATGTGGCACATGAGAAAACAATCAGATGAATTTAATTTACACCTCTATTTTTGCATTTTATATTAAAATAGCACTATGATACAATGGAATGGCCATTTAAATCTTTCCTAGTTTTGCCATGAACAGGCTGTATGACTTTGAATACATTACTCAGCATGATTTTACATTATTTCCTTTTCTGTAAACAAAGAAGGTTGTAAATAGACTGGTTTCTTATTCTACTATCTTTAAGATCCTGAATCAAATAACATGGATAAATTTAATAAGGCTCTCAAGGTATTAAAGTACTTTTCAAGAGTACAACTTTGAGTCAAACAAACCTGGGTTGAAGGCCAACTTTGCCACTTCCTAACTGGGATCGTGGGTAACATACTTAGTATTTCTGAGCCACACATTCCTCATCTATGAAATAGTGAGCTCTTTACCCATCTCACTTGCTGTGTAGATTAAGGGAATGCACACAAAGCCATTTAACACAAGATCTGATGTAAAATCAATTCCAAATAAATGGTTATTTCTCTTTTCCCATAAACCCCACAACAGATTATTCCTCTTAAAAATCCAACCAGTAATAGAACCATATCAACCAAGAATTATATCATTAAGTTTTATTTCCATTGACTAGAAAATACATTCTCTCTTTAACTTTTGGTTAAACTACTAATTCGATGATACCTGAAGCAAGGCATAATCAGCAGAGAACCAAAAATCTCTGCTGATAATCAGCATATCATGTGGATGATTAGTTTGGTTGGAATTTGCTTTTTGATGTTTTATTATGAAAATTTTAAATAAATAGAGGTGTTCAAGTAATTGTACAACAAACTCTCACGTAGCCATCATCTATACTCTGCCTTAAACTGTTAATTTATTTGTTGTATCACATTTCTATCTACTCATTGTTCCTCCATCCACCTGATTGGTATTTATTGCAAAATTAAAAGAAATTACCTCCATTAAAATCCTGAGAATAAAAATAAAAACTAGAAATATGCTTCCCCTAGAACCAGACCAAAACATATACCAATGTTTCAGAACTCTTAAAAATAATGAGATGTTTCCTATTCCATAAAATTAGTAAACAAATTTTTTACCTCTTTGATAGCTAAAATATTTATGATAACTATAAAGCAAGAATATTTAAAATAGTGGAACTGAAATACATTGTAAAATTAGACAGTTCAGCCATCATAGCAGAAGACACATATGTCCTTTATTTTTCTAACTTGAGAATAAAGCTAATTAATTATATATATTGTATTCTATAAAAATTAACTCCAAAAAGTATTCTTATATGAACTGAAAATACAGAGGCACCTGGGTGGCTCAGCCAGTTAAGCCTCTGACTCTTGATTTTCGCTCAGGTCATGATCTCATGGTTTGTGAGTTCGAGCCCCTCATCAGACTCTGCACTGACAGTGTGGAGCCTTCTTGCTATTGTCTCTCACTCCCAATCTCTCTCTGTTCCTCCCTCAGATGTGCGTTCGTTCTCTCTCTCTCAAAATAAGTAACTTAAAAAAAGAGAAAATAGCATCCTCCAAATGCCATATTTTGACACTTATGCAGCTCAAATATTAGATGAACAATATTTGGTTCACCAAACTTTTCTATGCCAAATTCAAATCCAAAGGAATATTTCTGTTTAATTATTCTACAATAATGCTGTCAAATGAGCACTGTTAATGAAGATCCCAGTGGTCACTTTGTTAAGGCACATAGTTGACCCTGGAACTCTCCATATTTCAGTTGGTTACAGCAAAAAACCTGCTTTGCAGCATTGTGAATATTTCTTTAGGAATGAAATATCCAAGGGCATTTATATGTTAGTTTAAACTATCTCTGTGTGCAAACTGTTTCTGTACACTATTTCTATGCAAGCTCTGCCCATCTACAAATGTGATCTTTTAGATTCTGAGCTCTTTCTCCAGGTAGTTTCAGTTTCATGGGATCCATTCTTCTCTCCCTCGTTGTGGCACTGCTGGTACCATTTCTTGCTCCCTTAGGCAAGTTCTATCATAATAAAGAGCAGCCTGTGTTTCTCCAGAAATGCTCATCCATTTCTCCTTGGGATTGTCTGCCCTGCAGAGATAGTGTGTTCTATAGAAATAACAGAAGCCCTTGGGCCAGTTATTCAAAAAATATTCACCAAGTGCCTGCAGGGTACCAGGCACTGTTCAAGGTGCAAGGGTTACAGTGGAGTGAGATGCATCCCTTGTCTTTATAGAGCATACTTTCATTCAAATGGGATTGAAAAAAGAAGTCTACAAAATGGCTGAGATAATTTCTGGTCCTGATGAGAGCAATGAAGAACATAAAGCAGTGTGATAGGGGTAATGGAGGAAGCTCTTTAGGGTATCAGAAAAGACCTTTCTGAGTAGCTAACAGTTGAATTTTTATCTGAATGATGAGAAAAATGGTTGTGGGCACATCGAGGAAAAGCCACTTCTCAAGCAGTTGAGGAGGAGATAACTGGAAGCATTTAGGTCTCAGGACAGTAAGGAGGGATCTAGTGCACAGAGTGGAGAGGTTGTCTTAGGCAGGGGCAGTGACTTACTCCACTGAAACAGGAGGGAGGCAGGTGTGGGCACTGACTCTGGGTGGTATAACAATAAAGGCATTCTGGATGAAGCATGAGGTGCAGGCAACATCTGATGGTGAGAGGAGGTGAGGTACTGGATATTCTAGAAGGGAGAGAAGGAGAAGTGACTAGGGCAGCATGGAAAGAGTGTATGGCTTTGCTAAATGCCTGCTTCATACTTGTGGTCTTAAGCTTAATATGTATTCAGTTATCCTGGTTGTGTGACTTTTCTCAGACTATTTCAGTTGCTCTGGGGAGGGGGGTGGTATGGACTAAGTAGATGTTTGGAAATTCCAGACAAGTATGACTGTGGGAAAGAGGAGGAACAGAAGAAAGGATGTTGGTGGGGCAGTGGTTATTGAGGAGGATCTTGGAAGCTAAGCTTGTTAAGAAAGGGAGGAAGAACATGTGAGGGTGACAAATGATGGAAAATGGTAGAAGGAATGAACTAAATTAGTTATAGGTGAGAACTTGAGTAAGTTCGCTGAAATTAGTAGAAAGTGATGTTGAGATGTGAGATATTTAAAGTGGAGATATTATAGGTGGTGACAATAATTCAAATGATAGTAACCGTTATTGCTTACTTACAATGTGCCAGGCAAAATGCCAGGAGGTTCAGAATCATGAGTTCATTCAAACTACACAGCAGTTCTCAGAGTCAGGAAGCACAGATGCAGCCATTTTACAGAAGAAACTACAGAACAAAAAGTAAGCAACTTGTTCAAGTCATGTAAGTAGAAAGTGGCTGGGCCATGTTACAAAAAGATAACCACATTTAGAGTGAGGCAATGTGAGTTGATGTCCCGGGTAGAGAAAAGATTATTGGAGCAAAGGAGAACGTGGTCAGAAAAGCCAGGATGAAAGATAAATCACTGTGTGGACTGCAAAGATGGAGTTATGACAGGGATAGTATCAATGGAAAGAAAGATGGCCACAGAATCAAATTCATCAGTACTAGGTCGAGTAACCAAGAGGTTGACAAATGATAGCACCAAGAGGAGTAATGGGTGTAAACTTCTGATCACCTGTGTCGCAAGCCATACGGAGGCTTTGAAGAACGAAGAAGAGGTGGTTTAGAGGCAGCAGTGAGGACCAAGGAAAGCCTAATACACCTCCAGAGCCTCAAGTATTTGGGAATGTATATGTTAACTATGTTCTCTTATTTTCTGTGTTCTTGATGGTCTGGCAGCTGGGGCCTCACTGACTAGGGAGAGACCCAATGTGGCTAACCAGTTCTTACAGAGAGCAAACTTGCCCAGGGGTGTGCCTTTCATATGCAAACTATTGAATGCAGCTCTTCCCCTCCATCCACTACCCAGCCTGGCTTTTGTACTCCAACAGTATAGCTACTCTGAGTAAAGAGCCAGACAAATAGATCTAAGAAAGGCTTAGTCCAGAATCAGAAAGAGAAGTATCCAAAACATAGCACAAGTTCATGTGCCTCAAGCACATGACTGCTGGCATATCATGCCCAAAGACTTCATCTACAGAGATGTTAAGAAAGAGCATTTAAAAGATGTGCAGCACTGAAAAGATGAGTTACACTCAAAGTTACTGTGCTCCTTCTTTTTTGGGTTCCCTTTGACGAGCATTGAAAGGGCACAAGCATAAGCTGACTCCGAAGGGGACCCTCTGCCTCTTGCATCCTTGTTCCATTTCCACACATGCCACAGGCTTTATGTCATGCCACCAGTTATAAGTCAAAGATGAAATAGTTTTCCCTCAGGAAGCTATTGATATTCTTGTTAAAATTTATTTAGCATTTGCACTTATACAAAGCATTTCATCATATATTACCTGAAGAATGATGCCAATAACAGTATAAATGACAGTAACAGAAGCAGAAACATACTTGGTCACAAAGGCAGAATTCTATGGTTTGCATTATAGCTTTGCCACTTAGGAGATTGTGGTGCTTGGGAACGTTCTTTAACCCCTCTGGGCTCTGATTCCTATGAGATGCATGATCCTATTCCTCAAAGCTTTATGCTGTAAGTATCGACATAAATAATGGATAAGAAGAAATCTTTAAATTTCCTAGTACATCACAGGGGTTTTAAAATGTATATTGTTGGGGCGCCTGGGTGGCTCAGTCGGTTAAGCCTCCGACTTCAGCTCAGGTCACGATCTCATGGTCCGTGAGTTCGAGCCCCGCGTCGGGCTCTGGGCTGATGGCTCAGAGCCTGGAGCCTGCTTCCGATTCTGTGTCTCCCTCTCTCTCTGACCCTCCCCCGTTCATGCTCTGTCTCTCTCTGTCTCAAAAATAAATAAACGTTAAAAAAAAATTTAAAAAAAAAAATAAATAAATAAAATAAAATGTATATTGTTTGTGCATGCATATACAGATGTATTAATACATATAATTTTGAAATATAAATTGTTGAATGTGAAAATACCAAAAATGTGAAAATACCAGTCACTGAAGCTTAATGATTTCTAAGCAGTCTTGAATGATGTCACTATTGGTATTTTCTTTTCCAGCGGTACAGCTATCAGCTTATTTGAATATACAAAGTGACATATAGAACAGGGGTTAAAAAAAAAAGGAAAATATTTACTTGTGCCAATAAAGTAAAAAAGCAAACAAACAAGTTAGTTTGAAGAAGATATAAATGGAGATCTAAAAACCCAGAAGATAAAAAATGAAGTGAATACAGAAAATTCTGAATCCTGAGAAAATTCATGGAAAAAACCCAAACAAATAGAATATTTATGGCAAAGAATGGAAGGAAGGAATTGCATACACCAGAAAGACAAGACCACAAAGCAGCCTGGCACCATGAAAGGAGAAAGCATGTCTAAGAGAAATGGAATAAAGCCAGTGAAGATGGGAATCATCAAGGAAAAACTGCTGGAATAGAATCATTGGGTAGGAAATCAAAAGCCAGTGAAAGCCAGTTCAGAACAAGTATTAGAAGTAAAAACATTTTTTAAATATTGTGCTTAATAAAATGCCTTAAAACTAGATATTAATTAAAAAAATACCTAGATTGTCAAATGGTCTCTTTCTTCTTAAAGAAATTATATAGAGCCTCAATGTACTTGACTACACCAGGATGAAAAGTAGGGCATAGTGGTCATCAACAAACACTTTAATCATCTGATGTTTGACTCTCCTGAGGTCAGAGTTTCATCAATTTTTAAATTTAGTTTGATAATTTGGATGTAATTGGGGTATGGTGAATTAGTTTAGATGAAGTTTGCATGTTCATATTAAACATAGTTGCCAATGATTTCAAAAGTCCTTGACTGCCAAGATGAGATGCCTTCACATTTTCCCTGGCAAGGCTTTTCCTGGGTTTATCCTTCTTCATAGACATAAAGCTGAGATGGAGCCAAACATGTCAGATATTTATATCCCTTTGCTCTTTCCATGCCATATTTAATCACTAGTCTTAGTTAAATTGCTAGATGAATTTATTTCAGGTAAGATGCAGTGATGGATGGCTGGTCCAAAGGGCCATTCGTTGAAAATGTATCTTACATGACGTCAGAAAGCACTTTGATAAATGATAGATTCTTAGGAGGACATTCATTCCAGGCTCTTTGTAGCTTTTTCCCTAATTCCCACTCATCTTTCAAGTCTAAGTTTAAATATCACTTTATCCATGAAGGTTTTCCAAACCCCCTCAGCTATGTTAGGAGAGCCTGTTTTCTGCTTCCTTAGCTCCTGATTTCTTAGTAACACACACATCATTCTTCTAATGACCTATCAGTGCAGTACTTCCCAGCCCAATCATAAGATCCTATGACTTGCTCAGTGCTGAAGCCTCGATATCTAACACAAAAGCTTGGAACATAGTCAGCGCTTAATGAGTACTAGCCTGGCATACAAACTGGTAAATGACTATGTAAATAAAATGAATAGAATCTGAAGAAAAATTTGATAACAGTATGAACCACAAGGAAAACTTTCCATGTTCTTTTAGTCCCTGGAACTGTCCAGAAGTACCGTGAAGCTGGTAAGGTAGGCAATATTATGTCAATCTTACACATAGAGACTTGATCATTGTCATATGATCATAGACTTCCTACCTTTATGAAAAGGAAAATGTTCATCTCATGGAATTCATGTTAGTTCATTTGGATATATGATGACTATAAAGCTACACATTGGCAATTTTATTTGATTTCTAACCTAAGAAAATTACTTATCAGCTCTTCATTATTGTTTTACTTTCTAAGTTCAGTGTGAGGTCAGATCAAGCATGTTGTCTTCCAAGGAGCACACTAAAGAAGAGTAGGCCAAGCTGTCAGTAATGCTGAAGAATTTTGAGAAAATTTTACATTGATACAAAGGGCCAATGTGGAAAAGACTTGGACAAAACCAGAGTTTTGTCTTTGAACATGGATGATGAAGAAAATTGAAGGGATGGACAACAGTCATTGTTACAAACCAGGAGGCCAATTCTATTACCCATAAATCTTGACAGATGCTGGAATTTTCAGTCACAAAAATATCTGAATATCTGGTAGAAATCATCTAATGGCCCCTTCATTGCCTGTAGAACAAGTTCTTTGCACCAGATACAAGATCTTTCCCAGTCTCCCTAGAACCCACCTTCCCCTTCTCATAATCCATCCAAGCACCCTGCACTATGATCACATTACCTCAAAACAACACACACTTCTCCATTCTGGGTCTTTGCAAGATGTTCTCATTCTTCCTAAAAGGTCTTTTTTGTGACACTTTTTTTTTTTTTGGTATGCTTAGATTCCCATACAGAATATTACCAGTTGGGTGGCTTGAAAACAGGAATTTATTTTACCACAGTTCAGGAAGTTTGAAATCCAAGATTAAGGTACCATCAGAGTTGGTTTCTGGTGAGTGCTCTCTTCTCAGCTTGCAGAAGGCACTTTCTTGGTGCATCTTCAAATGGTCTTTCCTCTGAGCACATGAGAAGAGAAGGAGATCTCTGATATTCCTTCCTCTTCTTGTAAGAAAGCCAGTACTACCAGATTAGGTCCTCACCCTTTACCCCACTTAAACTTATTTACTTACCCCAAAACCTGTTTCCAAAGAGAGTTACATTGAGTAGTAGGGCTTCAGCATGTGAATTTTGGTGGGAGGAAAGGGGGCAGAAAAGGGACAGAATTCAGTCCAGAATACCTCTCCAGGGAAATTCTTACCCATCTTTTAAGATTCACACTGAATACTTAGGTACTAAGGGAATACAATAATCTAGGATTATTGGAGAGGGGAAACTTTAAATTGATTTCTAAAGGATGCAACACATTGTTCAGAGGGAAGAAAAGAAACTTAAGGAGGATAATCAATGAAACAATGAGGCAAGAATCAATAAGTGTCATGAAAGAAAAGGGAAAAGACTGTGGCAGAGAGGTGCATGCTCAAATAAAGAAGCAATATCGATTAGTCACCAGACTTCGTAACAGACAAACTGAAAGAGACTGAACCCACTAGTGAATGACATACTCTAAAATATAAATCTCTCTTGGTACTCTCAATGTTAGTTAGCAAGTCTTGAAGAACCTGATAGCACCAGAGCTTACGGGTGCTTACGGACTTTCAGTGAAGAAAATGTTTCCCTTCTTCCTTGGAAAGTCACTTGCAACTTCCTAGGATGGAGATAATTACTAGTAATACTGAATGACCAAGCACATACAAATCTCTGTTTTTAAATCTAAAGATGCTATATCACTGCTTAGAAACACAGAGCAAGAAGTTTCAAGAACAGACGTGTAATATATACACACCTTCCTCCCTTCTCCCTGCTCGATGCACAAAAATGCTACTTCATTTCTTTGTGGACTTGGGAGTCCCAGTCAAGGTCACTCCTGTGGGTGGAAGGTCTTTGGTGAAAGGCTAAATGAGAGAGGTCAGCATCTGGCATGAATGCTAGTTGTTATATATCGACCAGAAGGTTCTTCATCTCTTTGGCTAAAATGAATTATGTCCACAGGATTAGAAAATCCCCTGAACGAACCAATAAAGCAATTTCCAGAAGAAAGAGGTTATCTGAAAGAGTTTCTTCTTGGAAATTTTTCTATCCTTAGAACAGACAAAACAAGTTTCACTTAATGGTCTCTTGAATAAAACGAACAACAACAAAAAAAGAGATAAATTTTAAAAGGCAACATATCCATTCCATTTCATTCCAGACAGGCTTTTACTAAAAACATTGATCATGAAGGCACCAGCCTTAGTTTTCTAAACTTCAGAATTTAAAATAAACAGCTATCAGTCTCCTTTCCTACTGAGGGAGGTTAAATAGCACATTCTTTCCCACTAAACCAGAAGCAACATAATGCAGAAATTTTACTGACAGTTTTAAAGTGAATTACTGGATACAAAAATAACAGTAACAGTCCCACAGCGTAGCTAACCAATCAAATGCTTTGCATGATAAAAATACAAACATGGCCAAATCCTAGATTTAAAAGAAATAATATTTAGATGCTATTAGGATTTCCATTTCGTAAAGAAAATCCAGCATACGAGCTGCTGTCTTCAGCAACTGAAGCTTTTCTCTACAGCTATTACTACATATCTATACAGGGTCAGGCTCTCATTATTCATGCTTAAATCATTGCCTTTTCATTCCATTCTGGAATCTCACCTTCAACTTTTCTTCACTTCCATTCTTTACTGTACTAATCAACATTGAACGTCTTTATTTCCCCCGGCTTTATTGAGATATAATTGA
The DNA here is from genome assembly GCF_018350215.1 of Panthera leo. Classification (NCBI taxonomy): domain Eukaryota; kingdom Metazoa; phylum Chordata; class Mammalia; order Carnivora; family Felidae; genus Panthera; species Panthera leo. Next base: position 9,522,315 of record NC_056696.1, on the reverse strand, counting down.
CACATAACATTGTGTAAATATAAAGTGCACAATGGGTTGATTACTTTGAATTATAAGTATGGATGTTAAGACTCTTTATATTCTACTCCCATGCTACCGATCACCTTCACTCTTGCCCTAAAGTCTTCATGCCATAGTCTTTCTTGTATCCCGGGTATACCCAAGCTGCACCTGAAACACCAGTTTCTTACCCAGGCTTCTCCCTGAAACACCAATGCTGTAAGGCTCAGCACTGCTCTGCATCTGCCCTCAAGTCTTTCCTAAGAAACACAGCTGGTCTTAACAGCTTATTTCTCTTACTTCTTTTGCAACTGCTACTTACCCCTTTTCTCTTGTATTTTACTCAGTGTCAATACATTATCCTCTCATTTTATGCTTCTATGTTTGTCATTCTAGTTAGGGCTTTAAGAGCCCTGTTGATTTCAAAATAGTCCCCTTGCCCCAGCCAGTAATAAATATAGAATCTACATTCTAAATGACAATTGGCTGGTTGACTCTGGTTCAGCTGAGACCTCCAAAGCCCTTATTGTCCACTATTCTCAAACTTCACTGAGAGATAGCAAATAACCAGACAAACTAATCAAATTTTCTTGCCGCACTTTCCCTATCATTCTCTAAAACAAATTTTAATAAGACAAATTAATATAAGAGAGGAACAACAGTGCACAATAGGAATACTGAGGAAGAGATGAACTCTCTGCATTCAGTGTCCCAGGATACGTTAATTTATGACTGTTGAAATATAGCAACAGACCTTAGTCTTTAGAGAAATTTTAATGTTGTGGTTTTGGAGTAGAGATTCCACCTCCAACAGCTCTGAGACAGTTTGTATTATTATATACTCTCTCTTCACCCTTCTTCCTGCCATATTCCTCTCTCTTGCTGCTCTCCTCCATCAGGGCCCTGATCTGTAGCCTTCTGCTACATGGCACTCTACCGCTAGTTCAGGGGCTCTACCTCCAACGTTCTCTGACCCCTAAGGTCTTTAAGGAATCACAGAAGTGCCTTGCTTACACGAAGGGCAGGTACAGGGCTTTTGAAGGACTGTTTTCACAGTCTTATTGAAAAGGAGTCAAGCATGGTGCCAATCGACAGTGTGCTAAGCATCTCTACACAGCTGAGTTTGACAATATTGACAAAAGAGAATCTATTGGATCTAGATTTCCCAACCCATCTGTGGATAATGTAGCTGACGTCAGAAAATTGTGTCAGCATCAACACGATTTGGTTGGGATATACATTAACTTGTATACAGAGAGATATTGTAGTCTAGTAGCAAATATCACTGCCCTCCTTCAAATCACATCAATCCATCTATCCATTTGCAGTCTACACTATTTCACCCATGTGTCAACATCACTGAAGTCATCATGATTTCTCATTCTTCCCACTAAGTTTCTGAATTCTTCTGGAGAACTAAAAGATGTTCTCCTTGGCCCTCCAAAAAGCCATACTAAGTGGACCTCTGTATAAGCTGCTATTTAAACACACTTCTCTCACTCCAGGCTTGCTTTATCACTTTCTTTCATTTCCCAAACAGCTTCTGAATCCAAACTTTGTCCAGATAATTTTTAGTTTAAATAAAAGAAAAGTGATTACTTACTCTCATGCAATCTGCTACATATTGAATGTTTGGATCCCTAAAATTCCTATGTTGAAACCCAGTCCCCAATATGATGGTATTTTGTGGGAAGACTTTGGGAAGTGATTAGAGTCATGAGGGCAGCCCTCGTGAGTGGGATTAGTTTCCTTATAAAAGAGATCCCAGATAGCTTCCTTCCCCTTGGCTATGTGAAGACACAGTGAGAAGACAACCAGGAAGTAGCTTCTCATCAGACATTGGATGTGCCGGAGCCTTGATCTTAGACTTCTCAGCCTTCAGAACAATGAGAAATATATGTCTGTTGTTTATAAGCCCCCCAGGTTATAATATTCTGTTATAGGAGCCCAAACAAAGACATAATACCATCCTGTCTCAATGTGGATTAGCCTTTCTTTTTTTTTCAATTAAATATTCTTTTGTTTAGATATAATTACATTTATTCATTTTGTTTAGTGATGTGTTGGTAGAGTTTATAGTGATCTCATCTGTTTCTATATCAGTACCCTGTCTTAAGTTATCCATATCTTCATAGCAAGAAGGGATGCTGTAACATAGCCTAAAAAACTACTGAGGGCCAGGCACTGTGCTAGCTGCTTTCACATGCATTATTACCTTAGTTTCCATTGAGTAGGACTATTTCATTTTCTTTACACTGTGCAATCTGTAGTAAATCACCAAAAACAGATGTGTACCCAATCATTCTGCGGTGTAGAAGGAAGATGACGTGGTTAGGATGATATACTTTATCAAAGCAAAACTACCAACAACAGCAGCCAAAACACAGCAAGAGATGATATCATTTCTCTGGAAATACCATGCCTCCCAGAATGGAAAAAGCAACTTCAGAGAGAAAAAGAAAAATCCTTTTAAGTCATTTAAGCTGTGAGTGTCCTCAGGACATACTATTTTCTTGTGACATGATAGGCTGACAGAAGCTGTGAGCCCTCACTTTGTTCTATACTTCTCACTGCCTTGAACAAAAGACTGAAAGGGGCTTGCACAGGATTCAATTGCACAAGGGCTGGGTACCCTGAGAGCCCTCTGCCTTCGTGCTTCAAGGTTAACAGAGAAACAGTTTCCCCCAAAGGCTTTCCAAACAGAATTATTTAGGTCTTTTACACCTTTCAACATGTCTTTCTTCTCCTTCACCTCTACCTCCTCCCCCACTACCCTATTCACTCCTTCCTCTAAAGTTGGCTATAAAAGACTTTGCATCTTGGTTTAGGGTTGGAGTCACATCAATTCCAAACTCAGCAGGCAGGCTCCAAGCCTGTCTACTTCCAAGGGGAGGCTGTCAGAAGCAAGGCTGCCTCTGTGACGAAGACCAGTGCAGGAGGGGAAGCCACATATTTCAGACCCGGAGGGGGAAGTGCTGGCCCCGTTGTGACGGATGACAAGATGCCACAGGCTGTGAAACAACACCAACCCAGTGGGAGCTGCACCCTGCTGCTTGGAGATGGCTGTGCACATTTTGGCTGGACTTCGTTTCTCCTCTTCTGTAGACACTGAAGCCAGTGATTAATAGTGGGTTCCAGGGGTTTGAAAGTTATGCAAGTTCTCTGTGGTCTCCAGGGAAACTGGTGCCAATTCAATTAAACCTATCACATGGTATTGAACCTCTACTAGGCACTTGTAAGTGAGCGAGGTTTTTGGGGGGAAGGAAGACACAAAGAAGTAAATGATGTCATCTCTAACTCTCAGGGTTGCTGTGCAGATTAGAGATTGTATCTTTAAATTGCATGATACGTAACAGGCACTTAGTGAAAGAGAGCTTTGGGAATTGGAATGGTGATTATGCTTATTTACTCTTAGGTGTGGAGGAAAATGTTGCTGTCCACTTTACAAAATGTATAGGTAGAGAGAGGGATAAAAGGTAGGAAATGTTTCCCTTCTAAAGCGTGTGTGTGTGTGTGTGTGTGTGTGTGTGTGTAATCATTTGTACCTTAATAAAAAGTTTTTCCAGAGACCCCAATGGACAGATAACAAGCAACGTGGGGGTGGAGGCATGATAGAATTGATTACAGCCAACTGCAGTAGTTGTGATCCTTGATTTGAAATTAAACAGAATGGGGCACCTGGTTGGCTCAGTTGGTTGAACGTCCCACTCTTGATTTCAGCTCAGGTCATGATCCCAGGGTTGTGGGATCAAGTCCCACATTGGGTTCTGTGCTGAGCATGGAGCCTGCTTAATATCTCTCTCTCTCTGTCTCTCTCTCTCAAAATAAAATTCAATTAAAATTTTTTTAAAAAAGGAAAATTAAACAGAAATGGCTTCTGGATTGTGTCCAAGTTATGTCACTTCTTTGAGGCTCAGTTACCTCAACTGTGAAAGGAGAAATAACAGTACCTTGTAGTGCTGTGGTGAGAATCTAAATGAGAAAAAAGCTGTTAGGGTAGCACTCTGCCTGCCAAGCTGCAATTACTCTAGCAGTAACGCACCCAAGGGTTGGACCAGAGGGGAAAAGAAAAGGCTAGTTGAAGAGGCAGTAGATAGAGAAATAGAGAGACCTTGTGTTCAAAAGCTCAGTAGGCTACTAGTTCATTCAGCAGTCTTGGACAGTTGGCATCACCTCTCTGGTTGTCAGTTTCCCCATTCTGGAAATATAATTAGAAGCATGTTAGTGTCCTTTCACCTCCAGTGCTCTGGGATTCTTTGAGATGATTTCACCTTCCCTAGAATTCTCCTCTCCAACCAAGTATAGATGGAGGTACTGGCAAAATGTTCAGGCTTTCACTCATTCTCTAACCCTAATGAAGAGTTAGCTCTGTTTTCCTGAGGGGAAGAAAAGGCTAGAATCTTTCTTAATCTCACATTCTGCTGTGTGACCAGGCACATATTATTATTATTCTTTGCTGTCTCTGCATATTATTAAATAGATGCCAAATTCAACTTGGCATTTCAAAAAAAAAAAAAAAAAAGCTTTCAGAAATGCAGACTGCTTTGGGATGTAAGATTTGTATGCAAATATAAAACATTAATACATTTAAAATTTAGAGCACTTTAGTCTCCAGGAGAGAAAAGAGTTTATTTTTAGATACTTAATTCAGTGCTTATTTAATAAGTATTTAATAAATATGAGGCAAATTATTTAACCTCTTCCTTTTTGTGTAAAACTAAGGTACCAAGCCTGAAACAGTCTTCTTGAGAACTTGGGGCTGAATGAGGATAGAATTAGCTTTTTCTACCACCTAGTTGTGAGGAGTGGGCTTCCATTCAATGGCCTCATGTTAAAACTAGCTGTGGAGTGTGGAGGGTGAGGCTCCTACTATGACGGGTTCACCTGTTACCATAGTAACCACACATAGTTTTGTTTTCTTCTTCTTCACCATCACCTTTATGGAATAGCTTTTTGGTGTAAGTTATTAAACTAAACCCCAGAAATGTAGCAATTGGTCTTCCCAAAGATAGGTGAACACAGAGTAAACAAATCTGAAGGAAACCGATTCTTTCCTTGAAGTGGGTGGAGGTCTGGAGCAAAAATTAAATTGAGAGAAAACAGGAAACTTCTTGTGCCCTATGAGACACCCTGCCCCCCATTGTGATGCTCATTACAAATGCAAGCTGCTGGACCCAATGTGTGTGTGTCTGTGTGTGTGTGTGTGTGTGCGCGCGCATGTGTATGTGTGTGTGGCATGGGGGGGGGGGGTGGTGAGGTATGCATAAACTCGGAAAATTGGGTTTGCGTTTCATAAAGTCCACATAAAAATGAACCTTAGGGGAACTGGTAATCAGAGACTGGTGTTCTTATGTAACATGGACATTTTGCTTTTAAATAATATTATTAATACACTTGGCTGCTTTAAAAATAATATATATTCATTATTGAAAGTTTGGATAAAATAGAGAAGAAAAAGACACTGGATAATCCCAGGATCTCCAAGTAACATTTTTCACTGATGGACTTCTGACATGATACATATATGTATTTCAGATTACAGTTACATAGTAGTTAAATATAATGCGTTTATCTAATGTGTATATTTAAATTTACATTATGAGTGTTTTTTTTGCTACTTTATATTCTGCTTTAACAAATCTAATAGCAAGTTGTGAACATTTACATGGCCACCAAATATTCTATTGTAATTTGGTCAGCAAACTTTTTCTGTTAAAGGCAATACAATAAATGTTTTACTTTTTGAGTCACAAGGTATCTGTTGCAACTACTCAACTCTGCAGTTGTTCAGAGTAAACAACCCCAGACAGACAATATGTAAATGAATGAGCTCGGCTGCTTTCCAGTAAAACATTATTTACACAAACAGGTAGCAGGCTGGGTTCGAACTTCTCCAATAGAACAGCGTTTTAAATGACAGCATACTTTATTCTGGGGATGTACTCAAATAAAAAGAAAAGTCATAATTGTGTGCTGTTGAGCATTACACCTTGTCAGCATAGTGGTAATGTGTATTTTCTTTTCTTTCTTTCTTTCTTTCTTTCTTTCGTTTTCTTTTTTCTTTTTTTTTTCTTTTTTTTTTTTTTTGTAAATCAAACTCGTGTCTATAAGATTCTTTCTTTGGAAAGAGAGATTTTAGGAGAAGAGCTGTGTAAGAGCTTGTGATACATACTAAAAGAAACTTTGGAAAGTTTATGGCAATTCCTGTGTAGACAGCTAGGGGTGACAGAGTGTGGAGCATTTTTTAAGATGAAAGAGGTTTACCATGACTAGATGCTAGAGCTCAACAAGGGAAATGACAATGAAATTGATCAGCCATCATTCTTGCTGCAAATACATTTTTCAAAATGTTTATTTATTTTGAGAGAGAGAGAGAACATGAGCCCATGAGTGGGGGAGGGGCAGAGAGAGAGAGAGAGAGAGAGAGAGAGAGAGAATCCCAAGCAGGCTCCATGCTGTCAGGGAACTCAGGGCTCTATCTCACGATGTGAGATCGTGATCTGAGCCAAAATCAAGAGTCAGACCCTTAACCGACTAAGCCACTCAAGCACCCCTTTGTTGCAAAATTGATTTGTAGTGTTTTTTTCTATACAGGAAGCTTAAACATTTTATCCAGCTAAATTCACCCATCTTGTTCATTGTTAATTTATGCTAAGAACTAAGAAAGTTTGGGGCGCCTGGGTGGCTCAGTCGGTTAAGTGTCCAACTTCAGCTCAGGTCATGATCTCACACACCATGAGTTCAAGCCCCGCCTGGGGCTCAGGGCTGACAGCTCAGAGCCTGGAGCCTGCTTCAGATTCTGTGTCTCCCCCTCTCTGTGCCCCTCCTCTGCTCATGCTCTGTCTCTGTCTCAACAGTAAAAATAAAAACATTTAAAAAAATTAAAAAAAGAATTAAGAAAGTTTTTCAGCTCTTGATATTGAAAAATATTCTCTTAAATTTCTCCAAAATGCCTCTTTGATATTCATTTTTCTGTTAAAAACTTGAATGCATCAGCAATTGACTTTGTGGTCGGTGTTGAAGGTCAAACTTTCTTCCTTTCATTTCTTTTTTTGCTTTCTCCCTGCTGGTTTTTTTTTCTTGCATTCTGCTTGCCTTCCTTTTTTCTTTGTCTTTCCTTCTTTCTTTCCCTTTCCTTCCTTCTTTCTAATAGTTAGGCAGTAAGAACACACCAATTATTCTATGATCCATAGTTTTTCTATGTATCAGCAGTGTTATTTTGTCATTTAACACTATATTAAAAATCCATGTTTTTTTTTTCTGATCAATCTATGCTTTCCCATTACTTTCTGCCTGTCCCTGAGTCACTGCAATATTGAACACTGTTTTGATAATCATGACTTTATTATGTCTCTTAATACATGCCAACCTTTGTTTTTTTAAAGCTATCATTTATTCTTCTAGAGCTTTAGAAAAATTAAGTTTATGAAGAAAATCAGAATTTTATAGCAATTATATTATTTTATAGATTGATTAGAAAAGAATCAACGTATTTCCAGTATTAATTCATCCCATCCAGTCCGTAAAGTATCTCTTAATTTATTAAAGTCACCTTTTAGTGCCTTGGCAATGTCTTCTACTTTATCTCTACAAGTTGCACGTATGTTTTATTAAATTTATTCCATTCAATTTTTGTGTGTTTTAGTACTATTGTGGATTGTATCACCTTCTCTTACAATATTCCATTTTTCTATTGTAGCAGATATAAAGAAAAACATTGAGATTTTAGTATAATTGTAATTAGTCAGCTTACCCAACTCTCTGTTGTTTGTTACAATAGTGTTTCAGCTGATTTTCTGTTACATTTCATCTCCTTTATATATGAGCATTTTCCTTTTTTTCTCTCATTGCATTGTTTAGTGCTTTCAGGAAAATACTAAAAAAGTGTTAATAGCAAAAATCTTTATATTCTTCCTCATATATTTAGATCAATTCTATTTTTTTGGCTAATATGAAATTGCCTATTATTTGATACTCATATGCTTTACCATATGAAGAACATACCCTTCTCTTAATAGTTTATGAAGAGATATTTTGAAACTAAAAACTGATAGATTTTGTCAAAAGAATTTTTTCCATCTTTCAAAGTGATTATGTGGTTTATCTGCTTTAATTCATTGGTATTGAACCATCATTTTATTTTTAATTAAATTACTCTGGTATTATTCTTTTATTATGGTATGTAAGGCAGATGTTTGCATCTTTATTCATAAATAATATCTTAATTCTTGCAAATTGGAATAAAGTTAAAATGTCTCTTCCTCCTACTATATTATAAATATATATAATAATATACATATTACACAATTATGTACATTATAATTACACACATATGTATTATATATTTAATGGCCCTATTCTTATTTTTAAAAATTTATGTATTTCTTTAAGAAGGATAATATTAAATACTTATGACAACTTCATTTCTCCCCAGTAAAGTCCTCCAAATCAGTTATAGCCTGGCCTTTCTTGCTGAGAAAACATTTGAAATAGAATTTCTTTTCCTTTAATCCAAATGCATGAGATTTTTGTATTATCTTCATTTTACAAGTGAAAAAAAAAGAATTTTGCCCTGTTTTTCCACAAATAAGTGTTGTTGTTGTTGACTTTTGCATCCAAGATTTTCCCATTCCACATTCACTTTCTGCCATCCAAAACCACCTAGACATTTCTGCTGGTTTGTCTTCTGCCATATATAATCCAGACCTTCTTTTTTTTTTTTTTTTTAATTGTCATATCTATTTTGGGTCTTCTATTTTACATATCTCTACACTGGTCTAGTGGCTTTCATTCAAACAATCATACCAAGCACTGCTTTCTGGGTAGGGGAGAGAGACATAGTCATCTTGCCTTCAGAACACATGTAGAAGGACATTTATCCACACAATAATAACTAAATTATAAAGGCTTTTCTAATTCCTCCTCCTTTACCTATCCCTGTTCTCCAAGACAGGAAGGGAAATTCTCAAATATGTGGGATTTGTGTTCTTCACCCCCCCCCCTTGCTCATGCTCTTCCCCACCCCACAACTCCCCAACCTCTCAGTGTGACCCTCATTAATTGCTCTGACCTCACAACAGCCCTCATTTGTTCCCCAGAGTATCGCCTCAGATCTGTACATCACTTTGATTACTTCCACATCTGGGATTCGTCACACGCTTGTGTTAACCATGACCATGTGCAGAATTACCCAGCAGGATTTAGGAGACACTCAGTCAGAAAAATCATCCCTACTAAGAACAACATCTGGAGAAAATTAAGGGAAGATATTTTTCCATTGAGAATCCTTTGGAAATATATTTATGATGTAGAGACAGACAGACACTAGCACACAGGCAAAAACGGATGCTGCGTCTTCTGTCCTGACGGATAAGGAAGAGCACTACTTCTTCAGAAGATTCCTGAATTAATTATGCACCATAAATGCAAATGTCTGGCAAATTCACAAATAAACAAGGGATTTTCTCATAAAGTCTTGTTTAGAACCAGGCGTCACTCCCAATAGAAATGTCTCCATGGAGTTTTTTGATACCATGTGTGTGAACAAATAAAGATTTTATAAAAGGGAGGAGGGAAGTGGGCCACATTTTCCTGAGTTGGATCATTGAACATCTCCAACTATTTTCCAAAGCTTTGGGGTTGGCAAAAGCCAAAGTTGGCTTCGCCAAGCATTTTTCCCTTAATTTTTAAATCCATGTGCATTAAGGGAAATTTAATCCGTATGTTTCTGATTCATTTACACTTAACTCATCAAAATATTGTTTTGTAAGAGTCATTTGGCCCTCAGAAGGACTTAGGAGCCCTCTTAGCAGCACACAAACTCTCTCTTTCTCTCTCTCTCTCTCTCACACACACACACACACACACACACACACGAGATCACAAGGGTACTCACACATATCCTTGGTTCCTTAGAATCAAGTGTCATTACTCTCCCTGAACCCACATCTAAATGGCTTTGTCTTGGTAAATGATGGCCATTTAATGTGTTTTAGGCTGGAAAAAGTTTTATTTTCTACTCTTCTGAGTATATTTGGAATGAATCATTTCAGGAGTCCCTACTTCAGGTGTAGGCTGTATTCTGCCTCTGGATGAGTGGCTCCTTTAAGGACCTAATGTTAGGCAGCTTAGACCTTCCTGTGTTACTTTAGTGAAATATATAATAAAAAATGCATTAATTTTTAAAACGTGGATTACAGTCAGTTTAGAGGAGATCAATGATTATGGTGAAGATTTAAGGAAAGATAGACATGAGTACCTCCATGGAGCCTGGGGTTGAGGAAAGCCAAGTAATGTACATGAAGGTGTAGGTGTGGGGAAGGCTGTGCTAAGGTTTCATTTTTATATTCCCTCTGCCTTATATAAAGGAATGATTTACTGGCAGCTGTAGATTGTGGTAAACATTTCAGAAGTGTTCCTGATATTAAGAGTTGGAAACTATTAGAATGTATTCTTAAGAGAAGTAGCGAAATATGTAAGCCATCTAACAATACATCTCAAAGAAGTAAGATGAATTCCAGGACATCATAATGCCTATGAAAGTCTCATCTTATACCTATTTTAAATAAAGTCCCATTCTCCTATATGGCAGATGGGAATTTGGGGTGGTAGTTAAGGAGGCAGAAGAGGGTTCAGTAGGTTTGCTAATGGGGGAATGACCTCCATTTCTTTCCCCAAGGCAACCACTAGGGATTTGGTGAACTCAATTGTCATGTTTTGCAAATCTAAACTAGAGGAAACAGGCTATTTGCAAAAATATGTCTGTTACTGGTGACAGCATCTTCTAAAGAGGGATCTGTCTTTCTATTGTTAGCGTGACATCATTTGTTTCACCTGACTTTTTCACAACTCATGTTTTTCTTTTCTCAGGGAAATGTCTATAATTTGATTGTATTTTTCTAGTTTGACAGCAGGTAGTCTTTGTTCCTGAAGCTGTCATCTTACTGTGAACAATTTTGTCAGACTCTTAACAGATTTTACTTTTTTGAACATTTGTAAGTTTTCCTAAGTATTTACTTCCAAATGAAGTTATACTTGTTTAATTTTGCTTAGGATTAAATACTATTTATGTTTCTCCTCCGAGGTTTTGAAACAGAGTATCATATAATGGATTTTATAAGAAGAATACATTTAATAGCCAATTAGATTAACTATCAAATCTGTTTAAAGAAAAAAAAAAGAATCTGGTAATGGCTTGATTTCACCAAACTACTTTGTATATTTTTATTTTCTAAAAAAAATTCTATTTCCTGGAGCTTAAGTTCTTCAAGTTTTTTTTTCCTCACTTAATTGAAACCACTATTTTCAAGGGAAATGAAATTAAAGAAAGATGATATTTTCTCACTCAGTAGAAACTTGTGTCATGTGAACAGCACAGATTCTCCATTGACATAATTTTACTTTTATTTTTTGTGTGTGTGAATTTTTTAAAACCGTAGCACTCCAGAAATCCTGCTTTCAAAGCAAAGACAACTAAACATTTGAAACATTTAATCTTTGTTTCTGATCTCCCACTTTCACTCATCCCCAAACCTGGGCAGTTATTTTTCCTATTCCTGCATACTGGCTGTCTTCAGGCAGTGTGGCTCGGCATCCTGAAACTACATGGCCTTCCCTTCTTTCCACCAGCAAGTCTCTGCTTAGCCCAAGAAGATCCATTCAAAAAGCCACACAATGTGTTGTTTTCCCACCTCTCAGAACAATTTCCCACCTCTCTAGTCCTAAACAAGTATAACATCAGCTACCATTTACTGAGTGCTCAGCCTGTGCTAGCACTTTATGTAGCTGATGAGGTCAATGCTCACCTCAATGGACAAAGGCTACATGATTAAAAATAGGATTATTTGTATTTGGGTCTGTTTAATAGATTGGGATTTCCTGAAATCAGGAATTTGATATGCTATTATATATACCCACCCAACGTTAATTGAGTTAAATATCAACAAACAGTCTTGGTAATGAGGCTTGTAGATATTATCCTTTCAAAGTGGGAAAATTTAGTCAAGAAAATGGCAGATTCATTCAACTTCACACATCTGGAGTATAAACTCTATAACAGTGTATCCTTATTGTTTCATTCACGAATTTATTCCCATTTTTGTTGCAACTCAATTTTGTGACACTTAATTGGACACCTAATAAGTGCCTAATAACTGCTTTAGGTCTCTTGACCTCACAGGTCTTACCTTCTATTTGAAAGAATCAGATAGAAAATAATTAGACAATAACTGAATCCTATAGCAGATGATATAGATCCCGTGGAGAGAAGTAAGACAGTGTAAGAAGGAAAAGAAATACAAAAGATGGAGGTCGGGGGCTTGCCCTGGAGTGAGCAAGGAGGACCTCTTGGGTAAGGGGATATTTGGACAGAGGCACAAGGAGGGTAGAGAAGCTGGCCATGCTAATACCTGAAGGCAAATGCTCCAGCAAAGAAAACTGCAGAGCAACAGTTCTGGGGTGGGTACATGGCTTTTGAGGAGCAGGAAGGAGGGCAGGTGGGTAGCAGCCAGTTAAAGGAGGCTGTGGCAGGATACAAGATCGAATAAGACAGAGTCAAATCTTGGAGAGACTTTTAGGTGATGGGGTGGGAAGGTGGAGGGTTTGAACAGGGAAAAGCTGGCATTGACTTGTGTTTTAAAAGAAACATCCTGGATGCTGTGTAGAGAAGCCTGAAGAGGAACAAGGACAGATTGGGGAGACTATGAAAGATGCTAATGCTGTAACCCTGGGAAGAAGAGCTGATGGGTTGGGGAGAAATGGCTGGATTCTAAGTACAGTTTGCAGTTTGAGCCAGTATGATTTGGAATAGTAGAATGTGGATTGCAGTAGAAAATGAGGAAGTAAAGACTCCACACTTTTGGGCTTCAGAAACTTGAATGTTGTTGTGTCCATCTATTGAGGTGGAGGAGACTTCAGGGGAAGGAGGCAGGCCAGGGTGGTGAAGAAAATGAAAGTCACACAAGACAAGCCAAGGCTAAGGCCCGGATCTGACTTATCCTACTGGTAAAGGTATACTTTTATATTTCAACAGCTCATTACTTACCTACATAGTGAAAAGAAAAGTTCAAGGTGCCAGTTCCCAGTTCCCACACACCAAAATGATGACCCAAAAAAGAAGGGGCTAACTGATGGCAATGTGAATGTGGGGCAGTTCTGCTCAAGTTACCTCTTGAAAGAAGCAAAGTGGTTTTCTAGTCTGCAGCTCTATTCTCAGGGTGAGTAGGCAGAAAGCTTGGGAGGCGATGAGCAACTGTCTCATGACAGCCTCTCAGGGGATATGGAGAGGCGAGTAAGGGCTGGCCTTGTAGCCACAACCTCCAGGCTTCCTGTTATCTTGTGTTTTTGGGGAATCACAAGGCGTTCCGCCAAGACCTAGAATAGCTGTGGTTCAAGCCTTTGCCTACGTGGCCTCTTTGGATACATGCAAGGCCCCCAGGGTGACATGGTGTAGCCCTTGCTCTATGGGATTCAAGAGTTTGGGTTTGGGGTATGTTGGACATCCACATGGATGTTTGAGACTGGGGTTTGGAAAAGGGGTGGGGGAAGAGGTGCTGGAGTTTGGCCAGGAGATTATACATTCGGGTGTCACTGGCACATACATTTTAAATTAAAGCCAGGAAATGATGAGATCACCTAGAAATGAAATGAAGAGATGAGATGAGGTCCAAGTTCAGTATAAGCTTACTCATTAATTTGCATGTATTCAATTATGTATTTATTCTCCTTACCAAAGCATATGAAACACTTAGAATTAAGTTTTCAACTACCTCCACAAATTAAATACTAGATAGCAAAAATAAGGAATTGAAAGAACTTAGAAATTATAAAAGGAACCACGAAGAACAAAGCATGATGTAAAGAAACAAGTATTCAGGCCCTTTGCAGAAAAGAAGGAAGGCTGGGTAGGAGAGGGAGGCATGGTGATAACCATCTGCCGAGATCCGATGATCTCAGCTCTCCTGTACTGTCACTGTAAATAGGAAAAAAATTATACTACAGAGGAATTTTTCACTTTATCTTACTTTCTTCTGAGTATCTTTTTTTCAGCATGTGGTCAGGACAAGGGCAGGGTCAGAGGTGCATACTTCAAGAATAAAGGTATGTATATCCCTGGTACTTCGAATGAATGAAAAAAACATTTTAAAAAATGTCAAAGAAGACAAATGCATCCAGAGAAATAAATTTTATATTTCTACCTTCCCTCCTTAAAACTTGTTATTAGAGTGAGAGCCTCTAACCCACGAGTCTAATGCTTGCCAACCCCCATAGCTGGAAGTCAAGCAGTGATTAGAATAGAAAGCACCTGAAAACACCTTCTCAGTCACAGCTCCTCTGAGTGAGCGCGTGAACACGGAAAGTTTGGAGGTGGCACGTCAAAGTATTGATGATTTTTAACAGGCTTATCATGGGATTCTAAGTATCATCCCACTTCACCTACTTTAGGCATAAAGTCAAGCGACATCTATTTATACGTTTGAATTTAAACGTCCCTAAGCTGTTATCCTGTTCTCGTTTGAATACCTTTCTCCCTCTTGAAAGCCCCACCTTGGCCGAGATCATCAGTACCAAAGCCTCATGGATAATTCTCAGAACAAAGGCTCATTCCTAGATACTTTCCATTTCATCAGGGACATGTTGGTGTTTTTCAGGGTTGTGGCTGCTGCTGCTGCAAGGGCTGGTTACTGAAAACACCTCTGGCAGCCTGGTTCGCCCACCGGTGACCTAGCCAATGCCACCCCTGGTTGTAGAGGTCTGACCTTTGCAGCATGTATGGGTCAAGAAATCCCTCCCTATTGGGATTCAATGTTGCTCCCTGACCCCAGGCTGGGCTGCCACTACATGAGCTTGCAGCCACACAGCTCTTCGAGCAAACAGCTTCACAGACATTGTCTGCAAGGCACCGCCTTGTCAGGCGGCTGACAAGTGCCCAGTCAGCCTCTAACATGAAGCAACATCCTGGCCTGGGACAAGAGAGACATTTTCTGTCTGTCCTGATCCCAGGCCTGCCAATTTCCTGCTCTGGTATTTCATTTTGTACAAAGAACTCCTGTTTAGCTTGTTGTTGAACAACCAATGACTGTTGTAGACAGTGACAGTGCCAGAGCTCAGTGAATTTCTGGACACCTGTTACCTCCTGGATGTCACCACACACCCGTCCCTTGTTATCACACTTGTGCACATGTCCTAAGTCATTTGCTCAGTGCCCTTTTGGATCATGCTGCCCCTGGAAGCCTCTTTCTAACTTTTTAGAGATTTCTGACTCAGATAAGGGATCTGGGAGGATCCTCTGGGTAGGCTCTTAGACATTTCAGGGATTCAGAAGAGTTCTCCCAGAAACTGTGAGATACAAACTGAATAATATCATCCAGCTTCCATAGTGATTCAAACCTCAGTCTGCAAATCATCTTAAGGTGCAGTGTGCTTATCACCCGGGGCCCATGATCTATAAATTTAAAATCTTAGAGGCAGTCACCAAGCTTCGGGAGGGCTTGGCTGAGGTTAGAAGAATGTCTAGAGCACTGTCCTTGGCAATCACACGTCATGACAAAGAGCTGCCCAAAGGCTTCTGCAAGAGGGAAGGGTCAGCATTACTTCGAAGGACAAGCAGTCCAAGTCTTGGAGTCTGCTCTCTCTCTCGTCAGAAAACGGGGACGTGAAGGGATTAAGGATTTCTTTGGTTGTCCTTTCTATTCAAATATAGCCTCCAGCTGGAAATTATGATGTCTTAAAGGAAAAAAAGCAAACAGGATCAAAAAGAGAATTTAATGTAACTGATATACATACATTAATTGAATAGCACGCAATTCTAGAATTCTACACGAGGGTAGAGGTTTTTTTTTTTTTCTTTTAGTTGTCTTCAATTTTATAGATAGATGACCCATAATAATTTATTCATTCACAAAAGAAAAAGCACTCTTACTCACTCCCTCTGCCTTGAACTATAATAGCCAGTAAAGTATTTAGGGCAGCAATTTGGCTCTACCAAATTTTGTCATAAGAAGTTGGGCAACTCAGCAAGTCACTTAGCCCATCAGTTCTATCAGCTATAAATATTGTAATATTTATTTTTTTGAGGTTGCTAGGAAGACGATGATGTTTGAAGCATTTAGTGTGAAATCTGTCCCCTAGTATCATGTAAAATAGTTATTATTAAGATTGTTAGTAACTGATATGTACTACTCCATGCACATTCTCGTTTTTCTGTCCCTCTCTTCCTTGTGAAGTGACTGCCTAGAAATTACATATTTGAGTTGCCATAAATTAAGTTTTCTGTTTATAAACAGGTATAATAGACTTCAGAGTGATTTTCATAATTTCCATCCTTCACCTTATACTGCAGTCTTACTGAATCTGTCAGTCAGAACTATGCTTAAAATGTATACCCAACACTTCTGTGACCTTGAACATCTGCCTCTTTCAGCCTCCTGAGAAATACTAAGTGACCACTAGATGTCAGGCTTGTTAAATAGTTAAAATGCACTGTATTTTTCACCCCTATAATTCAGAAACATTTTTTTCTCTTTTTTTAAAACCTTTTTTCTCCTTTTAAATAAATTTTCAGTGCATTTGACCACAGTCTCATGAGGGTCACGTTGCCACTGGTTTAGAATGTTCCAGTATGCTGCTCAATTTTATCTGAGTTTGTGAGTCTGTGATTCATGCCAGTGTAATTTGGTTTGTTCAAAGATAAAACTTTAAGGACAGACTCTAGTGTCTTTGTGCTCATGTGATGAAGCAGCTGACACACACATTCATCCATGGCCCCAAGTTATGTTGAAGAAGACACACAACTGCAAAGCTCTACGGAAATCAAATGGTGAAGAGACACCAGGCTCAGAGAATGCTCCAAGGGTGGCGACAATCAGAGGCTACATCGGAAAGAAAACAGCTAGTATGATTTTTTTAAACAGCAACTAAATTCTGTCTTAGACATTTAGGTTTGTGGGATAAAAGGTGTCTTCTTTTCCCTTAATTGCACTGGGACCCTGAAACTGGACAGTGGACATGTGAGCTTGGAATCTTGAAGGGCTGGTTAAAGAACCAGCTCTGAGGGTAGCCTGCATAAATGCCTTTGCTTAGCAACATTAGTGTCTGGTTTAAAGAGGCATTCAAATGTCTGAATATAATGACGGAAGTGAGCCATAATAGGACTGAGGAAAGAGCAAAAGAAGAATGAATGACAGAAGAGAGCCCTCTGGGGGAAGAATAAGCTTGCCGAGGCACACAAGAGGAAGAACATTGTATTTTACAAATTATGTAGGTTCCTAGGGCCTAAAGTGCATAAACGAAGAAAACAAATAAATTTGATAAGAAAATTATACTAGTTCACTTTTTTTCCCTACCTATGTTTATAACCTCTGAATTAAAAATATAACTTACTCATTTGTGAACAGTCATACCCAAAATGTAAGTTTGTAAGTTTGCACCGTAAGTGCATTTCACAGTCTAGAGCTAACCATTACACATGGAACCCCATGTAGCTATAACATTGTCCCATAAAAGGCAATATTATTCTAATTAGCCTATCTTTATATTTCACCCTAGTTCTCAAAAATGCTTTTCTGGTGTTTCTGGTGTTCTGGTGAAGGAAACTGAAAGTATCCATCCCAATTACTTATATTTCAAAGAGAAGCGAACACCTCCTGGAGTTGATAAATTTACTGCTCAAGATCTCAGTCAGCCTGAGATAATTCTTGGAGTTCATTTACATCTTATAAACATTTTAATTACTCATGTAAGACAGCATTCTTCAATGTTTCACAAAGCAAACAGGAGAGGGAGGCTTCCCTGGTGTGGATATAGCACAACATCTCTTAATGGTGATGGCTAAGGGGACCCTACTATGAACTTTCAGAAATAAAAATAATAATAATACTTTATTTATTTTTGAAAGAGAGAGAGAGAACACGAGAGGGCCAGAAAGAGGGAGACAGAGGATCTGAAGCAGGCTCTGCTCAGTGACTGTAGAGCTCAACGCAGGGTTTGAACTCATGAACTGTGAGATCATGACCTGAGCCAAAGTCAAGAGCAGTCACTTAACCGACTGAGCCACCCAGGTGCCTATGAATCTTCAGAATTTGAGCGCAGTTGGCAGACTCAACCCCCTGAGACACTGCTCTCTCTCAAAGGTTTATTCCTTTACCAGTGACATAGGGGAAGAAAAAAAGGGGTGGATCTTCACTTTACGGTTGGAGAACCCTTTCAAAAGGAATCAAGTAAAATTTTGTCGGTTAGTGGAATGAACACAGGGTTTGAATGCATGGCCAGAGTTAAAACCTACATGACTTGTTAATTAGCCTGGAGCTAATTCTCAGAGTGGCAGAAAAATCAATTGTTAAGGTTAAACTGCCCAGTTAGCCTATTATTACAGCCAGAATTAAAGGTAGTTTGTTGAGAATTCGGAAGAAAAAGCAGACATGGGCATAACTTGTGCAGTGTAAAACACGGTAACATAATTTGAAAAATCATCTGGATTTTCCAGGACAGTATCAAATTTCATGCAACAGAATATATTAAATGTCTAAAGCATTAAAAGTGTAAATACGTAAAAAACATAAAAAATGTAAAAAACATAAAAAAATATGTAAAATATGTAAAAATATTTCTCTGTAAGATTTCTTCCATGCTTAGATTAGTTACCTTTTTTATTTATACTAGTCTTCTTTCTAACAGATTGAAAACGGTTTATAGAAATACATAACTACAAATAAAATAAAATTAACTGCATTAGTCAGCATATCCTTATGTACTTGCATATAAATACATTCAAATGCTGGAAAAACTCCTTGGGGAATTTTTTATTTCTAAAAATATCCTCATTATATGTCTAATAGTAAAAGAGCAAAAATGTGCTCAAAAGCTCTGAGGGGGAAGTGATTACTTTGGTGAAGGAAATCAAGAAGGACCTCACTAATATAGTACTGTATACTAAGCGGGATTAAAATTCAAAAAAAGGGAGGACCTTTGAGCTGGGTATGCAGTAAAGGATATAAGTGGGTGAGACTTTCAGGGAACCCTGAATCCCACCTGTAAATCCCCAGATGGCTCCTGATGGAGAAGTCTGGGGAGCTGTCCTATTGTGAATGCCATGGCAATTCTTACTGGTCCAGCTTAAATTCTTCCTAGAGAAAGCAGTAATATCAAGGATTCCTACATGATGCCTTCTGATGTCAGTGATATAAATACAGGACCCTTTTCCTCCTCTCCTTTCTTCTCCCTTCTGAATTCTTCTGCCTTCTTTCTTCTCATTTCCTTTTCAAATTTTCTTTTTTCCTCTCTTGCCTCCCTCTCCCCCCTCTCTTTTGGGTTTGATTTGCTAATAGCCAATAAAAATAGCAAATATTGGGGCTTAAGTGGATGAAAAGTCCTCAAACTAATTGTCCATTACTTCTTGAACTAATTATCCTAGGGATATATTTAAATATAAAGTGAGTCTGGCTCAACGACTCATACACTATTTCCCAAATCTCTCTGGCGGGAAGATCTGTGGGAGATCTGTTTTGCCCATTGGTGGGTAAAAAGTTCATGTCAGATGCCCTTCAACCTAAGGCCAAAATGCAAGTTCATTCTTGGTTCTTGTTGGAAATGGCATGAAGTTACACTGATTTTTATTTTTTTGTACACTAAGCACTAGTTACCGAAAATCTAGCAGATTTAGATTATATTGTTAGGATTGAGAAGTTTTGTTATTTAACACCTACAGTGTTTCAGACCTCTACTTTACTTTGCAACATTTCCTACATGATCTCTGCTATGTTCAGGACAAAGATGCTCTATCAGTGTTCTAGCCAGGTTTGAGTTTCTATTAATTTTTAT